>NC_140484.1:86105494-86705494 GCF_964271855.1 Acomys minous
TCTATCAGTCAGTCCATCTCGGGGTGGGTGGTGTGTCAAAAACCCCACCTGTTCTCCACCCCGATTGCTCCACGCAGAGGAACTGCCCGGGGCGATGCCGCCCACACGCAGCCCTGTTTCACTGTGCTGTACAGGGCTCAAGGCCACACGGAAGCTCCACGCCTGTCACCACTCGCCAGGGATGGTGAGTGGCCGCTCAAAGAGATGCTCAGAAGAAAACTTGAGTCCTGATAGGCTGGCCGCCTGGCCACAGAGGAGATGGCAGAGACTGACGGACGGACAGACGGAGGACGTGTAGGCAGAGAGTAGGAGAGGTAAGGAGGGTGGCCAGGGATTAACTGGGGCGTAGTGTATGAGCTCATGGGGCCTGGTCTAATCTGAGGGAGGAGGCTGGGCCTTGGACTTCTGAATCTCACCCGGAAAGGCCAGGTCTAGATCCATGGGTCTTGAGGGAGAGGAATTTCCTGTGTGCCAGGGATGAGACGGGCACGGCCCGTTTCAGGTGTGGGTGTGGCATTTTCGAGGAGGGGGGGCGGTGGTGCCTTGAGTTTACAGGCAGGACAGGCGATCCCTTCACTCCAGGGCCCAAGATTGTCTTAGCACCATTCTCACCTCTCCCTGGTGCTGACTTCTGACAAACGTGGGGACCAGCCAAACCCGCAGTGCCAGTTAGGCACCCCCCCTTCCCCGTGCCCCCCTTACCATCCTCTCTCCCCCCCCCCCCCCCCCGCAGTGTCTCCAGCAAGGCCCAGCCCAGGGAAGGGTGCGTAGGCAGCCGCAAGTGGGAGAACAGGACGCCCCATCCCTGCCTCAGCCTTCCACCTCCTGCCTCCTGGGCGGCCCATCCCTGCCCCACACCCCTGCCTTCAGGGGCCTGAGCTTCCTCCTTGGCCCTTGGTTCCTCAAAACCTGTTGCACCGAACTTCCACCCTCCCCCGTCTCCCTGTTCCCTATGCACTCCCGAGCCGTTCACCATATGCCAGGGCACCTGCTATGTGCCTGGCACTGCTCAGGGCTCCTGGACAAACCGGGAGAAGAAATGATGAACTGGATGATGGCCCAGAGAGGCTGAGGCAGGAGGATCCCTGCAAGTTCCAGGCCATCCTGGGTTACTTAGTAAATTCCATATCAGGCAGAGCTCCAGGGTAGGACTTGGTCTCAAAAACAACTCAAAACTAGAAGGTAAAGGCAGAAAGAGTGGAGTTCAAGGTCATCCTCTGCTACATAATGAGTTCTAGGCCAGCATGAGCTACACGAGACTCTACTTTAAAACAGAAGCCCCCCCCCACCAGTGGGGGCTGTAGAGATGGCTCCACGGTTAAAAGCAGGTATTGCTCTTGCAGAGGACCCAAGTTCAGTTCCCAGTATCCACTCGAGGGGCCTCTTAATTACTCGTAATTCCAGCCCCAAGAGTGTGCCGCCCTCTTCTGGCCTCCTTGAGTACCTGCACTCATGTGCACATACCCAACACAGACACAAGTATGTATATAAATAAAAACAAACCTAACCAAAAAAAAAAAAAAACCCTCACTAAATCTTTTTTTTTTTCTGTTACAGCAACTACACATTGTAAACGCAATGGTGAAAAGGAAGAAAGGCAACACCTGACAATCACACAAATTGACACGAAGTGACAAATAGTAGAAAAAGACTCAGGACAACTGACTGGTCTGGTCTGTGCACCTGGGTAGTTTTAGGTCGGCCTGTGGGGGTACCTCTGGAGTCAGGGCATGGGCTGTAGCTGACATTGGGGAAGAGCCAGTGTAGAGACCCTGTGGCTAGAAGGGCCCGGTGACCTGAGGGAAACTGGGTGTTAGTATGCCTGTGGCTGAGGACAAACGGAGACGCTGAGACTCCATACAGACCTGTGTGTCAGTTATAAATGTCATCCCTTTCTCAATTGAAAAAAATTTAAAGATTTTATTTTTGCTGGGTGTCACATGCCTTGTAGGACAGAGGCAGGAGGGTCGCTGCAAGTTCAAGGCCATCCAGGGCTTCACGGTGAGACTAACAACAGCAACAATAATAATAATGACTTATTTTTATTTTCTAAGTTACATATGTGTGTGCATGTGTGTGCATGTGAGTGCAGGTGTCTTCTGAGGTCAGAAGATGGGTGTTAGCTCCCCTCCCCGGAGCTGGAGTTACAGGCAAGTGTGAAATGTGTAACACAGGTGCTGGGAATTGAACTTGGGTCCCCTCCAGGAGTAGCACAAGCTCTTAGCCACTGAGCCTTCGGCTTCTCAAATTAATTTTTAAAAATTTATTTATTGTTATTTTACGTGCATTGTGTGTCTGTGGGTGTCAGATTTTGGAGTTATAAGCAGCTGTGAGCCGCCATGTGGGTGCTGGGAATTGAACCCCGGGTCCTCCGGAAGAACAGTCATTAAGTACTCCCGACCGCCGAGCCATCTCTCCAGCCCTCAGATTAATTACTCTTTTTATTTTGGGTTATTGGAGACAGGGTCTCTCTGTGTAGCCTTGGCTGTCGTGGACTCACTGTGTACACCAGGCTGTCCTGGAACTCACAGGGTTAAAGGTGTGTGCCACCACGCTCAGCTTTTACAAACTAATTTTAAAATAATACTAGTGTCAGCCAGGCGTTGTGGTGCACACCTTTAGTCCCAGCACTTGGGAGGTAGAGGCAGGTGAATCTATATGAGTTCGAGGCCAGCTTGATTTACAAAGTGAGTCCAGGACAACCAAGGCTACACAGAGAAACCCTGTCTTGAAAAAAAAGAAAGAATATTTCTACAGGTCCTCAGGGAGAAAATGGGACAGGATGGGGCGGCTCAAGAGAGAGGAGTTGCAGGGGAGACAGGATTGTAGGGCTGAGCTGCACGAGGGCAGAACAGAGTGCAGCCAGCCCCCTGTGTCCCCTTCTGTCTTGGGTGCTGAACTTCTCCCAGAGGAGGGAACTTGAAAGCCCTGCTGCTGTCCAGGCCCCAGCACAGGGACACAACACAGGGACACATACACAGGGACACATACGCAGGGACACATACACAGGGACACATACACAGGGACACATACACAGGGACACATACACAGGGACACATACGCAGGGACACATACACAGGGACACATACGCAGGAACACATACGCAGGGACACATAGGCAGGGACACATAGGCAGGGACACATAGGCAGGGACACATACACAGGGACACATACACAGGGACACATACACAGGGACACATACACAGGGACACATACACAGGGACACATACACAGGGACACATACGCAGGGACACATACGCAGGGACACATACGCAGGGACACATACGCAGGGACACATACACAGGGACACATACACAGGGACACATACGCAGGGACACATACGCAGGGACACATACACAGGGACACATACACAGGGACACATACACAGGGACACATACACAGGGACACATACACAGGGACACATAGGCAGGGACACATACGCAGGGACACATAGGCAGGGACACATAGGCAGGGACACATAGGCAGGGACACATAGGCAGGGACACATACACAGGGACACAACACAGGGACACATACGCAGGGACACAACACAGGGACACATAGGCAGGGACACATACACAAGGACACATACACAGGGACACATACACAGGGACACAACACAGGGACACATACACAGGGACACATACACAGGGACACATACACAGGGACACAACACAGGGACACATACACAGGGACACATACGCAGGGACACATACGCGGGGACACATACACAGGGACACATACACAGGGACACATACACAGGGACACAACACAGGGACACATACACAGGGACCCATACACAGGGACACATACACAGGGACACATACACAGGGACACAACACAGGGACACATACACAGGGACACATACGCAGGGACACATACGCGGGGACACATACACAGGGACACATACACAGGGACACATAGGCAGGGACACATAGGCAGGGACACATACTCAGGGACACATACACAGGGACACATACACAGGGACACATACACAGGGACACAACACAGGGACACATACACAGGGACACATACGCAGGGACACATACGCAGGGACGCATACACAGGGACACATACGCAGGGACACATACGCAGGGACACATACGCAGGGACACATACACAGGGACACAACACAGGGACACATACGCAGGGACACAACACAGGGACACATACACAGGGACACACACAGGGACACATACGCAGGGACACATACACAGGGACACATACACAGGGACACATACGCAGGGACACATATGCAGGGACACATACACAGGGACACAACACAGGGACACAACACAGGGACACATACGCAGGGACACAACACAGGGACACATACGCAGGGACACATACACAGGGACACAACACAGGGACACAACACAGGGACACAACACAGGGACACAACACAGGGACACATACACAGGGACACATACGCAGGGACACAACACAGGGACACATATGCAGGGACACATAAACAGGGACACAACACAGGGACACATACACAGGGACACATACACAGGGACACAACACAGGGACACATACACAGGGACACATACGCAGGGACACATACACAGGGACACATACGCAGGGACACACACGCAGGGACACACACACAGGGACACATACGCAGGGACACATACGCAGGGACACATACACAGGGACACATACGCAGGGACACAACACAGGGACACATACGCAGGGACACATACGCAGGGACACATACACAGGGACACATACACAGGGACACATACACAGGGACACATACACAGGGACACATACGCAGGGACACATACGCAGGGACACATACACAGGGACACATACGCAGGGACACAACACAGGGACACATACGCAGGGACACATACGCAGGGACACAACCCAGGGACACATACGCAGGGACACAACCCAGGGACACATACGCAGGGACACAACACAGGGACACATACGCAGGGACACAACACAGGGACACAACACAGGGACACATACGCAGGGACACATACGCAGGGACACATACGCAGGGACACAACACAGGGACACATACACAGGGACACAACACAGGGACACAACACAGGGACACAACACAGGGACACAACACAGGGACACAACACAGGGACACATACACAGGGACACATACGCAGGGACACATACACAGGGACACAACACAGGGACACAACACAGGGACACAACACAGGGACACATACGCAGGGACACATACACAGGGACACATACGCAGGGACACATACGCAGGGACACATACGCAGGGACACATACGCAGGGACACATACACAGGGACACATACGCAGGGACACAACACAGGGACACATACGCAGGGACACATACGCAGGGACACATACACAGGGACACATACGCAAGGACACAACACAGGGACACATACACAGGGACACATACACAGGGACACATACACAGGGACACATACACAGGGACACAACACAGGGACACATACACAGGGACACATACACAGGGACACATACGCAGGGACACAACACAGGGACACAACACAGGGACACATACGCAGGGACACAACACAGGGACACAACACAGGGACACATACACAGGGACACATACACAGGGACACATACGCAGGGACACATACACAGGGACACATACACAGGGACACAACACAGGGACACATACACAGGGACACATACACAGGGACACATACACAGGGACACATACACAAGGACACATACACAGGGACACATACGCAGGGACACAACACAGGGACACATACGCAGGGACACATACGCAGGGACACATACGCAGGGACACATACGCAGGGACACATACACAGGGACACATACGCAGGGACACATACACAAGGACACATACACAGGGACACATACGCAGGGACACAACACAGGGACACATACACAGGGACACATACACAGGGACACATACACAGGGACACATACGCAGGGACACATACGCAGGGACACATACACAGGGACACATACGCAGGGACACATACGCAGGGACACATACACAGGGACACATACACAGGGACACATACACAGGGACACATACACAGGGACACATACACAGGGACACAACACAGGGACACATACACAGGGACACATACGCAGGGACACATAAGCAGGGACACAACACAGGGACACAACACAGGGACACAACACAGGGACACATACACAGGGACACATACACAGGGACACATACGCAGGGACACATAAGCAGGGACACAACACAGGGACACAACACAGGGACACATACACAGGGACACATACGCAGGGACACAACACAGGGACACAACACAGGGACACATACGCAGGGACACAACACAGGGACACAACACAGGGACACATACACAGGGACACATACACAGGGACACATACGCAGGGACACATACACAGGGACACATACACAGGGACACAACACAGGGACACATACACAGGGACACATACACAGGGACACATACACAGGGACACATACACAAGGACACATACACAGGGACACATACGCAGGGACACAACACAGGGACACATACGCAGGGACACATACGCAGGGACACATACGCAGGGACACATACGCAGGGACACATACACAGGGACACATACGCAGGGACACATACACAAGGACACATACACAGGGACACATACGCAGGGACACAACACAGGGACACATACACAGGGACACATACACAGGGACACATACACAGGGACACATACGCAGGGACACATACGCAGGGACACATACACAGGGACACATACGCAGGGACACATACGCAGGGACACATACACAGGGACACATACACAGGGACACATACACAGGGACACATACACAGGGACACATACACAGGGACACAACACAGGGACACATACACAGGGACACATACACAGGGACACATACGCAGGGACACATACGCAGGGACACAACACAGGGACACAACACAGGGACACATACACAGGGACACATACACAGGGACACATACGCAGGGACACATACACAGGGACACATACACAGGGACACATACACAGGGACACATACACAGGGACACATACACAGGGACACATACACAGGGACACATACACAGGGACACATACGCAGGGACACAACACAGGGACACAACACAGGGACACATACGCAGGGACACATACACAGGGACACATACACAGGGACACATACACAGGGACACATACACAGGGACACATACGCAGGGACACATACGCAGGGACACATACACAGGGACACATACACAGGGACACATACGCAGGGACACAACACAGGGACACAACACAGGGACACAACACAGGGACACATACACAGGGACACATACACAGGGACACATACACAGGGACACATACACAGGGACACATACGCAGGGACACATACGTAGGGACACATACGCAGGGACACATACACAGGGACACATACGCAGGGACACATACGCAGGGACACATACACAGGGACACAACACAGGGACACATACGCAGGGACACAACACAGGGACACATACGCAGGGACACATACGCAGGGACACATACACAGGGACACATACACAGGGACACATACACAGGGACACATACACAGGGACACATACGCAGGGACACAACACAGGGACACATACACAGGGACACATACACAGGGACACATACGCAGGGACACATACGCAGGGACACATACACAGGGACACATACACAGCGACACAACACAGGGACACATACACAGGGACACATACACAGGGACACATACACAGGGACACATACGCAGGGACACATACACAGGGACACATACACAGGGACACATACACAGGGACACATACGCAGGGACACATACACAGGGACACATACGCAGGGACACAACACAGGGACACATACGCAGGGACACATACACAGGGACACATACGCAGGGACACAACACAGGGACACATACACAGGGACACATACACAGGGACACATACACAGGGACACATACACAGGGGGACACAACACAGGGACACATACACAGGGACACATACACAGGGACACATACGCAGGGACACAACACAGGGACACAACACAGGGACACATACGCAGGGACACAACACAGGGACACAACACAGGGACACATACACAGGGACACATACACAGGGACACATACGCAGGGACACATACACAGGGACACATACACAGGGACACAACACAGGGACACATACACAGGGACACATACACAGGGACACATACACAGGGACACATACACAAGGACACATACACAGGGACACATACGCAGGGACACAACACAGGGACACATACGCAGGGACACATACGCAGGGACACATACGCAGGGACACATACGCAGGGACACATACACAGGGACACATACGCAGGGACACATACACAAGGACACATACACAGGGACACATACGCAGGGACACAACACAGGGACACATACACAGGGACACATACACAGGGACACATACACAGGGACACATACGCAGGGACACATACGCAGGGACACATACACAGGGACACATACGCAGGGACACATACGCAGGGACACATACACAGGGACACATACACAGGGACACATACACAGGGACACATACACAGGGACACATACACAGGGACACAACACAGGGACACATACACAGGGACACATACACAGGGACACATACGCAGGGACACATACGCAGGGACACAACACAGGGACACAACACAGGGACACATACACAGGGACACATACACAGGGACACATACGCAGGGACACATACACAGGGACACATACACAGGGACACATACACAGGGACACATACACAGGGACACATACACAGGGACACATACACAGGGACACATACACAGGGACACATACGCAGGGACACAACACAGGGACACAACACAGGGACACATACGCAGGGACACATACACAGGGACACATACACAGGGACACATACACAGGGACACATACACAGGGACACATACGCAGGGACACATACGCAGGGACACATACACAGGGACACATACACAGGGACACATACGCAGGGACACAACACAGGGACACAACACAGGGACACATACACAGGGACACATACACAGGGACACATACACAGGGACACATACACAGGGACACATACGCAGGGACACATACGTAGGGACACATACGCAGGGACACATACACAGGGACACATACGCAGGGACACATACGCAGGGACACATACACAGGGACACAACACAGGGACACATACGCAGGGACACAACACAGGGACACATACGCAGGGACACATACGCAGGGACACATACACAGGGACACATACACAGGGACACATACACAGGGACACATACACAGGGACACATACGCAGGGACACAACACAGGGACACATACACAGGGACACATACACAGGGACACATACGCAGGGACACATACGCAGGGACACATACACAGGGACACATACACAGCGACACAACACAGGGACACATACACAGGGACACATACACAGGGACACATACACAGGGACACATACGCAGGGACACATACACAGGGACACATACACAGGGACACATACACAGGGACACAACACAGGGACACATACGCAGGGACACATACGCAGGGACACATACACAGGGACACATACGCAGGGACACAACACAGGGACACATACGCAGGGACACATACACAGGGACACATACGCAGGGACACAACACAGGGACACATACACAGGGACACATACACAGGGACACATACACAGGGACACATACACAGGGACACATACGCAGGGACACATACGCAGGGACACATACACAGGGACACATACGCAGGGACACAACACAGGGACACATACGCAGGGACACATACACAGGGACACAACACAGGGACACATACACAGGGACACATACACAGGGACACATACACAGGGACACATACACAGGGACACATACGCAGGGACACATACGCAGGGACACATACACAGGGACACATACGCAGGGACACATACACAGGGACACATACACAGGGACACAACACAGGGACACAACACAGGGACACATACGCAGGGACACATACACAGGGACACATACACAGGGACACAACACAGGGACACATACACAGGGACACATACGCAGGGACACATACACAGGGACACATACACAGGGACACAACACAGGGACACAACACAGGGACACATACGCAGGGACACATACACAGGGACACATACACAGGGACACAACACAGGGACACATACACAGGGACACATACACAGGGACACATACATACACAGGGACACAACACAGGGACACATACACAGGGACACATACACAGGGACACATACGCAGGGACACAACACAGGGACACATACACAGGGACACATACACAGGGACACATACATACACAGGGACACAACACAGGGACACATACACAGGGACACATACACAGGGACACATACATACACAGGGACACAACACAGGGACACATACACAGGGACACATACACAGGGACACATACACAGGGACACATACGCAGGGACACAACACAGGGACACATACGCAGGGACACAACACAGGGACACATACACAGGGACACATACACAGGGACACATACACAGGCACACATACACAGGGACACATACGCAGGGACACAACACAGGGACACATACGCAGGGACACAACACAGGGACACATACGCAGGGACACAACACAGGGACACAACACAGGGACACATACGCAGGGACACATACGCAGGGACACATACACAGGGACACATACGCAGGGACACATACGCAGGGACACAACACAGGGACACAACACAGGGACACATACGCAGGGACACATACGCAGGGACACATACGCAGGGACACATACGCAGGGACACATACGCAGGGACACATACGCAGGGACACATACACAGGGACACAACACAGGGACACATACACAGGGACACATACGCAAGGACACAACACAGGGACACATACACAGGGACACATACACAGGGACACAACACAGGGACACATACGCAGGGACACATACAGAGGGACACATACACAGGGACACATACACAGGGACACATACGGAAGGACACAACACAGGGACACAACACAGGGACACATACACAGGGACACATACACAGGGACACATACACAGGGACACAACACAGGGACACATACGCAGGGACACATACACAGGGACACAACACAGGGACACATACGCAGGGACACATACACAGGGACACAACACAGGGACACATACACAGGGACACATACACAGGGACACATACACAGGCACACATACACAGGGACACATACGCAGGGACACATACACAGGGACACATACACAGGGACACATACACAGGGACACAACACAGGGACACAACACAGGGACACATACACAGGGACACATACGCAGGGACACATACGCAGGGACACAACACAGGGACACATACGCAGGGACACAACACAGGGACACATACGCAGGGACACATACGCAGGGACACATACGCAGGGACACATACGCAGGGACACATACACAGGGACGCATACACAGGGACACAACACAGGGACACATACACAGGGACACATACACAGGGACACATACGCAGGGACACATACACAGGGACACATACGCAGGGACACATACGCAGGGACACATACATACACAGGGACACAACACAGGGACACAACACAGGGACACAACACAGGGACACATACACAGGGACACATACGCAGGGACACATACGCAGGGACACATACACAGGGACGCATACACAGGGACACATACACAGGGACACATACGCAGGGACACAACACAGGGACACATACACAGGGACACATACACAGGGACACAACACAGGGACACATACACAGGGACACATACACAGGGACACATACGCAGGGACACAACACAGGGACACATACACAGGGACACATACACAGGGACACATACACAGGGACACATACACAGGGACACATACGCAGGGACACATACACAGGGACACATACGCAGGGACACATACACAGGGACACAACACAGGGACACATACGCAGGGACACATACACAGGGACACATACACAGGGACGCATACACAGGGACACAACACAGGGACACATACACAGGGACACATACACAGGGACACATACGCAGGGACACAACACAGGGACACATACACAGGGACACATACACAGGGACACATACACAGGGACACATACGCAGGGACACATACATACACAGGGACACAACACAGGGACACATACACAGGGACACATACACAGGGACACATACGCAGGGACACATACGCAGGGACACAACACAGGGACACATACACAGGGACACATACACAGGGACACATACACAGGGACACATACACAGGGACACATACACAGGGACACATACACAGGGACACATACGCAGGGACACATACACAGGGACACATACATACACAGGGACACAACACAGGGACACATACACAGGGACACATACACAGGGACACATACACAGGGACACATACGCAGGGACACAACACAGGGACACATACACAGGGACACATACACAGGGACACATACGCAGGGACACATACACAGGGACACATACGCAGGGACACAACACAGGGACACAACACAGGGACACATACGCAGGGACACATACACAGGGACACATACACAGGGACACATACACAGGGACACATACGCAGGGACACATACACAGGGACACATACGCAGGGACACATACACAGGGACACATACACAGGGACACATACGCAGGGACACAACACAGGGACACAACACAGGGACACATACGCAGGGACACATACACAGGGACACATACACAGGGACACATACACAGGGACACATACACAGGGACACATACACAGGGACACAACACAGGGACACATACACAGGGACACAACACAGGGACACATATGCAGGGACACATACGCAGGGACACATACGCAGGGACACATACACAGGGACACATACACAGGGACACATACACAGGGACACATACACAGGGACACATACACAGGGACACATACGCAAGGACACAACACAGGGACACATACACAGGGACACAACACAGGGACACATACGCCAGGACACATACGCAGGGACACATATGCAGGGACACATATGCAGGGACACAGCCCACCTGTCACAACAAGATGGTCAGGTGAATCATTGGTCAGACACACCGGTGGGACCTTCTCGGGGTTCAGGTCTGGCCACTCTTGGCCAACATAGCCACTCACTAACTGCCTGCAAGTTCTCCTGAGGCCACCCCGAGCTCACAGAGGCAGAGCCACCATAAGGGTGCCTGCCACTTGCCCATATGTGCCAACCTGGTGCCAGGCTGTTCCAGGCCTCCAACGGGACAATGAATTGGGCGTAAGGCTAAAATGTTGTAACTTCTTTTGGGTCACAAGAAACAGCTAGTGAACAAAGCCTCTGGTACCCTGGTCCTTACCCAGTGTGACACAGATTTCATTTGTTTATCTCTGCAGTGCTGGGACCGAACCCAAGGTGTTGCGTAGGGTACGCAAGTGTTCTATCACCCGGCCTCACCCCAGTCCACTTGTCGTTTCGTTTTACTTATTTATGTATTTTGCCGTTACTTTTTGTTTTGAGACAGAGGGTCTCACTGAGTTGCCTGGCCTGCCCCTCAACTCCTTCCTCAGCTTTCTGCCTCTGCCTCCGTGTTGGTGAGGTTTTTTGGCGATGTCACCGCAACAGAATACAGCCAAAAGCAGGGCCCACAAAGGGTGGAATCCCAGAGCTGTCCAGTAAGGTGTGCTCTGGAGCTACGGTTTTATAAAAAATAAAAATCGGGGTCGGGTTGGGGATGGGCAGTAGAGGTGGGTCAGAAGTTAAGAGCACTGGCTGCTCTTCCAGAGGACTTGAATTCAATTCCCAGCAACCACATGGTGGCTCTCAACCATCTGTAATGAGATCTAGTGCCCTCTTCTGGTAGGCAGGCAGAACACTGTATGAATAAATCTTTTTTTTTTCTTCTGCCAACAACCTAATTTTGCTCTTTTTAAAAATTTAATTAATTTATTCAGATTACAACTCAATTGTTGTAATCTGTAACCCGTTGTACTGTGTAACCCCTGTTACACAAGTGTGTAAGCCATCACTAGTATCCTCCCGTTCTTCCCTCCTGCTTTCATCCTATTCCCTTCCCCTAGGTCTAAGACCAAGGGGAATAAATCTTTTAAAAATAAATTTAAGACCAGGCGTGGTGGTGCATGCCTTTAATCCCAGCACTCGGCAGGCAGAGGCCAACGGATCTCTGTGAGTTCGAGGCCAGCCTGGTCTACAAAGCGAGTCTAGGACAGCCAGGACTACACAGAGAGACCCTGTCTCGGGAAAACAAAAAAACAAAACAAAACAAAAGAACAAGAACAAAACAAAATCAATTTTAAAAGTGGCTGAGGTGGTGCTGCCTGTTTGTAATTCCAGCATGCCGGAGGCCTTCTTGTCTCATAAAACCCAAAGCCAATCGAAACGAAACCATCCTGAGCCCTCCTACCTCAGGAGGAGCTTGAAGTGAGGTTGTCGCCTCTCACTGTCCCTTGCTGTACAGCATTGCCCCTTCTACGTGCTCTTTAGAGCCGGCCCCGCCTGTTGGCACGTGAAGTTTACGTCTTGGCGCCTTGAACCATTAGGCTCCCGTGACCATCAGGATCCAGCAATTAGGAGTCTTGGCTGGGCTGAGCGCGCTGGCACACGCCTGTAATCTCGGGCGCTCAGAAGACGGAGGCGGGAGGACTAAGGAGTTTAATGTCAGCCTCTCTCCTACGTAGTAAATTTGAGGTCATTGTAGGCAACACGAGGCCACCCCATGCCTTGTTCCCTGAGGAGCAGTCTTACCACACAGTCTCCGCGCTGTGAGGAAACCCAAGAGATGCCCGAGAGGAAGCTGGGGGTGGGGGGGGGTGGGGGGGTTTCTGGAGGGGGGAGAGGGAGGCCCCACCCCAGCACGGGCCCTGGAGCTGTGAGCCAAGGCTGAGTTGGGATCCGGAGGTGACAGAGGTGAGCCAGATCCACTGAGCTCCACCCCGACCGGGAAGGACAACGCAGAAGAAGCAGATGTGGTCCGAGCCAGAGGTGTGGGCAATTTAGCGCCGAAGCGCGGTCACAAATTGCAGGCCAGAGGCCAGAGCCCCAGTCTAGCACATGACTAACACCAGTGACTCTGTTCCCGACTCTTACAGTAATCTCCCGAACCTCTGACGTTTCAGGTCCCGTCCTGGCTGCTGTGCAGCTATCTGAAATCCTGCTCAACCTCCTTCTCATTTCGAAATAGCAGTCTGCAGAAGAGCTTGTTTTGTTTTTTTTTTTCAAGACAGGGTTTCTCTGTGTAGCCTTGCCTGCCCTGGACTCACTTTTTAGACCAGGCTGGTCTCGAACTCACAGAGATCCGCCTGCCTCTGCCTCCCGAGTGCTGGGATTAAAGGCGTGCGCCACCACCACCCAGCTTGCAGAAGAACTTATTAGAGCAGAAGTTCAAATCCTAGGGAAAGTGCGTCATGTATATGCTTTGATTATGGTGTTTCCTGAGGCATTTTCGTTTTCCTTTAAAGATTTATTAATTTATTAGGTATACAGTGTTCTGCCTGCATGTACACCTGCCTGCCAGAAGAGGGCACCAGATCTCATTATAGATGGTTGTGAGCCACCCCGTGAGTGCTGGGAATTGAACTCAGGACCTCTGGAAGAGCACACAGTACTCTTAACCTCTGAGCCATCTCTCCAGCCCCTGAGGCTTCTTCTTTAATTTGGTAAGTTATTTATATTTATTAAGTGTTGTGGTGTTAGGTGATGGACCCAAGGGTTCGGCAACTCATTTACTGCTGAGTCACATGTCCGCCAGGTCTCTACTGGCAGGACATCTGGGAACATTTTTACAATGGTGTATGGGGGCTGGAGAGATGGCTCAGCGGTAAGGAGCACTGACTGCTCTTCCAGAGGTCCTGAGTTCAATTCCCAGGAACCACATGGTGGTTCATAACCATCTATAATGAGATCTGGTGCCACCTTCTGGCCTGCAGGGGTCTATGCAAGCAGAACATTGTATACATAATAAATAAATAAAATTTTAAAATATTTTTTATTCAATTTTTAAATTTACGTGCATTGGTGTGAAGGTGTCAGATCTTGGAGTTACAGACAGTTGTGAGCTGCCATGTGAGTGCTGAGAATTGAACCCGGAACCTTTGGAAGAGCAGACGGTGCTCTTAACCACTGAGCCAACTCTCCAGCCCCATAAATCTTTTATAAAAAAGCAAACAAAAAAAAAAAAAAAGGAAGGAAGCCGGGCGTGGTGGCACATGCCTGTAATCCCAGCACTCGGGAGGCAGAGACGGGCGGATCGCTGTGAGTTCGAGGCCAGCCTGGTCTACAAAGTGACTCCAGGACAGCCAAGGCTAACACAGAGAGACCTTGTCTCAAAAAACCAAAAAAAAAAAAAAAAAAGGAAGGAAGGAAGGATAAACTACCACATTTCATCTTCATGACATGAAATGATTTCTACCTCCCAGATATGCTCCTGTCAGATAATGCCAGCTCAGATTATAGAAGAGGAGGAGGAAGCAATTTGTAGGCAGTTCTTGGAATCTCCCTGGAGAAATCCCTGCCCATGGCCCTGAGGTCATGAACACCTCGAACACCATGAGGTGTTCCCTGCAGCTTTGTGCATCTGGAAAGAGCCAGGAAGCTCCTGTCACCAACAGAGGTAATAATCACCCAGGACGAGGCGGCTCAGGGACATGGCGGACAGCTTATAACTCTTAGGTGGAGCTGGGACACACCAAGTAGCCCGAGGAACATGGTTCCCAACAAGCCACACAGTACAATGTAGTGGAAATTTTGGTTTCTTTAAAAACTCAGTTATGGTCCTACAGCATGCCAGCCTTCATCCCAGCTCCAGGGGAGACTGAGGCAGAAGGATCTCAAGTTCAAAGCCAGCCTTGGGAACTTTGTGAGACCTTGACTGAATTCAAAAAGGTTTCACACAAAGGGGCACATATATGGGGTCAGAGGACAGGTCAGGGAGTCATTTGTCTCCTTTCCTCTGGGTTCTGAGAACTACACTTGGACCCCCCAGCACTACACAGCGAGCGCCTCTACCCACCAAGCCTTCTCCCTGTACTCTCATTTAATAAGGAAGGATATTATTACCTTGACTACCATCGTCATTAGTGTTCTTGGTTGAAACTGGCTCGTAGCCAGGTGGTGGTGGCGCACGCCTTTAATCCCAGCACTCAGGAGGCAGAGGCAGGTGGATCTTTGTGAGTTTGATGCCAGCCTGGTCTACAGAGTGAGTTCCAGGACAGCCAGGGCTACACAGAGAAACCCTGTCTTGAAAAGAAAAGACAGGAAAAAAAAGAAAGAAAAGAAAAGAGAAAGGAAAAGGAAAAAACAACAAATAAAGGAAAGTTTTCTTCACCGATAAGGATTTGAGGGTTCTTATTTCGATATAGCGTGCATGCGTGAAAACATATTTCACATTTGCCTTTTTAAAAGGTATTATTTATTTTTGGTTTTTTTGAGACAGGGTTTTGTAGTTATAATGAAATCCCAAATGTTCGCCTTTACTAATGAAGACTTAGGAGCCAGATGCTGGGGAGAAAATGTGCTAGCTCAGAGAGGCCGAGAAAGCACCCAGCTGACCTTCCTACTCAGCTCATGTCCCAGAACAAAAAGCCAGAAGCCAAAGAGCCTACAAGCTCCGCTGATGGCCCAGGAGGAAAAAAACAAAACCAAAGAGTTCCTTCTCTTCTCCACTCTGTCTTTTTTTTTTCCCCAAGACAGGGTTTCTCTGTGTAGCCTTGGCTATCCTAGACTTGCTTTGTAGACCAGGCTGGCCTCGAACTCGCAGAGCTTGCCTCTGTCTTCCGAGTGCTGGGACTAAAGGTGTGTGCCACCATGCCCGGCCTCCACTCTATCTTAAATATTCCTCTCTTGAAGTCCCTCCATCTGCTTGATCCCTGCCAGCTGGTTTCTTGCTCCGCCTCTTGACCTAGCATTAACTTTATTAAATCCCGTGTACAGAAAGCTCTTGGATTAACCATGTGCTAGGGCTGAGCCACACCAAACAAGAAACAAGCTTTTACAGTTCACAATCGAGGGGTTCACAATGGGATCAAATATCCTGCAACAGGGTCTCTCTGTGCAGTCTTGGCTGTCCTGCACTCCCTTTGTAGCCCAGGCTGGCATCAAACTCATGAAGATCTGCCTGCCTCTGCCTCCCTGAGTGCTAGGATTACAGGCATGCACTGCCTCAGCCAGTTTATAGTATTTGTGTTAATATGCACACTCAATCCTGGCACAAGAGTGGAGGACGTCGTACAACTTGCAGGAGTCAGTTTTTTCTCTGTATCATGTTGATTCTAGGGATCAAATTTAGGCTGTCAGGCTTGGTGACAGGCTGGGCCATCTTCTTAGCCCTAAGAAGATAGTTCAGAAATTCACAGCTTTATCAATTAATTCCTTAGATTTTTAGTTCTCCTTAAATGTGCGTGCATGTGCACATGCATACATGTATGTGTGGTGTGTGCGTGCGTGAGTGTGTGCATGAGTGCATGTGTGGTGTGTGCATGTGTGAGTGTGTGCATGAGTGTGTGTGTGTGTGTGTGTATGTGTGTGTGTGTGTGTGTGTGTGTTTGCAGGTACAGGTGTGTATGGAAGCACACTAAGTCCCTGGAGATGGAGATGGAGATGGAGATGGAGCTGTGAACTGCATCATGTGGGTCCTGGGAACGAATCCTAGGTCCTCTCCAAGAGTAGCAAGCATTCCTGGGCTGGAGAGATGGCTCAGAGGTTAAGGGCATTGTCTGCTCCTCCAGAGGCCCTGAGTTCAATTCCCAGCAACCACCTGGTGGCTCACAACCATCTATAATGGGATCTGATGCCCTCTTCTGGCCTGCAGGTGTATGTACAGCCAGAGCACTCTATACATAATAATAAATAAATAAATATTTTTAAAAAATAGCAAGCATTCCTAACTGCCGACCTATACCTCCAGGCTCATTTTAAAAACATCTGATTCAGGGTCTTCCTGTATACCCAATACATACCTTGAAATAGTGACAAAGCTGCCTTTGCTCCCTGGCTGCCAGGTTTAAAGGAGTGAACCACGGGCCACATTTTAACTTCAAAGAGAGGACTAAAGTGCCGAGGTTAAAGCCCTTGCCACTCTGAGCACAAGGACTGTCGTCTCCATGAGTGCTGGGTGGGCACGGTGCCTACCTGTAATGCCAGCCTTGGATGGCTGAGACAGGATTCCCAGAGCAAGCTAGCTACCTAGGCTAGCCTGATCACGAGTTCTAGGTTTGACTGAGAGACCCCCCCCATCTCTCCCCCACGCAAGGAGTGAGGGAAACAGAACACAGGATAATTCCCAGCGACAATCAAGCCTCCACAGGCACAAGCCCCAGCACATGTGGCCACACACGCAAACCATGACCAAACATGAAGGTGGAGAGAAAAAGAGAGAAGAGGGCAGCAAGCTGCAGTTTTTCCTGCAGCAGCTGGGCCCTGGCCCCACCCTGCCAAAGCCACTGTGACCTTTATTCCCCCCCCCCCCACAGAGAGGGACTTACCAACTGTATCCTTCCGGTTACAGGGGCCTTTCCCCTCGCTCTTGTAAAGTGACTGAGATTCTCCACGCTCGCTGAGCCTGACATGCAGCGCACACTCTTCATCCTTAGCGTTTCCAGTGTGGGGTCCCGGGGTCTCATTCAAATTAGCAGCAGGCAGGCGAGAGAATAAACAATGGTGGTAAGAAAAGAAAGCCAAGCCGAGGGCTGCAGTGGCAACAGGGCTGCTGCTGCTGCGACGGATGCTGCTCTCAGACCCTCCGGTCAGCAGAGAACCCCTCTGCCCCAGCAAACACCTGGTGATATTCACGGTGACTAACCTGTGTGATCCCCTTCTGGGGTGAGTGGTGACCCCCTAAACCTAGTGATCATGTCTCTATTCTGTCCCCCTCCCTGCTTCATCGGGGCTGACCACCAGAGCCAAGAAAATACTGCGTAAGTGGCATAAAGGATTTTTTTTGAGCCTCGGTTGACTTTTGTTTGTTTGTTTTTTTTCTGAGACAAGGCTTCTCTGTGTAGCTCTGGCTGTCCTGGACTCACTTTGTAGACCAGGCTGGCCTCGAACTCCTGGAAACCCACCTGCCTCTGCCTCCCGAGTGCTGGGATGAAAGGCGTGCGCCACCACTGCCAGAGAGTCTCGGTTGTTTTGTAAAAGGCCTATCCTGGTCTAGTAGGTAAGAGTGCTTGCCACCAAGGCTGGTGATCTGAGTTCAATCCCCAGAGTGCCCATGATGGACTGAGAGAACTGACCAGGAAAAACTATCCTCTGACCTCCACACATGGTGAACTTCCATGCATGCGCGTGCACGCACACACACACACACACACACACACACACACACACACACACACAGAGGAAGGAGAGAAGGAGAAAGAGAGGGAAGGCAGGCAGGAAGGAGACATATAATTTCTGTGTGTTCTGCTTTGGGAAAGCGGCTCCATGCTGAGAGGGCTGTGCACATAGGATGCCTCAGAGGTAGACCTCCTGCCTTGCCCACCCTCCAGGTGGTGGGAACCCCAACCAACACCTGCCCATCACCATAGGAAGACTCTGAGCCACCGGTAGAACATTTGGCCAGAACACACAGGAGGTCCCAGGTTCAATCTCTGATCACGGGGAAGAGAGAGAGAGAGAGAGAGAGAGAGAGAGAGAGAGAGAGAGAGAGAGAGAGAGAGAGACCTTGAGCTGGCTGCTGGCAACAAGCCACTCCCCAGCCCTCACCTAGGAAATGGTGGCTTCATAAATGGTGATTTCCTGGAGTTGGCAATGTTTGTTCAGAGTCAATAAAGAAGGAGCCGAAACTCAGGGGCTTCCTGGTAGTCCTCTTGCCACCGTTTAGCATTCTAAGGGCGCACCTCAGGGTGCACCAGACAGTGGCCGGAGATGGGGCGGGCGGTTTTAGCGTCTTCCTTCCTGCCCACCTCCTTTCTGACAGGGTCTCACTCTGGACCCCTGGCTGGCCTAGAACTTGCTTTGTAGACCAGGCTGGCCTTGAACTCAGAGAGCTGCCTGCCCCTGCCTTCCCTAGTGCTGGGATTAAAGGTGTGCGCCACTGTGCCCACCAATGCCCAGGTTTTTGTGTATCTGCTTGCTTGCTTGTTTATTTTCTTGAGACAGAGTCTCACTGGCTGGTCTAGAACTTGCTCTGTGGAGAGCCACCTGCCTCTGCCTCCTGAGTGCTGGGATTAAAGGTGTGCACCAGCATACCGGGTCTCACTCCTACTTTGCGCTCTCTCTCTCTCTCTCTCTCTCTCTCTCTCTCTCTCTCTCTCTCTCTCTGAGACAGGGTTTCTCTGTGTAGCCCTGGCTGACCTGGACTCGCTTTGTAGACCAGGCTGGCCTCGAACTCACATCGATCCGCCTGCCTCTGCCTCCCCAAGTGCTGGGATTAAAGGCGTGCGCCACCACACCCTGCCTACTTTGTTGTTTCTTTAATGCTGCTCTAGGGTCGGAACCAGGACTTTCTACGCCCTGGGCAAGCATTCTACCAACTGAGCTACAGCCCAGCTGGCTTCTAGACTTCAAACATTAGCGTGGCCACAGAAAATCGGTTTATGTTAATTTATGGGTTTATTTACTCTGTGTGCAAGCACCATGGGCCCATGGGGATGCACGAATGCCACGGCTTGCTTGCGGAGTGGGTTCCGGAGACCGAACTCAGGTTGCCAGGCTTGGTGGCAAGAAGCCACTAAGCTATCTTTCCTGCTGGTCACAGAGAATGAGTTTAGTGGAGCAGACTCTGAACCGGGTGTGGCAGTGCAGGTTTGTAATCCCAGCGCACAGGTGGTGGGACAAGAGGAGCCGCAGTGCACCGCCATCCTTAGCCGCAGTGCACCGCCATCCTCAGCCGCAGTGCACCGCCATTCTCAGCCGCAGTGCACCGCCATCCTCAGCCGCAGTGCACCGCCATCCTTAGCCGCAGTGCACCGCCATCCTTAGCCGCAGTGCACCGCCATCTTTAGCCGCAGTGCACCGCCATCCTCAGCCGCAGTGCACCGCCATCCTCAGCCGCAGTGCACCGCCATCCTCAGCCGCAGTGCACCGCCATCCTCAGCCGCAGTGCACCGCCATCCTTAGCCGCAGTGCACCGCCATCCTTAGCCGCAGTGCACCGCCATCTTTAGCCGCAGTGCACCGCCATCCTTAGCCGCAGCTGGGCTTGAAGCCAGCCTGGGCTGCGCGAGACCCCACCTGGATCCGTGTCACTCGTCAGCCTAGGTCATGCTGTGTCTTCAGATGGAAATTTGGGGTACAAGTCCTGGAGCCATCTCCTTACTGTCCCTGTCCTGATGACGGGACGGTGCCCTATCAAGACTGGAGGGCTTCTAGATTCTTGCCCTCTTCCTGTGCACCCACACGCACAGGAGCTTAGACCTGTGGGGTCTCCCCATGAGATGCTGGCCTTGGCTCCCCGGACTTGCTTTAAGGGGGAGACGAGCAGCAGAGGCTAAATACATACAGCACATGTGCATGGAGGCTGCTGTCCAGCACATTCTTCCCTGGGAGCTGCCTGCAGGGGTGAGGACAGGTACTGATGCCACTTCTGCTGGGGCACCCAGACACTGGGTGAGCAAACAGTCTTCCTGGTCCTTCTGCCCCTGCCCCCCTCCTACCCCACCCCGAGCAGATGTTCCCAATGAAATGAGGCCAGGGAAGAGGCACTTGCAGATGCTGGTCTGCGCAGGTACCCTGGGGCGTGATGACTCACCGCTGTGTAAGCCACTGTGTTTGGGACATAGTCAGGGATGCCTTGGCAGGTCTGTGGGGCCAGTTTGGAAACATGATCGTCGAGACTTGGAAATCAGGTGAGTAGTGTGTAGGTACAAATACACTGTGTGCAGCGTGCACTGTGTACAGCGTGCACTGTGTATAGCGTGCATTGTGTACAGTATGCACTGTATACAGCCTGCACTGTGTACAGCGTGCACTGTGTGCAGCATGCACTGTGTACAGCCTTAACTGTGTGCAGCGTGCAGTGTGCAGCCTTCACTGTGTGCAGCATGCACTGTGGACAGCGTGTACTGTGTGCAGCATGCACTGTGGACAGCCTTCACTATGTGCAGCATGCACTGTGGACAGCGTGCACTGTGTGCAGCATGCACTGTGGACAGCCTTCACTGTGTGCAGTGTGCAGCGTGCAGCCTGCACTGTGTACAGCGTGCTTGTGTACTGTATGCACTGTGTATAGCCTGTACTGTGTACAGCATGCACTGTGTATAGCCTGTACTGTGTACAGCACGCACTGTGTACAGCATGTACTGTGTACAGCATACACTGTACAGCATGCACCGTGTAGAAACCTCTGGCCCCACATGACTACTGGACCCCTGAAATGTAGGGAGGGCAACTGAGGAAGTGAAGCCCATCTCATCTTAATTACTGCATTACTGATACATTCATATATTTTCTTATTTTAGTGTGTATATGGTATGTGGCTCTGTGTGTTGGATGCATGTGTGTGCATATGACATGTGTGTACTGGAGTGCTGATCTATGTATACTTGCACAGAAGACAGATATTATTTTTCATTTGTGTATGTGTGAGCACATACATGTGTCCGGCATTGGTTTTCTCCTTCCTCCCTGGGTTTTGAGGCTGGAACTTAGGGTACCAGGCTTGGTCACAAGTGCCTGATGTGCTGGTCCATCTCTGCAGCCTTCTTGCTCTTTTTTGAGACAAGCTCTCCTTCTGACCCCAGACAACTGCTTGTCATTTCAGCTTGGCTGTCTGGTCAGGGACCTCAGGGACCTGCCCTTTCCACCTTTCAGTGGTGGGGTTAAAGGGCACCATGATCAGCTTCTACAGAGGGACAAAGGACCTGCCCTCAGCCACACCAGCGTACAGCAAGTGCTTTCCCTCAGAGTCACCTCCCAGTCGGTCATCTTAAGTACTTTAATTTAAAGACAGATCTGGGAGCCGGGTATGGGGGTACATGTGCACCCGAAACCCCAACATACGGGCCAGTGAAGGTGACATAGCAAGAACCCCCCCCAAAAAACCCAAAGGCAAGAAGACAGCCTTAGAGCCTTGTCTAGCAGGACACGCTAGGGTCTCTGCACTGCTTAAACTACATTCCAATAGAACATTAATGTTGGGGTAACCTTTTGGACATCGTGCAAAGGTATTTCTGTATATTCAGTTGTTGATTGCTAAGCCGGCAGAGATCTGAGTATTGGTATTATTATTGTTGTTATTGTTTCGAGGTTTGTTTGGTTTTGGTTTTTCGAGACAGGGTTTCTCTGTGTAGCCTTGGCTGTCTTGGACTCGTTTTGTAGACCAGGCTGGCCTCAAACTCACAGTGATCCACCTGTCTCTGCCTCCCCAGTGCTGGGATTAAAAGTGTGCGCCACTACGGCCCGGTTATTTCTAGGGTTTTTTTGTTTGTTGGTTGAGACAGGGTTTTTCTGTGTAGCCTTGGCTGTCCTGAACCAGGCTGCTCTCGAACTCACAGAAATCCACCTGCCTCTGTCTCCCCAAGTGCTGGGATTACAGGCATGCGCCACTATGCCTGGTTGATATTGTTATTATTAATAGTGTTTGGTTTTTTGAGACAAGGTCTCTCTGTGTAGCCTTGGCTGTCCTGGACTCCCTTTGTAGACCAGGCTGGCCTTGAACTCAGTGATCCGCCTGCCTCTGCCTCCTGAGGCTGGGATTAAAGGCTTGCGCCACCACGCCCGGCTGGTATTGTTATTCTTATGGTCTATCGCTTGCTGGGTCTATAGCTCGCTGGTCTCATATTTTGTAAACATTCATCCTCCTTTCTCGCTTTTGGCTAAAATAAAGATCTGAGGGTCAATGGCTGGACGGAGAAGTGGAAGGCGGGACTTCCGGAGATAGGGTCTCTGGGAGAAGGAGATTCACCAGCAGGACAAAGGAAGCAATGGACATATTGGGGTTGAGAGAGAGGTAAAGAGCTGGCCACGTGGGACATAGGTCAGGATTAGTCAGGTTAATTTAGATTGAATAGCTGAAAGTCTGCCCAGCTATAGGCTAGGCTTTTATAACCATTAATAAGTCTCCATGTCTTTATTTATCTTCCTTACAACCCGACTATCCTAAGCAGGAGGGAAAGGAAGTTAAGGAGAAGAAGATCAAATCTTCCGGGTATCAGTTCCGCAGGGCGAATTCCTTAGCGTCGCCCGGCCGGCTCGCAGATCCTCTGCCTGATAAAAGCTATCCGCTGGCCTCGTGGTCGGATTCTGCAGCCTTGCCTGCTCTCTCCACCTGCCGCCTTCTGCCAGTGGGGCGGGAGCCCCTGGTCTCTCCTCCGGTTCCCTCTTCCCACTGAGGATCGATTTGCACCACAATAGCTCTGCTGGAGTCCCAGGTCCTTTTCCTTAATCCTGGACCCAAAATGGCTCCCCCTCAGTCTATCAGTATGTTTATTTCAGTGGAGTATCCGTGGTGTCTCAAGGGGCCAAAGCCCGCAAGACTGCTTTCACCTGGGGCCCAGTCACATTCCTTCCACAGCCATCATCTGCAGCAAGGTGGCCCAGCCCGGGGGCCATCGTGGGGTTGCCGGGACAAGCCACGTACCTCACAGAGGCAAAGTGAAGTGAAGAAGAGGCCGCTCAGGCTGGGGGTGGGCGCTGAGCAACCGGAGCCAACAGGAGAGGCAGGTTTGGGTGCGCTGCCTGTGATAGGGGGACCACAGTCAGAGTCACGCACAGTTTTCTTCAAAGCAGCGGGGAGGAGTGTGTTTCACACGGAGACGCATTGAGTGTCTGAGGTGGAAGATACGCCGGCTCCCCTGACACAGTCACTGCAAGGCTTATAAATATTCAAAGCCCGATATCACAAGTGAGTGCACGCCGGGCGTGGTGGCGCACGCCTGTAATCCCGGCACTCAGGAGGCAGAGGCAAGAGGGTCTCTGTGAGTTTGAGGCTAGCCTGGTCTACACAGCGAGTTCAGGACAGCCAAGGCTACACAGAGAAACCCTGTCTGGAAAAAAAATAAAAAAACAAGTGAGTGCACAATGAGTGAGTGAGTGAGTGAGTTAATGATGATCCGAGACACATTCTGGGGTCACCTCTTCTCGGTGTCCCTCAGATTTTATAAAGGGCACTCTGCAGCTCTAAAGTGACTGAATCATTTTGGAGACCCAGGAGTTGGACACAATATAGGCAATTCACTCTCCAGAACTGGACCTGAAGTTACGTGAACTAACTGAACGTGACTGAACGGAAGTGAAAGGGCAGAGGGCAGGAGAAGGCAGGGGTGGGGCTGCCATCTCAGATGCCTGTTGTAGCGCCACCAGCCAACAGCCACAGAGGACCGTGGAGAGTACAGTCACCGGGGCAGCTTGTCACTGGCTCTGAGGATGGAAGCCAGACTCTGGGGTTCTGTGAGATGAGAGCCATGTGTGGATAGGAAGCCGGAAGGACTGACTGACTTACGGGTTCACAGGGCGTGGGCAAAGCAGGAGGCCAGTGAAGAGCAACGGCACTAGTCCAAGCTGCCAAAGATGAGGACAGGGCTGATCAAAGGTAGTACATGGTGGGAATACTTGAAAGCACAGCCAGCTGTGAGGTTGGATGTGGGGACGGGAGAAAGTCAGGGGACAAAATGACTGTTGTAACAGTGCCCCAGACCTTAGCATGACAGACTCCATGATGGATATACTATTCAGGCCATAAACCTCATAAAACCCAGTGTGGGCACCAGCAGGATGATAAAGACTTTTTTTTTTTTTTTTTTTTTTGGCTGAAACCCTTGTCTGAGCAGTCTTGTGTGGTGAATAACCCCACAACACTGTGACACTTAGAGACAGTAGATGTTTCCTAAATGTCCCTAGCTGTTTCCCCTTAAAGGCCCCTACACAAAGGACCCTGCCCCAGTACAGCCGTGCTCCATGCCCCTTGACCCTCTGCCCTTCCTCCTCCTTGCAATGAACAGTCAGGGATACCAATCGCTGGGCCACAGGAGGGTTGTGGCCTTGATCAGGCAACAAATCGGCCCATAGCAAATGACGACACATTCTTCCTTTAACAAACATAGTTGAGCACTCACTGTGTGCTGGACTCTCTATTAGGCACTAGGATTAAAGTGGGGGACGGCCAAAACTGGAGGTAGAGGCAGGTGGATTGTTGTGAGCTCGAGGCCAGCCTAGTCTATAAAGGGAGTCCAGGACAGCCAGGGCTGTTACACAGAGAAACCCTGCTTCAAAAAAACTGAAAAAAAATTAAAATATATATATATATTCTAAAAATCTATTTATTACATACAGTGCTCTGCCTGCATGTACACCTGCCTGCCAGAAGAGGGCACCAGATTTCATTATAGATGGTTATGAACCACCATGTGGTTGCAGGGACTTGAACTCAGGACCTCTGGAGGAGCAGCCAGTGCTCTTAACCACTGAGCCATCTCTCCAGTGCCACAGTGTAAGTTTTTATGTGGACTAGCTAGAACTCACGGTGCCTGTGTTAGCCCTTTGAGCAACTGCCATGCTGTTTCATAAGGCAGCTGTGCGGGTCCTGACATCAGGGGTGTGTGTGTGTGTGTGTGTGTGTGTATCTACAGCTCCATGCCTCAACAGCAGTTGGTCGTCACTACCTTCAAGCTCGCTCTTCTGCCCTGCCAGCCACAGCTAGCTGCCCCGCTGTCTCCCTTCCCTGTGCTCCAGCGCTGACAGCAGTTGTTTGGTCCATCCTAAGCTAAGGGCCCACTAGAGTCAGCTTCTCCTCGCCCTCCCCGCTGCCCCCCAGCTTCTCCTCCCCCCTCAGCTTCTCCCTCTCCCCCCTCCACACCTCAGCATCTCTCTACAGCTCCACAGCTGGAGGCTGAGTAACAACCTGCATGCCTGGCACCCATTGCACCCCGTGACACCACTCACTCCGTACGTGCCTGGAGTTTGGAGGTAGCCACACGGCTTCTCAGTGACCTCAAGATGTGCCAAGTCTGCCCAGAGGGTTGTATTCTTTGTCCTGTTTATCAGTGTCCTTCCCGCTCCTATCTGTGCCTTACAGTCACCTTCCCAGAGACACCTGCCCTGAGTCCTCCCCACTGTAAATCCGTCTTCCTTCTTCTCTCACTTTGCCTTTCGTCTGGAGTGACAGCTGGCCTGAGGGTCATCTCTCTGGGTTTTGTGCAGATGGGTAGATGTTGGTGCCTCACTATTATTTTAGGAACTGGGTACGGTGGTTGACACTTGCAATCCTGGTACTTGGGAAACTGAGGCCAAAAAAAAAAAAAATTGTTGAGAGTTTGAGGTCAGCCTAAAAACTGAAACTCCCACTTTTGTCTCAGAATTCATGGGGCTGGGGCTGGAGAGATGGCTCAGTGGTTAAGAGTTCTTGTTTTTGCAGAGGTCCTGAATTTCTAAGTGTACTGAGTCAGGGATTTAATCCCAGGACCCAGGATCCAGAGGCCAGGCTGGCTTACATAGCAAGTTCCACAGCTGTATGGTGAGACGCTGTCTCAACTCCCCGTCCCCTCCCCCACCCCTGCACCCCCCAAAAAAAGAGAAAGAAAGAAAAGGGGGAAACCCAAGTATACACCTGTATTCCAACACTTGGGGGGCGGGGGCAGAGGCAGGCAGATCTCAGAGTCAAGGCCAGCCTGGTTACAGAGCAAGTTCCCAGGACAAGTGTAGCCAGGGCTACACAGGGAAACCCTATCTTGAAAAACAAAATAAAACAAACAAACAAACAATCCAAAACTGACCACCACCACCAAAACCCAAACAAACAACCAAACCAAACCCAAACAATCAAACAAAAACCATGAGAAAGTGAGAAATTACTTATTTCGTGTTTGTAGTTCTGGGGATGGGACCCAGGTTCTTGTTCCTCCTAAGGGGACACTAGCCTGAGCCACACCCTACCTGAGCCACACCCCACATGAGCCACACCCCATTTGAGCCACACTCCACCTGAGGCAGGCTCTCTGTACATTTCCTACACTGGCCTTAGACCTGTGGTCCTTTTATCTCCAGGAAACAAGGAGACAGGATGAGAGGTCTGGCTAGGTCCAAGGGGTGACTGCCCCTCAGTTTTCTTACCTGTACATTAGGCATGATAAAAGTCCCTGTCTTGGGCCTGGGGTAATGATTAAAAAGTAATTCTGGGGGCTGGAGAGATGGCTCAGTGATTAAAAGCACTGACTGCTCTTCCAGAGGTCCTGAGTTCAATTCCCAGCAACCACATGGTAGCTCACAGCCATCTGTAATGTAACCTGATGCCCTCTTCTGGCCTGCAGCTGTACATGTAGACTAGTGTATAAATAATAAATAAATAAATATTTTTTAAAAAGTAATTCTGTAAAGCTTGGCAAACCCTTGGTGCTGAGTGAATGCTGCTAAGAATAAATACACGAAAGTGTAACTCATTGTAGAGAGCAGACGCAAACCCTGGGGGCTTACCCAACAGCCCGTCCCAAAAGATGCATCTCAGTAAGAGCGATGGAGGAAGACATTGGAGGCCAAGCTCTGGGTTCTACACCCCCCAGCACAGACAAGCATACACACACACACACACACACACACACACACACACACACACACACAAACATACGCACACTACACACAGATCAAATTCTTCTAACAAAGTTTTATCATAAATTTCGGGACAAAATATGTCCTAAGTGCGCAGTTGAACAGTTGACAGGTGTGGCCTTGACAACATCCAATTACGTTTCAGCAGTCTAGATGCCCATGGTGTCTGGTGCTCTGGGCAGGCATAGGTGTTTACTGGCCCTAGGGTTTGGATACCAAGCCTATTCCTCAAGAAAATCTTTGACATGATCTCTTCAGGAGATGTACTCTGATGGCTCTACCTATAATAATAATAATAATAATAATAATAATAATTATTATTATTATTATTATTATTATTATTATTATTATTATTAACGCCTGTAATCCCAGCACCTGGGAGGCAGAGGCAGGTGGATCTCTGTGAGTTCGAGGCCAGTCTGTTCTACAAAGTGAGTCCACGACAGCTAAGGCTACACAGAGAAACCCTGTCTCGGGGGGGGGGGGGGAGGGGGGGAAGCAAGCAAACAAACCAAAAGTGGAAAAAGAATAAGACAGATAGGCTATGCGTCCAGCAGTCCTCACAGAATGCACAGAGTGACAGGGATCTGCTTTAGCCACTGTTCTGTAGCTGTGAAGAGACACCATGACCAAGGCAACTCTTATAAAAAAAAGCATTTAATCGAGGGCTGGCTTATGGTCTCACGGGTTAGTGTATTATCATCAGGGCATAACAAGAAAAAAAGAAAAGAAAAGAAAAGAACCACAACAGTAATAATTTATATCAATAATATACACAGATACATAGTATTATGAAATAATGATTTTCAAAATGTAGCTTGGACCACACTTGTAGTCCTAGCACTCAGGAGACTGAGGCAGAGGATCGTTGCTAGCTCATGGCTGTCCTGAGCTACAGAGTGAGTTCCAGGCTCTGCTTGAGTACATAGCAAGTCCCTGACTCAACAACGCAAATTCCCACAAAACTTTGATGGTGATCGAGGAGCCAGGCATCACAGCCGGCTCTTTCTGACAGACTTGCCTTCTGGCACACACCTGAACTAATTACACTGATAGTGCTTAAATAAACATTTGTTGAGTGAACTTATGAACAAACAGCAAGCTTCGACCTCATTACTGGCAGCAGATGCCCGGGCAGGTGGCGCAACCTGCAACCTGAGCCTGCTAGCTGGACCAACGAGGACTACATTTCCCAGAAGACTCTGCGCAGGCCTACAACTCCCCATAAACCACTCTTCCTCTAGGTGTTGATTCTCCAGCTAGAGGGGCAGCTTTGCGTGCCCACTCCCTGCTTACCCCAATCCCTTTCCCTGTACCTTGCTGCTCCTCCATCTCACGAGGATCCTGCCTCAGTTTCTCCAGTGAGCCTCGCCCTGTGAGGATTCCCCTCCGCCCAGTGCTGCGCGCGCAGCTCCCGTCCAGCCTCACTGAGGGGACGACTCGCAGGTATTCCTGGACCATGGAGACGTCCTCGCCGAGGGCGGCAGTCCTCGCTTCCGGGTGTGTCTGCAGCTCTGTGTGCCGCCGGGTGGGGTGGGACCCCGAGACTGCAGCCTGGCACGTGATTGTGTGTGTGTGTGTGTGTGTGTGTGTGTGTGTGTGTGTGTGTGTGTGTGTGTGTGTGTGTGTGTTTGTGTCTTGTCTGATGTGTCGGTGTCTCTGACGGCCAGGTTCCAGCCTTAGCTCTGCCAATCCCCTGTTCTGTGCACGGGGCAGGCGACTGCGACTGCCCATCTTTGTGCCTCAGTTTCCTTACCTGTACATTGGGCATAGTAAAAGCACCTGTCTTGGGGGCTGGAAAGGTAATACTGTAAAGCTTGGGAAACACCTGGCGCAGAGTTAAATCCTGCTAAGAATAAATACATGAAATAAACTACGCTTATGCATCTTCTGTGCCCATGTGTGTTGGTGTATGTGGTGTGAGGCTGCAGTGAGGTAAGGAGTCCTCGTAACAACGTCTAAAGAGTGTGTCCGTTCGTGCTGTCTATTTAGGTAGGTGGTGTGCCTTTGTGTGTAATACGTGTGACTGTACTTTTGCACGGAGCATGTTTGCAGCCTTGCCCTGTATTTGTGTTTTTGCATGAGCTGTGTGGCTTTGCATGTTTGAGCTGTGTGTTCCCGTGTGCATGTATGTATGTGATGTGTTTGTCCCTGAGGGTGAGCAATGTGCATACCGCTTGTGCCTGCTAACATGCATGTGTTGTTTCTGACCAGCACACAGGTCAGTATGTCTCTATGCCACTGTCTTAGCATTGCTTGAGCTTGTGATTTCTGTGCGCTTTTTGTTGTTCATGCGGAATACCAGTTAACGACAGCATGCCTCCTCGGGTCCCAAAGGGTCTGTGAGGATCTTTGTGATGCCTTCCTATGTTGGGAGCTCTGTGGTTGTGTGTGTGTGTGTGTGTGTGTGTGTGTGTATGTGTGTGTGTGATGCTGGGATGTTCCTGTGTGCCTGGGTGAATCGGTACCATCTAGAGTCTGCACTGCCTGTGCCTTCACAGTGTGGTCTGTCCCTGTGTCTTTGTGTGTGACGTGTCCGTGTCTCCGTCTGCGGATGGCTGTCCACCTTTGTATGTGATGCGCTTGTGAAAGGTTCCTGTGACATGTGTCAGCTGTGTGTGGGCTGTGTGGGCTTGATATCTGCATCTTAGCATGTAGCACACGTGTGGGCACCAGTGGTGTCAGGGCCACGCACTGTGGACCCTGCCTCCCCCCCCCCACCACCAAGGGTCTGTTGGTCTCTGTCTATCCCTCCTCCCCCTCCCTATTTCCCCCTCCCGCCTAGCAGCCAATGCAACGGGGAACCAGTTTCCATGACAACGCTCCCTCCTCCCTCCTCCCACCCTTCCTCTGACAGGCTCTCTGCTCCCCCAATCCCGATTGTCCTCGGGGGCGGGGCCCTCGTTCTCACCCCCCCATCTTCCCCTCCCCCCTACCCCAGCAACCCGGGCTCCCCAGCTCCTCTCCTTCGTCTGCCTCTCCATCCCTTCATCCGTCTGTCCTTTCGACGAGGGGGAGGGGGGTATCTGAGACAGTAAGCAGCCCCTCCCTCCCCCTGTCCTGCATCTCCCGCCCCTCTCCTGGGCTGGGGGAGGCCAGGGTTGAGCCGGTCCCCATGGCTGGGGGCTGAGGGCCCGCCCCCCCTCCTTCCCAGCCGCCGATACCTCCACCTCCCTTCCATCCTGGACAAGATGCCTGCACCCGGCGCACTCATCCTCCTGGCGGCCGTCTCCGCCTCCGGCTGCCTGGCGTCCCCAGCGCACCCGGGTGAGTCTGTCCAGCCATCCCCGGCCCGCGCCCCACCCCCACCGGGCCTGCTCGGCACCTGTGCGCAGTCCCTAGGGACCAGCGGGTCTGCAGGGCCAGGGAGACTAGCCAGGGCGGGTGGGGAGTGGGCTGCGGGCCGAGTGCGTGCTTGTGAGCGTGCATGTGAGCTCATGTGCACGCGAGTGCACGCGGGTGCGCGGGGAAATGGAAGGCCGCGGCCTCTGAGGGAGAGAGACCCTATTTCTAAGGGGGACACAGCTCTGGTTTTGCAGAGACACCCCTCCCTCAGGGCTGAGGCTGGAGCTACAGAACAAGTATGCGTTCCCAGTGTCCTTAAAAGAAACAGTTCTCAGTCACCTTTCAGGTGTGGGGTGGGCAGTGGGTTCAGTTCCGGGCGAATATCTTCCAGCAGCCCGCAGCTGTGGGGAGGAGGGGCATGAAGCTGTCCATGGTAGCATATTATACATCTTCAGAGCTCCAGGCCCCACTATTGCTTGCCACTGGAATGTATCCGGGTTAGGAGAAGCTTTTGGGGTGGGGGGGTGGGTCCCAGTTTGGAACGAAAAGAGGGACCCCACCCCCAACCAACTGGGAAGGCCTAAAACTACAACTCCCACAATACGTTAGGCCACCCGGCTCCTTTGCCAAGGGGCCCCTAGATGCGGAGCATCATGGGAGTTGTAGTCCAACAGTAGCCCAGGATAGGAGGGGCATGGCGTCTGATAGCCAATGTCTTGAAGCTCATGACCCCAGCCAGCCTTGTGCCCACAGATGGATTCGCTCTGAGCCGAGCCCCTTTGGCTCCGCCCTACGCTGTGGTCCTCATTTCCTGCTCCGGTCTGCTGGCCTTCATCTTCCTCCTCATTACCTGTCTGTGTTGCAAACGGGGTGATGTTCGTTTCAAGGTGAGGTGCCCTGGGACTAACCTGGGAGAAAGACTCCAGCCAGAGGGGGGGCTGCAAGTCCTGGAGCATTAGATCTGCATACCTACGGAAATGGGGCTGGGATTGGAGGGACAGATCCGTGAACTGTGAGGAGGGGATTAGGACAGGATGCTGCAACCGTTCTTCCCCTCTTACACCCCAGGAGTTTGAGAACCCCGAAGGGGAGGACTGTTCTGGGGAGTACACTCCCCCTGCGGAGGAGACCTCCTCCTCACAGTCGCTGCCTGATGTCTATATTCTGCCACTGGCAGAGGTCTCACTGCCAATGCCTGCCCCGCAGCCTGCGCACTCAGGTACCCCCTCACCCCAGGCCCCTGCCGTCCCGACACTGTGGGCTTTCTTCCATGGCTCGGGGAGGGTAGAGGGAAGAACGCAGAGCCCTAGGTTCATGGACATAACTTATAGGGAGGCCACACACACCATCTTTCTGAAAGTCATCGATCTGGAGAATCCTGCAGGATGGCCTTGGTGCCATCAGCCTAGATCTCAACCTGGGAGCCAGCCTCTGAGCTGACTAACCAGTCTTGGAGCTAGGGTTGCCAAAGGGAAGGGCTGATTGGACTCTGGATCTCATGGGCAGCCAATGAGGAGGCTGGACCCTGCCATGGAATGCTGGAGACAGCCAATAAAAGGAGACTGCTGTCTACTCTGCTCTCAGACCCCACCCACTGTGGTGGTGTGGGGGGCATCCTGGATGGGAGAGGAGCTCAGGGCCTCCCCTCCCGCCCCTTCTCAGACATCAGCACCCCCCTGGGCCTGAGCCGCCAGCACCTCAGCTACCTGCAAGAGATTGGCAGCGGCTGGTTTGGGAAGGTGAGGGGCCTGGGTGGGAGGCGGAGGGGGTCCATACATCTCTGGCCTGTGCTCCTGTTCTGTGTCTGCCCCCCCATTTGTCATCTGCTCTTGGCCTCCCCAGCCCCCATGCCCCTCCCTCAGCCTGCCCCTCCACCTCTCACTGCTCCCCACCCACCTACCCCCCACATCTGTCGGTCAGCGCCTCCCTCCTCACTCCATTGACCACTCCGCCTCGCCACCCGGCTCTCCACGCGTCCGTCAGTCTGTCCATCCATCCATCGGACTCTGGGCCTGTGAGTCTCTCACTCCATGTCTGGTGGTGGTGGTGGTGGGGTGGCCAGGGAGGTGGGAAACGAAGGGAAGGCCTGGAAGGTGGTTGGGGGTGTGAGGTGTATGGAGCTGCCCTGGGGACAGGCTGGACACAGGTCAGCATTGATCGTAGCACTCCTTGACCAGGTGATCCTGGGGGAGGTTTTCTCCGACTACACGCCAGCCCAGGTGGTGGTAAAGGAGCTCCGGGCTAGCGCAGGGCCCTTGGAGCAGCGCAAGTTCATCTCAGAGGCTCAGCCGTACAGGTATGTCCCCATGGACAGAGGTTCTAAAAACAAAATGCCAGGTGGCAGAGGTAATGTTTAGAAGTAAAGGGAGTTCAATGTGATGTCGAACCAGGCTTCCAGCCGCAGGTTTTCCCTGGCTGTATGGCTCCGTTGCTGTGATTTCCCTCCTGGGGTCTTGGGTCTTCCCTGGCATGGGGAAGGGGGTTCCCAGTTCTGAACCTGGTCCCTTCATCCCAGCAACAGTTAAGCTATCCCTGAGTCAGCCCCCTCCCCTCCTACTGTGAGAAAGACCTTGGAGGGCCCTCCATTCTGTTTGTTTGTTTGTTTGTTTGTTTGTTTGAGACAGGGTTTCTCTGTGTAGCCTTGACTGTCCTGGACTCACTTTGTAGACCAGGCTGGCCTCGAACTCACAGCGATCCACCTGCCTCTGCCTCCTGAGTGCTGGGATTAAAGGCGTGCGCCACCACGCCCGGCTCCCCCTCCATTCTTTATTTTTATTTTATTTTATTTTCCCCCTTCCCCCTCCATTCTTTTTTTTGTTTTGTTTTGTTTTTGCTTTTGTTTTTTGAGACAGGGTTTCTCTGTGTAGCCTTGCCTGTCCTGGACTCGCTTTGTAGACCAGGCTGGCCTCGAACTCACAGCGATCCGCCTGCCTCTGCCTCCCGAGTGCTGGGATTAAAGGCGTGCGCCACCACGCCCAGCTCCCCCTCCATTCTTAACACATATAATTGTGCTTGGACGTAGTGAGCTGCTGATCATAGGAGGTGTGTATGGGCTCATCCATCCATCTTGCCTCTGTCCTTCTGTCCTCAGTTTCCCCCCTGGCGCCCCCCACTGTACCCTCTTTCCTGCTCCAAGGCCTTCCTCATTGCTTATCCCTCTCTGTAGAACAGCTAATGTTGAGGTTCCCTTTAGTGTCAGCTCCAAGAGGTCCGCCCCTGCTCCCAGGCCCAGGTAAGGAGGGCCTTGCAAAGTCATGGTGAGGTTTACCTGCAGTGGTACCCAGAATGCTGAGGTAGGGGGACTGTAAGCTTGCAGCCTGGACTACAGAAGGAGACCCTGTCTCAAAAGATGTGTGTGTGTGTGTGTGTGTGTGTGTGTGTGTGTGTGTGTGTGTGTGAATGTGTACTCGTGTACACACACATGTGTGCTCTGGGTCTTCTTTTCCCTTGCTACTTGCTTATCATCTGTCTTTCTCCAGACCAAGGCTATTTAAATTTAAGCTAAATAAAATTGAAACCAGTCCAAGACTCATTAAGCCAGGTGTTGTGGCTCACCCCTGCAATTAGGACACTTGGGGAGCCAAGGCTGGAGGATCCCTAGGAATTGGAGGCCAACCTGGGCTGCGAACAAATGAAGTTAAATATTCATTTCCTGAGTGACACCTGCCACATTTCAGGAGCTCCATAGCTGGCCCATGTCAGAAATCTCTGTGGGACAGCACAGGCTGACTGGCTGCTCAAGAGTTCTTCCTGTCTCTGAGCACACGCTTAACCAAGTTCCATCAGCCCTCAGCAGGTGTGTGCTGACCCAGACATAGACCTGAACTCAGAGCCCAGCTGTGTGACCTTAGGCAAGTCGCCGCACTTCTCTGAGCCTGTTTCCCTTCCGGATCACCCCGGCCTTTATTCTGCCCTTCAGAGTTGTGGTGACTCTTAGGCTTCCTCTCTCCCTGTCATCCTTGGTCTCTGCCTCCTGCCAAGCCTCTGGTTCCAGCACATGGCTGGCACTTCTCATGTGCTTTTAACCAAGTGGGATGTTAGCAGTCTCCTCCTAGGAGGGGAAGGGCTCAGGACCCATTGAAGCTGTGGTTGTAACACAGACACCGGCCTTGTTAGAGAACGAACTCCCCTGCATCAGCCCCACTCAGCTTGAAGTAGCAGAGTGGGAAGGGTCAGGAGGAGGCGAAGGGCCTATAAGGATGACAGGGGCTGCTTTGAAAGACTGGGGAGGCAGGGTTGTGTAGGAGCCAGCAGGCTTGCAAAGCACTATGGGAAGCTGGTTACAGGAAGATGGAATGGAGGGTAAGGGTTGGGCAATAGCCAGTCAGCAGCCCTGCTGACACAGCTGGCACCGGGGGGTGGAATCAAATCAAGCATATGTCTAAGTGTTAGAATAAAAGTAGCAATAAAAGCAGGCCTGCTGCTGCACACCTACCGTTCATCCCGGCACTCTGAGGGCTGAGGCAGGAGGATTATGCATTCTTGGGCGGCAGAGTGAAACCCTATCTTAAAAACACACACTAGCAGGATCCACCCTCACCATGAACAGCTCCACAGCCTTCTGTGGGAGGCAGTGCCCCTACCCGTCAGAGGAAGTAAGCAAAGTGGACAGAGTGACTTCCGTGGGAGACTTGGAAGGATGAATGAGGAGGCAGTGAAGCCTCCTGGGAGACTGAGTTGCAACTGTGGCAGAGATAAAAATGGCAGGAGAGATGGCTCAGTGGTTAAGTATATGCGTTGTTCCTTCAGAGGACTGTCGTTCCCAGCACCCAAGTGCCTCTTAAGTGCCCATGACTCTACTTTCAGAGGACCTGGTGCCCTCTTCTGGCCTTCATGGGTACCTGCACTCACATGCGCATACCCACACTTGACCGTACATATATACACATCATTTTTTTAAAAAAATAAAAAAAATAATGAAAAAGAAAAAAAAAGTGAAGGTTAGACAGGCATGGTGACTCACACCTTTAATCCCAGCACTTGGGAGGTGGAAGCAGGCAGATCTCTGAGTTTAAGGCCAGCCTGGTCTACATAGTTACAGGGCTGTTATAGGGAGACCCAGGAGAGATGTCCCTTATTGAAGAGAGCTGTAAGCACAAAGGCCCGGGGCTTGGGGCAAAGTGGAGTCTGGTCAGTGAGTAGCTGGGGGTACCAGAGAGTGAGGTTTTATGGGGTTGCTGGGGAGCTGGAGAGCTGTGAGCATGTTAGTGGGAGGTCAGGTCTACAGGCCTGGGAAAGGGTTTGGTGAGGTTTGGTTCTGTGGGATGGACACCGGGTACCCCTCTCTGCCTTTTAAAGGAGCCTGCAGCACCCCAATGTCCTCCAGTGCCTGGGCGTCTGTGTGGAGACCTTACCCTTCCTGTTGATCATGGAGTTCTGCCAGCTGGTGAGGGGGCTGGGGAAGGGGAGGGGCTGCGGGGGGCTGGAAGCCAGCCTTGGTGGCAGGACTCCAGGGCCTCGGATCCCTATGGTCACCTGTGGGGCTGCATTGGCATTTATGTATGTATATATATATTTGGGGGGACTCAGGGTTGAATCCAGGCATCGTGCCTGTGTGGCATACTGACCAACTAAGTTACGTACCCAGGCTTATGCGAACTAGCAAGTGGAGCCGCAGGGGAAACTGAGGCGGCTGCCCCGCCCACTGTGGGGTGGGGGCTGCTTTGCGCTCACTTCCAATCTTGCGGAACTGCCTTGCTTCCCTCCTAGGGGGACCTGAAGCGATACCTCCGGGCCCAGCGGCCACCTGAAGGCATGTCCCCTGAACTTCCCCCTCGAGACCTTCGGACACTGCAGAGGATGGGCCTAGAGATTGCCCGGGGCCTGGCACACCTGCACTCCCACAACTATGTGCACAGGTGAGCTAGGTGGATCTAGGGGGTGGGGTCAGGAAAGGGGTGGGGTCGCAGGAAGGGGAGGAGTCAGGAAAGGGGGAGGAGTCAGGAGAAGGGGAGGAGCAACAAAGGCAAAAGGAGGGAGTCAGGGGAAGGAAGAAATCTGAAAAAGGGGGGGAGTGAGGAGAGAAGGGGAGGCGCTAGTAGCAGAAAGCGGGAATTCAGGGGGGGACCCAGGACAGCAAGAGTGGACGTGGGGAGGATGAGGTGTCAGTAGAGGAAGGACCCAGAAGAGGAGGAGGAATATGGCAGATGGTGGCGGAGGAGAAGGAGGAGGGATTCAGGAGAGCCGGGTGCACAGTGGGCGGGGCTTTCTTCTTGTCCTGCCTTCCCCATCCCTACTCTGCAGCGACCTGGCGCTGCGCAACTGCCTGCTAACTTCAGACCTGACCGTGCGCATCGGAGACTATGGGCTGGCGCACAGCAACTACAAGGTGGGCAGTGCATACGCGTGTGCATGCGTCTGGGCATGTGGACCAGTGTGAGTCACCTGCTGACCTGCTGACCCCGCCCACCCCCAGGAAGACTACTACTTGACACCAGAACGCCTATGGGTACCTCTGCGCTGGGCAGCACCGGAGCTGCTGGGCGAGCTGCATGGCAGCTTTGTGCTGGTGGATCAGAGCCGTGAAAGCAACGTGTGGTGAGGCCACAGATGGTGCCCGGGAGGGGTGGGGGGATGGGATGGGGCTCCACTGCTCTCTGACCTCTGACCTCCCACACAGGTCACTGGGGGTGACGCTCTGGGAGCTATTCGAATTCGGGGCACAGCCCTACCGTCACCTGTCTGACGAGGAGGTCCTGGCCTTCGTTGTTCGCCAGCAACATGTCAAGCTGGCCCGGCCCAGGCTCAAGCTGCCCTATGCTGACTATTGGTGAGGCACCTGGCTCTCAAACTTCCTGTTCCAGACATTGAGCACCTGTCACCCCATCTTCCTGCATCACCTGATGCCTGAAGTGGGGAAACGGACGCAGGTCTGGGTCTCTGACTCCTTCTGCCTCAAGATCTTTGGCTCTCTCTGTCTGTTGGCCTCTGTCCTTCTCTTCCTCTCTATGGAGTTCTGCCCTCTTCAGTGTCCCTTCCCTTGTCCCCAGGTATGACATCCTGCAGTCCTGCTGGCGCCCACCAGCCCAGCGCCCCTCGGCCTCTGATCTCCAGCTGCAGCTCACTTACTTGCTGTCTGAGCGGCCCCCCAGACCCCCTCCGCCGCCACCCCCTCCCCGAGATGGGCCCTTCCCCTGGCCCTGGCCCCCGTCCCATAGTGCGCCCCGCCCGGGGACCCTGTCCTCGCAGTTCCCCCTTCTGGATGGCTTCCCCGGGGCTGACCCAGATGACGTACTCACGGTCACCGAGAGTAGCCGTGGCCTCAACCTTGAGTGCCTGTGGGAAAAGGCCCGGCGCGGGGCAGGCCGGGGTGGGGGTGCACCTCCCTGGCAGCCGGCTTCGGCACCTCCTGCTCCTCACACCAATCCGTCCAATCCTTTCTACGAGGCGCTGTCCACACCCAGCGTGCTGCCGGTTATCAGCGCACGCAGTCCCTCGGTGAGCAGCGAGTACTACATCCGCCTGGAGGAGCATGGTTCTCCACCAGAGCCCCTCTTCCCCAACGACTGGGACCCTTTGGACCCAGGCGTACCCGGCCCCCAGGCCCCCCAGGCTCCCTCCGAGGTCCCCCAGCTGGTGTCCGAGACCTGGGCCTCCCCCCTCTTCCCTGCGCCCCGACCCTTCCCGGCCCAGTCCTCCGGATCAGGTGGCTTCCTGCTGAGCGGCTGGGACCCCGAGGGTCGGGGCGCAGGAGAGACCCTGGCAGGAGATCCTGCCGAGGTGCTTGGGGAACAGGGTACCGCACCCTGGGCCGAGGAGGAGGAGGAGGAAGAGAGCTCCCCAGGCGAAGACAGCAGCAGCCTTGGCGGGGGACCCAGCCGCCGGGGACCCCTGCCCTGTCCCCTGTGCAGCCGCGAGGGTCCCTGCTCCTGCCTGCCTTTGGAGAGGGGGGATGCCGTGGCTGGCTGGGGGGGCCACCCTGCCCTTGGTTGCCCCCACCCCCCAGAGGACGACTCTTCTCTGCGTGCAGAGCGGGGCTCCCTGGCCGACCTGCCTCTGGTCCCCCCTACCTCAGCCCCTCCCGAGTTTCTGGACCCCCTCATGGGGGCCGCAGCGCCCCAGTACCCCGGGCGGGGGCCACCTCCCGCTCCCCCCCCTCCACCGCCACCTCCCCGGGCCTCCGCGGAGCCGGCCGCGTCCCCCGACCCCCCGTCGGCCCTGGCCAGTCCAGGCTCAGGCCTGTCGTCTCCGGGCCCCAAGCCGGGGGACAGCGGCTACGAGACCGAGACCCCTTTTTCCCCCGAGGGAGCCTTCCCAGGTGGGGGGGCGGCCGAGGAGGAAGGGGTCCCTCGGCCACGGGCTCCCCCCGAGCCACCCGACCCAGGAGCGCCCCGGCCACCCCCAGACCCGGGTCCCCTCCCACTCCCAGGGTCCCAGGAGAAGCCAACCTTTGTAGTTCAAGTGAGCACCGAGCAGCTGTTGATGTCCCTGCGGGAGGATGTGACAAAGAACCTCCTAGGGGACAAGGGGTCGACACCCGGGGAGACAGGACCCAGGAAGGCGGGGAGAAGCCCCGTGAACAGAGAGAAGGGCCCAGGCCCGAACAGGGACTTGACATCCCTGGTCCCCAGGAAGAAAGTCCCCAGCTGGAGCCTTCCAGTGAACAACGGGGTGACAGTATTGGAGAACGGGAAGCCAGGAGCCCTGGACATGAAGGAGAAGGTGGCGGAGAATGGCCTGGACTCGCCCGAGAGAGGAGAGAGAGCTCTGGTGAATGGGGAGCCGATGTCCCCAGAGGCAAGCGAGAAGGTGCTGGCGAATGGGGTCCTGATGTCCCCAAAGAGCGAGGAGAAGGTGGCAGAGAATGGGGTCCTGAGGCTGCCCAGGAACACGGAGAGGCCACCAGAGACTGGACCTCGGAGAGTCCCAGGGCCCTGGGAGAAGATGCCCGAGACTGGGGGTCCAGCTCCCGAGACCCTGCTGGATCGAGCCCCTGCGCCCTGCGAAGCACCCTTGCCCCAGAACGGTTTGGAGATGGCCCCTGGCCAGCTTGGCCCAGCCCCCAAGAGCGGGAACCCGGAACCCGGGACCGAGTGGAGAGTCCACGAGAGTGGGGGGGCACCGAGAGCCCTCGGGGCTGGGAAGCTGGACCTCGGGAGTGGGGGCCAAGCCCCGGGGGGCGTGGGGACGGCCCCCGCCGGCGGCCCCGCAAGCGGCGTGGACGCAAAGGCCGGATGGGTAGACAGCTCGAGGCCACTACCACCTCCGCCACAGCCTCTGGGGGGCCAACAGAGGAGGCCGGAGCCAGTGCCCCTGAAAGCCAGGCCGGAGGTGGCCCCCGGGGAAGAGCCAGGGGTCCCAGACAACAGGCTCGGCGGAGACACGGCCCCCAGCGTAGACGAGGACCCCCCCAAGCCGGAGAGGAAGGGCCCCGAGATGCCACGCTTGTTCTTGGACTTGGGACCCCCTCAGGGGAACAGCGAGCAGATGAAAGGTGAGGAGGAGTTCGGGATAGGGAGGGTAGACTGGCACTGTGAATGCCTAACCAGCAGCCATTGTACCTTAGGCCTCAGCTGTGTCCCTGTGTGCATTCTGAAGAACAGACCTATTGCTCTGGTTTCCTCCAGGGAAAGCCCCTACCTGGTGGCTGTGAGGAGCAGGGCCTTGACAAAGCCCTTAGTTATGGCCAAATTGCCACCACTGAGTTCTGTGACGTAACGGGGACCCATCTTTGTCATTTAAGCTTATAAGGATGGGCTCTTCAAGTCAGGAATAGAAGGTACCCAGAAGCGGGGAGAGCTGGGGCAACAGGTGGGGAAAGTACCACGTGTAGGAATAGCCACGCCCGAGGCCACAGGTGTTGGCCCGTTTGCTGCTTTTTTTCTTGTTGGATTAATGTTGTGGACGTTTGAATGGTTTGTAGCCAGCTGGCGGGCTGGTGCTGGCGGTCAGTGCCATGTGAGGGCTCCGGGACGCTGAGAGTAACAGTGGTGCCACATGTCTATAGCACCAGCACTTGGGAGAGTGACCCAGAAAGATGGTTGTCAATTGGAGGCCAGCCTGGGCTAACATATCGAGTTCCAGGCCAGTCAGAGACACACAGTAAGATCCTGTCTCAGACAAGACAGAAGGGTTGGGCTGATGGCTCAGCCAGTAAACTCTTTGCCTTGCAAATGAGAGGACCTGATCCCCCAAAAGCCACATAAGGCCCGGGGTGCTGGTGAGCTTGGCATTGTCAGCACCAGCTGAAGTGGAGACAGAGGATCCCGGCAGTTCACTGCCCAGCCACTCAAGGCCAGGAAGGAGTGGTTGTTTCTCAGAGGAGGTGGGTGGCCTAGGGGATGGCACCTGAGGCTGTCCTCTGTCCCCCACACACATGTGCATCACACACACACACACACACACACACACACACACACACATAAATACATGTATGCATTTTTCAAAAAATATGCAGGCAGGCAAGATGGCTTAGCAGGTGAAGGGACTTGCCACCAAGAAGCCTGGTGCCCGGCGTTTGATACCCAGGTCCTCCGTGGAGAGAACTGAGTCCCATACGTTGCTCCCTGACCACTACACACATGCCGTGCTACGTGTGCCCACGCACATACATAAATACCTGTACACAGACATAAACACAATTTTAATTTAAAAAAAAAAATGAAAGGAAGCAGTAAACTAAGGGGTCTCTCCAGTGTGTCAGGCCATGGGTTGTCGGTAGCTGGACCCCAGAGGGTCTCAGGCAGGCCTTGCCCTGACCTACCCTAGTGGGCAAAGGTCAGGGTAGCACACGGTGAGGAGACACTGTGAGGCTAAGAGCAGAACGGTGAGCCACGCAGTGACCCTCAGGCAGATGGTGCCCACCCAAGTTCCTGAGACACCACCGAGTAGACTGCCCCATTCCTATTTTGCACCTATGGGGCCCTGTGTCACATGACACTACTGGGTGAACTGAAATTCCTCAGAGAGCCAGCGTTGGCTTAGGGCTCCTGGGTGAGACGAGGCTAGAAGTAGCTGACTTTAGCCACCCAGGGAACTTCTCTTTACCCCACACACATTTTCCCTTTCCTGGGAAGCCTTCATGACCACTAAAGGCCACCACTGCATCCTTACTGTGGGTGCCCGCCACTCCTGACAGCACCATGCCTGCAGCACTCCCAGTCCCACTACTGAGAGGGGGGGTACAAGAATGTGCTTTTTGAGGGACACAGTGAAAGAGTGGTGTAGGACTGGATGGAAAGTGGCCTTGGAGACAGAGAAAATGCTGGGAGGGGACAACCAAGGGCCAGGCAGCGAAAGAACGTCCCTTCTGCGGGGGACATTGGCTCACTAGCCCCGGGGGCTGAGAGCACTTCTGTGCACAGACCTAAAGCAGCTGTGTGAGAGAGGTTGTGTTCCGAGGCCAGGCGCACTGACCAGGGCTGAACTGCTGCCGCCCTTGGACGGCGGCGATGAGTGGCCAGAGCATTTGTGCCTGATTCCTAGAGGTAGCTCAGGTCTGGGGACCCCAGAGCTGGAGAGTGGCTTATACATATGTTGAGAGGGGGCCAGAATAGGGAGTCGTAAATGAGGTGGGGACAGCGAACAGCTGGCCCAGGTGCTGTGGGAGAGGCCTGTTGCTCTGGGTGCTGAGAACACGCATTGCAACAGGGAGCCCCACCCCCACCGCCAGGAGCCCCGCAGCAGGAGCTCACCTGTCTTCTCCCCTTGCAGCCAAACTCTCCCGGCTCTCGCTGGCACTCCCACCGCTCACGCTCACCCCGTTCCCGGGCCCGGGCCCGCGGCGGCCACCTTGGGAGGGCGCGGACGCAGGGGCGGCTGGCGGGGAGGCCGGCGGGGCGGGGGCACCGGGGCCGGCGGAGGAGGACGGGGAGGACGAGGACGAGGAGGACGAGGACGAGGAGGCAGCGGGCTCTCGGGGCCCCGGGAGGACGCGGGAAGTCCCAGTGCCCGTCGTGGTGAGCAGCGCCGACGCGGACACGGCCCGCCCGCTGCGGGGGCTGCTCAAGTCACCACGCGCGGCCGACGAGCCAGAGGACAGCGAGCTGGAGAGGAAGCGCAAGATGGTCTCCTTCCACGGGGACGTGACCGTCTACCTCTTCGACCAGGTGAGCCAGGGGGCTCAGGGCAGCTGGCAGCAGAACTGGAGCTCAGAAGGAGGTGGAGGCAAGGGGGCGGGGCCTGGGCCATTGAGGACTTGGGTCTGGATGGATGGCCAGAGCTTAGCAGGAGAAGTAGGGACCAGGAACCGATGTGATGTGATGTGAAGGGGCCTGGAAATCTAGGAGAGACCTAAGGAGTGCTGGTGGCTTTAGGAGGCTCTGAGGTGGCAGCCTAGACAGGAGAAAAAAAATCATAAAAATATAAAAATTAAATACTGTAGAGAACGGGGGTGGAGCTTTGGGGCCTGCTTTGTTGACAACAACCTTAACAACTGTGGAATTGACTCTAAATTTAATTTTTGGGGGGGTGAGTTTCGAGACAGGGTTTCTCTGTGTATCCTTGGCTGTTCTGGACTCACTCTGTAGACTAGGCTGGCCCTGAACTCAGAGCGATCTGCCTGCCTCTGCTTCCCTGAGTGCTGGAGTTACAGACGAGCACCACCGTGTCTGGCTTCTAATTTAACCTTTAAAAAATATTTATTTAAGCCGGGCGTGGTGGCGCACGCCTTTAATCCCAGCACTCGGGAGGCAGAGGCAGGCGGATCGCTGTGAGTTCGAGGCCAGCCTGGTCTACAAAGGGAGTCCAGGACAGCCAGGGCTACACAGAGAAACCCTGTCTCAAAAAACCAAAAAAAAAAAAAAAAAAAAAAAAAATATATATATATATATATATATATATATATATATATATAAAAATAATTACATACAATGTTCTGCCCGCACATATGCCAGTACAACAGAAGAGGGCACCAGATCTCATTATAGATGGTTGCGAGCCACCAAGTGGTTGCTGGGAATTGAACTCAGGACCTTTGGAAGAGCAGCCCGTGCTCTTAACCTCTGAGCCATCTCTCTAGCCCAATTCTAATTTAATTTTTAGTCATTTGTGTCTGTGTATATTCATGAGTGAAGGTGTCCCCGATAAGCCTCCAGTGCTTTGGGACCCCAGGCAGTGGGTGGAGCCCGGAGAAAGGTGTCAGGTGTATGTAGTGGGTAACAAACTCTGGTCATCTGGGAAAGGACTACACCTTCTTAGCTGTTAAGCATCTCCGGCCCCTTGGGATCTTATCCCAAGCAGGTCTTACCACGTGGTGCTTTAAGATGAATCCAGCTTGGCCAGTTGCCCAGGTCAGTTGTTTCTGTTCTCAGGAGGTAGAGGCAAGAGAATCTAGTTCAAGGCCAGCTTGGTTCTCCAAAGTTCCGGCCAGCCAGGGCTGCCTCAAACAAATGAACAAACAAAAAACAAGGTTTGTTTGTTTGTTTGTTTAAACAGTATGGAGATTTCAGGTCAGGGTTGCTTTGTGAGTTCCAGGTCAGCCAGGGCTACACAGACAAACCCTGTCTCAAACAAATAAATTTAAAAGTCCCATTTCAGCATCCTTTGGTCTCAGTAGCCATGAACCCTATTCTCAACTGTGTCATGACCTGGCCTGGGGCACTCTCATGCCAGGTTTTTCTTGAGCTGCCTCAGGTCATAAGCTGACTTGGAACTCTGTAGACCAAGCTGGCCTTGAACCCAGAGCTCCACCTGCCTCTGCCTCCCTTGCCCAGCTCAAAGTGAGACTTTGAGTGACTGGGATTGGGGTGGGGTTAGGGTTTGGGAAGGGCTCAGGAGCAGGTTGTTAGCAGTTCTGAGACACAGGTTTGGATCTCTGGAGCGCAGATCTTGGAGGTGGTGTTGCCGTGTGTAGAGCAGCGACTTGAGTTAAGAAGTGCAGGCTGAATTTAGAAAGCGGGAGGGAATTCCTGAGCTGAGTGAGGCTTCACAGTTAGGTAAGGGAAAAAGGCCTGTAGGAAGCCTCGAAGGTTCCATACACATCTCCACAAGATACAGTGTCAGCGATTACAAGCTTGGGGTGCCGAAAGCCCCAGAAATATCCTTGGGTTTTATCTCTATGGGTATGCGGTGTTTGGGGTGTAACAATTCATTCCCTTCTCTTGCTTTCACAGGAGACTCCAACCAACGAGTTGAGCGTCCAGGGCACCCCCGAGGGGGACACGGAGCCATCAACGCCCCCAGCGCCCCCGACGCCTCCCCACCCCACCACCCCAGGAGATGGGTTTCCCAGCAACGACAGCGGCTTTGGTGAGGGGCAGACCTTACTGTTTGGGCCGCAGGAGGGCGGGGCTTTTGGGAATGGGGAGAGAGGTGTGTCCTGTAGGGAGGGAAGGACTAGGGAGGGACCTGGAGGAGGTCTTGGAGGCCGGAGCCTTGGAGCCTTACCGGAAGGCAGGGCGTGGTAGGGGCGGGTAGGTGTCTGAAGTGGGGAGCGGTGGAGCTTTGCTGGAGGATGCGGCTATAGCCTTTGGCTGATCTGCAGAGCTGGTGTCTAAGTCTGGTCCACTTTCTCCCTAGGCGGCAGTTTCGAGTGGGCGGAGGATTTCCCCCTCCTCCCCCCGCCAGGGCCCCCCCTGTGCTTCTCCCGCTTCTCCGTCTCACCTGCGCTGGAGACCCCGGGGCCTCCCACCCGGGCTCCAGACGCCCGGTCCGCAGGTACAGTGCTTCCAGAAGGACCTTCCCTAACCTTACTCTCTTGCCTTACTTAGCTCATTTTCTTGCCTCTCTCCTCGGCGCCCTCACCAGGTCTCATTGCCATCTCCAAGCTCAGAGTAGTCGCTTCCCATTCACAACCTTGGACAGTTACACAGACAGGCCCTTGAACCTCAGTTGCTGCTTCTTCAAGGATTCCCGTGTATTCACTCTGTTGACTATCTTTCCCATTTCTGAGCTTAGACACCCTGCTGGATCTCCCATCTCTTCTCCGAGGGCACTTAAAGCCCGCGGAGGATATCACAGACACCCAGAGACAGGAGTCACGGTAATAGCGGCGAGCTCACACCGACCTGCCACATTGCAACCAGCTCAGTCCTCTCTGGGTTCCTTAGAGTGGATTCTAGGCCCCCCCCCCTTTTTTTTTTAAGGGAAAGGAGCACTGAGGCACTTAGAAAAGCGGGCTGCTGGCCTGCAGTGCTGCCCTCTCGTGGTTAGCATCTGCTGGTCCTTGCGCTGATGGAGACAGTCCGTTCTCTCCTGCCCCCTGCTGGCCACCATGTTGAACACCCAGGATGTGGGGAAGGGGTTGTCAGGAACATCTCTATCCCTGTTCCCCTGCAGCCAGCGCAGCATTAGCGCTGGCTTCTTTCAGCTGTGTGATATGGACCAGTTAGTGTCGCTGCCGCAGCATCCTCACTCATAGACTGGGGATGATAGTGGATCCTGACCCTGAATGTTCTGAGGGTGTAGATGGCTTGACCCCCCTGACAGGCATGCAGCTTGGGGCTTGTGTGATGACCAAGAGCTGTAAACAACTTGCCCAAAGGCTGGAGGCGGAGGAGCCTAGCTAGTTCAAGGAGCAGAAGGCAGGCCAGGAAGCCTGGGGCTCCTGAAGGTGCAAAGTTGTAGCGAAGTGAATAGATGAGACAAGTTATAAGGGACTTGGGGGCCTGGGCATGGTGCATGTCTTCAATCTCAGCACCCAGGAGGCAGAGGCAGGTGGCTCTCTGAGTTTGAGTTTGAGGCGAGTGAGTTCCGGGTCTCCTGGGGCTACACAGAGAAACCCTGTCTCAAACAGCCAAAATCCATTAATAGTAATAATAATAGACTTGGGTAAACTTTGCCCATAGGATGCTAGGGGAAGAGGCTAGAGGCTGAGAAAGAAAGAAAAATAGAGACTGGGTGCCTGAGGAGAGGCTGGGCACGAGTCCAGGCGGGAGAGGTTAGTGAGCTAGGCCCAGGGAGAGGGAGGGGCAAGGCAGAGTCAAGGACAGGAAAGACAGGACGGGGGCTGCACCCTCATCTAAGCCCAAACGTTACTTTTCTGACACCTCCATCTCAGGACCCCCATAAGCACAGTGCAGGGTGGGTCCAGGGTGTGGGGACATCAGCCAGATAGTGAGTCAGGACCAAGCCTGGTAGGATGACCTCACTCTTAGTCACTAGGCGTGGGGATGGAGGGCTCAGTGGTATGGAGCCCCAAGCTTGTCATTGATACTCCCTCGGGGCACACCGGTCTCCTTGGACCACGGTGGGTGCCTGGCACTCCCACGTGCTTCATCTTTACACCAGGTCCTGAGGGCAAAGCTCATCCTAGGACTTGGAGAAGGAGCAGGGGCCACATTTTCAAGGAGGAAATGGGCTCTCATGTCTCAACTGGGCCAGGCCCTCAGCTGTCAGTACAGGAGTATGAAAGAGGGCTGACCCCTGCGCCCCACCCCCCACCCCCAGCCCTGGTCTTTTAGACCCAGAGAATGAGCCAGGCTGTCATGATGTTTGGGGAGGCCGGAGGATGGTCCTGCAAAATCTTGTCGGGAAGGTTTTGTGCGGCAGACAGACTGGAGTGAGCACCGTCTCCAGCTGCAGCTCTGCAGCAGAGGCCCAGGCAGACACCGGGGTCTTCTACAGTTATGGAAATGAGATACATTACTATTCACTACCAGAGTGGGATGCCTGAGGAAACAGGGAGGGAGCAAGCAACAGCCCAGGATATCCAGGGCTGACAAGGTGCTCCAGAGTGGTTGGGGAAGGCCTCTGAAGAGAGGGCCCTGGACTGCCTGGGAAGGACATTTAGACCCTTTGGTAGAATGGTATCTGGAACATTTGAGGCCGGTGGACCTGGAGCAGAGGGCCGGATGAGGACGGGGAGGATGGGATGGGCCTTTGCCTTGAGTCAGTTGGAAGCCACTCGCCCATGAGGCCATCTCTCCTGACTCCCATCCTTTCTCTACCCTCTATTCTTAGGCCCCGTGGAGAACTGACTCCCCAAAGACCCAGCCCCTTTGCACCCCAAGAAGAGGGTTTGCGAGCAGAATCTTGTGTGGACGATGGAGCCATTGCCCCTGACACTGACACAGCCTCTGGGGAGGCGCCTGAGGCTGGGCCCTCCCCTTCCTCCTCCTCCACCATGTGCCAAACAGGAGGCCCAGGCCCTCCACTTCCACCCAGCCCCCCAGATGGGTCCCCTGGTCCCCCTGACTCCCTTGGAGCCACATGAGGCAGGAAGCCCCATCGCTGGACAACCACACTTCTTGGAACTGAACTGAACTCTTTTGGGCCTGGAGCCCCTGGCACAGCAGAGGTCCTTCCTGACCCACTCCTGGCCTCATGAGGGCCACTGGCTTCAGGAACCTGGGCCGCCATCTTGCGTCTCCCCTTCCCCCCAAGCCTGGCCCCCGGTGGGGCCTCTGATTCAAACCTTCGCGTGACATTTTCACATTATTTAAAAAAGACAAAAAACTTTTTGGAGGAAAAAGGGGCCTGTGTGTGTTTGGGGAGGTGGGAGGGAGATGCCAGGAGACAGAGCATGAAGTCGCTGTCCTCTCCTCACAGCCCTAAGGCAAGGTGCCCATGCAGCAGTGGAGCTCTCCCGCCTTTCCTGTTCTCGCTCTGCTCCGCTCCGTATGGCCCCTGCTGTCGGTGGCAGCCTCGACTTTCCAGTCCATGAGGAGGCAGTGGCAGCTTGGGACCAGGCAGTTGTTCTCAAAGCAGGGTCTGGAAGCTGTCACAGGCCCAGACCAGGTGGGGGTGGGAGGGTACTCAGAACTGATCTGCTGAAAGTCAGCTGAGTCATCCACTAGCTACTGCCTGGCTGCCTCCATCTGCAAATTTCTCCTGTCTCTCTGGGATCACACACGCACCTACCCACCCACCCGTGCCTGGACAGACATTCTTCGCTGTTCAATCTTCCTGGCTATGACTGCTGCTCTGCTTTCTTCCTGTTTGTGTTCTCCTGTGTTCCTCTCTACCTCAGTTATGTTGGGTTTTGTTGCTGTCTCCTCCCTCCCTTCCATGTGGCTGCCTGTTGTTAGGGTCTCTGTGGTTAGGCTGCTGGTGTCTCTTGACTTGGGGACCACATTTATTGGTACGTGAAGAGTGAACTTACATGGTGGAAGGAGGCCAGGCAGAGCAAGGGGTGGACTCAGCAGAATGGTATACCCTATAAATGATGGTGACAGGACATAGGGGGTCACAGGAAAACTACAGTAGGACTGTTGCCTAGCAAATGCCTAGTTCAAAGTGAGGGTTATAGCCCTAATGCCAATAACAGAAAGGAGGGCTAGGACCAGGATATTCCCCCACCCAGCCCCAATGTGTGCGTTTTGAGGCACGGCTTCTCTGTGGCCCTGGCTGTCCTGGAATTCATTGTGCTGACCAGGCTGGCCTCTACCTCCTGAGTGCTGGCATTAAAGGCCTCACCACACCTAGCAATGGGTGGGGTTGCTGGGATCTGAGGGGTGTGAGGAAGGAGGGCCAGGAGGGCTTTGCCTCAGACTGAGTGGTAAGAGCCAGGGCAACCAAGGTCTGATACTAACTAGAACTGCTACCCAGTTCTAGGAAGCAGTGCTGGAGCCCTAACTCTGCAATCAGTGAGCAGTGCTGGGGCCAGGAGCGCTGCATCTGAGGGAGAAAGGGCAGCGCTGGGCCCTGGTCTGAAGGAGGGTATACTGTTTCATTAGCTCTCACTCCACAAACTCATATTTGGTTATCTTCAACCACAGAAACTTAATGCTTCACAGTTCTGGAGGCTAGAAGACCAAGACCCAAAGACATCAGTATTTGGGGAAGATCTCTTCAGTGGTTTTGTGAACCTGGCTTCAGTTAACCACTGGCACTCCTTGGCTTGTCTGTCCTTTGCCCTACTCTGTGCATTCAGCTCCACATGGCACCCTCTGTGGGGACTTCTTGTGTGTGTGGGCATGGTGAAGGACACTGGGGGAGCATGGTCTCACATGACTCAGTCTGGCTCTGAACACAGGATTCTCTTGCCTCAGCCTGCCTAACACATGGACTGATATATGTAGACCCAGTCCCCACCCCACCCGCTGGGCTGAAGGGCAGTTACAACATTTCGCTATCCTACGTACATGTTCCACAGACACCTACAGCTAAGTTTGGCCAACATTCCATTTAGATTCTCAATCCAGCACCGCCAGTCATGGCAGCCCCGGCCACGCGGCGGCTCCTCTACTCTCCCTCCCAAGGGCTGCTGACCTCCCCCTTGCAGCCAGGCCCTGACTCATCCCCAGACCACCCTCATCACGTCAACTAACCCAGCACACCCCTGCTTCTTGTCTTAGCTCCCCACAGGCAGGCCAGGCAATGGCCCTCTGTGAGGAGAGCCCCCATGTCCTGGTCACCTAACTTGTAAGCCAGAACACACCATCCAGCTCAAGCAGCCTGCGTTCTTCCTGTTCCTGTGCCAAGAAGCCTGGGCCAAGGTGTGAGGGACAAGGGAGCCATACCCCTCACAGGGCCCTGCTGTCGCCATTCCCAAGTCCTGGCTGAACCCGTGGGGGGGAGACACGGTGGGTAAGAACCTCTGGACCAGGACTCCTTGCCCAGTGCTTTCCCGGCCCTCTGGGTGAAGCTGAAGTTGTCCTGTATTTGGGAATATCCATTTCATGCCAGCCCCCGGGGAGAAAGTAGTTCATGCCCTCTCCTAACTTCAAGGTCAACTCCAGAAAAACTGCCATCCCTAGCAGACTATACGACTGCCTTTGTCCAACTGATCACAGAGCCCACCTAGAAGATCCTGGACCTTGGCACTCTGCCCAGGTCAGTGCTGTTGGAGAGTACACCCACAGGTGCCTGTAGCCAAAGAAAGGCAAGGCACAGAAGCCCCCAGCAGGGGTCTGCAGATCCATTACACACCTGGAATCTTAATTCCCAGAAGGCCCCAGGGCAGCATCCTTCCTTCCCAGTCAGGCATGCATACTAAACCATGCTGGGAAGGGTGCTTCTTCTAGAAATGCCACTTCAGGTGTGGCCAGGCAGCAGCCTATAATACCAGCACTAGAAGGCTGAGGCAGGGCTCTGAGGCAACGCTTACCACAGGCCAGAGAAACAAACACAGAAATAAAAAGCTTCTTGGCTCTCAAGGTGGGCAGGAGGATGGGGCCTTCAACTACTGGAGCAGAAGGGCAAACGATAGACCATGTCACTAAGACCCCCTCCCATTATCAGGACCCATGCCCAACAACAAAACCCAAACACCTCCAAGGCCATCCCATGCACCTCCTGGTGCCACTGTGTCCTGGAGCACTCAACAGACACCACAGCCAGATCCTAGCACCCAACCCAGGGCCTTCCCTGGACTTGCTCCCTTCTGAGCCAGTCCTTTGTTCTAGTCCTAGTCTCCCAGGCTGAGTCCCCCAATGGCCACAGGCCGCAAGGTCAGAGCACATCTGGAGTATGCTGGGTCTGAACACCTTCCCGAGACACTAACCTCTCCCTGCACCCAGCACCCACAGGGCTGGAGTCACCTGTCTGGGAAGCACCTGCCTTCTACCCTGTTTGCCACCCAGGGTCCTGGTCAACGTCGCGCACGGGTTCACAGCTCTCCCAAAGCCAAGAAATGAGGTTGTCTGCAGGCGCGAGGGGTTAAATAGTTAATAAGATTACCAACATGGTAATTACAAATAAGGAGTCAGGAGCTAGAGGCGGTGATTTTCCAAATGGGGAACCAGGATCCACAGCCCCAGGGCCCAGGGGTCCTGCCACCCAGGCGGGGCAGCTCCAAAATAAATAATGGAGTTGGGGACAGGGGGTCAGGGTTGTTCCTGCTTCTTCTTCACAGAAATCCGCTTCTTTCTTGCTGCCAGCATCTCATAGAAGGGGTCCACGCTTACAGCAGCCCTGCAAAGAGGTCTGATGAGGACCAAGGGCTGAGCCCAGGCCCAGGCACCCCGGCTCAGCCCGCAGCCCAGGAAGCTCACTGGATGGACTTGATCCACTCGTCTTTCTCCTCCTGTGTGGGCGCTGAGATCCGGTACACCATGTGGTTGCCCTCTACTACCCGGCCATCAGCCTCAGTTTTGCAGGCCTTGATGAGCTGTCCCTTGTTGTTGGGAATGTAAAGCTCAAAGCAGTTCTAGGATGGAGGGGAGGGGACAGGTCACAGCAGTGCTGGGCCAGGCCATGAGGGTACAGGGTCAGGGCACTTCTTGAGTCTCACCGGCTTCCGAGGGTCATCCACCTCACGGATACTCAGGTTCTCCAGGGGGATGATCCCTCGGGGCTCCTTGTCCTAGGGGTCAGAGTCTGAGTTCAGGTTCCATGGGTCCCACAGTGCCTCCCTCAGAGTGAGAGCCAGGGGCCAACCCCAACCCTGATCCTGGCCCATGTCTGCAAGCTCCACTCTCACCGTAGTGTACTCAAAGTAGTAGAGGCAGTTGTCTGTAAGGATGAACCAGCGACGCTTCCAAGTCTTCACCCGGCCCCCTGCAAGGGAAGGGGGTGGGACGGGACGGGCTCAGCGGGGAACCGCTGAGGGGGGGGGGAGCAGAGCAGGAAAGGTAGGGTTCTTAGGTCTAGGACAGAGGCAGTGAGGGAAAAGATAGGCAGGCAAGGACAAGCTGCTGGGGCCCCAGGAGTGGGACCCCTGCTTGGACCAATCGTTCTGGCTATTCTGTGGGCACAGGCCCAATCCCCTCCCTCTGGGCCAAGGCCAGAGCAGCCCCTCCCTATCTGATGGGGGTGGGTGGGGAGCAAGGACACCCGGTACCTACCTCCTGGGGCAGACAGCGAGAAAGCAGGCAGGACCAGGTGTAGAAGGGAAGGCGGAGGGATGGGGTGCCCCCAAGAATCGCAGCGACAGAAATAGGGGGTCAGGGAAGGGATGCACAGGAGCCAGAGCCACAGCAAGAGACCAGGCAGAGGGAGGGGGAGAGAGGAAGAAAACCAGTTACATCCACACGGGAGGAGCCGAGGCCTCCCCTGCCCCCTGTGCTCCTGGTCTCCTGGCTTCAACTCTTCAGTCTGGCCAGGATGGCCCTGGGAAAACATGTGCCCTGAGACCCTCTACCTGGTCTAAGGGGTGGGTGGTCTGAGCTGGAGAGCCACCCACACGTATCGTGCCTGTAAAAAGACCCCTACTGTGGCCTCTAGATGAACCAGTGGGAGTAGAGATGTTTATACAGCCATGATGATCAGAATCAAGCCCATGACAGACCCCTGCATCTCAGTGGCAGGGCACCTTTGAGCCTCAGTTTCTTCAAATGACAAGTAGAGACACTGATGGCCCAGCAGCTCAGAGCCCCACCATTGGGATGCTGCCTTCTTGCTCCTCCCTGTAGGCTCAGGGAACCCATCTTCTGTGATCCTACTGGCCTCCTTGCACCCTACAAAGGGGCCAGGGCCAAAGCGCTCCCTAGCCAGAGCTATGTGTAGTTACCAGGTGCCCAATTCAACAAGGCAGAACCTCGGACCTGGAGGGCTGCTAAAGCCACTGCTGAGCAGCCCAAGGAAAGTGAGGCCTGACTCTAACCTGGGTCCTGCCTCTGCAGGAGTGCCTAGCTGTCCCACTAGAGCACTCACACTTTGTCTCTGAGCAGTGACTTGCCACCATCCCTCCAGCTCAGCACAAAGAGACACTTAGCTGTACTACAAGTATCTGCGGAGCGGTAACGATAACAAATGGCTGGCCTGTACCCAGATCTTGCCTGCATGAGCCTATGCCCTCTGTGACTTGATGACTGAGCAGTGGTTTAATGCATGGTGTCACATCACACACTGCAACAAGGACTGCCTGCAGCCTCTCCTTCCAACAGTAACTCAAGAGTCATCTAAAATCACTGTGCCTACTGCTGCAGTGTTCCCTCCCCAGGCAGGCCTGAAGCCCAAAGCTACGCCTCTCTGTGTTGGCTTGCGCTGGGCTGATGTTCAGCTGGCTGACAACGAGGCCAAGTCTAGGACAAACAGTCCGCCAAACATCTGACCCTGTCCTGGGCCTTGGGGAGTTTTACTAAGCAAGGTAATAGCCTGGTTGATCAGGCTCTGGCATAGAAGGCTCCAGGCATGAGTAGGTGGGGCCAGGAGCATTTATACAGGCCCAGTAAGTAGCCAAAGTGTGCTCTCGTTTTCAGCACTATTTTTCAAATGTGGAAAGCTGAGGTTCTTAAAAGCTGAGGTGCAAAAACTTAGGATGCTCAGTCCTGACCTGGGCCACTAGCGTCCCCTGCAAGGTGGCCAGCAGGCTCGGGAAGGGACGTACCCAGCTTTAGGAGCCAGCCCTCACGGTCTGGGTTGAAGAAGGTGTGGGTGAGATCATTCCCATCATCCTCCGGGATCTTGAAGGGCTCGTTTCGGATGCTGTCATAGAGGTTCTGAGGGGCAAGAAACAGGTTAGCAGCCCCAGGCCCGGAGACTTCTCTGGGGCAGGGCAGTCATCCGTGCTCACTCATCATAGGAGAAAGGGCTCGACTAGGAGGAAAGGCAAACAAAACCAGCGAGATGGGAGGAGGGGAGAGGAAAGATGAAGGGATGATGGTGAGAAAGCCTGCTAAGTTCTCAGAGAGGCCCGGCAGAGCCTGAGAGAGGCACAGGACAAGACCTAAGAGCCAGACCAGAGCACCGGAAGCAGAAGCAAAAGAGGAGACACGGTGCTGAGAGTAGCCAGCGCAGTTCAGGCACAGAAGTGGTGAGCCTAGCAGAGGGACGGGGCTGGGAACAGCACTGACCCTGAGGAGATCCTCAGGCAGGTCCCCACCCTCATTGATGCCCCGGTTCATGGCCACAAAGCGCTCCAGGCCCGGCTTGTCCCTGACATTGGGGTTGTGAAGGCTGGTGTTCAGCATGATCACGGCAAAGGACAGCACGTAGCAGGTGTCTGCCAGATAAAATAAGGCGACTCATGAAGACCCACACTTCCTAGACCCTTCACCTCTTCCTCTCTTGTATCTGGGGATCCAGATTGCAGCACTCCTTCCTCAGACTATGGGCAAGCCATACCCTGCCCTCTGGTCCTACCTGTAGACTGGAAGACCCCAGGGTTACACAGGCAGTATCTCTGGGCAAACGCCTCCATCATCCGGTCAATTTTCTGAGCCTCTCCGGGGAGGCGAAAGCTCCACAGAAATTGCCTGGTTTGGGGAGGGGCAGGGCAGGGTAGGCACAGATTTCAGGGCTGGAAAACATTCTACTTCTAACTTGTCTCTGTTAGAAGCAGACATTCATTATCTAAACTTCGCCTTCTGTGGCAATGCACCCCTCTCATCCCAGTAGCCCCGAGGGAAAGGCAGGTGGATCTCGGTGAATTCAGGGCCAGCTTGGTCTACACGGAGTTCCTGGTCAACCAGGGCTCCATATGAAATACTATCTCAACCCCAACCCTTCAAACAATTAGAATCCAGATTTCTTGGTTCCAGCACGGGGCTCTGACTAGACCAATAAGTTCTGGCCATGGATTCGGGTGGGTCTAACAGAAACAGTCTCTTTCCTGCCTCCTCAGTTTGCTGAACTGGACTGGAGGTGCCCACTGCTTTGCTGTCGTGTAGGAGGACCCACTGAGGACAGTGGAGCAACAGGAGTGCACCGAGAGCCTGAAGGAGGCCCCACCACTGTCTTATTTGGCAGTTGTTTTCTGAGCAGGGCTTGCTTCTGTGGATGTGGTTTGCCCCTCACAGCTGACAAAGCCCTTGCAGGTGCATTTCCCCATCCTCACCGGAGAGCCTGCACCAGGTTGAGGTCCGTGAACTCGTGCAGATCCACAAAAGCATGGAGCACAGACAGGTTTAGCTCTTCCCTGCAGGGAGAGAGACAGCCACATAGGACAAGTGACCGGGTGTAGCAGGGCCACATCTTGTTCACTGTGCTGACCTGCCCCACCCCCCGGCTGGGTGGTCCTGGGGGTAGGGCGCCTTGTTCTTGTAGCTTGCCAGATCTTTGTGCACACAGAGCACCTCATGTCACCTCTCTCAACTGGTCTCATGTGCCCCAGATGCCTTTCTCTCAAGAACTGACCTTTATCTAAGAATTCATGCCGGGCGTGGTGGCGCACGCCTTTAATCCCAACACTCCGGAGGCAGAGGCAGGCGGATCACTGTGAGTTCGAGGCCAGCCTGGACCACAAAGCGAGTCTAGGACAGCCAAGGCTACACAGAGAAACCCTGTCTTGAAAAACCAAAACAAAAAAACCAAAACAAAACAAAAAAAAGAATTCACAGGCAATTCCTAGTTCCTGTGAACTCCCATGTCCAGAGGTCTCCACACACCTGCAGCTCTGAGCCATGACTGAAGGCTTCCTGACAGTCCACACGTCAGGTGCCAGCCACCAACACTCAGGCTTCAACAGTGCCCAAACATAAATGGTGCCCTTCCTGGATGGCTACAGGTACCACCTCCCTATGCTCTCAAGCTCCTCCCAAGCCAGTCAGTCCACTGTATCATGACCCAGGTGGAGGCCACACACCTGTTCTACCCCATGAGACGTGCAGGCCAGGCAGCTCACCTTTCCCCCAGGTAGTCCCCAATGGCTGTCTTGTTCAGGCCCTCGCCCTTGTATAGGAAGCGGGCAATTTCCTCAGGTGTGTTCTGCAGAAGCTCATGCTCCACCAAGAATTGGATCCCCTGGAGGGAAGGAGCCAGATCTGTGCCCGAGGTAGAGGCTGCTGCTCCCCACAAACCTCGGCACCCAAGGCCCCCCACCCCAACAGAACACGTCCAGTTTCATGCTCGGCTCCACACAGCTCCCGTATACTCTCCCTAACCCATCCCCTCAGCCTCTGCCTAGCTGATTCCAGAATGTACAGCTGGGTCTGGTAAGGAACAGTTTTGAAGAGGAACTGAAAACACTACAATAATAAATAAAGTGAAGGCAAGATGGCTGGAGAGATGGCTTAGAGGTTAAGAGCACTGGCTGCTCTTCCAGAGGACCCAGGTTCAATTCCCAGCAACCACACGGTGGCTCACAACTGTCTGTGACTCCTGTTCCATGGGATCCAACACCCTTACATAGACATACATGCAGTCAAACGCCAATGTACATAAAAGTAAACAAATTTAAATAAGTAAACAAATAAAACATATCTGTCCATCGAGCTGTGAACATAGAACCTTCCCTGGTTCTCTCCTGCACCATGAAAACCCCTCTCTTACTGCCAAATCTCACCCTGAACTGTGCCACTTGTATGTAGGGGATCCCTGAGTCTCAGCACTGCCTAGCACATGACTAGGCTCCCAGAGGCCGCAGTACACGGACCTTTGTGGAACAGATGGGCAGGGATCAGGAGTCTGTGGCCTACAGGAAACATACTCTCCTAACACTTCGTCAAAACCATGCCTGCGTGTCTCCCAGCTAACCTTTTTGGGGTCCATGTTGAACTTCTTCCTGCCCATTGCCATCTTCCGGTTCCGCTGCAAGGTCTTACTGCAAAAGCAGGGTGGGGAGCAGCCAAGGGCCGATGCCTGAGCACCCAGGGCCATGGCCAAGCCCCGCGACCGTCCCGTGAGCGCCCACCGTCCTCACCTGCCCTCATTGGCCTCCAGACCCTCCACCTCGCTCATGGCTTCACTCAGCTCCTCCCGCAGGCGCTGGATCTCCACCAGCAGCTCCTGCTTGCGGCGGCGGATGTTCTCTAGCTCCATGCGCTCCTCAGGAGTCAAGTCTGGGGGCTCTAGGGGTGCGTAAGGTCAAGAAATTAGCTCTGGGGGTGGCCAGGACTCCTACATCCCACGAAAGGACCGGGGCTTGGATCCCTGTCCGGAAGAATGGCTACCCAAGAGTGGAAAGGGAGTAAGACCCTGAACCCTTAGTCTGGGGCACAAGTGCCTGGGACCTCTCATCTCATAATAGGTCCGGGGATGAATTTCTGGGCCCACTACTTGGAAGAAAGATGGAACTCTGGCTTCGTCAGGGAAGGAAGTAAGAACCTAAATCTTGGGTACGTTACCTGGAAAGGGTACCAGCCCCTAGGCTCCTGGGCCCATCACTACCCCTGCAAACTTTCTGTCTGAATTTTGCATGCTTTACTTGGATGCCCTGGCTCCCTCATCCTATCACAGTTAAATGGGAGGCTTGGATATCGACTGGAAGCAGTTCTTGGAAAGACACAGAACCTTGGGCTCATGGCTCCATCACCACAGGAGCTCTGGGACCTTGGATCGTGTGGCTCTTGGGTGCATTTCTTAAAAACACACCAAGACTCTGGCTTCTGGCTCCGCCACAGTGGGGACCCTAGCATGCATGGACCCCGGGTGCATTTCTTATAAGGGGACGAATCCCGGGCTCCATCATAGTGGGAAAGTTGGGGTCCTGAATCTTGGGTGCATTTCTTAGAAAGGACCCGAGGCTCTGGCTCCGCCACGGTGAAGAGCGTGGTCTGGATATTGGGAACACAGTACACACTGGCTAGGGCTTCAGGACCCAGGGTCCGGGTGCGTGGGGTTGGCACAGAGTCAAGGTCTGCAGCACCCGCACGAATGCCAGGCGGCGGCTCGCGCGGGGTGTTCGCCCCGCCCCGTTCCCGTCGCCCCGCCCCGCCCTCCGCCGCCGGAAGCGGGCTAGGCCCAAACAATGGCCCGGGACCCTCGGCTCCCGGCCGCGCCGGAAGCCCGTCCCGCGCGCTCGAAGGCGCCTTGCCGCTCGCTGCCCGTCTGTCCGCGGCCGGGCTTGCGAGCCGCTCCGCCCGCCCGCCTCGCTCGGCCTACCGTAGACACCGTCCTCCATGGCGGCTAAGAAGGCCCGCGGGGAGTCCGGGGCGGTTCCGCCGGCTGGGCCTGAGTCCGCGTCGGCCCGCGGGCTCGAGTGAGCCCGCTCAAACGCCCCAGGAGCCACCGCCGCCTCCTCAGCGCCCGTCCTCAGCGCCGAAAAGACTCTCCCTTCACGGCCCAACCGCCCGGCCGGTGGGGCCCGCCCCTCGCTTTGACACCACCCAATCCACTACGGCTCTGCCCGACTGCTCCGCCCCCGACGCCACAGGACCATATGCAGGACCAATAGGCACACGAGAAGCGGCTGCAGGCACGTACAGCTGGAGATAGACTACTAGGCTGACCAATCGGAGTGTGGGCAGGCTGCTCGGTCCCGCCTCCGAAACAAAGGAAAATCCTTGGCAGCTTTATCCCCCAATAAGAAAACTCAAAAAGGAGTGACCAAGAGGTGGAGCGTTGTGGAGCAGGGAGGATTAAGCCAGCCTACGAGCCAGAGTAGGGGCTCCTAGCCCTTCGTTCAGGAATTCGTTGTTAGGGGGCAGCACTTTGTTAGACTTGTTGTCAAGGGCGGGATCTCAACCTTGGGTTGTTTCCCCGGGCCACACCTCCTGGCCCTCCACGCCTGCTTTTGCCCGCAGCGGTTGCTAGGCAACTGGGAGCCGCACCGGCCAGTCTTTTGCCTCCTTATCAGGGGGTACTTCTCCGCAGGGACTTCTTTGAACCCTTTCCGTACCACCTCATGTGACTTTGCTACACACCTCAATCTCCTCAGAGTCAAAGGATGCTAACTAAAGGAAGGCATTCTCTCTCTCCCAAATGGTGTAGGGTTCAGTGAACGCATTGGCCCAGCCTTCCCAGGGCTTCCTGTCTTTCAGGCAGTTCCCCTCCTAAACTCTCCCTCTTAGCTTAGTTTACTTCTCTTAAAAAATCCTGCCTTCCCCAAGCATTCTCCCAAGACACCCGTTTCCCTCAGAATCTTCCAGCCTGCGCTGACTTCCTTCTCTTGGCAGCGCTCCGAGCCCTGGTACTTAAAGGTCCTCCCTTCCACCCAATCTTTTTAGTCCTCACACCCCTGCCCTCCCTAAACTCCTTCCTCCTCCTCAGAATCCTCCTCTTTGCACGTGAAGCAGCTAAGGGCCTCTGACATTCTTGTAAATCGCAGGCCCATGATGGCGCTGAAGTGGCTTCCGGGTCTCGTCCTCATTTGTGTCCCTGGACTTCTCAGGGTGGGGGCGGATTCAGGGCCAGGACTCGGTTAAGCCTTTGGATTAGTCATTGGAGCCTCTTAATCCCCTCTTTGACCTTTCTGAGTGGCCTGACCCATGCCCTCCCTCGTGGAGACCCTGGCCATGATGTCCTACCCGACCCTCTCCTTCCCGTTTACAGCAAGCCCCTGCCTCCTCAGCCCAACTTAGCATCTTTCTCCACCATGCTCTCCGTTGTCCCTAGTCCCTGCCCTAGACGTGGGGGTGGGAGAGCTGCCGGCTAATTAATCCTGTCCGGTTATTACCTGGGGATTCTGAAGGATAAAGCAAGATGAGGGCCAGAAGAGGGCATGGGTAGATTCAGTGCTGGCTCTCGGTGGGGAACAGGGATGAGGACACCTCCCTCTCCTGGCAGCTCCCCTGAGGCTGGCAGTCAGCCTGCTGGGCACTTAGGTGGCTGCACCATGGGTGAAGGCCAAGAACAGGGACCCACCTTCCAGAATCACAAGCACCCTGCTAGAGCTCCTGGGCAGCAATACGGTGGCGGTGGCGGTGGCGGTGGCGGGGCTCCCCTAAGAGCACCTCCACTTTTCTCACAGTGGATATAGCGGTGGAGACAACAGCTGCCTCTTTCATCTCTAGCCCCTAAGCTCTGTGTGTGTGTGTGTGTGTGTGTGTGTGTGTGTGTGTGTGTGTGTGTGTGACACTGGCCCTTGGAGATAGCCCATGTTTCCGGTTCTCTTCTCTACCATCTGGAACCAGTCATCAAGTCAGTGTCCCCTCCACAACTTTCCCTGCAAAGTGGTATGTTTCAGCACAGGAGTGGTGACAGGAAATCTGAGAGCCTGCACTGTAGCTTAGCCTCTGTAAGGGGAAGGACCACCCTGCCAGGAGGACGCTTGAAGAACTTCAGCCTCTGGTGGCCATCGTGACGGGAAAAGCTGAAGCAACACAAGGGGAGATTTGCCGACCGTCCTGAAGTTACTTGGAGCCGCTGGGATTTAAAGTGAGGTGGCCTGAATCTCTGCAAAGGGCTCCAGCTTGAACGTGTTCACATCTTACCACAGGAACAAACAAACGGAAAACATAGAGCTCTGTATTTATGCCATATGTAATACATGTACATAGAATACCTTTGAGAAATAGAGACATCGTTAGGTATAGCAGTCTAGACAGAGCACTGCAGGCTCATCAGCCTCAGCCTCTCCCCTCCCTTGCCCACTAGTTAGCCCTGTGGTCTTCTAGGCCCTTGCTTGCAAGCTCCATTCAGAAGAGAGTCTGCCTCCTAGAACTACCAGGCTGTCCATCTGAAGATGACTAGGACTTCTAGGCTTTGGGAAAGGACAGCTCTGGTCCCTGAAGTTTGATTCCTCTTTGGCATTACAGAACCACAGGAAGTCACCCAATATCATGGAGATCCTCAACCCTGCTGGGCAAAGTGGAACCAGCAAATCACAGACACCTAAAATCCTGCCTGGGTTATGCTCAACCCTGAACCATAGAATCCTGATTCCTTTGGATGGTCTAAGAATGGCACTTCAAACAAAAGCCACATTCACCCCGAGCATCCTGGAGAAGCCAGACTCACCCCGTCAGCTGCACCCTAACTAGCCAGCATCGGGAGTCTCAGCACATCAGCTTAGTCCTTCCAAAACTCAGAGACCTAGCAATGGGTTGTGTATTCTAGAAACACAGCTTTGCAGTTTCTGGTGCAGTTCCAATCTCTAGCCAACCTAGATCCCCATTGTCAACCTAGACTCCTGGGCTCTGGAACCACCAGCCCTTCCTTCACACACACATCCGGCTGCCATTCTGTCTTTGGTCAATTCTGACGATCCTGACTGAATCCTTGAAGTACTCTGTCCTTCCCCCTCCTGAAGGTAGCAAAGCCGTCGTCGCTTGAGTCTTTGTGTCTTGATCTGTATAAACTGACACCGTCCCCCCTGTGGCTGTGTGTCTCACAGTTATCTAAGCAGAACCCAGCCTCCACGCCTTGCCTCTTGGGTGGTCCAGAAATCTGATCCCTCCGCCCTGGTGAGACTCAGGGATCCAGCTCATGAGGGGGGTCTTGGGAGTGAGAATGGAGCAGAGCAATAAAGGTGCGGTGTATCTGTGGTAGACATCCTGGGAATGGTTATCTCAGCAGGCCACTGCCCTGCCCCACTCCCAACAGAGGCTGGAAGCTCTCCACCCGTGCCATCTTTGGGAAGGGGTGTCACACGGGGAAGTGGACCTCAGCTGCGTCACGGAGGCAGGGTCAGTGCGAGGGTCGGTGTAAGAGCTCGGGGGCTGGCAGCCCTATCTGGGGTCTCTGCTGAAGTCACCTCCTTAGTGTCCTCATCTTCATCTTCTTCCTGGCAGCAGCTCAGAGCAAGTTCATTTTCATAACAAAATGCAGTGAGGGAGCCAGGGAAACTGGACTTGGGGCTGTGGGACGCCTGCTCTGCCCGTTCATCCAGCTCCTTGGCACTGCAGACCGGCGTCCCGGGGACCTCATATGTTCGGTGGAAGTGACGATAGTCAACCTCGTACTGGGAACCGCGCTGGAAGAGGACTGGCTCAAAGCGATGGCCCCAGAGCAGCTCGCCTGGCAGGTAAGATGAGCGGCACTGTGTCGTCATGGCGGTGGCCTCAACCATACCTTCCAGAATGACCACTAGCTCAAAGTCGGCCCGGGCCAGCTCGGCCCGCCCCAGCTCATACAGCGGACTGGCAGAGTCAATCTCGTGCACGATGGTAATGGGGGACACGAGGAAGATACGATCGGTGCCTCCATCAAAACCGACATCCACATCCTGGTGGTCCAGCGGGATGTACTCGCCCTCTGGGGTCACACGGGGCTGGGCAGGAGCAAGAAGACAGATGCAGAGAGGTGAACAAAGGTTACAGAACGAGAGGGACAAAGATGCAAAGGAAGAACAAAGAGCCAGGTGATGAGATGCTGGAGACCACGGGTCCAGAGAAGGGGAGAGACTTAGAGAGAGGGAGGGATGGAGACCCAGAAAGAGGGACAGAGAGGCGGGGAGGGGGTGAGAGAGGAGACAGACAGAGAGAGACACACAGAGAGAAAACTCCAATAGAAAGGGACATAGACCCTAACCCTGGGAGAAGGGAACACAAACCCCAGACAGAGGCGAGGGTGACACAGACACCCTGACCCCCAAGAGGACCAAAAACCCAAGAGAAGGGGAAGATGGTGCAATAGAGACCCAGAGACCTGGAGAGAGAAAGGAGGAGACTGAAGGTGGATCTGGCTCTAACAGGAACTACCCCAGCACTGTCTCAGGTCACTCTGCCTCTCTGTCCCGTTGAGTATGGGTGTTAGCGCATCGAGAAGTCTGTGGAGGTCCCTACTTACTGCTCTATGACTACCCTTCAGGCTGTGCCACTACACCAGACTTCTGAAAGAAGTGGCCCTCTTGGTCATCTTCATGTTTCAAAGGGCTAGAAGCTCAAATATGGTTGGAGAATCTGTTCCCTGTGCCCCAGAGGCTTCTGGGAGCTGTACTTCCCCACAGTCAGCCGCTCTTTCCTCTGGCCTCAAGTGCAGCCTCCATTTGGCCAGTGCTGACTGCAGCTCAGTGGTTTGTTGGGAACCCAGATGTCTGAGCAGTGTGGCCCCAGGTTGTCAAGGCTCCTACAGCAGGGCTTGGAGGAGGCTGCTACCCCAGTGGCCAGTGAGAAGGGCTCCACTGGGACTGTTTGCCAGCCTTGGTGGTGTACTCATTGGGTAGGAGGCTGGTAGGAGAGCCTGGCACCCAAGTCCTTAGCTGTTCTGTTTTCCTCATAGACCCCCAACACCCACTAAATACACCCCAGGCTGCTTCCACAGGCACTTCCTTGTCTCAGTGCTGCTGGGAGGGAGGTGTGCTTGCTGGTGTCTACACCGCTCAGTAAACTCCTATCAGGCAGACTCCTGGCCAAGAAGCTTCTCAGGTGTTCTATTCCCTCAAGCCCAGGTTTCTAGGAACTTGCCTCCTGGGTCTACCTTCCTATAGGTCCAACAGTTCTGCCACTAAGGGTGATGAAGAGGGCAGAACTTCATCTTCCTTCATCCTTACAACTGGTCCTCTCCTAAACACACCCACACCCACACATGCACACCCATGCACACACACCATATCTGTATCTGCAGCACCTGGGTCCCCTCCTCAGTCCCCTACGTCCCCCACCCCGCCACGCACCACCCCCTCACCTGCAGTAGCTGGGCCCGCACGTGAGCCTCCACCAGGTGGCTGCGACGCAGGTTGCCCACCCGCCACATGAGGCAGAGACGGTGGTCTCGCAGAGCCACTACGGCATTCTCGCTGAAGACCAGTGTCTCGTTGCGTTTCTTGGGCTTGGCCATCTTGGCCATGACTGCACCCACGACGAAGGCGTCGAGCACACAGCCTGCGATGCACTGCAGCACGACAGCGGCCACAGCAGCTGGACACTCCTCAGTGACGCTCCGCACACCGTAGCCTATGGATGTCTGTGTCTCCAGTGCAAAGAGGAAGGCAGCCAGGAAGCTGGCCACCTGCGAGAAACAGGGCGCAGGTGGCGGCGGGGCAGCTAGGTCTCCGTGCAGCGAGGCGATGAGCCAGAAGGTCAGGCCGAAGAGCAGCCAGGAGGCGAGGAAGGAGCAGGAGAAGAGCAGGCACATCCAGCGCCAGCGCACGTCCACACATGTGGTGAACAAGTCACTCAGGTAGCGCGCGCCCTGGCCACCCAGATTCACGAAGCGCACATTGCAGTGCCCATCTTTTTTAACGAAGCGCCCGCGCCGCCGGCTCCCAGCTACTGGCCCCGGCGCCCACCCGTTGCGGCACAGCCCGGCCCCCGCCTCCTCCTCATCGCCAGCTCGGCTGTTTCCTGACTCCAGCGCGCCGCTCAGGCGGCGCAGGGCCCTGGCCAGGCCCATTGGGCGGGGAGACCCCCTCTACTTGGCCTAGCGGGGGGCGGGCGCCCCAGACCTGCAGGAACAAAAATTAAGCATGAACTTCAGGAGTATCCAGAACTGGAGGGTCCACCGCTCTGCACCCTCATCTGACGGAGGGGCGGGCAGTACTTAAGAATAGCCCACCACGGGAAACTTGTTAACTATAGCAGAGGGCTCGAGTCCGTGTAATGCTGTTAGGCAGTATGGCAGACTAGCGGCTTAGACTCATCACTATACATGACTTTACACATTTGTGGGTTGTTTGTTGCTTTTGAGACGGGACTGGTGTGGAACACACAGGGACTCCTGAATGGTAGGCAGTGCACTGCCACTGAGCCATGTTTGTCCCCAGTCCCTTACAGATAGAGGCTAGTCTGGTGCCTCTAGCACCCAGAACAGAGTTCTGAGATAAACATTTTGTAGATGTGACCTGCTTGAGACCACTGCTACTCAAGCTGGGGTTTGAACGTAGCTGTTTTAGGTCCCCAGTCCTTGAGTCCTTGTAGGTAATTACAAGTACCAGGTCTCAGGAGAAAACAAAGCTCCAGGCCCTGGCGTGTGGAGCTCATACGTGTAGTCCAGCACTTAGGAGGCTGACGGAGAAGCATGGAGAATCTGAGGCCAGCTTGGAGCTGAGTAAGGCCCTGACTCATACAAGCAACAAGGATTCTACCTGGTGAGAAAAGGGAGGACAAACAGGAAACACTATGAGCAATCTCTGTTGAGGCTATCCTATGAACTCCAGTAACCCTTGCACCTCAGCCCCTGGAGCAGGTGGGAACACAGGCCATGGACCTTGAAGCATCCTAAGTGGGCGCAGCCAGTTCCAAACAGCCACTGTTCAGTTCCCTGTATCTACGCCATCTGTATCCACCTGAATTCAGCCAAACTCAGAGCCAAAGCAGTGTCCTCTGCACTCAACACGCAGACCTTTGCACACGCCGGTGTTCCCTGAACAATACCGTAAAGCCAGGCGTGGTAGCGCCTGCCTGTAATCCCAGCACTCAGGAGGCAGAGGCAAGGTGGATCTTTGCGAATCTGAGGCCAGTCTGATCTACAGAGCGAGTTCCAAGACAGCCAGGGTTGTGCAGAGAAACCCTGTTCAACAAAACAAAACAAGTGCTACATGGCACCGCGTTGTTTTGTATGAGAAACTGCTGGAGATGTTTCCACATAGCCCAGACTGGCCTAGAACTGATCCTCCCCCTCCACCTCTTGAGTGAAAGGACCACAGGCCTGAAACACTACACTCAGCTGTGAAGACCCTGAGTACACAGGACAGTCTATGGGGTCACATCCATCTGAGGAAAGGGGTACGTGGGGAAAAGATTTCTTTCTAGGCTAATAAAACATGTCTTAGCACTACAGCGACAGTGGCTTTACCGTGAACACACTAAAAACCACAGAACAGATAAGGCTGTGGTTCTGTAGTAGAGGCCCCAGCATGGCTACAAAAACATCAGATATGCTGAGGGATGAATTACTTTTGGGGGTGGGTGGGTCCAAGACAGGGTTTCTCTGTGTAGCCTTGGCTGTCCTGGACTGTAGACCAGGCTGGCCTTGAGCTCACAGAGATCTGCCTGCCTCTGCCTCCCGAGTGCTGGGATTAAAGGCATGCATCACAACTGGCGGGCTGAATTATTTTCAAATGAAGTTACTACTAAGCAAGTTGAGGCTTGAGCAGCTGACCCGAGACCACTCCTACTAGCCTCAGTTTCCTTAAGGGTTGGGGACATCACCTCAGTAAGGATTTTAAAGACCCAGTGCCGGCTGGTCACCATAGCGGCAGGCCAGCCTATCTGGCAAGACCTTATCTGAACAAAAACCTCAGGCCTGTTCCAGTCTGGTTTAGATTCTGACCTAGGCTTCCTTGTCTGGAGTTCTGATTTGCTCATCTGAGCGACTGAGATGAAAATCTTTACCCTGAAAGGGAGGGATCTGGAGATCCTTAGCAGCTCTAGGCTGACTCCTGACCTGGGCACTCATCTGTTCTGGCAGTGGGTAAAGTGGGCACTGATGGGCCTTCCTGAACCTCAGCGTGGAGGACAGGAGGGCTGGGCCTGTAGTCTCACCTCCAGCCACTCCAGGGCCCACCTGGTCCGTGTGTTCCCAGGGCAACCCACCGCTCTGTACTCTGTAAGCAGTAGACTAGCCTCTGCCCTCACGGGATTTGGTGAAGGACCTCAGTGTTCCTTGGAAGAGGCACTTGTGGTTCCTCTGCCTTACACTTCCTTTCTTGGTCTCCATGGCATCCAGAGAGTTCCCCCAGGGGTCACCAGGCCCACCTGACAGGTGCAAACCGGAGGCCCAGGGCTGAGTCAGCACAGCAGCCCTGAAGGCTGAAGGTCACTCTCAGGAGGGGAAGCAGGATACTCCCCCAGGAACAGGCTTAGTTAGACTGGAAAGTAGCCTTCATGAGCAGGCTTTGTGGCAGGATTCCTACTTTGCAAGTTTCCAAGAGCTAACCAGAGAGAAAGTGGAATCACCCTCAAGTCTCTTAGCTGGAGAGAGTTGGGAAGCTCAGATACCAATGACGCCGTGGGTACCAAGCCCCGGTGATGACCACAGCTGCTCAAATGCTGGCAGTGGGACTGGCCAAGTGTTTATGGAGGACCTGCAGCTGTCCACCGTACCTACCGGTCTCCAGGGTTCACCTTTGATTGCTCAGGGTGCCAAGGGCCCAGGGATTCACCCCATTTCAATCTGGGGCTCCCGTGCTAGGGTGGAAAGCTGGCTGGGGTCCCAAACCTCTGATTCTGACTCTGCCACTGCCCTGAGGTAGGCCTGTATCCACCTTAGACTGGGGGGACTTGTACCTCAGCGAGCCACTGGCATCCTACACGGCCCAGCAATAGGCTGCTCCCACAAAAGATGGGGGCAGGGGGAGGGGAAGATCCTGATCCACACCCCCATCTTCCACCTGACCCACAGAGCAGCTTAATGTTTCCATATAAAGGAGCCTCGGGGCTTAAGGTACTTCAACTTCATGTCAAAGTCACTATGTAATCTGGAGCCAAAAAAGCCCCGCCCTCCCATTCACACAAGGTGGCACTGCCAACCCTGCCAAGTAGTGGTGACAGAGGTGCTGAGAGAACCCCAAAGGAGGCCACTAACCAAACAAAGAACAGGAACCCCTGTGCTTTCCTGGCAGCCAGACAATCCAGCCATACTGGGGTCACTAGACCCAAAGAAGATGCAAAGTCACAGTGGTGGTGTGAGCTTGGGGGAGGGGGGAGGGGTTGGGGAGAATGGATGGACAGAGACCCAGGGAAAAAAAGAGTGGCAGAGACTGGCTCAGAGGGACAGAGACCCAGATAGGTAAACACGAGGTCACAGTATAAGCTGGGGAGACAGACCCAAGGGGGTTACAGGACAAAGACTGACTCAGAGAGACAGAGCACCAAGTGTGTGTGTGTGGGGGGGGGGGCAAGACCCAGAGAGAGAAACACGAGGTCACAGTGGCATGAGCTGGAGAGACAAGAGACCCAAAAGGGAGGCAGAGACCAACTCAGAGAAACAGAGACCCAGAGAGAAGTCACAGTGCTAGTGAGCTGGGAGACAGACCCAGAGAGAAAGATAAAACCAAATCAGAGAAACAGAGATCCAGAGAGAGGGACGGAGACACAGAAACAAAGACGGGGAGGAGTGGCAGACAAGACCCAGTAGACAGAGGCTAAGTGAGAATTAGAAGAAAAACGAAGCTCATGTCTTAGGAAATGTAGACAGACAGGGAGAACGGGTAGTGAGAAAATGCGAAAATGCATCAAGTCAGCACCGACCAGAGCTGGAGGCCAAGAACTGGTACTGGAGGGGTGCTGGGGGTGGGGGGATATTGGTTGGAACACCAGGGAAGGTGTCGGAGGCAGAGGGAAGATGAGGTGGGTTGACTCATGTCTGCACTTACCTGGGGGGGCCGCCCACCCCCATGCCTTGCACTGGGGGTTCCTCTGCCCAGGCTGGAGAGGGGCTTCTGTAGGTGCTAATGTGTTCAGGTCTGTCCTCGGCCCCTGGGGCCTGAGCTGGGGCACTCAACCTCTGAGCTACATCGGATCAGGGCCCTAACAGGGGGGGGGAGGGGGGTGTTAGGGGTGGAGCCGGCTCAGCACTGCAGAGGGGAGCCAGGAGGCTGGCCAGACAGGGCACTGGGCTGCGGCCCAGGCAGACTGGAGAGGACAGTGCAGATAATGGGTGGGAGGCAGGGAGGGACAGCGGGATCAGGGATATGGGAAACAGTTGTTCCCATGGGAAACTGACAGCTTAGTGAGCTAGCAGGAAACACTGAGGTAGTAAACACAGGAGGAGATGTGGGTGGGCCCCATCTCCCCCAGGGTGATGACTTAATAAGCTGGTGGTCCAGAAGACATGCACATTTGTTGACTCAGAGCCAGTTCCAAATGGAATAAGATTTGAAAAAGGCTGAGTCAGACAAAAAGGAGCCCAGAGGGTGACGGAGTCCCATGGGTCAAGGGCTGGGCCACTGGGACCAGCGCCGCACAGTAGCCTTTCTCTGGCTGGCAGGGGACAGCTCTCTCACAGGGAAGCTCAGAAGACTGGCATCTCGTGTGCTGGCCTGGCTGTGGTCCTTTATTGCAGCAGACGGCCCAGACCCCCCTCCAGTACAATAGTGGTCAGCACGGGAGGGCGTCCCAGATGACCCCCAACTTGGATCTCAGCCAAACCTAACTAGCCAGAAAGGAAAGAAAGAACTAAATCCCACTAGAGTGACCCAGATGCAGACTTGGTCCAGCCATGGCAAAACCCTTAAGGTTCCTGAAGCTGATCAGCAGCCAGAACGGTCCTGGGTCAGAGGTCCTTAGGGTCAAGCCAGGAGTCAGCACTGACAACATCTCACAGTGAGGCCATATCTGGGACAGGCAGGGGTCTTTGCCCAAACCTAGTCTTTGGTGTAAGGTGTACAGAGCCACAGGTCAATCCGAATCCTTAGGTTCTCAGTCATTAGAATCCATCACTTCTCTTCCACATAGGCCAGTTGAACATTCTTTCTTTCTGGGGCACAGTCTATGGGCCTAATGACCCCCACAAAGTTAACCAATCTGGTTCCAATGCAGAGCCAAGGCCCGAGGCCAAGTGTTGGCCACCTCAGACGCTGATGGTGCGGAAGACGGTGAAGCCGGACAGGGCGGTGCTGATCAGGACCCCAGGGCACTGTGGGTGCCAGTGTAGCTCCTTCAGGTCAGTCTCACCTTGGTGCACAAACAGCAACTGCTGGGGGAGTGCTGCCAGCCCGGGGTCTGTCTCTGTCTCACCCGCCTCTGGGTCCCGTTCAACTGCCAGGTCCCACTGTGTGATCTGGTTGTCAGCACCCGAGGCTGCGAAGACTCCACTGTCCTGAGGGTGCCATTCAACAGAGGTCACGGGGGCCATGTGCTGCTTGAAGGTAGCCACAGGGGAGCCAGACTATAAGAGAGTGTGGGAGTCAGGCCTCACAGCAGAGTACTGGGCACTCCACCTCAGAGTTCAGCCAGGGCCCCTCTCCTACACCCACACAAAGCCAGAGCCCAGGGAAGACAGCAGGTAAGATGACTTCTGGCCCATGGGCTGCTGGGAGCTGTACTTGCACCTGTAAATAAGCCTCGTAACAAGGTGACAGGAGCTTGCCCCTGAATGTTCCTGAGTATGCCTGAGTATCCCTTCCCTATAAAAAGAGCACATGCGTGGCTGTCCCTTAAGGCTGAGGCCTTAGGAGGACAGAAACAGCTCCCTAGTTCCTTGAAGACAGAACTCAGGCTAGAAGAAGTGGTACCAGGAACAAACGTCCTTGGGGCCATGTGGCATGGAGCGTTGCACCTCTCTCTGGAAGCTTCCCCAGAGATGACTCTAGAGAACTGACTAAACTGGGAGAAGATGGCAGCATGCTACTGCGGGAAGGCTTGGAGCCAGGGAGGGCCTAGCTTCTTCTAGACTGGCAATGTCTTTTCCGCCTGCCTAGATTAGCTCAGCTGTTCAGACAACTCTTAGCTTAGCTGTGATGTCACCTCTGCTCTTGTTCAGTGCCTCAGTTTCCTTTCCTGTAGGGAATGAATGGGGCTCAAATTCCCAGCCGATGCTAAAACATACTAGAATACACTACTATTCCCAGCAGCCCAAGGCCATGTGCTGTGTGGTCAGCTCCATCTATGCCACACGGGAGAATGACAGTTACAGTCTCCTGACTGCCCAGCTGGCGAGGGGACAGAATCCTGGGTACCTACCTCTTACTGCAGACAGCGAGAACCAGGACTAAGTGAATGGGAAGACAGACACACAGGGTCCTCAAGAGTCTCAGTAATAGAAATAGGGAGGCAGAGAAGGCTGTGCGGGGTTGAGCAACTGACGCCCCTGCTCACACCCACACCCTGCTGTGCCTGCCTCCTCCCCTGGATTTAATTCCTAGCAGCTTCCCCAGCCCTTAGCAGCCCAACTGGGAAGATACCTTGAACTGCCGCAGGTCCCAGACTTTGAGGGCACCATCATCCCCTCCGCTGAGCAGGAAGGGTTCCCTTCGGCTCCAGCTGATGACGTTGACATCCCCATCATGGGCAGTGGCTGTGGTGAGCATGCAGGCCTTGCCTGGGGCTGCTCTGATGTCCCAGATTCGAATGGAGGCATCAGCTGAGCAGGAGGCAAACACCTGAGCAGGGTTGAACAGGTGTGAATGGGGAAGATGCGCCCCAACCCACTGTCTACACTGTCATTATTGTCCCCTTGTCGGAATCAACCCCAACTAGGGCCCCCTGATCTCCCAAGCCAAGGTTTAGGTTCATAGCCTCTCCTCATCAGACCTACGCGTCCAGGCCTCCAGCCTTTCCTCACCGTGTCCTCGGTTGGTGACCACTGTAGGTCCTCCACAGAGCGTGTGTGGCCCACAAATGGCCTCTGGTCCACATGCCAGGAACCACCGTCCGTGGGTGTCCAGAGGTGGATGTTCTTCTGACAGTCACCAGTCAACAAGCGGCCTGGGTAAGGGTTAGGAAGCCACCTCACTCACCGGGCCACCTCCCTGCCTTCCCACAAGTTCTGCCACCCTTCCTCCCTGAACCGTAAGAAAATCCAAACTCACCAGGCACCCGAGGGGACCAGTCAAGAGCAAAGCCCTCGCCCATGTGGCCAGCAAAGGAGAAGATGGGTTTTACTCGCGCCTGCTCATCCCGGAGGAAAATGGCCAGGGCCTGGGGGTCATCCACCACCTGCAGGAGCCGCCGCAGTGCAAACACCTCCACCTGGCCCTTCTCTGACCAGATTCCAGCCACAGGCTCCTCCCCAAGCCAGGATACCTGCCAGAGGGGGGCACAAAACAAAGATGGAAGAGGCCTAAGGTTCAACCTTAAAACCGGAAGCCCTGCATGTCTACAGACAAACTACAGTTCCCAAACAGCTTTGTGAGAGGAAATTGCAAGCTCCCTCCCAAACTGGCTGGTGGCCAGGTCACTTCCTGGTGCTGGGATGAAGCTCAAGCTCCCACTGGGGTTCGGGACAATGGTCTCCAAGCCACTCTGTGTGTTAAAGGGTTCCAGGGCTTGGCTGTCAGGTCCTTTCACATCTACACTCACCACAAGATCCTTAAACTGTCCTATTGCCAGAGGCAACACACTCCTTGGGTGTTGTCAGGCACGGTGGCGCACACTTTGGGAAGCAAAGGCAAGCAAATCTCTGAGTTCAAGGCCAACCTGGTTTACAGATTGAGTCCAGGACAGCCAGCGCCACACAGAGAAACCCTGTCTTAAACAAAACAAATAAACAAAAAAAGAAAGTACAGTGAGCAAGCCAGTAAGCAGCACCCCTTCATGGCTTCCGCAGCTGCTCCTGTCTCCAGGTTCCCGCCTTTTTGAGTTCCTGTCCCTTTACACTTCCTTAGGGGATGAACAGTGACCTGGAAGTGTAAGTCAAGCAAACCCTTTCCTGTGCAAGTTGCTTTGGTTACGGAGTCTCATCACAGCAGCAGTGACCCTAACTAGGATATTCACCTTGGGCCCAAAACACTGAGACCCATGTTTGACTGTGTCTTCTTCCTCGTACCCTTTGAACCTTTCTCACCATCTGTGCTGTGGTCATGTATGTCTCTGCTGCTTTCCTTCCGTGAGCTGCAGCCCTTTTCTACACAGAAGCCAGGGGGGTCCAGGTCGATCATGCCTCTGCCTCACACCCCCCAACTTGTTCCTAATTTCTCCTGAAGTAGAAACCCAAGTCCTTACATTGGCCCTCAAAGCCAAAGAACCAGCCTCCAGGTGCTCGGCCGCCACGTTTCCTCATGCCCCCCTGTCCAGGTGCTCGGCTGCCACGTCTCCTCACTGCCCCCCCCTTCACTCTTCTCCCCACAGCGCTCTCTCTAGCTGTCCTTGAAACTTCTAACCCGAGCCAGGTTCACTGTTTGATGCTTTCCCATTCCCTCCCTGAAAATCTGTGCTTACACCATCCTGGCTCCCGCTCTTGCTGTGCACCTCTATTCCAAGATCCTTGGCTTACTGAATCCCCCCAAGACGCCCCGTTTACAAAGGCAACCCCACCCCAGGGACACCCTAGCCTTGCTTTCAGTTTCTCTCCACCACACGTAGCATCTTATAACAAACTACGCATTTAAAAGTTTCTTCTCCTCTTTCCCACTAGTATGTTTAGCTCACAGACCCAGAGCTTTGTTTCCGCAGGCTAACTCTTCCGTGGCTGGGGCAGGACCCGAGGCCTAGGGATAACCTAACAGAAGCACGCAGGCCCCGCTGTGGGTCCAGTTTTCCTCTACCTGCTCCTTGAACACCCCCTTTACTTGTCCATCTACCTGATCATAAGCTTCACTTACTGAACCCAGGGCCGTACACACTTGAGGTGAGCGCCCTACCACGGAGCTACCTTTGAAGTCATCCTGTAGCTTAGGCTGGCCTTTGATCCTCTTGCCTTAGTTCTCAAGCAAGGCTAACTAACTAAAACTCTTACATTTCACATTGTGACCAGGCGCTGTTTCGACTTTTGCTACTTGCTTATCAGCTCTCGTTATCTGTTATCAGCTCACACTACCTCTCCTCTCCCCAGGCCCACTGGGCTAGCCTCATCACTTTCAGTCTTTTGCCTAAGAAGAAATTGAATGACAGCAACAAAACAGCACCACACTCTAAAACAATACCTGGTATGTAAGTTATTATTCCCCCTTAGGGAAGGAAAAAGAACTACGCACCAAACAAATCTGTGAGAACTGAAGGGAGCTGGTGGGTGTTGTGGCTCATGCCTGTTGTATCAACATTTAGATCCCGAGGCCAGAAAACCACCCTGAGTCGGGAGTCAGCCTATCTGTAGCCGGGTAAGGTGGCACAAGCCTTTAATCCCAGCCCTTGGGAGGCAGAGGCACGCAGATCTCTATGAGTTCGAGGCTAGCCTGGTCTACAAAGCAAGTCCTAGGACATCTAGGGATTCATACAGAGAAACCTTGTCTCTGGGGGGGGGGGGAATAAATATATATATGCGCATACACAAACACACACACACACACAAAAAAAAACCAAAACAACAACAAAGAGAGAGCGAGAAAGAGCAGCTGAGGGGCAGGGGAAGGTGCTGAGGGGCATCTGAATGCTGGGGATGGAGAACGCTGCAGAGAATGTTGAACAAGCCCCTGGGAAGACGCGTACCCGAACTCGGTTGATGCCACCATAGTGGGGAACCATGGCCAACTCCAGCTGAGGCTTCCGCTCTTCTTCATCCTCTTCATCTTCCTCATCCTCATCCTCATCACTGCCCTCTGAGGGTGGCGGCCTGGTCCCATGGAGATTGTGCATCCGAAGCATCATCAGTCTGGGGAAGCAAAAGATCAGTTAGAAACTGAGTGCCAGTATGTTTAGGGAGGAGGGAGGCTTAGGGACCTAGACTTTCAGGTCTGGCGGAAGCAGAGGGCCCTAACGCATGGGGCCTTGAGGGTGTCTTGAAAAGGTCGCGGGTCTCACCTATTGCTCTGGGCGCTCTCCGCCTGGGTTCCCGCACACAGGTACAGACTGAGAGGGAGCTCTGTCCGGTTGTCGCCCAGGTGATCTCGGACTATGTCAAAGCTGAGACAAGGAGCCCCTAGGGAGGGAGGAGAGATGGCAGAGTTGCAGGATGGGGCCAAGACACTGAAAACGTGGCTTCCACCTCCAACAAAAGGCCAGCACTCCGCAGGGTTATGTCACAACCCTCAGACTCCAGACCCCTTATCCCCTAAGGCTCCAAGTCAAACCTTTTATTTCCTTGAACCCTCCGCCTACCAGTTTGCGCACGATGGTACAGCACATAGGCCTCCTCATCCATTACCAGCTCCTCCCCTTCGCCCAGTGGCGGCCCTTTGCCAGGAAGGTAGACCTGGGATGGGCCTTCGGATTCTAGTTCGCAGGATTCAGCCTCCATGGGTTCCCCAGTTTCACATGTGCGCCTCCGGCCCTTGCGCGCCGCCATCTTCGAACTGTATTTCCCCGGACGCGAAATAAGAGCGTCACTTCCGAGTTTCTCCCCCCGCCCCCGCCAGCCCCGCCCCCCCGCCTAAGACCCGTCCCAGTGTACTGTTACCTTGGCAACCTGTGGCGCAGCAATAAGAAGGTGGGGAGCAGAAGACGGCCGCCCCAAGTGAGAAGACTTACGCTAGCAGAGATTTTTTGTCTTTCGGGTGACCTTGGGGAGTTTGTCTGCGCCGCAGTGGCAAGGCCTTCTGGGAGTTGTAGTTCTACAGGAGTCCTGGACTGGAGCGCCCTTTTCCCCATTCCACCTTTCATTCCCAGGGCCGTCTTTCCACTTAGTTAATTATTCATGTATGTAAACGAGCACTTACTGGCCAGGAGACTGGGCTTCTGTTTCCCAAGGACCCATGAGGCCGATTTCTTCTCCTCTTCTCGTTATGATGGCTTTAAATTATTTCAAAATGCCTTAGACAGGCTGGACATTATATGTAAGTTAGTGGATTGAATGCATTCTCCAGGGGCAGTCCATTTCCCAACTAGGCATTCCCATGGTGGCTCTGGTCAGCAGGCACTTAATCAGAAAGTCTCTCTTGAGACTGCTGCTACAACTGCGTCAGCTCTCTTTATCTACCCATGTGCACTCGAGTTTTGGTTAATTGGAGTAATGAAATGTCGGAAATAGATTCTCCCCGGTGAGATTAAGGGTATTCAAGATGTGAGTTGGCCACTTTCTTCATTTGCATAAGATAACCGATCAAACCATTCTAGATTTGGTCCTAATTTTTGCATTCCTTATCTTTCCCACTACTCTTGGAGGTGTCTCCACCTGGCCACCTCTCCACCCCTCTCTCCTCGGGTCCTTTGTCTATTTCCTAGGACTAGGGATGGAACTCAGGGTGTTATGAATGCTAGGAGAGCATTCTGCCACTGCTGCGCCCTCAGCCCGTTTTCTGTTATCTCACTGCCTTACTTCTCCATTTCCACTTTCTCCAGAGACGTTGAAGGGACCTAAGAGACAGACACAGAGCTCAGGCTTGGACTGAGGAGGCGTAAAAACATGGTTTTATTCCAAACACTGAAGTGTAGGAGTGGGAGAGGGAAGGAAGGGGCAAGTGTGGGCTCCCAAACCCTCCTCTCAGCCCAGCCTCAGGCCCTGCTGAGATCTGGGAAAGGAGGCGTGGGGGGTGGAGTGTGTGCTGGATCATCACTGACGGGACACAGGTAAGATGTGGCATCTGGGGTGGTAGGTAAGTGGAGAAGGCAGGTGAACGGAGGGCTTTCGTAGAGGAGAGGTCATAGGTCAGAGTCCACTAGGATCTAAAAGGAGGGGTCATCGAGGTCGGACATGAAGGGTCACAGTCTGGTCGGGGCACAGTCTGGGGTCAGATGATCATTTTAGGTGTTGGAAGTCACAGTCTGGGGTCGGGGTTTCTGTGTGGCGGGGCCAAGGTCTGGAGTCACAGTTTGGCGTACGCGTCTCACAGTTTTGAGTCCTGATGAATGAAAGGTTAAAAACAGGCTCCCCGGGAGGTGTGTCTGGGGCCAGGGAGCTGCACAGTGATGTGAGGGCCTTGGCCCCGAGCGTAGGGGTGGGGCGCGGCGTGACCCCCACCCACACCTCCCGCCAAATCAGGTGACGTTAAAAAGCCCTTTTCGGGTTTAAAAAAAAAGAGTCGGTGGGTTCCAAGAACCCCGCCCCCTTGGTCTCAGGATAGGTGAGATTTGGGCGACCAAGTCCCCTCTGGCTCAAGGTTTCCCCAAGGCGAGGGGGCGGGGGCGCAGGACGCTGCTCCAGGCGGGGTCGGGCCAGGTCCATTTCCATCTTTCCCAACCCATGCGGCTCCTGTCCACTTAGCGCGCCCCCTCGGGCCGTGGCCTGCGCTGACCGAGGGGGAGGCGAGGGCCCCCCTGGAGCCACGTCATACCTCGGACTCCAGGCTGGAGAAGTGCGCAGATCCCCTGCGCGTGCCCAGGTCCCCGCCCCGGTGTCTCCGGTGCGGTGCGGTGGGCATCTGTGGTCCCCAGTGCGCAGCATGGGGACAGCGGCGCGCATGGCGTGAGGGCCCGGTGAGCCTGCGCGTGGGGGCCGCCCGCGGGCAGGAGCTCAGGTCCTCGAGCGATCGCGAAGTGGGCGCGGGTGGCGGGATGTCCCAGCCGCCGGCCGCGCGCCTGTGTCGGTGGTGGTGCGGCGCGGCGGCGGGCGCACGATGCGAGGCCCGTGGGCGGTGCGGGTGCGGTCGTGGACAACCACAGCGCGCCCGGCGCCGGGGCGGTGGCCCAGCGGCCCAGGGTGGAGGCGGAGGCGCCCACCAACCACCGTCTAGGCCGTCGTGCGAGCAGCTGAGGTGGCGCGGTGGCGGTAGCAGCTCCAGGCTGGCGCAGTGGCGGCAGTGCCACGCCGGGGCGCCTCGCGGGGGCAGGTAGTCCCAGCTGCCGGCGCGCCAGCCCCCGAGCTTGTCGACCGACCAGTAGCGACCAGGCGGCGGCCCGAGGCGGTCGGCATATGGGTAGGGGAAGTCGGCGAACCACCAGGGCTCCAGGCCACCGAGCGACGCTCCGCCCAGGCTCTCCGAGTCCTCGGAGTCCGAAGGCGACGGCTCGAGGTCCAGGTAGGCGCACGGCGGTGGCGCGGTGCGGCGCGGCGGAGGTGCGGCCGGGGCTCCCGCGCTCGGGCCGCCCGCACCCCCACCCAATAGTGGCTGGCTTTCGGGGTCAGAACGCGGCCAGCGCGTGGGCGCAGGGGGGCTCTCGTCCTCGAAAGCCAGGCGGCACAGTGGCGGCCCGACGGCGGCTGCCGCGGCAGCGGGCGGCGCGGGCGGGGATGGGAAACCAGGGAAGGCGCCGGCGGGGGGCTCGACCGGCTCCTGCTCGCGCACGATGGCGAAGTAGGAGGGTGGTGGCTTCTGCGGGGGCTGTGTGGTGGATGGGGACAGTGGGCGTCCAGCTGCGCCTCTTGGTGCTGCGCGCGCCTCGCCGAGGCCCAGCCCCTGAGGCTCGATGGGGCCGTAGTATCGGTGGAAGCCGTCGGCTAGTGCTGCGCCCCCCGGCGGCCCTGTGCCCTTGGCCCGGCGCCAGCGGTCGGCTGCTGCACGCTCTCGGGGCACGAAGGGTGCAGGGCCAGGGGGCGGGCGAGCGGCGGGGTATGCGGGGCTGGGCAGCGGCTGCGGCGGTGGCGGTGGCTTGGCGGGTGGTGGAGCAGCCTCGGCGCTGCAGCAACTGTACATGCCCTGTGAGGGGTGGGGAGGGGTCAGTGGGTCTTCTGCACCCTATACCTCTTCTCTCTGCAGTGGGCCCTTCCTGCGCCTCCCATTTCTAAATCTGACCCCTCTTTTTCACTTTCCCATTCCCCTTCTTTGCGGATGCCTCCCTTGCCTCCAGGCTCCCTTTCCTACCCTGGAGAAGGCCAGCAGGAAATCCATGCGGTGGGTGGGCCCCAGGCAATGCCGCAGGCGCCAGTACACCAGATGCTCCCACGCGAAGACCAGCAAGGAGAGGCCCATGGCCACGAGCAGCATGTAGAAGACACCTGCCATGTTGTCGATATCCAGCTTGCTGCTCATCACCTCGATTTTGTCATTGTGGCAGATCCCGGAAAGCCACAGCCGCTCCAGCATCTCGATTTCATCTGGGGATGGGTCAGAGGCACTTATTACGAGCACAGTCTCCTCTGATGCGGAGTCCAGGCCCTCAGCCCCTTTGTATCTCCAAGACCCTCCTCCCCAGGACTGAGGGCCAGCCCTCCCCTCTCCAGGCTAGGATTTCCTGCCCAGCGTAGCCGCACCGTCCCCCAGGAACTGCAGCAGCGCCAGGTCGATGGGCCGCTTCCAGCGGGAGCCCTTGTGCAGGGCGATGCCATAACCAGTGGTGGCGAAGACCTTGCCGGAGCCGATGGTAACCAACTTGCAGCCCTCATCCTTGCGGGCCATGTAGTTGAGCACTGCTGCATCATAGATGAAGGCGTCCAGTTTCCTGAGGACAGGGGCATGAAAGACACAGTGAGTCCCATTTAGATGACTTCATAGCACTCCAAGAAAGAACTCCTTTCACGTCTAACCTGCAACTGCCCAGGAGCTTCTGAGCAGGTACCTCCTTGTGCCTCTTTTCAACACTGGTAATGCGGCCATAATTCTAATACCACCCTGCCCAAGCTTTTGCTGAGGCCGTAGTGCATGGTGGGAAAGCAGTGCTAGAGAAATGGCAGGCATTGAAACTGTCAAGGGAACAGGCTCTTTGTCCCATCATATCTTTCCGAGGAAGATATTGTATATATGAAGGAAATATTACAGAAGAAGGCGTTAGGAACTGAACCCAGGTCCCCAGGAAGAGCGGTACACACTTTGAACTGTTGAGACATCTCTCCAACCCACGTTTAATTTGCTTATTTTTGTGATACCAGGAATGGCATACAGGGCTTATTATATATGATGGGTAAGCAATCTCCTGAGCCACATTTAAATGACTGTATTAGGTTCATCCGTATGAGTGTTTTGCCTGCATGTACATATGTGTACCACGTGTGCCCAGTGCCCACAGAGGCCAGAGAAGGGTATCAGATCTTCTAGAACTGGAATTAGGCATTCTCGTGGGTCACCACGTGGGTGCTAGTAACCGTACGTAGCTGAAGCCTCGACAACAGAGGTTCTCAAGCTGTGGGTCGTGACCCCATTGGGATCAAACAACCCTTTCACAGGAGGTCATATATTATCAGACGTTTACATTACTGTAACTGTAACAAAGTTACAGTTATGAGGTAGCAATGAAGTAATTTTAGGTTGGGGGCCCCCACAACACGAGAAGCTGTGTTAAAGGGTCACAGTGCGAGGAAGGTTGACAACCCCTGGTCTAGATAAGTAAGTGCTCTTAGCCTCTGAGCCACCGCCCCAGCCCTTACTCCCCCACCGTCCACACACTGTTTGTTGTGTGTCTGGGCGCATGCATACCATGGCGCATTAGTGGTCAGAGTGCGGCTGGCAGGGTCAGTTCTGTCCTTCCACCCTGTGGGCTCTGAAGTCTGACCTTAGGCCATCAGGCATGGTAGCAAGTCCCTCTATCTGGTGAGCTATCTCACCAACCCTCTGTTTTGAATTTATTTTGATATTTATTTCTATGTGGGGGAGAACAGAGCATGCACATGGAGGCTGGGCTGGGCGACACCTTGGAGGAGTTGGCTCTTCCCTTCTACCCTATGGGTTCCAGAGGTTGACCTCAGGGCTTCAGCCTTGACAGCAAGTGCTTTTACCTGCTGAGCACTCACGTGGCCCCACGTCACTCTTGTTTTCAGTGCGTGAAGCATGTTCAGGTGTTTGTCGGGACATAAGTGCATGTGCGTGGGGACTGAAGGACAACCTGGGCTGTCATCCTCAGGGCCACAGTCACATCTTTTGAGGCATGACGCCTTTTTTGTTGTTGTTTGAGACAAGGTCTAGCTGTCCACACACTTCTAGTGGGTGTGGAACTCACTCTGTAGACCAGGCTAGCCTGAAACAAAGAGATCCGCCGGCTTCTGCCTCCTGAGTGCTAGTATGAGAGGTGTGCGCCTCCATGCCAGTCAAGACAACATTTTATTGGCCTACAGCTCACTGAGTAAGCTGCACTGGCTGCCTGGGAAGCCTCAGAGACCTGCCTGTCTTGCATGCCCTGGCACCTGGGTCACAACTCCAGGCATTTCACATGGTTGTGAGGATTAAACCCGGGTCCTTGTGTTTCCAAGGCAAGAACTGTACTGATTGAGCCATCAGCACAGAAGCCAATGTTACTTTATTTGGAGACGGGCTTTGCGAAGTTGCTGAGGCTGGCCTTAAACTTCATATCCTCCTGTTTCAGCCTTGGAAGTATCAGAGGTGACAGGTCATGACCCTCAGGCCTGCCATCAATGTTTATTCTTTAAATGGCATAGATACTGGGGTGAAATTTTGGTCACATTTCTTGCAGACTCCAGATAACTTGTAAGAGGAAGAGGATGGAGCCTCACCTTGCCTAGCACTGTCCAAAAGAACAGTCTGCCATGAGAAGATGGGCTTTGAACACGGACATGGTGGCCACTGTCCACATGCAGCTTTTGAGCACTTGAAATGTGGCCAGTGCAAGGAAGAGATAGGATTAAAAAATTTTTTAAAAAAAAACTAAACTACTACTGGGTAGAACAGATCTGTGGGAAGATAGGTAAATAGATGACTAAAGGTTGGTCACAGAGAGAGGGAGGGTCCTCCAGGAAGAAATGCTTAACCTTGAATTGTGTGAGTGTGTGTGTGTGTGTGTGTGTGTGTGTGTATTCACTCAGGGCCTCTGCCAGCTGCTGAACCACAGGCCTTAGCAAACCTATTGATAGAAATATTCCTGTATTAGGCTTCAGAGAATCTCATGCATAAATGCTCTGTGTGTGTGTCTGTGTGCGTGTGTTTGCGTGTGCGTGTGTGTGTGTGTGTGTGTGTGTGTGTGTGTGTAAATAAAGGAAAGAACTGAATCTGTTTGTGTATTCACCTCTACTGGGGAGATGGATCAAACAGATTCCTGGAATTAAGGCAATGCAGGCAAAGCAAAGAAGGACTCGGTGTGTAGGAAGCCCCAAGAATTACCTTTCTTCTTGGGGGCGGTCACTGGGGGCCCCACTCTAGATAGGGGTCTTAGCATCTCCTTAACTGGCAGAGGATCCCAGCTGCCGAGCAGGCGTATAGAGGCAGAAGCCACTGGCCCCTCCTGTAAGCACCTGGGCCTTGTAGGGAAACCGCAGCTTCGCGCTGGGTTTTTCTTTCTTTAGGACAATGCCCTTGAAGGCAAAGGTGAATTGCTCTCCACATTTAAGGAGAAATAATTTGGGGTTTCCGGACTTGGGCTGAGAGGAGACATGGAGGAGCCTGGGAGAGACATTACATGGAGAGCGTCCTTGTGGAGGATGTGAGGGGGGAACATGAGTACTTCAGAGAGAGCTCCAAGGCAAAGCCTCCAAGATGGAAATAGTGGACAGTCTGAGAAGGTGGAGTCCAACAACATTTACTTCTCAGTTTTTTTGTTCATGATGGAAACAGGAGCCTGGAGCTAAGCAAGAGCTCCACCGCTGTGCTGCATGTCTAGTCCAGCACTCACTTTCATTAATTTTTTAAATACTTTTTATTATTGTATGTACAAGTGTTTTGCCTGCATGTCTAACACATGCATGCAGTGCCTGTAGAGGCCAGAAGATGGCACTACAGATGGCTGTGAACCACCACATGAGTGTTGGGGAGAGAACCCGGGCCTTGTGCAAGAAGCCACAAGCTACAAGCCAACTCTCCAGGCCCTGCAGCACTCATTTTAGTTATTTGCTCAGTCCTTTGACCTAGTGCCTCTCTCCTCCTCCTCCTTTCCCTCAGCCCCTCAGCTAAATCCCTGTTTAAATCCAACCTTGGGCTCAGTAGGTTGGGGGCCTGCATAAGAGTCTCCTGTGAGCTCTGTGTGTCCTGCGTCAGGTCAGGTTGCCTTTGAGGTTTCAAAAGCTCAGGCCAATCCTCCCCCCTCCTCTCTCTCTCCTCTCCCCTTTCTTCTTCTTCTTCTTTTTTTTAAAGGTTTATTTATTATGTATACAGTACATATTAAATCACATTATAGATGGTTATGAGTCACCATGTGGTTGCTGGGAATTGAACTCAGGACCTTTGGAAGAACAGCCAGTGCTCTTAACCACTGAGCCATCTCTCCAGCCCTCCCTTCTCTTCTCTATCCTCTCCCCCCGCCCTCTCTCTGCCTGCGCCTGTGGATTAGGATGCAAGCGCTCAGCTACTGCCTGTGTGCTTCCTGTCACGATGATCAGAGACTAACTTCCTAAAATTGTAAGCCAGCCCCCAATGAAATGCTTTCTTTTATAAGAATCGCCTTGGTCATGCTATCTCCTCACAGCAACAGGACAGTAACTGACGCACCCGGCAATGTGCAGAGCCAATCCGCAGCACTGCAAAAAACAAACCAACAAAAACCCACCACAAATTCCTGCTTTATCCAGGTGCCTCACTTCTGTCAGGATGACAGAAAGATGAGGCAGGACGGCTGGTGTGAGCTTGACTGGAGCCTAAGCTGTGTGAGGACACCTCTTTGTCACAGTTTTCTCTCAGGTCAAAGGAAGCTCTGTAAGCAGAAGGCAAACAACCCAAAATCGCTTCAGGAAGTCCCTGAAACTGACTAGATTCAGCAGGCCCCTCCCTGTCAGAGTAACCAATAGCTGCAGGTTCCCTCTTAGCCAAGCCAAGCTGCAAAGAAGACTCGAGAGCAGACCAACTGCCCAGAAGAAGCAGAAACCAGAAGAGTAAGGTTAGAACAACTGAGGCACACGGAAAGGACACTCTCTAACCTGTTGATCTGCCCACAGGTTGTGCAGTGTGCTCCAGGGTCCTAGCTTTTGTAAGCTGTCAATCATGCTGGCGTGGGCTTTGGTGATGCAGCTGTCTGAGTCATTTCTGCTCCCGTAAGTCACCCCTCACCTATACTCTTGTGAGTGAAACTCAGGATGACTCATTGGTTCAATCTGGCTTGCTGTGGAGGCAGAAGAACTGAGTCCTGCAACTACCCATCCCTCCTTAAGGCAAAGGCTGCATGACCTGAGACGGTATGATGGAAAGCCGCTCCCCGAGGGACTAGCATATAAAAGCCACTGGGGACACTTGGTTATCACTGTCTGAAGTCCCCATAAATATTAGGGGCTGGAGGAGCATAGCAAAGAGAAAGGTGCCATTGAGGAAAAGTAAAGCTGTGCTTGAACCCCAGTTCACTGGACCAGATACAACTATGTTCACAGAGGAGTTAAAGAAAAGGTGGTTCAGGCTGGAGAAATGGCTCAGTGGTTAAGAGCACTGACTGCTCTTCCAGAAGACCTGGGTCCAATTCCCAGCACCAACATGACAGCTCTCAACTGTCTGTAACTTCAAGATATGACACCCTTACACAGACATATACACAGGCAAAACACCAATGTATTAAAAATAAAGTAATTATAAAAAATGAAAAGAAAAGGTCGATCTAGCTGAAACGCAGAGGCTGGTGTGGAGCCTTAGCAATTTGGCTGAGCTTTTTGGGGGGTTGGGTTGGGGAAGGATCTTTAAAAAGCAGGACAGGTTTTGGCAGATCTCAGAGGCCTGGATGAGTGTCCCTAAAGTAAGAGAGCAATCTAGAGGAGACAGAAAATGGTAAAGCAGAGCAAAGAGCTCTTTCTGGGTTACTTGAAGACAAATGTGGCAAGATTGTATCTAGCTGGCGTTTCAAAGGAAGAAAGTTGATAGAAAAGCAAGCTGGGTGCTTTAAGAGCCTGAGGAGCCAGAAGACAATGCAATACACATGACAATGATCAAGCCTGTCCCAGGGTTGGGTAATTACAACCCCAGGCTAATGAGGGTACATTTCCCCTCCAGCAAAACAGTGTACTAGGGGTGGAGATGGTTTTCCCAGCCAGGGTCCCCCCCAGCCAGATACGATGAATGGGGGTTCAACACAGGGGCACTCTGACCCAGAGAAGGCAGCGGGTGCAGCAGGATAAACCACATTGACCTTTGGCCCTGAGTTGGTCTGAGCCGATTAAGTCAGGCCCACCGAGTTTATCAGGTGTGGAGAAATGCAGGGAGGCTTGTGGGACGCCGCAGGGTGTGTAAGCAGACCGGTTTGGAGAGAATGGTTGAGCATTGCCCCGGCTAAGTAAGCTATCACTTCCTGTCTGGTGATCTGTGGCGGAGGCAGTTGGTCCAAACTGATGGAACTGGTCCACGCTGTGTCAGTCTGCTTAGGTTTGACATTAGTGTCTTCCTAGCTGTGAACTGTCACCTGGCACTTCTGAGGACAGATGAACACAGACTTTCAGAGGGTGTCACCAAGGTCTATTTTGTAACCCACTGTTTGTTGTAGGATGGTAGTTCAGGGTGTTCTTTGTCCTGCCCATCCTCTAGAAAAGGTAGGTAAACATACATACACACATACACAGACACACATACACACACATACATAGATACATACACACACACACACACACACACACACACACACACACACACACACACGGCTTTACTCTGAGTGTTTATCAGGCTTGGAATTCTTCCACCTAACTTACAATCCTACTAAGGCTGGGCTAATTAAAAAGAAAAAAGGTTGTTAAAACAATAGCTAATGAGTTTAAATCCACTCCTACATGGGTGAGAAAGGGCACTCCCATAGGCCATGAGGTTACTGAATAAAAACCCTAGTGCTAGGAGGGCTACCTACTGTAAGGTGTTGGCCCAGAAGCCCCCGAGGCCCCACAGAGCATGAAGGCTACCAGTGTTGGTTGTATGCCAAAACCAGACAGAGAAGCCCCTGCTGTTAAAGACGCCACGTGTGCAAGCTGGGACAGCAGAGCATGGAGAATTAAGCTAGGTCTGAGTTGGAAACTCCCACCCTGCTGTCTGGTGTCCACATTGCCAGGATGGACCATGGAGGCTGCTGCTGGAGAACTGTCATTAAGATTCCTGCCAGGGGGCTGGAGAGATGGCTCAGAGGTTAAGAGTGCCGCCTGCTCTTCCAAAGGTCCTGAGTTCAATTCCCAGCAACCACATGGCGGCTCACAACCATCTGTAATGTGACATGGTGCCCTCTCCTGGCTTGCAGGAGTACATGCAAGCAGAGAACTGTACACATAATAATAAATAAATAAATCTTAAAAAAACAAAAAAGATTCCTGCCAGGGGGCTAGAGATATGGCTCAGAGGTTAAGAGTACTGACTGCTCTTACAGAGGTCCTGAGTTCAATTCCCAGCAACCACATAGTGGCTCACAACCGTCTATAATGAGATCTGGTGCCCTCTTCTGGCAGGCAGGCACACATGCAGGCAGAACGTTTTATACATAATAAGTAAATAAATCTTTAAAAAAAAAAAGATTCCTTCTCAGCTATGGACCCTGAGTACTAAAACACCATTATGCCAGGCAGGATGTGCCTGTTTGTGCAATAGTGGCTCAGCTGTCAGGTAACACCGATGCCTTCTGATTAGATTTAAGATCTGCTTTATAAGAGGGAGCTCACAGTTGGGCGTGCTGACCCCACTCAGGGAAGCAGAGGCAGGCAGATCTCTGTGAGTTCGAGGCCAGCCTGGTCTACAAAGTGAGTCCAGGACAGCCAGGGCTACACAGAGAAACCCTGTCATGAAAAACCAAAACCAACCAACCAACCAACCAACCAACCAAAGAGGGAGTTCACATCTGGTACTGTAGGCCAGGACAAAACCTGTGGCTGGGGAGGACGCAGCCCCAATGGACCATCAACGTCTGTGGTTTTATGAAATGGATGCGATGTGCCTGTCAAACTACACAACCCTGGATGGTTGTTGTTGTCAGCCTCAAGTCATAACCATTGGTGCTGCTCTTGAGATCAAGTGACTGTGACTGTGGCACAGTGGCCTAATTCCCCCCCTCAAAGGTTCAAGGATCATGGTGGAAGATGGGGCAGAAAGAAAGTAAAGAGAAGGGGGTGGGGGCGGTGGGAGCATCGGGGCTGTGGTGCTGTGTAAAGAATTTCTCGGAGCTGGAGAGATGGCTCAGAGGTTAAGAGCACTGGCTGCTCTTCCAGAGGTCCTGAGTTCAATTCCCAGCAACCACATGTGGTTCACAACCATCTATAATGTAATCTAATGCCTTCTTCTGGTGTGCAGGCAGATCACTGTATGAATAAATAAACAAATAAATCTATAAAAAATTAAATTAAATTAAAAAAAGAATTTCTCAAAGATTGAAACACTCTGTCTGGCAGGGAAACTCCTTAAACTGGAAGGCAAAGAACTCAAATTAGCTTCAGAAAGTGCCTGAGACTGACTAGCTCCTTAGGCCCCTTCCTGTCAGCAATAAAAGCTGCAAAGAAGACTGAGACCAGACCAATTGTCTTGGAAAAATAAAAAACCAGCGGAGCCACCAGGAGAGGTTTAGAACAAAGGAGGCTCCTGGGAAGGACAGTCTCCAACCAGCTGAGCAGCCTGCGGGCTGTGCAGTGTGCCCCCCCCCCCTCTTTTCGAGATAGAGTTTCTCTGTGTAGCCCTGGCTGTCCTGGACTCACTTGTAGACCAGGCTGGCCTTGAACTCACAGAGACCCGCCTGCCTCTGCCTCCTGAGTGCTGGGATTAAAGGTGTGCACCACCATGCCCAGCCTCAGGTTTCTAGCTTTTGTGAGCTGTCGCCCTTGCTGGGATGGGCCTTGGATGCAGCTGTCCTTGAGTGCTCATGTAAGTAAGGTCTCAGTCATAATCCTGTGAGTGAAGCCCATTGGTTCGCTAAGTTGGACTTTGGTTATATCTGTACTTTGGTTTGTTGCTGGCTGCACATCTGTGGAGCCTAGATGTGTGTGTCATGTCTCACCAGGTAAGACTGTGTGGCAGTCTTGTCACACGACCGTCCTGTCTAAACAAGAATAAACAAGCAGAAAACCCTAGCTGTTTCTTACTGCCTGTGCTTGAGTGTATATTGAAAAATAAGAGCTCCCCGCCTTCAACCTTGCTTTCTGGCGTTTGTTCCTGCTCCCTAGATAGAAGGAGCTTAGCATTCTCACCAGCACCTGTCTGTCTCCTCAGCTCCAGCACCTGTCTCTCCTCGGCTCCAGCACCTGTCTGTCTCCTCAGCTCCAGCACCTGTCTCTCCTCGGCTCCAGCACCTGTCTGTCTCCTCAGCTCCAGCACCTGTCTCTCCTCGGCTCCAGCACCTGTCTGTCTCCTCAGCTCCAGCACCTGTCTCTCCTCGGCTCCAGCACCTGTCTCTCCTCAGCTCCAGCACCTGTCTGTCTCCTCGGCTCCAGCACCTGCCTCTCCTCAGCTCCAGCACCTGTCTGTCTCCTCAGCTCCAGCACCTGTCTCTCCTCAGCTCCAGCACCTGTCTGTCTCCTCGGCTCCAGCACCTGTCTGTCTCCTCAGCTCCAGCACCTGTCTGTCTCCTCAGCTCCAGCACCTGTCTCTCCTCGGCTCCAGCACCTGTCTGTCTCCTCAGCTCCAGCACCTGTCTCTCCTCAGCTCCAGCACCTGTCTGTCTCCTCGGCTCCAGCACCTGCCTCTCCTCAGCTCCAGCACCTGTCTCTCCTCGGCTCCAGCACCTGTCTGTCTCCTCGGCTCCAGCACCTGCCTCTCCTCAGCTCCAGCACCTGTCTCTCCTCGGCTCCAGCACCTGTCTCTCCTCCGCCCCCTCTTGCCCTGTATCCATAGTTACTGGTGGGCTGTAGCCTAGAGGTCTTGTGCTGGGGACACCTCCGGACCCCTTGCCCACCTGTCCCTCCGTTCCAGCCACGCTGGCCTTCACACCTCTGTACTAGCTGTTCCCTCTGTGGCAATCTTCCCCAACTCAACCTCCCTGTTCCTTCTAGTGTTTGTTCAAAAGAAGTTTCTATACCCTTGTTCAGCACTGGAGGCCTCTCTACAGGTCTCCCAAACGTGGCCTTTCCACAGGGGAGCACCAGTCCCCTGAGGCACACCACAAAATGTTACCCAGCTTGGAATCTGTGTCCTTCTGCTGGAGCTGAAGCTCGTTTGGTTTTGTCAACTTGACACAAGCTAGTTATCTGAGAACCACAACTGAGAAAATGCGTCCGTATCTGTCGGTGCCTGGTGGTGGTGACGCACATCTTTAATCCCAGCCCTTGGGCAGCAGAGGCAGGCTGAGCTCTGTGAGTTCCAGGCTAGCCAGGGCTACAGAGTGAGGCCCTGTTGCAACAATAAACAAATGACAGAGTCTCTCCTTGGCCACTGTGGTGACTAACAGTCATGTGAGGCTATTTGTATGTACATCTTGAAATGTAAAAAAAAAAAAAAAACCAAACCTTCCTGGGGCTGGAGAGATGGCTCAGAGCTTAAGTTAAGAGCGCTGACTATTTTTCCAAAGGCCCTGAGTTCAATTCCCAGCAACCACATGGTGGCTCACAGCCATCTATAGTGAGATCTGGTGCCCTTTCCAGGTGTACATGTAAGCAGAACACTGTATACATAATAATAAATAGTTCTTTTTTTAAAAAAAACTCTGCCTCTTGGGTTACACTGGGCACATTTTAAGGGATCTGTCTTGCTGGGCTGTGTGAGCCTAATCCTTTGCAGGAACACACTCCTCAATTGGAGCGGCTGAAGAGCGCTGCTCTGGACACCCGAGATAGGACTTGGATCTGCTCACTGCCGAGGCAGGCCTCAGCCCACGGCCTAGTGCGAAAAGACCTGCTCAACAAATATGTGATGGAGGAGGGAGGGAGGGAGGGAGGGAGACACACATTAATGCCTTTTCTGTTGCATAACATTAGCGGTTTATCAAGCCTGTACAAGTCCTGCTCAGCCCAGGATGGAGCTCATGGTCACCGGCCCTGCTCATGCACTCGCAGGCTTTACCACTTCACTGCCCCTCCATTCCCGAACGTGAATAATAACTATTGGACATCAGTAAAAACAATAGAGTGCACGGGGAAAGGGAAGCAAAGCAGCGAAATACAACTGTCACTATTATCAGGGGAAGAAAAGATAAGATAGCACAACCTTGGTGGTGGGGGTGGCGCACGCCTTTAATCCCAGCACTGGGGAGGCAGAGGCAAGGGGATCGCTGTGAGTTCGAGGCTGCCCTGGTCTACAAAGTGAGTCCAGCACAGCCAAGGCTACACAGAGAAGCCCTGTCTCGAAAAACAAAATCAAAACAACCCAACAAAGTTATTGCCACCTTATACGTGAGTGGGATGCTATAAAGCGCCATGCTATGGAATGTGTGAAACACAAGAACTCCCAAGACCGGAAGACCTGCAACCCCAGCATCAGGACAGCTTAGGCAGAAAGATCACTGAAAGTTCAAGGCCAGCCGGCTCTACATAGACAGCTCCAGGCCTCTCAGGGTCTACAACAGTGAGACCCCACCTAGACACAAACAGACAACAACAAAACCCCCACTACCAACAAAAACAAGTCTGAGACCAAAGAAATAAAATCTTGGAAAAATAAAAGGACACTTGGTCAGGCCGTTGGTAAGAAGCCAACCTGAGGTGCGTGAGAACCTGGCTCCACCTCCAATGTCTCCAGCACGTAAGTCAGCAGAAGATGTCAATAGAAATAAGTCTAATAAGGGGCAGAAGAAAAAACGAAGTCTCCTAAGAGAGAAAATGCAGAAAGATAGGAGCAAGTGGCCATGATGTATCGCGTGCTTAGGTCCTGTCCTGGGCTTGGGGCCCGGGAGAGAAAAGGCGTGTGTGAGGAGAAGTGACTTGGATAGGGAATCTATGTCAAGTGAATATAAATTGCAGAAAGAGGAACCACAGATGGCCCTGGGGATAAAATGCTTGCCGTGCAAGCTCGCCAGCCTGCTCGCCAGCCCGTGTGCACACACCTCTTCATCATACGCTATAGCAAAACCCAGCCTCTAATCTAGAGGTGGAGATGCCCTTGTGGCCACACTCAGTTGTTAACTTAGGCTGCGCGTGGTGGTGCAGGGCTTTAATCTGTGCACATGGGAGGGAGGGGCAGGCGGGATCTTGGAGTTTGAGAACATTTTTGTCTACATAGTTCCAGGTCATCCGAGGCTATAGAGAGAGGCTCTGTCCCTGTGTGTGTTCCCCCCACCCCACCCCCACCCCCGCCAAAAGTTAATTCACTTGAGGAAGTCAAGGATCTAAGCGACCACCATTAGAAAGGCAGGTTCAGGCTGGAGAGATGGCTCAGAGGTTAAGAGCACTGACTGTTCCTTCAGAGGTCCTGAGTTCAATTCCCAGCAACCACATGGTGGCTCATGACCAGCTATAATGTGATCTGATGCCCTCTTCTGGCCTGCAAGTGTACATGCAGGCAGAGCATTGCATACATAATAAATAAATCTTAAAAAAAAAAAAAAAAGGCAGGTTCACCTTAAAACAGTACCTTTCCCACCCAGAATTCTCCCCTAGTGCAGTCCCTGTGAGTCTCCATGAGGTTGAGCTGAGTCTGCTTGCTTCTCTCATTTTTGTTGTTTTGTTTTTTGTTTGTTTTTCTTTCAGATGCCAGTCAGAGCCCAAGTATGCTTTCCCTAGTATTTTGAGCTTTCTTATTCTTTTGCTTCCTCTCCTGTTCCTTCCTCTTTTTCTCCCTCCCTTCCTTCTTTCCTTCTTTTTTTTTTTAATTTTTTTTATTTTGATACAGTGTCTCTTTGTGTAGCACTGGCTGCCCTGGAACTCAGTCTGTACCAGGCTGGCCTTGAACTCACAGAGATCCTCCTCCTGCCTGTGTGTCCTGGGATCTGGGAATAAAGGTGTGCACCACCACACTTAGCTCCTCCTACCCCCTTTTTCTAAGGCTTGGCTTCCTCCAAACATGCTTATCTGGAGCTGTATGGCTTCTCCCCAGCCTTCTCAGCTCTGTTCTCTCCTCTGCTCAGGGCAGCTTTGAGATGTACAGCTGACCTGTGCCAGGGTTTTCCTTTTAATTTCTATTAAATTGCCCCTGGATTTCTGTTTGAGTTTGGTTTTTAATCACTGCATTAATTAGGGGATTCCAAGTTACCTGGTGTCATATGCCGGCTCCTTAGAGATGCCTCATGATTTCTAATAATAGTTCTTTCTCCCTCTAATTCTTTAATTGGCAGAAGAAACAAGCCCATTCCAGAACCCCCCTCTCTCTCAAATAATAAAAGAATGTAAAAATACATTTCAGGAAAAAGACCAAACATAGGAATTAAGGAGAGGGAATTAATTCAAGAAAATTTAAGAAAGTTTCTGAAAACAAATAGCATGGAGACACGCGTGAACAATGACTCAGTGATGAGAACAGATTCAGGCATATTGCTGATAAATGTCAGTGCATTGAGGACAAGGAAAAGGAAGAGACCACAGACAAAGGCTTAGGAGTCTGTGTGACCTTGGGTTCTTCTCAGGGACATGATGGGAAGAATAAAGATGGCGAGAAAAAAGAAAAAACAAACAAGCCCAGTGGAGCCTTACCTCTAAAATCTGAAGGAATTGGCCACTATGCTAGAATTCTATACCCAGCCGGACTGTCCATCAAGTATAAAGACAGAGTTGGCCTTTCATGTTCACATTATCTCCAAAGGCAACCCTACCTCTTGGTGCCCTTCCTCTATAAACTCAAAAGGAACATGGAAGCAAGTCCCCAAAACCAAGAGTGTGTGAAACTCTTGAATCCAACTGGAAGGAGTGATCTTAACACCCTACCTGTGTACCAGACAAGAGCAGGCCAGACAGAAGCCAAGACAGAAACTTCTACAAGATGCAACCAATCTAAACATAAATGAGCATTCAGACTGTTAGCAGAGAATTGAGGTTTGAATTAGTTAAGCCAGAGAATGCTGTTAAATAACAAGGGAAAAAAAGAAGACAATTATTAACTTCAGGAAAAACAAAGAGCCGTAGGGAGGAAGTCATCCTGCTTCACAGCAGCTGGGATATATTTGCATAGTCCTAAAAAAAAAACCCCACTCGGGATTCAGTTAGAATCACTCTGTGAGGAGCTGGGTTGATTTAAATATGAGAATAAGTATTCCATTGTGAGAAGTGGATGTAAAATGGTGAAATTAAAAATCAAGATTATCTTTACAAACATGGTATTTAGAGATAAGGACACAAATAGTAAAATGATACAGCAAATGAGCTGAGTGTTGCTTTTCTTCCAGGGGAGAAATGGATGGTAGGCAGATGTTTTCCCTTAGGAAAGGAAAGTCTTGTGCTGGCCTAGGGACACGGGCCTGTAATCCCAGCACTACGGAGGAGAAAGCAAGTGAAGCAAGAGTTCAAATCCAACCTCAGCTATACGTTAAGTCAGAGGACAACTCCAGGCTACCTGAGGAGACCCTGTATGAAACTGTTAAAAATATACAAAAATTCTTTTATTTTGTCTTCCAAACCAGATAGACAACTCTAATAAAAGTAGAACTGAAAAATAAAAAAATATAGAAACAGATACTTAGGACAAAACAACCTGGCCAAGGCAGGAGAGGACAGTAAGGAGCACAGGTGCCCTTCATGAGTCCATGGAGGGGCGGGGCGAAGGTGGCTCTGAGAGGAATGCTGTGGGGAGGCCCAAGCCCCAGCCACACCTCCCGGCTCCGCCCATCCTGACACAGGAGGACTCTCACTGTACTTTAGTGACCTGTCACGGCTATGGGATGTCATGAGTCACCTCCCAAGATTCATAGTCCAGAGTCTGAGCCTTTAGGACCCAAGGATATGACTGTAGAAAGGGTTTCATGGCAGCCGGGCGTGGTGGCGCATGCCTTTAATCCCAGCACTCGGGAGGCAGAGGCAGGTGGATCACTGTGAGTTCCAGGCCAGCCTGGTCTACAAGTGAGTCCAGGACAGCCAAGGCTACACAGTGAAACCCTGTCTTGAAAAAGCAAAGAAAAAAAAAAAGAGAGAGAGAAAAGAAAAGAAAACAAAGGAAGAAAGAAAGGGCCTCACGGAGGTGATGAGGTCAGCTGAGAACACAGACCAGGCCTGGCCCCAAATGGCTGGCACGCTTACAACATGGGGGAGATTGCGAGGCACATGCTAGCGGAAGAAGACCTGAGGAGCACACGGGGGATGAGCAGCTGAGACGCTTGGACAGGTTGTCCCCTCCAGTCACCAGAGAGCCAGCGGTCTCCCAGCCTCCAGATGGCCAACACGAGAAACCTGCAGCCCTGTGAACTCACCAGCACACATGAGTCAGAACAAAACCAGAAGCCATGGAGGCCAGGCCTGCCGCACACCGGCTGGAAGGATCCCATTAGGGTTCGCCTCAACTATGTAGCAAGTTCAGGCTAGCATGGCCTACGTTAGACTTTGGATGGGGCAAACAACAGAATCTGATGCACAGCAAACACTCTGTGAGGACAACAGGAACGAGGCCACTGTGGCAGGATGAGGGAAACTGTCCTGCTAGCCCCACAGGAGTGTCCATTAGCGTCGGCATGGGGTGTACTGTGTGCTTTCCCCTGTCGTCTGGCTGTGTCCTCAAAAGCACCACCTGACATTGTCCACAGCCATGCATGAGCTGGCAAGCTGAGAACAGCCAAATGTCACCCACCCTGCCAAGGGGGCACTGGGGTATGGTCATGTGACACTGGCTTAGGGACATATCCAGCAAGTAGCCAATGAACTGTCACCAGTGTCTAGTAGGTCACTGTGATGGTCTGTGGTGACCAGAAGCTCAGAAGCTTTCTGGGGAGACCAAAGTTTTTTTGTACATAGTCTGGGTGTGGGCCCAGGATGTAGATGTTCAGCTGACTGGAAAGTTCTATCTGTCACTAGATGTTCGTTACTGCTCTCTTCTCTTCTTCCTCAGGACCCTGAGTGCCGAGTCACAGGCTGGTGACACTGTGCCCGGATATTGCTCACTTTTGACCCCTGAGCCCTGAGCCAGGCCAAGAGAATTCTGTGCTGTCTACGCCACCGCACGTACAGAAGGCAGTTGGCACCAATGAGGTTGTGGGGGAGAGCAGGGTTGCTCTGTCCAAGAGAAGGGAACCACTGGGCCTTCCCCAGATGAGGGGGACACTGGAGAGATGAGTCAGCTAACTGGGAGGTTGGAGAGGGAAGTACATTCAAGGCTGTAGGGGGTACAGAGCCCTTTGATTTTGTCTGTTCACGAGGACCACTAGGTAGAGTTCAGGGTGGGTGAGATGGCCCTGGCTAACTATGTGCTGGTGTCATACCTGCCAGCTACTACGGCTGGGGCAGCTCTGAGCCCAGGTGCACTGATAACTGAAAAACGCATTGTATTTCAGAGACCAAATGTGGGAGGACTTAGGCAGAAGGTCTCAAGTCCTGGGCCTTGTTTCAAAGCCTGTTATCTCAGGTCCTGGGAGGGCAGGCAGAAGGATATGAGTTCAAAGCCAGCCTGGAATACACAAGAGACCCTGTCCAAAACACACAGTAGTGATAATAATAAAGATGATGATGATGATGATGATGATGATGATGAGATAACAATAAACAAACCATGTTTGTATTGATGTGTCCAAGTCACATTTTGGACTTGCTGGGTTCGGTAAAACATATTGTTATCTCCCAGGTCCCTGTTGGGTGTGTAAGGCTACACTCCTACTGGACAGTGCTGGCCGAGCTCCAATCCCCTCAACACATGCATGCCCGACACTTTTGAGGTTTCTTAGGCTTCTGAGCTGAGAGTCACCTTTCAGCTGGTGAGATGGTCCAGAGGGTGAACTAAATCAACAAAGATACCCAGTCAGGTGAGCCGAGAAGCCTGGGCTCGGATGGAGTTCTTAGGAAGTGGACCAGAGAAGCTAAGTGACACCTTCGTGTCAGGAAACTAGGGCAGGAGATGGGGGGGATGAAGGAGAAGACAGTCAGGGGAGCGGGAAGGGGAAGGGGGGGGGAGAAAAGGAAGGGGAGGGGCGAGTAAAAGAATGGGAGAAGGAAGAGGGGGAGGGAAGGGAGGAGGAGGAAGGAGAGAGAGATGAAGGAAGAGGAAAAAAAGACAAAGAATAAGGAGAGGCTTCTTCTTTTTTTTTTGTTTAAGTCTATGTGGCATGTTTCTTTATTCTGTGGTTCTGGGAGTTGAACTCAGAGCTTAATGCTAGGCAAGTGCTTTCCACTGTGCTGGGCTTTCATGGAAGCTAAACAGTAAAATTCTTGGCAAAAGCCGGGCGATGGTGGTGCACGCCTTTAATCCCAGCACTCGGGAGGCAGAGGCAGGCGGATCACTGTGAGTTCGAGGCCAGCCTGGTCTACAAAGTGAGTCCAGGACGGCCAAGGCTACACAGAGAAACTCTGTCTCGAAAAACAAACAAACAAACAAAAAATTCTTGGCAAAGTCAAAAAAAAAATTTAATGATTCTTAAAAAAAATATATGAGGAGGCAAGGCTACACAGAGAAACCCTGTGTCAGAAAACAAACAACAACAACAACAACAAAACAAACATAATGGAAGGAGAGTTAGATGTGATGGCTGTTAGCTAGGTGAGGCTGGTACACACTTGAAATTTGACAAGTTTGGCCAGGCGCGGTGGTGTACACCTTTAATCCCAGCACTCAGGAGGTAGAGTCAATTGGGTCCCCGTGAGTTCAAGACTAGCTTGTGTCAAGAGCCACCCTGTTAAGGGAGTTCACTAGGCGTGTGGGCTCTCTAGGAGGTGATCTGGTATTTGCAAGGTCTTGTACCATGATGCACTCCCAAACTGCTTCCAGCTTCTGACATGCTGTCAGGAGCCATTGATTTGGGGAAGTCCAGTAGGCATGAGAGATCTCTGGAGGTGATCTGGTATTTGCAAGGTCTGTATCGTGATGTACCCCAGAATTGCTTTCAACTTCTGACTGCTCTGTCAATTGTGCTTTGTTGCATCTCTCTAAAATCTGACATTAGAGCCCAGCATGGTGGCGCACGCCTTTAATCCCAGCACCCAAGGAGGCAGAGGCAGGTGAATCACTGTAAGTTTAAGGCCAGCCTGGTCTACAAAGCGAGTCCAGCACAGCCAAGATTACACAGAGAAACCCTGTCTTGGAAAACCAAAAAGTAAAAACATATGGCATTGGTGTGAACTGTTACTTTCTGGGTATTGACCAGCTCTGATCGAGCAAACTTGTTGAAGATGTACTATTTGTCATTCAGATGAATTAATCCCTGACTATGGAATTCCTGATTTGAGTTAAAGTTAGTTTATGGCTGCAATAAATACCTTTGTGGACCTCCATATGCCTCACTAGGGGTAGCCTTGTAGCAGATTTGTGGCTTCAGATGGCAGCACCATTCCTGGCATTTCACCATAAATATATGCAAGTTGGTTTAAACTTCGCATGAACCCAAGGTAGAACGGGTCTGCCTAGAGATGTCTAACTTTACTCTGTTTCTTAGAATGAAAGACAGATAAAAATTAATGTCCTGAATTCACTATGAACTAAGAGTTATCTGGATAATGTATAGTTAAGTCAGTCCTAATTGATAAGGTGTAGATTCTAGTAACTTTTAGGCCTTGTCACTCTGAACTCACTGTGAACTTATGTAATGGATACTTAGATAAGAAATTTTTAGATTTAAAAGATATAATCTGTTGTATTTTAGAATTTATCTGTATTTGTGATTAATTGCCTTTTTTCAACTATGAGGTAATACCCTTTTCTCAGAAGCATAAGTACAGTCATCTACAATAAATGGTGCTGAAATTGGGAAGCTTAACTTCAGTTGAAGTTAAGATGTCTGATTTCATCCACCTTTTCTCTTGAATGTTTGTGTGTGGCTGGTTTATTTTCTATCTCTTCTTTCTTACTTTTTTTGTTTTGTTTTGTCTGTTTGGTTGGTTGGTTTTTCGAGACAGGGTTTCTCTGTGTTAGCCTTGGCTATCCTGGACTCACTTTGTAGACCAGGCTGGCTTCGAACTCACAGCAACACGCCTGCCTCTGCCTCCCGAGTGCTGGAATTAAAGGCGTGCGCCACCACGCCAGGCTCTTATTTCTTGTTTCCCTATAGATTCACAAATAAGTTAGCCGACTCAAGGCCATCAGCCTTCTACAGCTAGTAAGCCTAAGTTCACATTGGCTTACTGGAAATCTCCATAAGGAGGCCTATCTACAGATCAAAGAGCCTCCTTTTACAACCCCTGTGCAATCTCTAGCCAGAAGCCGCTTTTACAGCCTCGGCCATAGGAAACTTGTGGTCAGTTTAAGTTCTCCTCCTCAGCTGCAGTCCAGCCAGTCCCTAGAGAAGAAACCCTGGCTTCCCTTTTCTCTTTTGCTTTCAATCCTGATCAGTTGCCTGAGCCATCAGCTCTGGCCACCCAAGAGATAAAGGGAACTGGAAGGGCATCTGGACCCAGTACCAGAGACCCTGCCCTGGACCTCTTCAGAGCACCAGCCGGGCATTAACAAGCCTAGTCTACAAAGTTAATTCCAGACCAGCCATGTCTACACAGTGAATTCCTGTGTCAAAAAGCCATGATGATGCGCTGGAGAGATGGCTCAGAGGTTAACAGCACAGTCCGTTCTTCTAGAGGTCTTGAGTTCAATTCCCAGCAACCACATGGTGCCTCACAACCATCTATAATGAGATCTGATGCCCTCTTCTGGTGTGCATGAAGATAGTATATACATATACATAAATACATAAATGAATACATGTATTCATATACATAAAATAAATAAATACATCTTTTTTAAAAAGCCATGATGATGATGATGAATATGGTGAAGAAAAAGAAGGAGGAGGAGGAAGATAAGAAGAAGAAAAGGAAGAAAGAAAGAAAGGAAAAAGAAAATTGGCAAGTCCAAACTGAAGTGCACGGGGACCTCCCCTAAGGTAGAGCACTTGCGCCAGGCGTGGTGGCGCACGCCTTTAATCCCAGCACTCGGGAGGCAGAGGCGGGTGGATCGCTGTGAGTTCGAGGCCAGCCTGGTCTACAAAGTGAGTCCAGGACAGCCAAGGCTACAAAGAGACCCTGTCTGGAAAAACCAAAAAAAAAAAAAAAAAAAAAAAAAAAAAAAAAAAAAAAAAGGTAGGGCACTTTATCAGTGTTTATATGAATTAACTACATGTTAGAGTGATAACAGTTTGGAGTTGTTGGAGTGACAGACCTCTCACCTCTTTCTTTTCACATGGCTCCTCAGACTCAGGCTCTTAGCTCCCAGCTCTGTTCCAGAAGAAAGGATGGGAGGGAACAGCACAGCCCACTGCGAGGAGTGAGCAGGAGGAGGAGGCCCGCACTCTAACCCAAACCATGCCCTGAGCAAACAGGCCATTCCATGGCAGAGGGAAGAGCCGCGTAGGAAGGAGGCCGGGGAGGCTGGGGTGAGAATATAGGGAGCAGTGGGGCCGCGCAGCTTCAAGGTGGAAGGGAACCGAAGGCCAAGGAGGAAGGAAAGTTCGGAGGCAGAGCCTGTTTCCCTGAGCTGCCTGCTAAGCTGCAGGAAAAGCACACTAGCTAACTGAGTGCATCAGGAGCCACAGCAAGCTTTATTCACGCCCAGGCACCGGCCTCTGGACCCACTGCTGCCCATCCTGAAGGCTAACAGAGTGCCAGCCCCTGGGGGACCAGGACCACAGGGTCTCAGCACAGATGCAAGTAGCAAGGTCAGAGGGACCAAGCTGCTCTGGCCAGTGGCCCAGGAGCTGAGGTGACTTTAAAGGTTGTCTTTCCCTCCCTCCGTTCCTTCATTTGTTCATTCATTCATTCCTTCCTTCTGTCCTCTCATATGTGTGTATGTTACATGTACAAGTTTATGTGGATGCATATGCACATGTGTATAGAAGCCATGGGCTAATACTGGATATCTTTAGTTGCTGTCCATCTTGTGTGTGTGTGTGTGTGTGTATGTGTGTGTGCACATGCGCACACACGTATACATGTGCACATGCATGCATGTGTGTTAGTGTGTGTGGTATATGTGTGCCTGTGCAAGTGCACAGAGGGAGGACATTGAGTGTGACCTGCTCTCTCACTCTTCACCTTATTCCCCTGTGACAAGGTCTCTCACTGAACCTGGGACAGGGCTGGTAGCTAGCAAGCCCCAGTGATCCTTCCTGTTTCTGTGTACCCTCACAGTGCCACACACCAAGCTTTTGATGCACAGGCTAGGGCTCAAAAGTCCTTAGGCTCAGCCAGGCGTGGTGGCACACGCCTTTAATCCTAGCACTTGGGAGGCAGAGGCAGGTGGATTGATGTGAGTTTGAGGCCAGCCTGGTCTACAAAGCGACTCTAGGACAGCCAAGGCTAACACAGAGAGACCCTGTCTCAAAAAAAAAAAGTCCTTAGGCTCGCCTAGTAAACCTACCACGTTCTCTCTCCAGCCAGGTCTCCGTGCAGAACCAGCAGCTCGACAGCTAGACAGTCCTTGTAGCCTGGGAAGGGACTAAGCAGTCCCCCCACCCTTTTTTTTTTTTTTGTCTTTTGGCTTGTTTAGGGTTATTGGTCAAGGCGGGATGGCGACCAAGCTGGCTTTCTAGCTTAAAGTAAATAGTTTCCCATGGCATGGAGGAGCCCTGGGACATTTTCAGGGTGCCTGCCTAGAGCATCAGCCACACTAAGGGAGAGGGCAGAGGGGGTGGTGTCTCACTACCAAGGGTTGGTGGTCAGAGCACAGGAGACAAAGCAGAGCTGGCTGAGAAGGAAGTGCCGAAGCTCAGAGCCAAATGGGAGGCTCGCTGCCTCAGGTCTTGGAGAGTTTGGATACAGAGTCCTTGTGAGCCCAGAGAGAGAGGCAGAGATGGAGAGCTACGAGGGAGAACTTCGCTGGGCTTGGCAAACACAAGCAAGGGAGCCGACGAACAACAAAACCCCCAAACGTGGTGCAGGGCTCCAGTCGATGGCTGCACTGCACCTCAGCTCTCAGCTCAGATGATCAGCTCTCCAGCTGCCCGGACAGTTGGGAGTGGTTGTGGGATAGGCTCTTAGAAATATGCACAAGGGGGCTGGAGAGATGGCTCAGAGGTTAAGAGCACTGTCTGCTCTTCCAGGGGTCCTGAGTTCAATTCCCAGCAACCACATGGTGGCTCACAACCGTCTATAATGAGATCTGGTGCCCTCTTCTGGCCTGCAGGTGTACATGCAGGAATAGCACTGTATACACAATAATAAATAAATCTTAAGAAAGAAAGAAAGAAAGGAAGGAAGGAAGAAAGAAAGGAAGAAAGACAGGCTGGAGAGGTGGCTCAGAGGTTAAGAGCACTGACTGTTCTGCTGTTCTTCCAAAGGTCCTGAGTTCAATTCCCAGCAACCACATGGTGGCTCACAACCATCTATAACGTGATCTAATGCCCTCTTCTGGCCTGCAGGCATGCATGCAGGCAGAGCGCTGTATACATAATAAATAAATAAATAAATAAATAAATAAATAAATAAAATCTTTTAAAAAAAAGAAAGAAAGAAAGAAAGAAAGAAGGAAAGAAAGACACACAAGCCCCTCAAGAAAGGCACACCCTTTTCAATAAAGCAAAGGCTTGCGCAGAGGAGACCTGCCACTCTTTCACACTCCCTCCATGGGGCAGCGGCAGTCTTCCTGTGACCATGAGACAACCAAATGAGCATGAAGTGCTACACTGCAAGTGTGGTAGAACAGAACTGCGTAAAGAGTTTGGACTCTTAGCCACACCTTTGAAGCATCCTGCTAGCCCAGCCCTCTTTTGTTCTCTTTCGTTGAGACAGGGCATCACTTTGTAGTTCTGAATGGCCTTACACCCCACCCCACCCCCCCCACCCCACCCCCCCGCCCCAAGTCCTCTTGCCTCATGCTGGCAGGTCAGGCATGACCCACCATGATTGGCTCCCGGGAAAGCAGTGTATTAACGTCCTACCCAACCGGGAAGGAAGCATATCTGCTTTGTTGTTGACCGGGTTTCCAAGTACAGGAACCAACTCTCCCCCAAAGCTGCTCTCTTATGGTTTTTACCGGGTGGCTACTATGTGCTACAGCGCCGTATCCTTGGGCTCACCCTGCACTGTGCCTGGAGCAGACTGACTGCATTCCTTTTCTGGTAGCTCAACCATCTATTTGAGACAAAGGGATAACAGGTCCAGCTAGGATGGCTGAAAGAAGTGGGTCCTGAGGAAGGTTCTAGATGACATAACGGCCTCCATCCTGCTCCCCTGTCATCCCTTCTGCCAATCTCTGCAGTGGAGAAGGCTTGGGGACAAGAGCCAAAGGCTTCTCACCACTTTGGCACAAAGCCAACCCTGATGTTCTGTGTGTGTGTGTGTGTGTGTGTGTGTGTGTGTGACTATTTGTCCTCCTCTTCTCTGCCCTCTCACTCTAGGTCCCTGCCCTTCAGCCACCTGGCCTTCCAGATGTCCCTCCACACCTACCTCAGGGCCTCTGTCCTCTGCCTGCAAGGCTCCGAGTCCACCCCCGTGAGCACACGCATCACCTCACCTGGAAGCTCACCTGACGCCCTGGTGACCATGGCCCTGCTGAGAAGCCCACTCTCCATACCCTGGTGACCCTGCCGGTTTGTGTGTTTGTCACTCACTTTTCATCTCTAGACCGTCAGTAACTGAGAACAGCAAATGTCTACATAACCGTCCGACGCAGACGGGGCGATAAGAAAAGAAGCAGTTGCTAAGAGACTTAGAACCGAGGGGTGAGAGAGCCGCTGGGCTCAGTGTAGGAAACCGCACCACTGGGGAGTGAACCCTGGGCTCAGGACAGACCAGGCTGGCCCTCTACTAAGAGTCACAATCTAAGCCCCAAGCTAGGTTTGCCAGACCAGAGGGAGCTGACATTAAAAAAAACAAGAGAATCCCCTCCCATATTCCAAATACTCTTTGCGGAGTTCAGAACTGACGATAGTGACACAATGTCTGTAAGAGAGACCCACGGTGCTCTGGCTACTCTTGTGTGTGAACTAAGGTTTTTGTTTGTTTGTTTTGAGCCAGGGTTCAGTATGCAGCCCTGGCCGGCCTGGACCTCCCCAGGAGCTGCCCTCCCAAGTGGTGGGTTTAAAGACGCGCACCACCTCTCCTGAGCAAACTCTGTCCTGAGCAAAATCTCCTCTTATCAAAGGAGATGCCTTTGTGACCCTCACTGTACACACAAGAAACAGATTGAGATACTGAGTCAAGTGTCTAAAGTTCAAGACAAGCGACCGGCCCTGACTGTTGCAGGCCCCCTCAGTGCACTGCCCCAGGATGACCTCAGGCCTGAGCCCCACCCTCCCCACGTGTTCTAGGGGCCCCACTGCCCGAGTCTGCGCTGACCCTGCCTTGAGCTGTGTGAGCGCCTCCTCCACTCTCGGCTGGTTGTAGCGCACCATGTAGCTGTGCATATCGGGGTAGTTGCTTCGGATGTTCTTCTCCGTGGACCCGTTGGGCACCGTCCCAAACTTCAGGGGTGGGTATTGCTCCTGGGGCCGCTGGAACTGGAAAAGCCAGGGAGTTATTAATGTACCCTCTAGGAACCCCTCAAGCCAGACGTCTTGTTCTGGATAAGCCTGCAAACTAAGGGCCAGGCTCAGAGTGTGTTGGCAGAACTGCACTCCCCTCACTATATAAGGTCTGAGCAACCTATTCTGCTTACTCTGCTGTTGTACCTCCAATCCACTGAAAACAATGCTTGGTGCAGCCTGCTGCATCTATCCCACAGCCCTCTGACAGTGTGAGATACAGGGCTAGCACTGCCATCTTAAACCTGCCATTGGTATATGCACTACAAGGCGAGAGTGCAAACGGAGAGGGTGGGCATTTGGAGTGCTTTGATGGAATAGTTTTATGTGTGTTGAGTCTAATCGGTAAGACTTTGGAGTTGACTTTATTGCTGCTCTTATTTGAGACGGGGACTCACTATAGAGCTAGCCTGCCCTTGAACTTATGATCCCCCTGCTCAGCCTCTGGAGGACTGCATTTACAGGCGTGCACACTAGCCTGAGGTCAACTCCTATATGCCCTGGTGTTCAGTGTTCTGTCTCCATTATTGGTAACTCATTCTGATGTATTTTACTCAAGCGTGGTCTCCAATGGATGAGCTGTGTCACAAAGTCAGCCTTCATTACAGGGCGAGGGACGCACTTGTCTATGACACCCTATTTGGCATTACTACTTCTGGGGCACTGGGGCCTCTTTCCCCAGGAATGTTTAAATTGTTCATCTTCTTTCAGAACCTCTCATCTGCTCTAGAATTCCTCTTGCGGGGCGGGGGGGGGGGGGGGGGGAGGGGGGGAGGGGGGGGAGGGGGGGCGGGGCGGCGGCATTCATGTCAGGAAGCGCTCTGCCCTGGGACAGGTGACAAACAAGCTGAGCCTGCTCCCCTGTACACACCTTCCGGTCACTGAGCCCAGACACGGTGTCCACGTACTCCTCCTGGATCATGAAGGCAGCCAGGTTGGCTGTATAGCTGGCAAGGAAGATGACGGCAAAGAAAGCCCACACCAGCACCATGATCTTGCTGGTCGTGCCCCGAGGATTCTCCACCGGCACCGAGTTGTTGAACACCAGGGCCCACAGCAGCCAGATGGATTTCCCGATAGTGAAGGTGGATCCGCCAGGGCCTGTCACGGGGAGCCAGGACAGGACATGTGCCTCACAGTCCTTCCACTCCCCGGGAGAGGAGAAAGGACTGCCACTCCCCGGGGCTACTGGGAAATATAGTTCTGTGTAGGGTCAGGTAAGGAAAGGGACTCACGTTTGCCAGTGGCCAGGCTGCGGTTATAGCCCACAGGACTGAGGTACTCAAAGATGAAAACAGTGACGGCGACCACGGTGAGGCACATGACGAACATCATCACCCACACAGCGGGGCTGTAGGGTTCTGGGGACACCAGAGGTGTCAGCCAAGCGGAGGCTTGGGGGACCAGGGAGGAGCCCAAGTTGACTCTATCCCATTCTGTTCGCTTTTCTGGTCATTTTCTCAAAGCGAGCTACTGTGACCATTTCTGTGGGTTTTCACCCCCTAAGTCAGCTGTCTACTAAATGTTTCCTGAGCCCAAGACCTGAGTCTTCACCTCTCTAGCTTCCCCTGGGGCTGTGCATCCCATCCTGGGCTCTGTGTCTTGGCAGCCCTGACCACCCAGCCCCAAGCCCCGCCCCTTACCACCCACCCTCTCCCAGAGGACCCCTGCTCCTTGCTCCTGTCTCTTCAGCTCCTTGGTCCTGTCCTCCCCATCCCTATGAGCATCAAGGAGCAAGCATAGTCCTGTCTGGGACCATCTCCCCAGCCTCATGGCCCAAAGGGAAGGGTTCTATCTCCTGTTCTCTCTCTCTCTCTCTCTCTCTCTCTCTCCCTCCCTCCCTCCCCCTCTCCCTCTCCCTCCCTCTCTCTCTCTCTCTGAGGAGCCTTGCTGAGACTACCAAAAGCAAGGGGGGAAATGATATGACCAGCTGGCCTTGACCCTTGCCCACTTCTGTTGTCCCCGGCTCCAGATGGTATTTCTAACCCAAAGTGCCACAAAGTGGCTTCCTGATCACATCCCAGATCTGAACATGTTTGACACTTCTGCCATGCCTCTGCACACTTCTATCCCTCCTGTCACAGGCCACTGCGGTAGCCCCATTGCCAGCTTCCTGTTTGCACAGAGCTATCCTCAACTCACATCTGAACGTACGTCCCTCGTGACCTTCTCAGGTGAAGCCCGGACCACCACAGAAAGAATAAAACCCAGACTTCCAAAAAAAAAAAACAAAAAACAAAAAAAACAAAAAAAAAACCCCAGACTTCCTATCAGAGTGCCCACAGTCCGCAAGCTATGGCACACCGCCTCTGCCTTCCGGCCATCTCTTTTGCTTGTCTCGTCATCAGCCACACAGGCCTCAGTCAGTCTTCAAACCTCCCACACTGGTGGCCTCCATGGTTTTTCCCTTCCAATCTTTACAAAGGTGAAACTCCTTCCTCAAAAAAGCCTCCCCTCCCCCATCCACACGCACAGCAACCCTGAGCCTCCCTCCCTCCCTCTTTGCACCTCAGCCTAATGTCTCATGACAGCTGCCACCATTGGGAGTGGGCTAGTTTGTATCTCCCACAGGCAGGCAGCTTCTTAGAGACAAGAATTGGTCTGTCTTAGTCACTTTGGTCCTCCAGGTCTTGGGTTCAATTTCCAGAACTGGAAAAAAACCAAAAACCAAAACAAAACAAAATACCCCACACAAACTAAACAAACAAAAAACCCCAAAAATCCCTACATATTTTTGTACTAGGGTACCCCTGGCCTTGGAGATCCTCTTTAAGAAAAAGCAATACACCTGGGTGTAGTGGCACACGCCTTTAATCCCAGCACTCGGGAGTCAGAGGCAGGTGGATCTCTGTGAGTTCAAGGCCAGCCTGGTTTACAAAGTGAGTCCAGGACAGCCAAGCTACACAGAGAAACTCTCTCTGGAACCCCCCCCCCCAAAAAAAAAAAAGAAAAGAAAAGAAAAGGAAGGGAAAAGAAAAAGAAATACAAATCCTCACATTCTGGCATGAGCAGACAGAGACATAAAGGGTGGTTGCACGTTCAAGGCCAACCTAAGTTACATAGTAAGTCCATATCTTAAACAAACAAGCAAGCAACCCTCCCAAAAAAACTCCGAAGATCAGCTGGGAGGTGGTGGTGCACACCTTTAAATCCAGCACTCAGGCGGATCTCTTGAGTTGGAAGCCAGCCTGATCTACAGAGTGAGTTCCAGGACAGCCAGGGCAACACGGAAAAATCTAGTCTCAAAGAAACCAAAAAAAAAAAAAAAAAAAAAATTATTGGACTGGAGAGATGACTTAGCAGTTAAGTGAACTGGCTGCTCTTCCAGAGGATCTGGGTTCAATTCCCAGCACACACAGGGCAGCTCACAACTGTCTGTAACTCCAGTTCCAGGGGATCTGGTTCCCTCACACAGACATGTGTGCAGGAAAAACACCGATGCACATAAAGAAAAATAAAATCTTTAAACAAAAGAAAAAATCTAATTGGGTGTGGTAAGGCACACCTATAATCCCAGTACTTGGGAGGCAAAGGCAGCCAGATCTCTCTTGAACTCTGAGTTTGAGAACAGCCCGGACTACATATAGAGACCTTGCCTGAAACAAACAAGCAAACAACCCAAAACAAAACTAAGCTATGAGTGCAAACCCCCTGCAAGGGATGGCTCCTGAGCTCAGGCTCGCTGAGCTTCCTGTTGAAAGTCCTGCCGGGAAAGCATTTCTCCCACTTTACAGATGAGAAACCTGAAGCTTGGAAGTGATGTCACTTCGTGGGAGGAAGTCATACACACCAGGACAGGTGATCTTGGCATGGGACCCAGGGCCCACACTGTTAGAGACAGTTGGCCCAGCCTTGTCTAAATGTGACTCCCTGTCCTGGCTGGCTCACCGAGGAAGGCAGAGGGGGACACAGTGCCATTGCTGCGTGCCACCATGACGCTGATGCCCGTCTCTACAAAGGGGACGGAGAAGTCCACGATCTCGGACCGCTCCTCGTTGATGGTGAGAGAGCCGATGGCCATGTCCGCGCGCTGATAGAACACCTGGGGTGGATCGAGGAGTTGGCAAAGGAAGCAGCTCAGGGAACAGAGGCCAGCGCTGGCCAAAGCCTGGCTCTGGGAGACAGTGATGATGTGGGAGACAGGCTAGGCGGTCTGGTTGATGAGCGAGGGGGCAGGCGGTGGGGGTGGGAGGCAGAGAGGCAGGGAAGTAAGGGAGAGACAGCAGAAGCAGGAGCGGACGAGGTCTCTTCAACCCTTCCCAAAGTCCACATCACTTGCTTAAGGCCTAGGGGGATCCAGCCTCCCTGTCCCGCCTGCAACTACAAATGCCACCCTCCAAAGCCCCTCCCTACGAGTTTTACCCTCCTAGCCCCGCCTCTCCCCAGGAGTTCCACCCTCTTAATCTTCTCTTCCTTGTCCTAGAAGGTCCCTTCTTCTAACAGCCTCCCATAAAACTGACAGTTCTCTTGGCCCCGCCCCAAGCGTCCTGGTCCCACCCCTGAAGAGGCCCTCTGCCTGTGGCCCCTCCCTAGGCCCCGCCCTTACCAGGCCCAGCAGTCTCCTTTGGCCACGCCCCCTGCTCCAGGACGCCCTCCTCTTGGCCCTTGGCCCTAGAATCCTCAAAAGTCCTCCTCTCCCACAGGTTCTGTGCCGCCTGTCTTACCTCACCAATCATGCCATTCCAGACACCATCGATCTTCTTGCCGTGCTTGCCGTTGGTGACCAGGTAGAGGTCATAGCTGAAACCGATGGTGTGCGCCAGCCTCTTCAGAATGTCGATGCAGAAACCCTTGCAGCACCGCTTCTCCGGGCGGGGGGCGTCAGGAGGAGGGCTGCGGGGAGCGACCAGGCTTGGAGAGGTTGGGGACCACTGTTAGGCTCTCCCATGAGGTGAGGGACAAGCGGCAGCTAAAACTACGCACAGTGCTTTCTTGGGAGATGAAGCTTAAGAATTTCTCACTTTCCCCCCAGGTCATCCAGCGGGAGGGCTGAGGGGCTGGGGCCAGACCCGCCACGCTTCTGGGGGGGGCGGGGAGGGGGAGAAGATTCTGAGGCTGAATCGGCTGGATCCGGGGCTGTCACCTGTGGGTCCGGTTGAGCTGGCTCCTGCAGGGGACCGAGTCTCTGATGCAAGTGCCGCTGATGGGGTCTGCAGGCTCCACAATGACAAAAGGTCTCTCTTCCAGCGTGGCCACAGTGAGGTGCTGTGTGTCATCCACCGGCTGCAGAAAGCGGCCGTACCGGGACCATAATGGGTACTTGAGGCGGAGGGTCTGTTGTTCCCAGCTGCCCACCTTGGCAAAAAAGAAAAAGAAAAAGAACAGAAAAGAAAAAAGAAAAAGAAGGAAAGGAAGGAAGGAAGAGAACGAACAGTCGTGTTTCGGAGGACTGTGTGCCAAACCCAGACACCCTGCCCTCCTTCCTTCACACCAGAACCCGTGCCTTCAGTTACGACTTTCCACAGGAGCTTGGAGTCTAGACCTGTCTCTCCTCCCTCAGATCCGGGGGTCCAGACCCCAGCCCTCCTCCCTTAGACTCGGGGTCCGGGTGCTCTCCCACAGACGCCTGAAATCTGGTTGGCCACTCACCACTTCCCATGTCCTGTCTCTGGTGAGGGAGATGACCACCAGTGAAGGGTTCACCAGAAAGCCGTCCTCATTGAAGGAGTAGTCTCGGTTATCCCAGGTGATGTTCATGAAGTACCTGCCCCAGAGAAAGGGAGGGGCTCATTGAGGACCTGGGCGGGGTCTCTTGGTTGCTGAGGGCTGAGCCTCTTAGCACCTTAGAGTCTTTGCCTGCCATGGGGTTTCTGAACCTCCCTATCCGGTGGGACTTTTTTTCCCTAAGATTTATTTATTATTATGTATATTCTCTCTCTCTCTCTCTCTCTCTCTCTCTCTCTCTCTCTCTCTCTCTCTCAGATTTAATTATTATTCTGTATACAGCGCTCTGTCTGCATGTACACCTCCATGCCAGAAGAAGGCACCAGGTCTCATTACAGATGGTTGTGAGCCACCATGTGGTTGATAGGAATTGAACTCAGGACCTCTGGAAGAGCAGCCAGTGCTCTTAACCTCTGAGCCATCTCTCCAGCCCCCCCCCTCCCACCCCCCTAAAAACTTAACAGCACTAAATACAGTGTCCCTTGGAACATGGGAAGTTTCCTGTCTCCAGGCCTTTGTAAAGGCTCTACTGTACCTAAAAAACAAAGAAACACAAACAAAAGCAAAAAACAAAACAAACAAAACCCAAAAACTTGTCTCTAGTAAGTTGTAAATACTGAACCCAAATATCCCTTCTCCTGGGAATCTCTGGGTTCCTAAATGCCTTCTCTGTGCGAGAGTACAGGGTCCTTTCACGCCACCTTTCCAGTCAGCCTCTCTGTCCCTGCAAGTCCTATTTCCTTTCCCGCCTCTCCTCCACCCCCTGTGGTCCTCCTGGACCCTCCGCTGGGCCTCCTGCCATTCTAGTCTGTAACCGACCTTAGGGGTACCCTTCCTTACCCAGAGCCCACTCCATGCCTGCTCCCTTCCGTGGGACCTGCCTTTGGCTCCCAGAATCTCAGAACAGAGTCTGGGCTGCGCAGCCATGGACACAAGGCAAAGCTTTGCTCCCACCCTCCATCCTGGCCCCGTCACCTCAGCACCTCGGCTGTTCTGTTCTGTGGAGGCCCCATGTTTGCCTTATGCCCCGCCCCTGCCCCCACTGGTGTTCCATACGCTTCTGTCATGCCTGCTCTGAATGAATGTTCTCCATATCTTGCTGAGCACTCTGAGGCTGAAGCTGGCCCGAAGGCCCTGCCTGTGTGTCCTTTGAGCCACTCTCATTCACATGGATGGCTGAAGCCCCACGGCTTTTCGGCCTTGGTCTTCCATCTCTTTACTCGGATCTTCCGGTGCTCAGCTCCATCCACGTACAATGCTTTTAAAGAAATGTGTATGCGGGGCCTGGAGAGATGGCTCAGTGGTTAAGAGTACTGACTGCGCTTTCAGAAGTCCTGAGTTCAATTCCCAGCAACCACATGGTGGCTCACAACCATGTATATAATGTGATCTGATGCATACTGTATACGTAATAAATAAATCTTTAAAAAAAGAAAGAAATGTGTATGCATGTGTGCCTGAGTGTATTTATGTGCACCCCATGTGTGCAGGGGCCCTTGGACACCAGAAGAGAGTTCTGAGTTGTCTGTCTGTCTATCTGTCTATCTATCGATCTCTATATCAATATGTATTTGTGAGCTACCCAATATGGGTGTTGGAACCCAACCTGGGTCCTCTGCAAGAACAGCCATTGCTCTTAACTGCTGAGCCCTCTCTCCAGCTCCTCCCCTGTCTATCGCATTTTATTTAACCTCTACGTTTTACCCGCCTGATATCACCCAACCCCGAGGCTTTTTTGTCTCACATTCCCCCCATTTAAATTACATCTCAGAGGCTGGCGCCTGTGGACAGTTCTTTCTTTTCTCACCTGTTCACTTCTTGTCCCTCTTCCCCCTCACCCTCCCTCATTAGGAACTGTCAGCTCTGTGAGAACAGGAGATTTATTTACTTTTTTCCCTTCGCTTTTTTTTTTTTTGAGTCAGAGTATCATTATATAGCATTGGCTGGCCTGAAATTTACTATGTAGCCCAGGCTGGTCTTGAACTCCTAGAGCTCTGTCTGAGTGCTGGGATTAAAGGATTCCCAGTAAAGAGGGTTTTCAGGGATGGACGTTTGGCCAGCAGTTCATCCTTAGGTCTGAGTTTAGCTTCCTGTCCTCCAGGGCCCCCCCCCCACCCTGAGGCTTATTTCCCCAGGTTATGCAGTCTGTTTTGGGAGGCTGACTGTCACCAAACAGTCTCCTCTTGGGATGCTGTTCTACAGTGAGACCTGTAGGATCTAAATTTATGAGGAAGGAGAAATTATGGATTAAGATCTGAACAGTAGCTGGGAAAAGCCAGCCCAAGGGGAAGGGGAGTGGGATCAGAAAGACAAAATCAGGAGATGAAAGAGTCGCCAGCCCGGACTTGGCCTGGATTCCTGGTCTATTCCATGCATGTTCTTCCTGCCGACGAGCCCGCTTTCTCCTGGGGAAATTTAAATGAGACTGCTTTTTCCGCAACCAAAAAAATGTCCTGGTTGGGCAGGATTCCTCCCCCACATTCCCCAAGGCCGCTGCTATCTCCTTTACTGCAAGCCTCTCACTGTGTGGCCATTATCCCCATCGCTGTGGGTCACCTCTTTAGGCCCTTGCATTGTTTGAAGAAGTCTGTGGTCTTATTCATCCCTGTGTTCCCAGGGCCCAGCGTGAGCTCTGGTTCCTAGCAGGCGCTCGGTATTTATGAACACAGGATGCTTTTCTCACGCTCTTGTTCTGGGGTCCTGATTCCCGACTCGGCTGTCCATTGTCCACTCCCCCGCCCCCACCCCCAGGTCCTCTTCTGCACCTACCACCTCCTCCCAGACTCTATCTGGCCTTCCTTCCGCTGTTCTGTCGCCCCTTGTGCACTGTCTTCCCCACTCCCAAAGCCTTTTGTGGGAGAGATGCTGTCACACTCAGTTCCCTTCAAACACCACAGCGTGTAAGCTGGACCCTTGGACACAGCAAGGATGGCCAGACCCAGCCAGGCCACATGCAGGGGTGGGATAAAAGTACCTAAGTAGCGCAGCACAGGTACTGGCCAATCAGGGTGGGAGCCTAGCCAGAGCCTAGCCAATCGGTAGAGATGTTTAGCTCATCAGAATGGATGCGCCTTGAACAACCAGTGTGTCTGCCCCGACCATGGGACGACGTTTTCACTTAGAAGATGTGTGACCTGTGCCCTCCATGTCACGTCAGGTTGCTTGCTCTCTGCTCTGCCTTCCCCTCTTCATTAAACTAGGCTCGTTCTGCTGCATCGACAACCCAGCTCCTACTGTGCAGAGTAGAAAGGCACTGAATTGTCACAGGCAGCCCTAGTGTCCTGACAGGTGGGGCTGCCAGACACTCGGGGATGTCACGTGACAGAAGAACAAACTTCTGCCACTTGATCACTGGGCTTTTTTTTTTAAATCACTGAGTATGCAGTGTAAGATGTCACTGTTTTTACTTTCAAAACTAACAAGCAACAAAACCCAGAAGCATTGCCAATTAAAACATGGTAACCGATAGATCATAGGACTCATCTTGATTTCAATGACATTAAAATATAAAAAGTGGTTATTTTTGTTTTAGATATTTTAGCCTTGTTTCCTGCCTCCGTCTCCAAAGTGCTAGCACGGCAAGTCTATACTGCCACACTGAACTAAAATTATACATTTTTTTGTTTTGCTGTGCTTTATTTATTTGAGACAGGGTCCCATGCAGCCCAGGCTGGCCTCCAGCTTGGTATGCAGACAAGATGACCCTGAACTTCTGACTCAACTGCCTCCATTCCTGAAGGGCGTGGGATTAAAGTCTTTCACCACTGTGCCCAGCCTTAAGCTTATATAGATCCCGAGGTCATGAAAAAAAACAAAAAACAAACAAACAAACAAAAAACGGTAACAAGCCAGGCGGTGGTGGCCCATGCTTTTAATCCCAGCACTTGGGAGGCAGAGGCAGGAGGTTCGCTGTGAGTTCGAGGCCAGCTTGGTCTACAAAGCGAGTCCAGGACAGCCAAGGCTACACAGAGAGACCCTGTCTCAAAAAACCAAGAAAACAAAAACAAAACAACAACAACAACAAAAAAACCGTAAGAAGCCCTTTTGTATATCTGGTGCTTTCCACATTACCTGGCTGAACCCCAGAAAGGAAACCCAGTTGCCCCTGGTTACTGAAGAGGAAATCAGAACCAAGATGACCTCTATCCCAGGTCACTCATCACTGACACTCCAAGTATTCCCGCCAATCACCTGTGCAGACTCTCCCCGCGGTGGGTGCGATTCTGGGCGCGGCAGTCATGGCCCAGCTCAGGCAGGAAGCCATAGTCTCGAAGCAGGGCCTGGGCACCCCTGGCCACCACAGCCACACCAGCGGCCACTCGACGTGCCAAGTCATCACGCCAGCCAGCAGAGCGCACTGCAAACAGCCCCGCAGGCAGTGGGGCACCTCCTGGCAGAAGAAGGGGTTCCCCAGGGACCCCGGAGCCCCCGCCTCCAGCCAGCTGGGGTCCCACCATGAACCAGACATAGCCAGGCCCAGTGAGGCCAGCCTCTTCTGCTGCCCGGAAAACAGGTTCTGCCTCCTCGCGGGCACAGAAGAGCAGGCGGATCTGTGCGCTGACGCTCCGGAGCTGCGCACCCAGGACGGCCTCCCCCGCCCCGGGGTCCAGCGTCAGTGCTCCTCGATGCTCCCAGCCCACCAGGCTGCCATCAGTCAGCACCTCGATGTATGACAAGAAGGCCCGATGGCCTGGGGCGCGCGTGGTCACTGCCACAAAGGACGTCCAGTCGTATTCCTCCAGAACCTCAAAAATGACCTGCAGCTGCTGCTCTGTGGAGGAACCGAGCTGCAGGAAGGTGGAGCCCTTCTCCTGCAGGAACAGGGAGAACCAGTGAGCGAAGCGAACTACAGTTTCTTGAGCCAGTGCCGCCAGTTTCCACTATGGCTGCTCCCCGGGCCTGGCTCCTTTTCGTTCTGCGGCACTGGCTTGGTCTGGCTCGTCTTTAGCCACATAACTGAGCTCTTCCAGGTCCACCTAAAAAAATCCTCACCCTGAACCTTACTCTGCTGTCTGAGGACAGCTGTTGAGACCAGAAGGCCTAGGGTCTCACAGAGTCACACGAGGAATGGAGCCCGAGCTCCTCAGTGTATGGAGGGGTGCTAGCCTCCGTCTGCACTCCCTACTTGGATTTTGTACGAACGAGAAACAACTTACTGGAGCGAGCTGTGGAGATTTGCGGGTTCATGGGTGGCAGCATGTGATATCACCACCATGAATTTACCCTGCCTTCCCAGCGTTTGATGTACTATTGCCCCATTTGCAAGGAGCAAGACTACAATTCCCAGCATGCAGTGAGGGTGCTGAAGGGTACTCTTCCCCTTGCCCCCTATGTCCTCCATTTCTGCCTCCCTACTGGCCTGTTGCTCAGCCAGAACAGTAAATGTCAGAGCGTCTTTATGATGTTCTCTTTCCTTTTCTGTCCTCTCTCTGTAGCAATGTCACTTAGATTTAAATATTGTCTCCAGCACTATCCAGTGTAGTAGCCACTAACCATTTGTAGCTATTCATATTAAAATTGAATAAAACGGGTGGGGGTGGAGCGCTGGAGTGCCTCAGCTGCACTCAGTGCTCAGCGGCCACCTGTGGCTTTGCAGCTGCCTGCTGGATGGAGCAGACACCGTCCGTCTTCATCACTGCAGGAAGTCCTCTGGAATGTGCCCAAGGCTCCTTGGTTACAACTGCTCCTGTGAGCTCCTGGCAAACCAATCCCGCTTCTAGTCACCGTCCCCAAACCAGGATTTCCACAAGTATCTCTGGAGCCAGTATGTCAAAGGCACATTTCCTAACTCTTTTTCAACCCTCCTCCTCTTTATACCGGAACCAACCAACCTGCCTCCCTCCCTCCCTTTAGGACCTCATACATCATCGAAGAAAACAAAAGGTGGCCATGAACTCCTGCTCTACGTGTCACCTCCTGAGAGGTGGAGCCCAGGTCATTCAAGCTAGGCAAGTGCTAGAGCAACTGTTGCTTGTTTCCCTTCTCCCTACATCCAGGCCACCTCCAAGACTTCCGGGCTGTGTGTTCTAATGGTACTCAGCGTCTTTCCCATGGCCCCGCCCCCTCACCCCCATGACCCCGCCCATTGCCCCATATGACTCTGCCCCCTGCCCCTCATGACTCCGCCCCATCCTCCTCATGACCCCGCCCCCTCCTCCCCACCACGCCTGCACTTGACAAGACATCTGCAATTCTCTGGCACATCTCGGTTTCCACTCTCATGCCTTTTAGTTTGTTCTCCAAACAGCAAGCAAAAAGTGATCATTTCAGAATATTAATTGGAACACATCTCTTCCCAATTGAAAACCTTCCAATAATTCTACTTTAGAATCCAAACCAAAGAGAGTAGCTGCTGTGGCCCAAGCACGAGGCCCCACGTGAACCAACCCTCAGTGCCTGTTTCCGGCCACCTTCCGCTTTCCCAGCCCTGCATCCGCTCCAGCCACTCTACCTTGTTCTTTTCCACACACACTGCGTCTGCGCTTCGCCCTTAGCAACTGTCCCTCCTGGGGACCCGCCCCCCGCATCTCCCCCCAGCTCCCCGATGCCTAGCTACCCTTCATCTTCCTTCAGGACCTCCTCAGGAGACCTCTCTTGATTATCATCTCTTGAGCTCTAGTCTCGGCCATTACTGGTTTCCCTCCGGGCAGATTTCACTCTCTGTTGCTTAGTTGGTTTCCTTCATTAGGGTGCAAGTTCCGTATGACCGAACCTCCCCCAACTCAGTGTTATAACCCTGATCCTAAACAGGCCCCAGGCCTCCTGGGCTCTATCCTTGCATGCAAACCGCAATCAGAATTTCTCCTTCGGCGTGTGCCAGTGGCTTAGTGCTGGGTACAAGACTGTTCTCTTGAAAAGAGGGGGCTTTCCCAGCATGCAGTGGGAACTCACAGAAGACCTCACCCCTCAGCAGGGTCTGGTTATGAAGGGACTGGGTCTCAGCATTCACTGTAGCACAGCTGGGACAGCGAGGGTACCATGGCCTCCCATGGGAGGGCAGCGAGGGAAACGTATGTAGCCCTGCAGGTGCTAGGCTGCACGCGGAGCGGATAACAGCGCTAGCGGGTCACGCTCAGCAGCAATGGCGGCACAAGGGACCATGTGTGCCAGAGTCTCATGGAGGGAGTGGCCAGGCCTACACATCTGCCTATGAATCAAGCCTAGAACGAGAAAGCTGGAGGGAGGTCTTTCCCAGAATGTTTTGGACAGACCTGAGAGCTCTGGGCTGCTGTAGTTCAACGCCATAGGCCTTCCTGGCTGGGAACTGACTAGCTTAGGTTCCGCCCACCCAGGTGGCTCCATCCTTCAGGCAATCTCACTTCTCTGTTTCACTTGCTCCACCTCTAGCACAGCCCTTCTCAGCCTTCATCTTTCTTAATCTGCAAACTAGGCTGGTCCGCGTCTCTTCTTTGGTAGCAAGAGCCCACTACAACAAGCCACGGTCCCCACCCACGCCTCTCCCCAGGCTGCCAACCAGCACCAGGCTCTCCCTCCTCTACTTTGGCTTTTCTCTGGCTGGGCTTGTCCCTTCCTGAGGCCAGCCCAGGGTCCTCATCCCCGGACCTAGACAGTGTGACAAGCTCCTTCTCAAACCCCCATGCCAAGGGCCTACTTCCTCTCTTGGCCTTGTGTTACCCTTCGTGGATCTGGCCTACCCTCAGGCCTCTCTGGATCCTTCCCCCCTCCCTTGAGCACTAGCCCTGTCTTGGGCCTGGTCTGTCCTTCACAGTCCACCTCTCGGAATGCATGGTTCTGATCTCATTCCTGGACCTCTGGGCTCCGTCCTCCAGCTGAGCCACCATGCCCTCTTTCTGTACCTAGTTCCCTTCCCCTGCGGTCCCTGTCCCCTGTTCCTGGACAGTTTCCTCACTAGTCTCCATTTCTTTCCTTTCCAATGGACTCTTTCCCTCATTGGTCCAAGATCCATAACTCTAGTTTTTGACCCTGTCGTCACTCATTAAAATCTATCTTTTTCTGCCACTGGTTTTTTTTTTCCTCAGACCTCACTGTAATCTACCTCCTCCCTGATTATTGATCCACTCCTTGTAGGTGGTCCCTGGAAGGCGCTGGGAACTCTGTAGAGCTCACCTCTCCAAGTCAGACTCCTTCCTATCAAGACTTGACTCTTAACGCCAGTGTGGAAACTGACCAACGGACGGCTACACCCCCTAGTGACTGTTCCGCTTTTACAAGACGCCCCGCCCCCAAACCTCCATAAAGCCCGCCCTCAGGCTATCACAGGTCCCGCCTCTCAAAGCCTTGCCCTTCAGCCTCCCCAAGCATTGCCCCTAGACGAACCTCTCCACCCCAAGTCAATCCAGACTACGTCCTATCCCCGCCCCCGAGCCGCGAGGCCCCGCCCCGAACCGCGAGACCCCGCCCCCGAACCGCGAGCCCCGCCCACGGCCGGCCCGCCCCCCCCCCCCGCGGTCGCGCGCACCTTGGGCGTGAGCACGAGCGCGGCGCCGCCGTGCACGGCCACGATGGGCAGCGAGGTCTGCGCCGACAGGAAGTCGAGAATGGGCGCGACGGCGGGCGCGCGCGAGTCGTCCTCGAACACCACGCCGTGCACGCGCAGCCCCGACAGCAGGTCGCAGAGCTGCAGCACGAGGCTGCGAGGGTCCGAGCCGTTGAGCACCAGCGCCACGGGCCGCACGTCCAGGCCCGGGCTGCGCACTGCCGCCGCCACGGCCGGGCCCAGGCGCGCCGCCTCGGCCGCGTACGCCGGACCCGAGAAGACCAGCGCCACGTTGAGCGGCCGCGCCCCGCCCGTGCCCCCGCCGGCCGCGCCCGGCCCCGGCACCTCCTCCGGGAACGGGCTGGCGCACGCCAGCGCCAGCAGCAGCAGCATCTTAGCGGGGCCCCGAGGGCCGCGGGGGCCACCGGCACCGCGCATCGCCTGCGGGCCCCGCCGGGCGGCCTCTGCGTGGACGGGAGGCGAGGGCAGAGCCCGAGGGGAGGCACAGGAGAGACGGGGCGAGAGGGGAAGGTTGGGTGATGGAGAGAGGGAGGGGCAGACACGGAGGGAAAACAGATGAGGGACAGAGATAAGGTGAGACGGAGACAGAGGGAGGAGACAGAGAGACAGAGATAGAGAAGGTGACAGAGACAGTGGGACCCAGATAGTGAGGAAGACGCAGAGTCAGGGTGAGAGGGGAAAGTTGAGCGACAGAAGGAGAGGCAGAAGCATAGAGAGAAACATATGAAGCCGGAGAGACGAGAGAGAGAGAGAGAGAGAGAGAGAGAGAGAGAGAGAGAGAGAGAGAGAGAGAGAGACACCAAAGACGAGAAGAGACAGCGGGAAATGCAATGGAGGGAGTGGAAGGGAAAGATGGAATCCAAATAGAGGGAGGGGTGGGGGGGTGAGATGGAGGAATTGAATGTGGGAACCAGGAGACACAAAGGCACGGGGGGTGGGGTGGCGAATAACGGGGTCAGGGAAGATACAGGGGTAAAGGGTGTGGGAAGGCAAGGATGGAATGGACAATGATCAGACAGATGGGAAAAGAGACCCAGAGATGGGACGAGAAACAGGAACAGAACCAGAGTGAGAGCAAAGGAGAGGGAACAGCCAGAAATGGTCAAGGAGCAAGCGGGTGAAGAGCGGGGAAGAGATGGAAGGAGAGCCTCAGAGGGGCACAGACCCGAGAGAGGGAGCACGGGAGAGGATGATAGCGAGGCAAGGAGAGATGCAGAGAGAAGAGAAAGTTGGAGGGGTAGAGAAGGCAAGCCACCCAGAGTCAGGCATACACCAACCTCAGGAAGAAGGGATGGAGATGGAGGAAGGCGAGCAGAGCAAATGGAAGGCAGAGAAGACAGAAATAGCGAGGCAAGGCAAAGACCCAGACCCCCACCCGAGAGGTGCCCAGCACGGACATGAAAGCAAGGCAGAGCCAGGTGGCAGAGAGTGGAAATAAAAGGAAGAAAGTAAAGGGGGGAAAAGGAGAGAGGGAAAGGGGGTCAGGTGTATGGGGAGAAAAAGAAGGGAGAAATTAGTGGGGTATCCAAGGAGAGAAAATGCCCACCACCCTGAGCCATTCTTAGCCTCCTCCTGCCCCTGCTCCCTCATTTTCATTCCTGATGAACCTGAGGCACAGGCCAGTCTTGGGGTTGGGGGCACAGCTGTGGAGAGGGGGGCTCTCTGGCTTCCAGCCCAGAGCAATTTAATAAATTAAAGGAAGACTGTTGCCTCCGATGCCCCTGTTGAATATTGGTTGCCTGGGGTGGATGAGCTGGGATCCCAGGATCCTGGCTACTAGATCTGAGGAAGAGGTTCTGGGGGCCTGATCTCGGCTCCCATAAAGCACGGGGGGGGGGTGGGGCTTCCTGAATGGGTCAGGGTCCAAATACAGAAGGGTTGTCTAGATACTCTTGGCTGTCAGTCTCCTATCTTGTTGCCATGGTAGCACAGGCTGGTCAACTCTATAGACAGCAAGGGTTGGGGCAAAGGCCCACACCCCCTACTCTGCCTGGAAACCTTATCTTCCAAATCGCTACCCCACCTTTCTGGAGGTCCTGGGCTTCTGTCTCCCCAGGGAAGGGGGTGTCCCCTCCTGCAGGCCGTGCCTCCTCCTGTCCCTCCTCTCCATTGCTTTTCTTTCCCCAAGCAGCTGGCTCAGTCCGTGCTCAGAATAGCCCCCCCCTTCCTCCCCAAAATAACGCACAGCTGTGGCCTGGCCCCCGCGGGGTTAATACTGGCTCTCCTCTCCCTTCCTGGTGGCTGCTCAGCCATCAGCCCCCTCCTTCGCTTCTCAGACCCTGGCCTCTGCTTTTTTTGGGGTCCAAGGTCCTTGTCACTGTGAGGCCTAGGCGGCCAGCCTCTGCCCCACCCATCCCTTTCCCATAAAGGGTTCTTGAGGGCAACCTGTCTACCCAGCCCTCTACCTCAGAATCAGTCCTCTGAGGCAAAGTCCCCAGAGCTCAGGGTTGGCAGTGTCCATACCGACCTCCACCTCCTGAGTTTAGCCTTCTACTTCCGTCCCACGGGGTCCTAATAAAGCTGTTCCCCCCAGCCTGTTCTGTTGAGTCCTAGCCCCCCTGTCTCTCCTAGGTGCCCTCCCTAAATGGCGGAGTGAAGACCTGGCCTGGCAGGCACCCCCACCTTGCCCAGCACTGTAGTCCACTCATTTCTTTCTCGGGACCCTGGCATCCTGGGCCTGTCCTGCCCCAACACCTGGGAATCTTGGTTCCTGTCTTGTTCTCCTTTAAGGGGCCCCCCTTTTTGCCTCAGACCCCATCAGTCCCAACATCCTTGCTGCTCACTATCTCTGGCCTTCCCAGTTGTCCCTCTCACATCCTGTCCACGGCGTACGGAGGAAGAGAGTCTCTGTGTGTCCATTGCCCCCCTAATCCATCATAAGAATGGGGAGAGGCTTTGATCAACAGCTCCCCATCAATGTGCTGCAGAAAGCTTCCTGTCCCTACACACACACACACACACACACACACACACACACACACACACACACCCCTCCCCATCCCAATCCTGAAAGGGCATTCTAGAACCTTGAGGAAGGGGTGGCTTTTTGGGGCCGGGTGCCGGTCACTGGACGCCCTCAAGGTCCTTGGCAGGGGTATTAATAGCAGACTCATAGCTCTGAGGTGGGAGGGGAAAGCAGGAGGAGAGAGGGATAGCCAGCCATGGGGAGACTGATGCAGGGGGGGGGGTGTAGGGAAGGTGAGGTGGAGAGGTTGACTGAGGTGGGATTCAGCTGGGGACAGGGTGAAGTGCCAGGGGAATAGGAGGAGGCTTGAGTGGTTTTGAGGTGTAGAAACGGGGATGGGGCAGAGAGAGCGCGGGCGCGAGAGCAGATGGAAGACAGTCCCTGAGGGACAAGGGGGCAGAGACATTTGGTGTGCTTGCACTCAAACCCCTTCCCTCCTCGAGGTTCCTAGCCAACTTTTCCTGCCCTAAATTGGAAGGGGCCAAATCCCCACCCCCACCCCTGTATCCCTTGCCCAGCCTTACCTTTTCATGACCCTGTTCTTTGGAGGGAATTGCTGGGGGGCCAGGACGGGGAACCAGCGTCCAGAGACCCAAAGATTCCTCCGCTGCCGAGTGTTGGGGAGCTGGTTGGGGGCCAGGCTCAGGGCGGCAGCAGAGGCGGCAGCGGCAGTGGCAGCAGCAGCAGCAGCAGCAGCAGCAGCAGCGCAGGCAGCAGTGGCGGGGACCTTTTGCCTGTCCCGGCTCTGTCCCTCCTCTTCTTGATCCTGCCCTGCCCTGTCCCCCAAGGTTGCGGCCACCAGACTAGGCAAGGATGAGGCTACACATGTTGCACTGGAAGTTGGGCCCCGGACATTGCAGAGGCTGTCAGGGTGTCCTCTTGCGGCCTGACCCCATGGGGATCCCCCTCCACCCACCTGGGGTGCCCCCCTCTGCCGGCTTCAGTCCTGGGCTCCTCCCCTGGCTGGCATGTCCCATCACCTCTCCCTAGCTTATTGGCACCCCTTTGTGTTCTCGGCACCTCCCTCCCTTGTCTCTGTCTGTCTGTCTGGGTCACCTCTGAAGCCAGTGGCTCCTATGTGTTTGTATAAAGGAGCGTGAGGCTGCCTATCAGGGGAACTGCTTGCCCATTCCTTGCTTGGCCACCTCCAGACACCCCCACCCCCTTAGTGCCCTCACTCTCAAGCACAGGCAGAAACACACACACACACACACACACACACACACACACACACACACACAATCTCACTTCCCTGGGATTCCCCCTCAACACCCCCGGAGCTTGATGAGGGAGACACACACACACACACACACACACACACACACACACACGCTTGCGCAGGGCCCCAATAGGGACGCGTTGTCGTTGCTCTCAGTGGCTGTTTGGACAGACAGGAGGACACAGGCATCCGGGGACACACAGACACTCGGCTGGATGCAGGCTGGAGGCACAGAACCCAGATGCAGACCATCCATCCAGGTTTGGGGGCTCAGGGAACCGATTGGGGGCCGTGAGGTGCAGGCATGAGGCTCAGGGTCGGTCCAGACAGACAGACCCCTCCTCCCTCAGCTACCGCCGCTGGAGCCCTTACAGACACACCCCCCCACCAGCCAGCCTGACACCAAGACACACATCCTCACCTAGCAGATGGCTGTAGCGCGAGAGACCCCTGGGGGTCAGGCGGACCCACCCAGGCTGATACCCTCAACAGGGCGCTGCTGGCCGAGGAGGCTGCCGACGCGGGCGGAGGGTGGCTGGTGGTGGCAGCAGCGGGCGGCAGCCACGGCTTGCAGGAGCCAGAGCGGGAGGGACTCGCACACTCACTGTGTTCTCGCACACTCACTCAGGATGCGATTAACATTCAGTCCCCGTTCCTCCCTGCCTGGAGACCCACAGCCGCCCCCCCCCCGCCTCCCTAGGGACCCCTCCTCCCGTTAGGGCTGAGGGAGGGGACCACTCCTTACCCCATTTCGAAGCCTCTGTTTTCCTTGTGGGACATGGGACTGAGGGGCTGAGATGAAATGAGAGGGAGCAGAGGTAGGTGGACAAGGACACTGCACGACACAGGCAGTCTGGGACCTAGAGAGGGCTGGGGGTCACTGCCACTTGTCCTTTCCCTCTTTCAGACTTCAACACCCACCGTGCTAAGACCCATCTCAGTTCTATGGCCCCAGAGGCAAGATGCAAGCTGGATGTCTGTCTTGGAGCCAGGAATCTAGACTCTGAGTCCCTTACCCCCTGGACGCAGATGAGCAGATGCCAGCACACCTCCCTCAGACCCAGGGGATTAGACCCTAGATCCTCTCTGAGGCCTGGATCCCAGTCCTCCTATCTCAGGCTGCAGCCCCTTCCCCTTAAGCCCATGGGGCTAGGCTCCCAACTCCCTCCCCCCAGAGACCTGGATGGCCACACTCACTCAGCCCGCCTCTCCCAGGCCCAGCTGTGCAGACTCAGGCACTCTTCCGTGTGACCCAGAGGGTTAGATCCTAGCCATCCTCCCTTCAATCCTGGGGTCCAGAGCCTCCCTGGATTCCAAGCCTTGGCTGGACCCTTGGGGGTCCAGTGCCTGGCCCTGTTGTCTCGGAAGCAGGACTCTAGATGCCAGTCCCCCATTCTCAGACCACAGGTCAAGATCTTAGCCTTTCTCTCTCGTGGGGGGTGGGGCAGATCCTGAGTAAGTCCTTCACTGAAGGGTGGGTCCTTTACAGCCACCAGTGCTCAGTCCCTTGGAGGAGAACTGCCTGCATTGTCACAGACACAGCAATCCTAAACTACAGCCCTTATCTTTGGTGTCCCACAAAGTCACCTGTCCATCTTGCCCCTGGTAGGACAGTCCTTAGCACCTGTAACATTGGGAGGAGTGTACTTCAGGACTCCTGGACCCCTGAGGATGGAAGCTGAGGGGTGGGGAGGAAGGGGGGGCAGCGAGAGGATAGAGGGAGGGGGGAGGGACTATGGATGTGACGAGGGGGACAATTCGGGGCGCTGGGTCCAGGGCCTATAGCAGTCTTATTAGACTTCTGCACTGCTGCAGTCCTGCTCCCTGAGCCCTGAGACAAGGGAGGACACAAGTTGTGCTGTTTCTGAAAGAGCCAGGACCAGCATTTTGGGTCTTAGGAGGATGGGATTATGGATGTAGAGTCCTGAGTTAGAATGTTGAGTAATAAAGTGACTGCCAAGGAAGGGATTGTAGCGTCAGTAGGCTTGGTCTGGATCCCTGGGTGTGTGACAGGAGGGCTTGGGTCTTCTCACTGAACTGGGACTAAAGATGACACAGGAAGCCAGAAGTCTATCTTAATCTCCAGGATTGTTGTTGTTACTATTAGTAGTATTAGTATTAATAATAGATTGTCGGGCTGGAGAGATGGCTCAGCGGTTAAGAGCACTGTCTGCTCTTCCAGAGGTCCTGAGTTCAATTCCCAGCACCCACGTGGTGACTCACAACCATCTATAATGAGATCTAATGCCCTCTTCTGGCACGCAGGTGTACACGCAAGCAGAACACTGTATACTTAATAAATAAATAACTCTTAAAAATAATAATTGGGGCTAGAGAAATGGCTCAGAGGTTAAGAGGACTGTCTGCTCTTCCAGAGGTTCTGAGTTCAAGTCCCAGCAACAATATGATGGCTCACAACCATCTATAATGAGATCTGGTGCCCTCTTCTGGTGTGCAAGTGTACATGCAGGCACAGCAGTGTATACATAATAAATAAATATTTAAATAATAATAATGATGGTAATTGATTGTCACTGTGGATCCCTGAACTGGGATCCTATCGCTTCCCCCTCCCAGTGCCAAAATTACAGGCTTAATCTTAGCACTAGGCAGCTCTAGGGATCTTTAAGAGTTCAGAACTCAAACTCCCGGGTTCCTGCTGAGGGCCTAGGCTAGGCGGACTCTTTCCAGAGAGAAGGCGCCCGCCCGGGGATGTGGGACCCTAAAGACCCTTCTACCAGTTAGTAGAAGGCAGGGGAGAGCTTACTCCGTAAGACTCTGCAAGGCAGGTGGCAGGGAACAGGGGGCGCCAGAGAGCCGACCAGCCCTCGGGGTGGAGCTCCAGCCCAGACTCCTCCCTTTCCACCCTCGGCCCTCCTTTTCTCCCTGCCAGCGCTGCCACCAGCTCCGGCCTCGGCTCACCTCCCAGAGCCCCCTCCCCGGAGCTGAGCTACCGAAGGGCTCTTCTCCCGCCCTCAACCCAGCAGCACCGCAGCTCCGGGGCAGCCCGGCCGGCCAGCCTCCCCCACAGCTCAGCCCTGCCCGAGCCCCTCAGTCATGAATCTCTTCCGATTCCTGGGAGACCTCTCCCACCTCCTAGCTATCATCTTGTTACTGCTCAAAATCTGGAAGTCCCGATCGTGTGCGGGTGAGAGCCCACCCCGCGGAGAGGGGGCGGGAGCGGGCCGCCCTGGGGCACCGGGAAGTCTGGAGCTCGGCAGGTCAGGGTCCTCCCGAACTGCCTGCTGGGGATCACTTTTCTAGATCTAGGGTCACCAGGGGGTCAGCTCCTTTCCCTAGACTAAGAGGTGCACATAGTTTGGTGGTGGTGGGGTGGCTACCGGCGCTCAGTTCAACCTTCTGCAGCACCCTTTGGGGCAGCTATGGGTGTTCCGGGGCTGGGAACTAGGAGCCATGGCAGGCGGGGAGGTGGCCGGGAGTTGGTGACGTGGACTGTGCAGACCAGGAAGGGAGCGGGAGGAATGTGACTGGCTGGGAGGCTGCGGGCAGGCAGGCCTCTAACTAGGTCCCAGCGTAGGTGCAGAGTGTCAGGGGACCCTGAAGGAGACAGGGGTACCGGCGAGGCCTTGCCTGGGATGGAGCCTCGGTCTGTAGTAGTTTTGGGGCCGGCTGCCCCCTGGCTGTGGATGGTGGGAAAAGGGCCGAGCTCAGGCTTCGGGGCCTTTGGGGACCGCTGTGTTCTAGAGCGCCAGCCGGCTGACCCAGACGCTGCACGTTAGTGTATTGTCCAAGTAGCTTATATCCAGCTCCCCATAACTCTGCCCCTCGGTCTCGGTCTCAACTAGGCATTTCAGGGAAGAGCCAAGTCCTGTTTGCTGTGGTGTTCACTGCCCGATACTTGGACCTGTTCACCAACTACATTTCACTCTATAACACCTGCATGAAGGTAGAGTTGCAGTCAGCCCCCTGTGGCAGGGTTCCAGGCCAGGGATCAGGGAGGAGTCAGTAAAGAGGCTCGTGTCTGGATCTCTGGTCTGAGGGAGGAGGGCTGGGGGCTGAACATCCGCTGGTCTGAGGGAGGAGGGCTGGGGTCTGAGGGAGGAGGGCAAGGGTCTGAGGGAGGAGGGCAAGGGTCTGAGGGAGGAGGGCTGGGGTCTGAGGGAGGAGGGCTGAGAACCTGATTTCCCATATCTGAGCCTACTAGATGGAGGCCCCTGCCTGTGAGCCACCCTGTCACCCTCTCATCAGGTGGTCTACATAGCTTGTTCCTTTACCACGGTGTGGATGATCTACAGCAAGTTCAAAGCTACCTATGACGGCAACCACGACACTTTCCGCGTGGAGTTCCTGGTTGTTCCCACGGCTGTTCTGGCGTTCCTGGTCAACCATGACTTCACCCCTCTGGAGGTAGGCTTGAATGGCAGTGTCTGACAGCAGGCCTTCTCAGGTGCTTTCCTTTGCAGGCTTTGCTGACGCTTCCCCCACTCAGGAGTATGTGCTCAGCCCAGGTCCACGGAGGCGCTGCATCCCATGTGCTGCTCTGGGCAGTTAGTGTACGCTGGCAGGCAAAGTTCATAGAGAGTGGCACCCCGTTTTCAAATGAGGAAACTGACCCTTAAGTCGTCTGAATGTCCGAGGGTACCTAGTCCTGTAAGGACTGGACTGACAAGCGGTTGGGACGGCAATCAGGGCTCTAGAGTGAAGCCGCTTGCATTTGAGTCCCAGAGCTACGTTTTATTTTTTTTGTTATTTCCTTCCAAGAAGTGTTGGAGATAAAGTCTAGGGCCTTGCGCATGCTAGGCCGCTGCTCTGTCTTTGAGCTCCCTGTTAATCATTGGTTTTTTGTTTGTTTGTTTGTTTTTGTTTTGAGATAGGGGCTTACTATGGTCTAGAGGCTGGAACACACAGCCTCTCCCTTCAGTGCCTGGGCCATAGGTGTAGGATTGGGGACTCTTAGTTCTCCTGTAATGCATTCGGCCTGTGACTTGTCCTTTCTATGCCTCAGTTTCCCCATTGTGCAATAGGTCGTGTAAGGGTGACTGATTCAGGGTTGCCTGTTGGTGCTACGCAGAGGCCCTGAAGCTGAGGTGTAGGGATTGGAAGCCTGTTTCTTCAGCTGCACAGCGGTGGGACCACAGACAAGTGTATGCCTGGGGTGTTTTGTGTTCTTTTTTTAAGTGGGGAAATTGGGGCCTGGAGATGGCTTAGCCATTAAAGGCCGACAGCTAAAAGGACATACAACCGAAATGACAAAAATGAAGTCAGCCCCTTCTCCTTAGCACCCTCCTGAGTGGTGCAGGATGGAGCTGAGGTCCTGTGCACTCGGCGCCCCCCGGCTCTTAGCTGTGGGGGGGGGGGTGTCAGTGTTTATGGAGCGATGTCTGGCGTGAGGTGGGAGGAACCAAGCCAGCATTTGTCGAGGGGCTGGCTAGTCCATGTATGGTACTTCTTCCTCCGGGTAGTGGCTATTTTGATCTTTTACCCTTTGGTGTTTTGGTTGGGTCTGTGTGTGCTTAGCTTATGCCTCATGGACTGGTGGGAATTGTCCGTTGGACGCCCTGCCTTTGCAGCCTAACGCTGGCTCACAGGGGGCCAGCCCTGGGGGTTAGATGTGCTGAGGTTTTCAAGACAAGCTGTAGTTTTGGGGAGTCCTCAGTCAAGATCTAGCTTCAAAGTTTTAGCCATATATTCAAATATTTTTCTTTTTTTAAAAGTCTCTATAGTGGCTGTTAAAAATTACCAGTGGCAACTATATTTTAAGTTGTCATGGTAAGGTATTGGGACATTTTTTTTTTTAAGATTTATTTTTATTATTTACATAGTATTCTGCCCGAATGTGTGCCCACACACTAAGAAGAGGGCAGCAGATCTCATTATAGATGGTTGTGAGCCACCATGTGGCTGCCAGGAATTGAACTCAGGACCTTTTGGAAGAACGAGCAGTGCTCTTAACCTCTGAGCCATCTCTCCAGCCCACATTTTTTTTTCTTCCTTCCCTGAGATGGGGTTTCTCTGTAGCCCTGGCTGTCCTGGAACTCGCTCCGTAGACTAGGCTGGCCTCGAACTCAGATCCATCTGTCTCTGCCTGAGTACAAGGGCTGGGATTAAAGGTGTGTGCCACCATCGCCAGGTGGGAAAAGTTTTCCATTACCAATAAACACCTTGGGAAAACCTCACTGGCTATGATATTGCCACTTTGCAAAACTCAAAATGTATTTGTAAAAGCACTGTGCGGGTTAAAGTCAACATTGGCCCATGGGCCCCCAAAAGTGCCAGAGGTAACTGCTACGGTAGGAGCCAGTCCAGGCTCTAGTCCCTGAGTGTGCAAATGCGCCTCCATCACTGTGTTGCTCAGGCATTATCTAGCTGTTGATTTACTCCTTGCCACAGCTCTGTTGGGGTTTCTGGACTCATTTTGCAGGTGGGAAGACTGACTGAGGTGGGGTAGGCATAGAGGGTTGACTGTTTTCTGAGTCTATGCTAGTAAATAGTTATACCCTTAAAAAGTTGCTTTTTAACCAAAGAGAGGGAAATAACTTTTTGTTTGTTTGTTTTGGTTTTTCGAGACAAGGTTTCTCTGTGTAGCCTTGGCTGTCCTAGACTCTCACTTTGTAGACCAGGCTGGCTTCGAACTCACAGTGATCTATCTGCCTGCCTCTGCCTCCTGAGTGCTGGGATTAAAGGCATGTGCCACCACGCCCGGTGGGAAATAACTTTTTAAAAGATTTATTTATTTATCATGTATACAGCATTCTGCCTGTATGTAGGCCTATACACTAGAACTCAATATAGATGGTGTGAGCCACCATGCGGTTGCTGGGAATTGAACTCAGGACCTTTGGAAGAGCAGCCAATGCTCTTAACCTCTGAAGCCATGTCTTCAGCCCAGGAAATAACTTTTTGAGACAAGATTTTGCTGTGTACACCAGAATGGGCATAAGTTTAAGCTAATCCTCTTGCCCTAGCCTCCCAAGCGCTGGGATTATATGCCTGTCCCAGCACAGCTCTCCACCAGGCTCTGTGGTGCACACCTTTAATTTTGGGCAGAAGCAGGCAGATCTCAGTGAATTTGAGGCTAGGTTGCTTTACATATGAGTTCTAGGCCAAAATACACAGTGAGACCCTGCCTCCAAAATGAGTGAATGAATGAATGAATAACAAGAATAAAACAAAATAAAGTTCAGACATCTGGGGTAGAGACAGCTCTGCGTTTAAGAGGACTCTCTGCTCTTGCAGAATTTGGTTGCCTGTCACTTTGTGTCCAGGGGTCCTTTGCTTTTTTTATGTCCTACACAGTCACCCAATGTATATATAACACCCACTTATATAGACATATGCATAAATAAAAATAAAAAAAAATATTAAAAAAAAATTCAGACTGGGCTTGGTGATGCACTCCTTTAATCCCAGCACTTGGGAGGCAGAGGCAGGCGGATCGCTGTGAGTTGGAGGCCAGCCTGGTCTACAAAGAGAGTTCCAGGACAGCCAGGGCTGTTACACAGAGAAATTCTGTCTCAAAACAAAACAAAAAGAAAAAAAAGAAAAAAATTGAGCTGCAGGAAGCTGAAGCAGGCGGGCCTTTGGGTTTGAGGGCAGCTGGCCTACGTGACTCAGTCTTTTCCTTCTTCTCCCCTCTCTCCTCGCTCCTCTCTCTCTCTCACTCACTCACACACACACACAAACTAACACATGTAAAGTAAATCTAAAACAATTTAGAAATAATTCAGGTATCCAGATAAAGTACACAGGGGCAAGCTTGCACATGCGTGTGTGTGTGTGTGTGTGTGTGTGTGTGTGTGTGTGTGTGTGTGTGTTTTGTTCCCCTAGGACCACCCCAGGGATGAGAGCAGAGTACTGATCAGCCTGTGGCTGTTTCTCAAATGGCCTAGAGGAGTCTGGATAGTCAAGGGAATAGAGCTGGAGCCCACCGGGCGGGGGTGGGGGGGCTCTCAGTCGTTAGGCCCTCAGTTTGCCCATATGTACAGTGAGGATAATAGCTGGACCCACCCTGAATATTAAGGCTGAAGCCAGTTGGTATGCCAGGGCATGAGAGGCTCCTAGGTTGTTACCAGCATGTCCTGGCATTTCTCGCTTCCTTCCTGCAAACTAAACAACTGGGGAGAAGCCACAGCTGCCACCTGGTTTTGCTCTCCGAGGGGAGGTTTCGGGTATGTAGCTGATTTTGTACCCGCAGGTGGGACTTTCACAGAGGCTGTGATGGCCTGGCCATCAGGTAGCTGTCCGTGCCCCGTCAAGGGTGGCTTATGCACGTGGGCGGCCCTCTGTAGCTGCTTGTTCCAGTTGACTCATTGCCTCTCTGGCTCAGGAGCTGTGCCTGGTGCTGGGGACCGTGGGGTGGACAAGACACAGGTCCCAGGCCTCACCGAATTCACAGACAGGCGATAGGACAGGATGATGGGCCACCTACAGTGGCACTAAATAGCAGATAGTCCTAACAGGAGGTTTGTAAGTACAGTGCTGGCCTGGGCTGTGTAGTAGTCGGTTCCACGCCAGCCCAGGCTTTAGAACAAGATTCTCCCAAAAACTAAACAAAGAGGCGGAGTTAGGCAGAGCTTGCCTTTTAACCCCAGCACTTGACAAGCTGAGGCACACTGTGTTTTCCAGGCCAGCCAGGCTACACAGTAATACCCTGTCTCAAACAACACACACACACAAAAGTACCCAAAACAAAACAAGGGGCAGGAGATGGGCTTCAGTGGTTCGTCACTTTTTTGGTTTTGAGACAGGGTTTCTCTGTGCAGCCCTGCATGTCCTAGAACCTCCCTCTGCAGACCAGGCTGGCCTTGAACTCACAGAAATCCACCTTCCTATGCTGGGATTAAAGGCGTGTTCCACCATGCTTGGCTTCACTTGCTGATTTGTTTTGTTTTGTTTTGTTTTTGAGACAGGGTTTCTCCATGTAGCCTTGCCTGTCCTGGACTCACTTTGTAGACCAGACTGGCCTCAAACTCACAGTGATCCACCTGCCTCTGCCTCCGGGAGTGCTAGGATTAAAGGTGTGCACCACCACGCCTGGCTCACTTGTTGATTTTTGCAGAAGACCCCATTGGCTTCAGCTCTCAGCACCCACACAGTGGCTCACGACTGCCTGAAAGTCCAGGGAGTCTGGTAAACTCTTCGGATCTTCAAGGGCTCTTGAATACGCATGGTGCGCACACACAGACGCTGGTGCACACACACAGATGGTGGTGCACACACATGCACATAAGTAGGGCTGGAGAAATGGCTCAGCATTATAAGCCCTTGCTGATCTTCCAGTGTTGGCTCTGACTCCCAGCACCCACATGGTAGCCCCCAGTCTCCTGTTAACTCCACTTCCTGGGGAACTGATGGGCTTTTTCTTCTGGTCTCTGCAGGCACCATGCGAGGCATAGATATATATGCTGGCTAAGCATCCATATACACAACCCTTTTTCTTTTTTCTATTTTTGGTTTTTTTAAGACAGGGTTTCTCTGAGTAGCCTTGGCTGTCCTGGACTCCCTTTGTAGATCATCCTGGTCTTGAACTCACAGCAATCCACCTGTCTCTGCCTCCCAATTGCTGGGATTAAAGGTGTGCACCACCACACCCAGCTTAAACCTTTTTCTTAAACATATTTTTAATGTGTGTGGGCGTTTTGCCTGCATGTATGTCTGTGCCCCGCATATACGCCTGGTATCCAGAGGCCAAAAGAGGGTGTTGGATCTCCTGAGACTGGAGTTACAGCTATGAGCTGCCATGTGGGTGTTGGGAACCAAACCCAGGTCCTCTGATATGCAGCCAGTACTATTATTCATTGCTAAGCCATTGCTCTAGCCCCATAAATTAAAAAAAAATTTTTTAAGTAAAATAAAAATAAACAAACAACCCCAAAAGGCAAATGCTGGGAGTCTTGAAGGGAGAGTGGCCAAGGTGAGCCTTTTCCAGGAAGTGACTGGCTGCTGGGGGTTGGAGGGGGGTGGGGAGGGGGGTGGGGAGGGAGGGCGGCTGATGTGCTAAGGAAGTCAGTGCAAAGGCCCTGCCCTAAGGCAGCAGGAAACCTGGTCTGTGCTGCCCAGATGGGGAGGGGAGGAAGGGAAAGGTTAGGAGTCTAGATTTTATTTTGAGCAGGAACAAGCCACCAAAAGATTTTAAACTAGGGAGTAACAGTGTGTAGGTCTTTTGTTGTTGTTGTTTTGAGACAGAGTTTCTCTGTGTAGTCTTTGGCTGTCCTGCTCTATCAACCAGGCTGGCCTCAAACTCAGAAATCCACCTGCCTCTGCCCGCCAGAGTACACCATCATGCCCACCTTAATGGTATCCTTAGGAGAGTAGAAAGGGTCTCCATTGTAGACAGGAAGAGGGGGTTGGAGTTGGGTGTCTTTTGCTCTCAGAGGGGACGTGCAGATGAAAAGCGCTCATGAGCTTGAACTGCAGTCAGGCCCCCAGATCCGCTGCTTATGAGCTCTGGTCATGGACAGGACCTTGTCTTCTTGGGGAGTGTTAGCGGGCTGAGATGGGGACTGGCCATGCAGCTCAGCAGGGTGGGGCGCGTCTTGAGGGCTAGGCCTGTGATGCTGCTGACCCAGGGCCTCATCCTGTTCCTTCCGCCTGGCCTGTGCAGATCCTTTGGACTTTCTCCATCTACCTGGAGTCAGTGGCCATCCTGCCACAGCTGTTCATGGTAAGCAAGACGGGCGAGGCGGAGACCATCACCAGCCACTACCTGTTTGCACTGGGTGTCTACCGCACACTCTATCTCTTCAACTGGATCTGGCGCTACCACTTCGAGGGCTTCTTTGACCTCATCGCCATCGTTGCTGGCCTGGTCCAGACAGTCCTCTACTGCGATTTCTTCTACCTCTATATCACCAAAGGTAACGGATGCGGGGTAGCTGAACGGGTCTGCCCTCCCTGCCTCCCTGCGGCTCACGTTCTGACTCTCAGGCTGTATGACTACACGCAGAGGTGAGGTGAAGCATGGAATCTTGCCCAGTGAGCTTCATGCCTTCTCATTGTATGAACTTGCTGAGTACCTGCTGTGTGTAGGGCTCAGTGGTAGTGGAGAAGGCAGCCGAGGGCCTCTCCTCCCGTAGCGCCTACTGAGGAAGATGGCACATGAGTTATCTAATGATGAGAGGAGCACTGGACAGGTGATGGCAGGGATGCGGTCTTGGGGGGATGTTAGAATGGAGGGACCTGCCTTAGCCAGGGCTTGTGGGCCTCTTGAGGGGATGTTGTACATCACCTAGAGACCAAGAGTCCGTATGTGAAGGAAAGAGGCAATAAGGCCAGGCCTGTAACCCCAGCATAGTGTTGAGTTCCAGGCTAGCCTAGGGATCAGAAAACCACAGTCTGGGGCAGTCAAGACAAGAGCTTGGATGTAGGTTGTTCCATGCCCTGGAGTTAAGGCTTGGGAGGTTGGAAGGGACAGGCTTGCCTAGTTCACCTGCTCGTCTGTCTGGCCCTGTCTGCAGTGGTGCAGGGTCATCGTCAGCACTACTGAAAACAAAGCCTGCTCTTGGCCGTCAGTGCTCAGCCCTTGTGACTCTTCTTCCAGCCCCTGGTTGATCTAGACTTAACCTAGTAGATGAGGGTGTGGAGTTCTGGGGTTCCCTCTCTGGTCCTGCTCACTAGCAGTCCTTGCTCAAGGTGGCAAGGCCCACCTCATGTCTCTCTCTCTCTCTCTCTCTCTCTCTCTCTGCAGTCCTGAAGGGCAAGAAACTGAGCCTGCCAGCGTAGCCCTGGCCTCACAGCCTTCCCGGAGGCAGCGCAGGAGGCACACGGAGGCTGCTGATGACAGGGAGCCTTCCTGACCAGAGTCTTTTAAAGAGCTCACCTCTCCGGGCTCCCTACTACCCCTCCAGCTAGGCTTTGGGGTCAAGTGGAAGACTCCTATCCTGGGGAGCTCAGGACCTGAGCTGCTTGTAGCCTTTTGCCTTTTAGAGAAGAAAAACAAACAAACAAACAAACAAAAAAGCAAATCTTTCCACTACTTAGTTTTTGATTCTGATGACTTTTTTCTCTTTGGCCCTGGCCCTGATTTTTTATAAACTGTATTTCGAGTGTTCTCTGGACCAGGGCCAGTAGAGGTCTACTCCCTTCTCTAAGTCACTTGGCTCCCTCCAAGATCCCACCCGGGCCCCACGGTTGCCAAACACTACATCTGCCAATGTCCGCCTGCCCACCTTGGCTGTGACCACGACCCTCCCCACGAGTTCCCGGATTGGTGGTAAGAAGGATGAAAGTTAAGGAGGGTCTTCCTAATCTTTCATACATTTTTTCCCCAGAATTTGTTAGCTTTTTCTGTCGGGGGTGGGGGGAGGGTTGTCCTGTTTTTGACAAAATAAGGGACACTTTGGGGCTTAGGCGAGGGAAAGAGGCTGGCTGACCTGGGGGTCCCTACACTCTAACACCATGTTTTGTACAGAATTTGATGGCTGATTTCTTTGTTCTCTTGAAATAAACCAAGGAAAACTGTCCTTCTCTTTGCTGTCCCTGCCCTCTCTGGTTTGTACTTTTGCATCATGGACCCTTTGGGGATGATCAGAGATCTGGGAGGAGCAGGAGGATGAGGAATGGGGTTCTCCTGATAGAGAAATAGCCTGATGACTCTACAGATGTAACCACCACAGAGGGCCCTGAAGAGCGTCTTAGCCCATGGATGGGACCGCCCTCATTCTTAACCCAGCTGGCATTGAAAAACACATTTTTTTTTTACGTGTATGAGTGTTTTGCCTGCATGCATGCCATAATGAGTGTCAGATCCCCTGGAACTGAAGTTAAGACAGTTGTCAACTGCTGTGTTGGTGCTGGGAATTGAACTCAGGTCCTCTGCAAGAACAGATAATGTTCTTAACTGCTGAGCCATCTATCCAGCCATTCCCCAAATCTGGCATCTTGATACTGTTTTATAAAAAAGAAAGGAAAAGGGTTGCCGTTTTTTTGTTTGTTTGTTTTTGTTTTGTTTTTGAAGACAGGGTTTCTCTGTGTAGCCTTGGCTGTCCTAGACTCACTTTGTAGACCAGACTGGTCTCGAACTCACAGACATCCACCTGCCTCTGCCTCCCAAGTGCTGGGATTAAGGGTTGCCAGTTTTAAAAAATCAGATCTTTATATCACAGTGTGGAGTTCTGGCCTTTAGCAGTGGTGGTCCTCATTATGGATGGCAGCAGATGGCTGAAGCTGACTAGATCGGATGCCTGCATTTCCCACACAGCTACGTCTTGGCTATGCACTGTTACCATTTATTATTGGGCTGATACTGCATGTGGCTTGTTTATAGAGTTAAAAGGCAAAATGAGGGCTGGGCGTGCTAGTGGACACCTTTCATCCCAGCACTCAGCGGGCAGAGGCAGGTGGATTGCTGTGATTTCGAGGCCAGCCTGGTCTACAAAGTGAGTCTAGGACAGCCAAGACTACACAGAGAAACCCTGTCTCGGGGGGAAAAAAAAGCAAAATGAAAGCCTGGGATGCACTTGGGGAGCAGAGGCAGGCGGATCTCTGTGAGTTTGAGACTAGCCTGTTCTACAAAGTGAGTTTCAGAACAGCCACACACAGAGAAACCCTGTCTTGAGAAACCAAAAGAACAAAACCAAACCAAAAATACGTGCTGGCCTCTTTTGAGATAGGCTCCACATCTGGCCATTTCTGACTTACACTCTCTGCCTGTTTTTTGTTTTTGTTTTAAGACAGGGTCCCTCTGTGTAGCCTTGGCTGTCCTAGACTCGCTTTGTAGACCAGGCTGGCCTCGAACTCACAGTGATCCGCCTGCCTCTGCCTCCCAAGTGCTGGGATTAAAGGAATGTACCACCATTCCCAGCCTCTGCCTGGCTCTTGTCAGTGGCAGGATCATCTTTTTATTTGTTACAATGATGGGGACCAAATTTAGGGCCTTATATGCACCATAGGCAAGTGGTCCTCCATTGACTCTGCCCCAGACGGCATCTGCATTTTGGTCCTTGGTTTTGGGGCTGACTTTCTAGAGTACTTGCCATGCTTCAATATCACATGGAGCTCTCAGTTGGCCCTTAGCCCTCACAGAGAAGAACACTTCATAAATGAGGAAACTGAAGCGTAGGGGGATAAGTGGCAAAGATGGAGCTTATTCCTGGACTTCCTAGCTCTGGAGCCCTCGTGTTTAACTACTGTGCTGGTTTAGTGGGCCCTTCTGTTTACAAGTTTTGCCTAGAAGCCTGATAGGAGACAAGTACAGCATGCAGGCCGCCCCTGAGATGCCTCTTTGAACATGGCGTGAGAACCAATCCATCTAACAGCATTTCCAGGATACACGGAAGATCTTCCAACCCATGACAGCAGAGGGAGGCCTGCTCCCCAGGCCAGCGCGTCCCCGTCCCTGCTGTGTTCCCTTGCTTTCCATTGGGATCATGCTGTGGGATTTTTGTGCCTGACACAAGAAGGCCCCCACCCCACCCCACCCCTGCCCCAAGGAACATGCCTAACTTTGACCTCATAACTTGTTTTTTTGGTTTTTTAGGACAAGGTTTCTCTGTGTAGCCTTGGCTGTCCTGGACTCACTTTGTAGACCAGGCTGGCCTCAAACTCACAGTGATCCACCTACCTCTGCCTCCCAAGTGCTGGGATTACAGGCATCTGATACCTTGCCTGGCTTTTGACCTCATAACTTGTATCTCTGTCTAGTTTGTAAATGCTCTGCAAGTCATGCTGGTCTTTGTATAGGTGTGTGTGTGTGTGTGTGTGTGTGTGTGTGTGTGTGTGTGTGTGTGTGTGTTAGGGTCTTATGTGCCCTATGCTGGCCTCAAATCCCTAAGTGTTGAGGTTGACCTTGAACTCCTCACATACATTGCTGTGCTGCTGCCTTCATCACTATGTGGGGAAAGAGCTTGGGCTGCTGCATCGCCCCGCCACCCCGTTTCTCACTGGCACCCTGAGGAGAAGGTCTTTTCTCTCTCAGCCTTAGCTGCAGCATGAGACCCTTGTACCTCCTCTTCAAGGCTAATGTGGGTTCAAGGGGCAGGTGACACGGCAGGGCTTTCCAGCGTGCTGTCAGCAGGGTGACTGGCACTTGGGGATAGCACAGAAATGTAATGTATTACAGGAGGTCTGCCTCCTCCCCCTGCAACAGACAGAGGCCGGGGTTGTTGAGAAGCCCCTCACAGGGCTCTTTACTGATGTACATCAGGCTGTTTAGCTGTCTGGCATCATAGCCAGGCGGGGGGCCTTTGGGGTAGTCAGGTAGGGCGACAGGGCTGAGCTGGTATAACTCAGACTGTTGGGGACTGTGGTGGGAGGGTTGGCAGGGCTCGCAGTGGATGAAGGGGAGAGGGTGTTCAGCACCACACCACCCTCATCCAGGGAGCGCTTGTAGGGGACTGAAGCCTCGTCTTGGAGCTCCTGGAAGGCCAGGTAGGCCTGGAACATCTGCGGGCAGGAGAGGGCAGGATTTAAGTTGGCTGGGCTGGGCAGGGAGGCCCAGCGGCCGGCCTGGGGGATGCAGTGGAGAGCTGTCTGCTCACTGCCCAGCGGTGCCCAGGATGGGAATGCCTGAGGAAGGGAGGGTTGGAGGGTGACAGCAGAGGCCCGGGGAGAGTCCTGGCCCTAGTCACCAGATATGCAGCCCTCCCAATCCACCCTGGAGGGGGGCAGGGTTTATCCTCACCCAGACAGGGACAGAGAAGAAAGCGAAGGCAATGGCTGCCTGGGCGCTGCTGTTCCCCAGGAGGAAGTGCTTGGATTTTGAGTGCTGCCACTGGTTGGCTAGGAAGCAGAAGGCCACAAACCAGACGCCTGCCCAGAGGACTGGAGGGGAAGGAAAGAAGAGCTCGAAGAGCATGCTGGGCGGGGAGTCATTGGGACACCGTCTTTGCTGGCCCAAGACCCCCCAAGTGTCCCCAGAAGCCAACTTCTGTAGTGGAGCTCCCATGTCCCACACAGCACCCCAGCTACATGCATTGCTTCCACTTCCTCGGAATCTCCAACCCAGCTCCCTGTAGGCCAGCCACACCTCATGTGCTCAGGGACTGCACGTGAAGGGGTCCTTCCCACTGCACAGGCTCCCTGACAGAAGCAGCCTCTGGCCCTGAGGTGTGGGAGTGGCTCCTGGGAGGGGAAGAGAGGCAGTGCGATGAGGGTCTGAGGGTCTGGGTCTGAGGATGATGGGCTTAGTGCTTTCTGTGTGCCAAGCTCTCTAGACAGTGTGCCGCGGTCAGGAGGCTGAGCTGTGACACTTTGAAGCACAGGGCTTGCCATTCGCAGGACTCAGCCCTAGGGCTGTCCTTAGAGCTGGAGGAGAGGAGGCACATACCTTGCTGGGTGCCTAGCACTCGGGGTGCTCAGCAGGTGTCTGCATGCCTATAGACACCCCTTAACTCACTTCACACTCAGAAACCCCTGCAAGGCAGAGTCTTCATCCTAGCTTTCACTGAGGGTCCCTCTGGCTCAGTGCTCTGAATCAAATTCCTGCCACAGGGTAGGCTTTTCAGGCTATGCGTAGTGGGCCAGGAAAGTGAATGTGAGGGGAAAGCAGCTTGGGCTTGAGGCAGTGAGGGGACCAGAAGGGGGAAGGACTAGAAGATGCTCTGGGAGGAAGTGGAGTCAGTCCCTCACAGTGGGAAGACCAACCGTCAGGCACAGGTTTGGGAGGGCTCAACAGAAGGGCAGCTCTGCATGGACTTAAAACTCACCAGCCAGGATGAGGTCCAAGAGCTGGAAGGCTGTCTTAAAGCGGCTGCCTGTGATGCGGCTCTCATAGGCGTTGAGGGCAAGGAAGGCCAGACAGCTGAGGAAGGACAGGAAGCCAGCTCCTACTGCGAAGCTACAGGCCACTTGGTTGCTGTTGAGGACACAGTGGAGCTGAGGAGAGTCTGGCCTGTTCTGGTGACCGTCAGTTAGGAGAGAGGAAAAGATGACCAGGGAAAAGACCTGTGAACCACAGTGGACAGGGAGGGACTCAGTGCTTCCTCCAGGCTGCCCTCTCCCTTGCCAGGGGTGGGGGTGGGGTGGGGGCCGTGCTGGGGAGAGGGCGTTCTGCAGCTGCCCTTCCTGTCACCGCCTCAGGCCCCTGTCTCACCCTAGTCTCCCCTATGCTCCTGACCACAGCCCCTCAAGGCTCCCCAGTGCCCTGGCACAGTCCTAGCCCATCATCGTGGCCTCCGAAGCTCTCTTGCCGTAGCTAACTTAATCTCTGTCCACTCATCCTTGCTTTGCTCCAGACTTTGCTGCCACTACCCTTATTCAGGGCACAAAAGCTAACAAGAGGTGTCCCTGTCCCCTAGCGCTTCTGTGTTTCCCTCCTCTCCCCGCCTGGCTCACACATTCCTATTATTTTTTCCCCCTCTATGCTTCCCACCCGCCCCCCGCAGGGCCTCTTCACGCTAGTCACGCACCCTACCTGAATGAGCACTGCTCTGAGTCCAGTCCCAATTCATTTTTAATTTTTAAAAAACAACTTTTTAAAGACAGTTTTCTCTGTGGAGCCCTAGCTGTCCTGGAACTTACGCTGTATACCAGGCTGATTTCAAACGTAGGGATTTTCCTGCCTCTGCCTCCTGAGTGCCGGGATTTTAAATTACCCGTGTTTGTGCATGCTTATGCTGTGTGTGTGCACGTGTATGTGTGTGTGTGCGTGTGTGAGCTAGGTGCTGGGAACCACATTCAGGTTCTGTTAAGAGAAGCAAGCACTCTTAGCTGGCAAGCCATCTCTCCAACTCCCTCGTCCCCAATTAATTTTCTGAAATAAACGTGTGAAATAGTCAAAGTATACAGAAAAATGTACAAAGACATGAAAAACATACAGTATTGATCACAGAATTCAAATGTTAATATTTTGCTTTTATACTTCAAAGGAAATTTTTTTCTTTGAGACAGGGTTTCACAAGCAGCCATGGCTGACCTTGAACTCAGCCATCTTCCTGCCTCAGTCTCCCAAGTTCTGGGATATAGGCATGCCGCACACCATCTCATTTTTGCTTTTGAATTCTTAGAAACGCAATATAGCACTACTTTGGTATCTGCCCCCACATCAGTGCAGTTGTCCTCTGATGTTACCCTACAGCCACACTGGAGACAGGCACTTTTCATGTAGGAAGTCTGAGGCACAGCCACACTGGAGGTAGGCACTTTCCATATAGGAAGTCTGAGGCACAGAGGATAAGGCACAGCATGATTTGCCAGCAAGCAAGCAGCAGAACCCTGACTTGGACCCCAGCAGTATCTTTTATCTTTTGTACTCTGCCTCAAGCTTGACCTAGCCTTGAGAGCAGTGGTTCCTATCAGTGCAAATCTGTGAGGGCTGAAGGCCCCGACATACTGCAGTGTGGCGAGCCCCATGTTAGGCACAGGAGGACCCCCCCGTGTGTTCACTGGGCAGAGAGTGGAGGTGTTTCAAGGGCTTTCTAGGTGGAATGTCACTGGATGAGTAGTGGGACCATAGTTCTGAGGGCTGTGGGCAGGGCAGGGCAGGGCAGGGCAGGGCAGGGCAGGGCAGGGCAGGGCAGGGCAGGGCTAGCCGTCTGTGCAAAAAGCCTTGAGCTGCTGTAGGCTTGGCTGGAGGGTAAGTCTGCATGCTGGGGAGACCTGGCAGAGTACAGTGGACAAGAGTTGAAGTTTGGGTGGAAACCAAAGTACTGGGGCTGAATTTCTGAAGTGGTGAGTTGAGATCTGGACCTTAAAGGAGTTTTGCAGGGCATGGTGGTGCATGCCTATAATCCAGTGGTTCTCAACCTTCCTAACACTGTGGCCCTTTAATGCAGCCCTTTAAGTTGTGACTCCAGCCACAGAATTGTTTTCTTTGCTTAACTGTAATTTTGCTATTGTTATGAATCATAAATACCTGATATGCAGGATATCTGATACCCCCCCCCAAAAAAAGGGGGTCATGACCTACAAATTGAGAACTGGCACTTAGGAAGTGGAGGCAAGAGCCAGCCTCAACTACACATCCAGTTCCAGGCCAGCGTGGGTTCTATGAGGCTGTCTCAAAACAAACAAACAAACAAACAAAACCCAAACAAACAAGAAAAGGGAACACATGCAAACATCAGATGCTATAGATCTGGCTCCTCTGGGGACAAGAGGTCTTGAGATATTCAGTGAGGTGAGGCTGGGACGCAGGCAAGTGCTGTCCCTCAGAGACCTAAACAGATCTGAGGAGATACACAACTTTTTAATTCTAGAAGATTTTCTGCATATGAGTGTTTTGCCTGCATGTGTGTATGTGCTCTGCTTGTTTGGTGCTTCGGTGTCAGAAGGGGGCATTAGACCCCTGGGAGCTGTATGGGTGCTTGGAGCTGACCTTGGGTCCTCTGGGAGAACAAGCGCCTTCTCTCTAGCCCTCATTTGAGCTTCCTCAAGCATGAAAGGTTCTAAGACGACGCTAGCCAGGCCCAGGCCCAGGCCCAGGGGTTAGAGAAGCTCTGGGGTCGTGTGGTCACTGGGCTGGATAAAGGTGAGGCAGAGGCTTACAGAGCAGGCTGGCAGGGAAGCCAGAGGCCCGAGCAATTCAGGGACATTTTGGATCTGGTGGTTGATGGGATTGTGACTGTAATCAATGGACTTGTGCAGAAGGAAAAATGAAAACTGACAAAACTTGAACCCCTGAGGACGGGCTCTGCAGGGTAAGTGTATGTCTGCACCAGTGCAAGGAGGGCCTCACCCATGAGCGTGAGCAGTGAGCCTGGCTCCTCCGTGCTCTTTTCATGTCCTTCAGTGTGGGGCTGAGGTGACAAACCGACCCTGACTCACTGGCCTTCGTCTTGTCCCTCCTCCTCCCCCTTTGCAATAACTGCTATATAACCAAGAACATTAATGTCCAGACCATGGCGGAAAGCTGTGGAGTGGTCGGGGACAGCAGTTCTCAGCCTGTGGGGTCACATAGCATATAGTTTACATAGCATATCGTTTACACATCAAATGTGGTACAATCCAAAACAACAAAATTACAGTTATGAAGTACCAACAAAATAATCTTGTGATTGGGGGTGACCACAATATGAGGAACTGTGAAAGGGTCGCACTGTTGGAAGGTTGAGAGCCACTGGTCTGGGAGTTAAGGGTTCAGATGGTTTGTTGTTGTTGTTGGTTTTGTTTGCTTGTTTGTGTGTGTGTGTTTCCTTTTTTTTTTTTTCCGAGACAGGGTTTCTCTGTGTAGCCTTGGCTGTCCTGGACTCACTTTGTAGACCAGGCTGGCCTTGAACTCACAGAGACCTGCCCACGTCTGCCTCCCGAGTGCTGGGATTAAAGGCGTGCGCCATCATACCCAGCCTAAGGATTCAGTCTTGAGGAAGTACTGCTCATGTCAGGATGAGGAGAGGAGAGGACATCAATTATTTTTGAGCATATATATATATATATATATATATATCTCCTGTGCTACCTCTCTGGAGCTGTGCACCAGTCCACAAAGGGAGGTGTTATTAGCTTAGTTCTGTTTTCAAAGGCGACATATCTATATCACAGCACAGTGGGAAAAGCTACATGTATCTGATTCTGCCGAGCTGTGGAGGCTTTAGCAAGTCATTCCGACCTTGGAACCTCCGTTTCCCTGTGTGCTTATGTGTGAGGAAGGGGACTGGGGGCTCATCCCGACAGCGATGGACAGAGAGGAAACAGACCCTTAGTTATCTGCTCTAGGCTGGGGTTTGAATCCAGCCCTCCTGACTGCCAGGCCCCGGGGCCTAGGGCTTTGGAAATGTGGGGAGGGGCATCAACTGGCCTTATTTCTTTGAGGCCTGCGTCCAGTCTCTTTAGGCACCTTCCCTGGCTTGTCTCCAGGGAGGGAGCAAAGATTCATGAGCTGAGACACCAGTTGCCAGGAGGCGTGGAGGACATGAATACAGCTGCTCACAGCCTTCCGCTGAGGAAGGAGGCTAGGGGGATGAGGGAGACTGTGGGGGAGGGGGAATAGCGGCACAGGCGAAGTCCATGACCACAAGGTCTGGCATGGCTGGCTGTGTTTGTGCCCCCATGCACCCCCCGCCCCTCCGGTTTGCACTCAGCCACAGCAGCTGGCTTCCTGGCTCCCTCATGCCTGCCTCCACTTTCAAGGCACTGGAGACAGTGACTGGGTCTGAGATGGCCGCCTCCATCAGATGGGTCACCCGGACAAGTCACTCAGCCTTTAAGCGTCTCAGTTTCCCCTTGGATAATACAGATCTGCATGTTCTTGTCATGTGGTGAGGAGCGGAGGCACCACAGAGTGTGACAGTCATAATTCCTCACTTGTCACAAGGAAGGACAGTGTGGCACCAGTCTCTGTCATTCTAGGTTCCTCCAACCCGATACCCCCTCACAGATTTATTCCAGGGACAAAGCTTGCTATCTAAGGAGAGCTCAGCACGTGCCCGCCCCCCACACTGACCGGCATGTATACGCACCGCCTTGTCTTGTCCCCAGCGCAGTCCTGCCCAGGAGTGGGCTATTAGGACTCTCGGTCAGATGAGGACACAGATGCTCAGAGATGCTTCAGGCCACATAGGTGTAGTGTGACCATGTCAACTACTGAGCCAAAGGGACATTTCTGGGAATGAAGGATGCTGCTGCCGGTTGTGCACAGCCAGCAGGGTAGTGAGCCCCTCTAATGGACACATGGCGAGGTTAGGCCTCAGAGCCAGGCCTGCCTGGACTGTTCCAGAGGACAGAGAGAAGATATTGTGGGTTGGGAACCTGAGGAAAGACTTTGGAGTTTGACCCATGGGAAAGGACACGGATGCTAGCTTCCCAGAGATTGAGGAACCAGGGCAGAGGGTGCTTCCTGCTCCCACAGCCCTGATCCAGTCCCATCATTGGGCCTCAGTTGCCAATTCTGTCCAGGGGAAACACGGGAAGTAGTACAGGCTGGCTGAGCACGGGGGCTCATACCTATCATTCCAGCACTCAAGGGGGCTAGAGCAGGACCGTTGCAAGTTCAAGGCTAGCCTAGGCTAGGCTACAGAAGTAAGACCCTGTCTCAAACTACAAAAGCAAACAAAAAGACACCTCAAACATAAAACAGGGAGTGTGGGGGCACAAACACGCGAGATGCTTCAGTGGTTAGGAGAACTTACTGCACATGGTGATCTGAATGAGAAACGGCCCCCACAGGCTCCTGTGTCTGATTTTTTTTGGTCTTGTTTTGTTTGCTTTTTGCATCAGCGTATCTCTATCTAGTTTAGGCTGGCCTCAAACTCACAGAGATCCTCCTGCCTCTGCCTCTGCCTCCATAGTGCTGGGATTAGAGGTGTGTACCACCATGCCTTGGCTAGAATGCTTGGTCCCCAATTTGGTGAAACTGGTAAAGATAAGGAGGCATGGCCTTGTTGGAGGAGGTGTGTCACTAGGGGTGAGCTTTGAGGTCTCAAAAGCCTGTGCCATTCCAGCTTTCTCTTTCTCTCTCTCTCTCTCTCTCTCTCTCTCTGCGTCCAACTGGCAGATAAGTAAGCTGTCAGCTACTGCTCCAGCACCATACCTGCCTGCCTGCTGCCATGCTCCCCACCACGAGGGTCATGGGCTCACCCTTTAAAATTCTAAGCCAGCCCCCAATTAAATGCTTTCTTTTATGAGTTGCCTTGGCCACAACCAGCTGAAACCCTCCTTTAGAGGGTTTTCTCTTTTTTTTTCTTTTTCCTACACTATAACCAAGGCTGGCCTCAGTTCTCCTATCTCGGTCTCTCATGTGCTGGCACTCCAAATCATGGCCAGATTTGAGGGCTCCTTTCTCGTGATGAGTCAACTGGTGCTGACAATGGCTGGTGGCACCACCAGATAGATACTCAGTAAAAAGCGGCTTCACTTGTCCACTCCTGTTTGCTCGTCTCCCTCTCTGACCACATACGACCCCTCCCCTGTTCCCGGGTCTCTCCTGTGTCCTGACCCCTAGGGCCTCACCGCTCCGCAGATCCTCGAGATGCTCTTTGGTCTCCTCAGAAAGCGCACAGTCTCACTGTCTGTCAGGTCCTGCAGGCTTTCAGGGAGGCGCATGGTGGCCGCTCGCCTTTGGGTGTCCTGGGAGGTAGGGGCAGGGGGTGTTGGGTGCTGCTTTCTGGACACCGCTGCCTGCGTGCCTCAGGCTCACCCCAGGGCTCAGCTGCTGTAAGACAACACAAATGGGAATGTCAAGAGTTGGGGTGCTGGGGGTGGGGAGCACTGGCCCAGGCTTGGGTGGAGGGCTCTTAGGAGTCAGCATCCGGTGTGATGGGAGGGCTGGGTGTCCAGAGGTGGGAGCCAATATGAGACCAAGGCCCGCTTGAATTGCAGCACAGGGTAAGGGTATGACTGAGGATTCCCAAGGTGGAGGTGGATGGACAGACAGGCTGTTAGGAGCCCTGGGAACAGCAGGAATGGGGCAAAGGGGCTGGCTGCTCTAGTTTTCAGTAGTCAGGAATATGGGGTGAGAAATTGCTGGGTGGGTGGTCCCACGTGCTCGAGATAAAGAGATGATAGGGTATGTGGAAGGTTCTGGGAATGGGAACTCACATGAGAAGGCTGTTTCAGGTCCTAGAAGTCAGAAGTGTAGGTGGAGGGCTATTGGAGGTCTCAGGACCCTGGGTATTGGGGATACAGTCTAAGGCTGGTGAGGAGTGATAGGCCTGCTAGTCCTCAGAGTGGAGGTGTGAGGTAGTGGCGTTAGGGACCACAGGGCACGGGACACTAGTGGGGGGGGGCGGGGGGGGCGCTGTAAAGCTAGAGTCTCGGGCGAGCACAGCTGCTCCATGGCATAGAAGACTATGGTGAGCTCAGGACTACCTGAGGTGTTGCCTGACTTGTGTCACTTCCCGTAACATGAGCCTTGCTCAGGTTTCAGCTCTGTCCCGGGAAGACACATTGTCTCAGGTTGGGGTCTGGTCTGGGAAGCCTCGGAAACCAGCCCACTCAGGATGAGACTTAAGAATAGGGGCCTCCCTTCCAAGGGCGTGGGAGCGGAAGTGCTGAGACGCGGGAGTGGGGGGGACGCTGCCTGAAGAGAACCACCTAGTCTTCGAGGGCCGAGGACCACCGTTCGCCACTGGGAAGTAGACTGCTCCGTAGGCCTGCTCCCCTCTCCTGCTTCCGGGCGCCACCTCTAGCCTCCTTTTGGTTCCTATCTTTCCCGCCTTTTCTGTTCTCTCCAGATGATTGGCTACAACCAAGTCCCGCCCCTTTCTGTTCCACCTACCCGAGCTTAGTAGAGAAGGGGCGTGGCCACGGCAGACGTTGGGCGGGTCGCCGTTGGCGGGGCACGAGAGAGGGCCCAGGCCCAGCCTTGCCGCGCCCGTCCCGCCCCTTCTCTTTGATATAGCGGACCGAGCGGCCCTTCTTTGGCGCGTGCGCGTCATCGGGAGGGAAAAAAAAAACACACCCAAACCAAAAAAAAAAACCAGACAAGCGGCGAAGCATGCGCAGTCAGTCGAGATAGAAGCCTTTTTAAAAAATGGTTTCAAAGGCACAGAGTTTGCGCGTGCGCGTTACGGCTTACTGAAGCCAATCCTCTGGGCCGGAGACCTCGTCCTGCGCATGCGCAGAATGCTCAATGACAGGCGCGCGTTGGCTAAGGTGAGGGAAGGGTGGGGGGGATTGCATGGCCCAGGGAGGACGGCCGAGCACCTGCTAGTACTTTTCCTAGTTTTTCAACACTCCTGAGATTCACCTCGCTGTCTAAACTCCGCAGAAACCATCTATACTGCTACAGGGTCCCTGGGCCTACAAGATACTCCAAACTGCGACCCCTGACCCTAGTGTGGAACCCACCTAAATGTGCAGTGTAGAAGGGAACAGCTAAGAAGGAGTAGAGGGAGGGAGACTGGCTAGGGACTGTCCCCGAAGGGAGGGGGGTGTGGAGGTACTACCTCCTGCGACCTTTAACACCCCTCTTCATTTGCTTATGTTTAGGCTGTGGGAAAAGGGGCTGGTCATGTTGCACGTAACCTGGGGGTCCAAGGTCCGAGTATGGTCCCTGGTGCCCGCTCTCCTTGGGACTTCCCGGGCTCTGTCATCCCTGGCGAACAGGATGGGGGTGTACCGCAAGATGTGGAACCCCAAGGAACCCCGAGACTGGGCCCAGCAGTACCGCGAGCGCTTCATTCCATTCTCCAAGGAGCAGCTGCTCCGCCTCCTGATACAGGTACTGCCCAGCAGCGGTCTAAGAGCCTGGGGACTACAATTTCCGGCCGACCTCGGGACAACAGCGCTATACCTCCTATTGAGGACTGCTCTAGCGCCTCCTGGGAGTTGTAGTTCCTGGTCTCTTCAGCATTTTTCTTTTTTTCTTTTTCTTTCCTTCTTTCGTTTTGTTTTTGTTTTTTGTTTTTTGTTTGCTTGGTTTGGTTTTTTATTTTTAGTTTTTTTTTTTTTTTTTGAGACAAAGCTTCTCTGTGTAGCCTTGGCTGTCCTGGACTCGCTTTGTAGACCAGGCTGGCCTTGAACTCACAGCGATCCACCTGCCTCTGCCTCCAGAGTGCTGGGATTAAAGGCGTGTGCCACCACGCCCAGCTGGCATTCTTGGTAGGTACAAGAAAGTTGGAAAGCAGGGTCAAGAAAGAGCTCCAAGATGAGATCCCTAGTGAACACCGGACTGTGACTTTTTCTGGGACCTTGAACAGGCACTCTGGTCTGAGACATGAGTTTTCCCCTTGAGATATAGATATAACTATCATCCTCATTACTTTCTACTACGTAATAAAATTGTACCTGCAGGGCAGTAATTTTCACACTTTGAGCTCTCATTCTGTGGCACCATGCTGTACTGCATGTTGTCATGCATAGGACTGTCAGAACAGCCCATTTTACAGGTGGAAAAGCAGAGTGACCTACCAGACGCTACAGGTATTGAGTGACCCTTGCTTGCTTGATTCTAAGAATGGGTCCCTTACCTCACCCCTGATCTGTTCCAGACCTTGGGCTCTCAACCAACCATCACTGTCAGACTCACCACCGTTGAAGATCATTCATTAATATAACAGTTGTTTTTAAGTTTTTTTTAAAAAAAGATTTATTTATTATGTATACAGTATGCATCAAATCACAGTACAGATGGTTGTGAGCCACCATGTGGTTGCTGGGAATTGAACTCAGGACCTCCAGAAGAGCAGTCAGTGCTCTTAACCGCTGAGCCATCTCTCTAGCCCCCACAACAGTTGTTTATTGAACACCTGCTGTGTACACACAAGTTCTGTGGTAGGCTTTATATACAGGTGCCCACCTGTGAGCACAAACAGTCCCGTCAGAAGTTTCCCCTGGTTAGGCTGGAGGATGGCTTAGCAGTGGGTGAGAGACTTCGTTACTCTTGCAGAGGCCCCAGGATGTTCCCAGCACCCACATGGTGGCTCCCAAGCCACCATAGCTCTAACTCCAGGGGATCCAGTGCCCTCTTCTGAGCCATGGCAGCACTAGGCACACGTAGGGCACATACATGCAGTTAACGCACACATATGCAGTGAATAAATAAAAGTCCCTCTTGAGTCAGATGGGCCCATCATGACCCTCAGAAATGGCTTCACTGAGCCTCAGTTTCCCCCTTTGAAAAACTGCAGTTCTAGGGGGGGTGGGCTGGAGAGATGGCTCAGAGGTTAAGAGCACCGTCTGTTCTTCCAAAGGTCCTGAGTTCGATTCCCAGCAACCATGTGGTGGCTCACAACCATCTATAATGAGATCTGGTGCCCACTTCTGGCATGCGGGCCAGAAAAAAAAAAATCTAATTCTATTAGCCTTGTCCCTTCTCTGGGGGATGATGTTCTGCCAAGAAGGAACACCTGCCACATGGCACACATTCTGTGAATGTGCAGGTAGCGGCAGAGCAGGTGCCTGGCCTCTGGCTCTGCTCTCCCTATGCTGAGTGGGGTCCTACAATTGGCTAAATCATCCCTTAAATACATACTAAAGCCCAGAATTCCCACCCTGTGGGTGGACTACCGCGAAAGGGCTCCTTTGGAGGAAGAGGAGAGAGGCCTAACTGGGTTTTCTTTCTGGGTACCAGGAGTTCCACTCCAGCCCAGCAGAGAGAGCAGCTTTGGAGGCATTCTCAGCCCATGCGGACTTCTGTACCCTGTTTCACTACCATCGCCTCCTGGCCAGGCTGCAGGTGAGGACAGCCGTCCAGTCTTGTCATGCATGTCTGCTCATTGTCTGTTTAGTGTATAGTGACTGATGCCTGCTCGGAGCCTGGCTCTCTTTTAAGTTCTGAGGACTCCGCCATGATCAGGACACAGGTAGCCATGCCCTCACGGAGCTGGCATTTCAGCTGAGGAGACAGGATATAAGGTGAATGTGAGCTACGATGTCTGGTTGAGGGCTCTTCAGGGAAAAGGACTGGGATGTCCTGGAACTCACAGAGACCCAGCCACCCGCTTCTTCCTGCTCTGCTAGGACTGGAGGTGTGCTGGTCTGTGGCAGTGTAGGCCTGGAGGAAGTCAGTTATTTGAACACTTGTTGGACAGGACAGGGTGACTGGAAGATGCGGGTCTGTAGTGAAAGAGCAGCTTCGGAAGGGTCAGGATGACACCAAGGCTGTCAAGGGAACTAGTGGAGTTTCAGGTGGTGACTCGGTGACAGAGATGCTGTCGGTTGGGTGTTTCACACACTAGTTTTTATCCTCAAGGACTTCAGGCTCACAGTCTGAGCTCAGAGTGTGCGCGATCTGGGGTCTAGCGAGGGTTGCTCCCTCATTCAGCCCTCTGCACACGTGGGGAGCTTGAGCAAGAGCTCTGTGGTTTCTTAGAAGGATTTGGATGCTCAGGAGGGCTCTCTCCTCCCCTATGTGTAACCTGCTAACATCACATCTTGGCATGGAGGCCGACCTTGACTCTAGCCTGCCCAGGGATTAGACAGAAACCAAGTGGTCCAGGCCCAGCCGCAGGTTACAGTGACAGTGGAGACCGCCTCAGATAGTTAGGGCTGCAGACCAACCTGATGCTCTTAAGGAGGATAGCCCTAGATTAGGGTTTCTTCCCACCAGCTGGTGAGGGGCTGAACTTTCTTGAAATGTCTAAGGTTGGGACTCCCACAGACTGCTGAGTTGACCCCACCCTCCACCCTCTGGCTGTCCTCCCTGCCTGGCCTGGAACAGTAACAACAGCTCTTCAGAGCCCAGTGTGTGTTCTGTGACCAGCAGCAGCCCTCTCTGCAGCCGCAGCCGCCAGCCTCAGTTGTGCAGACAGAAAGCCAGGCTCGGGAGGGCCTGGGAACGGTCCAGGACACAGGGGTCACAAGTGCAGGCTCACTAGGCTTCCTCAACTGCCTCCGTGTTCCGTCGTGGGTATAGGTGGCTTCTAGAGGTAGAATTCTTTTTGTTTTTGTTAAAAAATATTTTGCTATGTAAAATTTACTCTCCCTCTCTCCCTTTGAGACAAGGTCTCACTTTGTAGCCCTGGCTGGACACACAGACCAGGCTGGCCTTGAGCGCCTAGAGATCTTCCTGCCTGCCTGCTTCTGCCTCTGGAGTGCTGTCATTAAGGGCCTGTACCACCATGCCTAGCCCTGCTATATAAAGTTTAAAATCCATAGAGATGCAGAAAGGATGTGAGCATACCCCTGTTGGGGCAGACTTTCTGGTCATGTGCTAGATGGAGGTGTCTTACTTAGGCTGGTGCTGTGCACTTTCCCACCCCCCACCCCAACAAACCAAAAAAGCCAGTGAGGAGGGTTCTCCTCAGGGGAACAGGATCTATGGTCAGTGTGGACAGGTGCCCTCTGGTGGCCTCTTACTAGAAAGTGGGGTAAAGGCATTCTGAAGCCCTGCAAGCACAGGCCCAGTCGTTGGTCCTGTGCCTTAGCCTGCTAGGGTAATTCCTGTTGCCTCAGTTTTCTTAACAATTATATTTTATTATGAACTCACTAACAGCATACCTCACTTACAACCCGACTAACCCAAACAATAGGAAAAGGAGATTAAAGAACACAATAATGAAACCTTAAGGATATCTATTCCGAGGAACAATTCTCCTGCCATAGTAAGCAGGATCTCAGCAAACCTGCAATTCAACCAAGGTTGCTGCTGGAACCGGGAACAGCAGCTGAGGTCCAGAGCCTCAGCTGGAGCCCAAAGCCTTGAAGCCTTCCCTGGAGCGGTTCTCTCTAGGAGCCTGGAAGTGTTGATGAACAGCCAACACAATCCCAAGCCCTCTCTCCCCTCCTGTCTTGGAGATATATATATATATATATATCCTCTCAGAGTCTCTACTAGGATGTTTTCCCCTGACATTATCCAAGCTCCCCAATGAAGTGGTTCGACTTCTAAGGGGATAAACATCCAGCTCTGTCACTAGTCTGTTCCCAATCCCACACCTGGGATCAACACAAAACCATGTTTATCTCCTCTTCAAATCCCCAGGACACAGGAAGTGGGGTTGATGAGGGGGAGCCTTGCAGGTAGAGAGGCTGCTGCCCTTGGGTTCTGTGTCACCAGCTGTGTCCTCACATCAGGTCCAGACATGGTTGGAGCTTGGGTCCACCTTGAATATGGTGCCCCCAGGACAGGTTTATGCTGGGACATGGGCCAATAAGAAGAGTCCAGGGCAACCCTGGCTCTGGCCTGTTCACTGAGGCAGGGGAGGTGGTGGGTGAGCAGCATTTGGGCCCCACTGGGGATGCCTGAAACTGCACAGAGAACTGCGCCAGTTCTGGACTGCACAAGCCTAGGACTCAGGTGGGAGGCCCCAGGACATGGTGACGAGCAGCCAGCCATTGTCCTTCATCCTCTAGCTGCGAGGCTTCACTAGCCTTGGGGTCAGGCCTGCAGCTGCTCTCAGGCGGCTGAGTGTGACTCGTAGGGCCAGGCAAGGGTTAGAGCCACTGGTGAGTGGAAAGCGGCTGGCAGTCTGCGTAAATAGGGACGCTGCTGTGGCTCTGCACAGAGGTCAGTGCACATATTCTGAAAACGTGCCTCCTGCGATTGGGCAAGCCCACTGTTGCAGCAACTGACCTCGTGTGGTTTTTGAGTTTCAATTGCAGGAGCTAGGTCTGCTGTTCACTCCTATAACTCCGGCATCGGGAGGTAGAGGAGCAGAAATTCAGGGTCAGACATGGCCTCATAAACCTACATCAAAAGCCCCAAAGAGGACCAGTGGCTCAGTTTAGAAGGGTGCTTGCCGAGCTGGGCATGGGCGCACGTCTGTAATCCCAGCACTCGGGAGGCAGAGGCGGGCGGATCGCTGTGAGTTCGAGGCCAGCCTGGTCTACAAAGTGAGTCCAGGACAGCCAAGGCTAACACAGAGAGACCCTGTCTCGAAAAACCAACCAACCAACCAAACAAACAAAAAAACAAAAACAAAAAAACCAAAAACAAAAAAGAAGGGTGCTTGCTGCCAAGGCTGGTGGCCTGATCCCTGGAACCCACGTGGTAGGAGGAGGGAGATGGCCCAGTAGTGTAGAGCATGTGCTGCTTTCCCCAGGACCTTTAGGTTCCCGGCACTCAAATCACGTGGCTCAGAACCACCTGTAGCTACAGCACCTGGGATCCAATACCTGCCTCTGGCCCTCGCAGTAAGCAGCGCTCATGTGCACATACCCCTACACAGACACACATGCACAGTTAAAAATAAAAATAAGTCTTTAAAAAATCTTGCAATACAATGAAACATGCTGTTTGTGCCTCAGAAGCTTCTGAGTGGGTGTTGAGGTGATTCAGCAGGAAAAAGTCCTCGCCATGCAGGCCTGCTGGCCTCAGTTCCAGCCTCAGGACCCATGGACAGGTAGGGAGAGAGAATCAGCTCTGCAAAGCTGTCCTCTAACCACTGCATGTGTGATGCGGTGCATGCGTGTCCCTCCGTCATATACAAACTAATATTACATAGAAGTTTTGTAGGCCGTGGCAGGCGTGTGATCCTGCTTCCCATGGGAAATGGGGATCTCGTCAGGGCTTTGTTTATCTATTGAGTGAGGGATGGTCTTACTTGTAGCCCAGGCTGGCCCAGATCCGCAGGTGCACAATGCTCCTGTCTCCCAAGCGCAAACAGGCGTTATAAGTAGTTGGCAGATCTGGTGTGGCCATACCTCAGTTTTTACATCTGTAAGTAAGGATTACAGTGGTCCTATTCTCATACTGGGAATCTGCCTCTAACTTGCTTCAAGCATAACAAGAAAAATATGTAGGATTTTCACTCTTTCCATCCGTTGTTGTGATCTCATGGCACTGTGCAGAGAATGCGCTGGCTGCAAGGCCCATGGGACCTGAGAGTATCAGCAAGGTCTTGAGTCCATCCCAGTGGGAGGCCATATGGTACCTAATGTCCTTTTCTGACTTCTGTGGGCACCAGGTGAGCATGTGGTATGCCTACATACATACATACACACATACATACATGCATGCAAAACACTCATATACATAAAGCAAAACAAACTTTAAAAAATTAAACAAGCAAGTAGAACAAACAGGAAGCTGATGGTGGTTTGCTCTGCGATGCTCATGGGAACAGTGAACTGAGAAAAGCATTCATGTATGCAGGCACGTGAGTGGGAAGCAGGGAGCAGAGTGAGCAGGAAGAGGGAGGAGAGAGAAAAAGTAGAGCATGGGGAGTGGGAGCACTAGGCCATGCACCATGTCTAGGGAGCACCAGGCCGTGTGCTGTGTCTGGGGAGCACCAGGCCATGCGCCGTGTCTGGGTGTCTAGTTTGAAGCTCTCCGAGGAGAACCTGGCTGGTGGTGATGCAGAAAGGACACAGCCCCCTCCCCCAGCTTCAGTCCTAGCCATGCAATCTTCCAAGGTCACTCTGGGCATCTGTGGCTGCAGTCTGTGGCCGACTTTGCTGTAGTCCTGCCCTGGTCCCAGCATCCCCTGCTCACTGGCGTTGGATGTCTAGCCTTTCCCTCTGCCGCCTTTGCTCAGGCTGTTCCTTATGGAATGCCTTCCACTGTCTGGTGGGACCTACTTAGAGGCTGTTCTGATACCCCGAGACCTTGTGCCTCTCAGTGGTAGGCTGGGCTCCATTACAAATTACACATTGTACTGGGACCAGATAGGCTGGAAGCTGGGACTCTCCCTGCTCCTTCCCTCCCTGCCAGAGCCTGGGGGGGGGGGGGAATGGTTGTCAGTACAGAAGTAAGGGGGTGGAGCTAGGGCAGCTTTTGAGGGCTCCTAAGGGCCTGAAAGGAGTCAGAATTCATTCCAAATTCAGTGGAAAGCTTTGGGAATGCTTTGCGGGATAGTTTTTAAGTGGGGAGAGTCAAGAAGGTAAGCAGAAGCCCCAAGGCCACCACCCTCAGGTGGGAGTGAAGGTGGCATCAGGAGGCAGGGGGTGTCAGCCTGTAAACTCAGGAGTTGACTATGGGGTGATGTTAGGAATCTGCTGATGGACTGTCTTGGAAGGAAAGGACTGGAGGGGACTGGGGGTGACAGGCTGACATGAGAAGCCATCAGACACCGGAAGCAGGCAGGACATCTTGGGGAGCAGGTTGGGAGAGGACATGAAGGGTGGTTACTTAGAGGAATGTTGGAGCCTCAGTGACTTGAAGCACAGGCTTGGCATGTTGATGTGCGATCGTGGGGCGTGGGCAGTGTGCAGGCTCACGTCCACACAGGCCCTACACAAGGGCTAGAGGCAGAGTCCTGTGGGGCCCTGGGACACCCAGTTCCTTCCATGTTGCTGCCCCTCTGTTGCTTGTGGAGTCTGTGGGGTCTGTTTTACCTTTTTTTTTTTTTTTCAATCCTAGGACCCAGGATTCTCCACATACAACTGCTGTATGTGCTGAGCCACACCCCAAGCCCTCAGCAGGGAGCACAGGCAAAGCTGTCCTGCTGAGCTCCATCGGGGCTTCACTCACTCACTCACTCACTCACTCACTCACTCACTCACTCACTCATTTTTGAAAAAGGATGTTACTAAGTCTCAGAAGGTGGTTTTGAACTTTTAGTCTTGTTCCTCCTCCCCCTCCTCCTCTTTTCCTTCTCTTTTGGTGTTTCAAGACATGGTTTCTCTGTGTAGCCCTGGCTGCCCTGGACTCACTTTGTAGACCAGGCTGGCCTCAAATTCATGAAGGTTTGCCTGCCTCTGCCTCCCGAGTGCTGATGTAAGACTCTGATTGGGAGAGTCTATTCCAGGAAGCAACACTGCTGCCACTGAGGCTGCCCTCCTGCCCCTGAGGTCAGCCCAGCTGCCCCTCCTCCACAGCCCACTCCTGGGGGTCAGGGGCAGCCTCTTCAGCCCCCATGAAATTCAGCAGCTCTCCCCTCTGTATCACCCCTGCTCTGTCCTTTAAGATTCCCCTTCCACGACATAGCCTGAGCCTCTCAAAGCTGTGAGTCCATCTTTCCCCAGGGGAGGTGCCATCACTAGCCAATGCCCTACCAACTGTCCCGGCACCACCAGAGGAGCTGGAGTTGCTGTTTCCACCCAGAACTGGAGGGCCGGATGTGGTCTCCAGAGGCCCAGTGGGGGAGGGACAATCAATGACCGTCCACCAACGCAGGATGTCTCGTACATAACCTCTGACTGAGCGACCCACCGAACGGCGGGAGAAAGAAGGAGGTGGGCCAGCCAGGTCCTCAGAGGATGGAGAAGGGCCCAACACTGCCAGGGGCCCACCCACCCTGCAGTCTCAAGGTCATGTGGTGGTGGCCTTTCCGCACCAGGGCTCCGTGGGGCCAAGACAGGTAGAGTGAACCTGAGGCCACCTCGTCTTTGAAGTGCTGCAGGGAGAGTTCTGCAAAACTGTCTGAAAAGGCAGCCTCTGCTCCAGGCTCTGCATATTGCGGGTGGGGGACCGGGTAGAGGCGAGAACGGTGGCAAGATCCTGGGCAGCAGCCCTCACACAGGATGCACAGAACTCTTGCCAGCTTGGGAGAGGGGTGGTGGAGGATCCAGAAGAAGGAGATCTGCTGTCCCCATATCCTGGAGAACCTTTTCCTCTGAACTTCCTTCCGGTTTCTGCTCCTGGACCACCAAAATCTGGGAGAGAATAGGGGAGAAATGGCCTAATCCAAGAGGGGGGAGCAGTTATAAGTTCCTTCCAGATGACAATGTAAGGAACCTGGTCCGGGTGTCCAATGGACCCAATTTCAAACAACGTTTTTGACAGCCATAGTGGTATTTAAGTCAAATGTCCCTGCAGCTGGCCAGCCAACTCCAAATTTGGAGGAACAGAAAGTAATCATTTTGTCCTTTTTAACAACTAAAGACATATTGTGGGCTCTAGTCCTAACTTCAGTCCAATGGTCAAGAACTATAGTCAAAGGCATAGACTCCTTCTGTCCCATATTCAGATAAAAGTTCAAAAAGATCATCAGTCCTAGTCCACAAGCAAACACAGAGATACAGACAAAGACCAGAGCAGCTCACCACTGCCACTGACGAGGAAGCCACAAGCAAACACAAAGACCAGAACAGCCACTGCCACTGATGAGGAAGAAACCAAACCAGGGGGTGGAGGCCTGGATATCCACCAGGCACAAGGCGCTCATGCACCGGACGGGGAGGAATTGTCTCAATTCTCTCTGTGAGACATGCAGTGTCCTCCAGACTCCTTTCAGCAGCTGTCTTGGCCTCGCTGGCGGGGACCTGAACCTCGACTTCAGGCTGAGAGACTGTGACCCTCACAGGTGTTCATGAACAAGCCAAAAGCAGAACAGATCATCAGCCGACACAGAATTAAAGAGAGTAAGACAACGCAGAGACAGACCCAGGTACCTGACAGATGCTTGAGCGATCCTCTCCGATCTGAGTCCTCTCTTCTCAAACGGTGCTTCGATTCCCGGCCATTGCACCAAAATGTAAGACTCTGATCGGGAGAGTCTATTCCGGGAAGCAACCGAATGAGAGGCAGAGACCTATTCGATGCAAATGCAAGAGAAAGTTTATTGGTCCAATGTGGTGGTGTCCACCTGCACCCGAGGGAGAGGAGACCCCGAGTAACAAAAGCACTGAGTTTTTATACTTTTTCAAAGGCAGATTTGTAACAATCTTATTGGCTACTTAATTCTATTGGGTGGTTCTAAAACTGCCTCAGCCCAGAGGTAAATGTGTTGGGGCGTGGGCGAGTGGGGTAAGTGCCTGTGTGTGCAAGCTAAAGCTGTCAGCTCTGCAGGGTGGAATTCCTCAGTGCCTGTCCTCTTTCTGACCCTGCTTCAAAACAGAGTCAGGTTGGATCTCTCACTGGCATTAAAGGTGCGCACTGCCACACCTGGCTGTTGTTTCTGATTCTTTAGAAGAAGGGCAGACAGACCTGTGCTGCCAGGTCCAGAGCCCTTAATCTTCTGTGTTGTTGTTCTGTTTTTCTTTTCTCTATCTTCCTATATGGGGAGGTTAGTTAGGTATACCTACGGGAGGGGGCTAAGGGGAGACCTGGGAAAAGACATTTAGTTTCTTCAGTTTCCTGGAGGTAGGGGGCATACCACAGAGGCAGGCACAGGATGGTGGGAGCTCTACTGGGGTTCCTGAGACAGGTGTTGTATATAGCTTATTTTATTTAATAGAAAGGGGGAGATGAAGGAGAGATAAAGATGTTTTTGTTTAGATCCCAAGTGTGGGTTGAGGAACAGACTCATGAGAGAGCAGGTGATATTTATCCCCTTAGGAGTTGAACCACCTTGTGGGAGAGATTGGTTGTTACCAGCTGAAAAACATCCTTGAACAAATTCTGAGAGGAGATAAAAGTGTGAGCCAAAAACAGGAGGGGTGGCGTCTTTGGAGACTTGGGATTGTTTGGCTGTTCATTGCTCCACTTTGAGATGCTCCTGGAGAGAACCACTTGAGGGAAGGGTTCGGGGCTCCAGGCTCCGGCTGAGGCTCCGGGTTCTGGGTCTTTCAGGTTCCGGCAGAAGAAATCCTGTTGACTATGCCAGGAGAATCGTTCCTAGGAACTGACACCCAGAAGGTTTCAGTCATGTGTCCTTTAATCTCCTTTTCCTTTTGTTTAGGTTAGTTGGGTTATAAGTGAGATACGCTCGGTTAATAAGTTCATAATAAAAAATAATTGTTAAGAAAATTGAGCCTACAGACAGGCATGTGAGAAGCAGAAGCTCGGGACATCACAGGATGAGACCTTCTACAGGCTTGGAGCCGTGGGCTGTGTACGGTGTGGCCTCTGGTGCTCTGGCACGTGGCCCTGGGATGAAGCCTCAGAGGAAATGGCCCCCTGTGAGGAGAGCTGGAGGCATGCAGGCAGCTTTTGACTGATCACTGTGGACAGCTCAGACATGCTTCTGACTAGGCTTTTGCTGCTGCTGGGAGGACCATGTCTTCAACAGTTGGAAAGGTTTTGCTTTGACAGGGTCTTACTTAGCCCAGGCTGGTCTTGAACTTGTGATGTTCCTGTTTTAACCTCCCGAGCGCTGGGATAACAGTGTGTGCCGCCATGCCCAGTCAACACTTTATCCCCCAGCCCTCCTCTTTTTCTTTTTTCTTTAAAACGATTTATTTATTTATCATATGTACAAGTGTTTTGCCTGCATGTACACCAGAAGAGGGCACCAGATCTCATTACAGATGGTTGTGAGCCACCATGGAGTTGCTGGGAATTGAACTCTAGACTGTAGGCTCAATTTCCTTAACAATTATACTTTATTATGAACTTATTAAACGAGCATACCTCCCCTTATAACCCTACTAGCCTAGATAAGAGGAAAAGGAGATTAAAGAAAACAAGAAGGAAACCTTCTGGGTATCAGTTCCTAGGCATGATTCTCCTGGCATAGTCAGCAGGATTTCAGCAGGCCAGCACTTCAGGTTGCTGCTGGAACCTGGAGCCGCAGCCACAGCCCGGAGCCCCGAAGCCTTCCCTGGAGCGGTTCTCTCTAGGAGCATCTCAAAGTGGAGTGATGAACAGCCAAACAATACCGAGACCCCCAAAGCCCCTGCCTCCAGTCTGTTCAAGGATGTTTTCCAGCTGGCAGCAATCAAGCTCCCACACTCGGGATTATGACAAAAGCAGGGTTACCTCCTCTTCTCAGGACCTTTGCAAGACAGCAGCCAGTGCTCTTGGTTTTTCGTTTTTGTTTTTTCGAGAGGGTTTCTCTGTGTAGCCTTGGCTGTCCTGGACTCACTTTGGAGACCAGGCTGGCCTCGAACTCACAGCGATCCGCCTGCCTCTGCCTCCTGAGTGCTGGGATTAAAGGCGTGCTCCACCACACCCGGCTGCAGCCAGTGCCCTTAACCTCTGAGCCATCTCTCCTGCCCCCCCCCCTTTAAGCATTCCTTAGCCTAAGTGCATGAGGCCCACTGCTCTAGTCTACAGGGGGTTTTAAAGCATTCCTGCCTCAACAGGCCAGGCAGGGTCTGAGGCTTGCACCACAAGTAGGAGTGCAAATTTAGAGAGGTTGTTACCTCCGCTCAGTCCCTGCATGAAACCTTTATCCTAGTACCCTGCCTCGGCCTGCTGGACGGTCCGTCTCCACCAGGCTGCCTGGTCCCCTGCACTGTCTTTGCAGGGGAGGTCCCTGCTCAGCAAAGACCCCAGAAGGGAGCTGGGGGTACAGTTGAGGCTGTCTACATGAGGTTTTCATTCTTTTTAAAAAACTATTATTTTAATTTTCTGTGCATTGGTGTTTTGCCTACACTTATGTCTGTGTGAGGTTGTTGCGAGCTGCCATGTGGGTGCTAGGAATTGAACCCAGGTCCTTCAGAAGAGCAACCCATGTTCTTAACCCCTGAGCCATCTCTCTAGCCCTGATTTTTTCATTTTGAAACAGGGTCTTACTATGTTGCCCTGGTTAACCTGGATATTTTTATGTAGACCGGGCTGGACTCTAACTCAAAGAGAGCCACCTCATCCAGCTACAGTGGTTTTTTTTGTTGTTTGTTTGTTTGTTTTGTTTTGTTTTTTTCAGCTACAGTGTTTTAAGGTGTGGGTGGTGGGCCGCACAGGGCAGCATGGAGAGGAGAGTAGGAGAAGACTGAGCTCTGGGCTTTCCTCGTTCTCTGGGGCCCACAGCCCCCTGTTGTGATCTCCCTGTTTTTCTTATTGTCTCTCCTCAGGCCTTGTATGACCCCATCAACCCTGACAGGGAGACGCTGGACCAGCCGTCCCTTACTGACCCCCAGCGCCTGTCCAGCGAGAAGGACGTGCTCCAGGCTCTGCAGCCCCTGCTGGCCCAGGCCAACTTCTCTCCGCTCTCTGAAGATGCCCTGGCCTACGCACTTGTTGTCCATCACCCTCAGGATGAGGTCCAGGTATCTGTCCCCAGAGGAGCCATATTTGCTGCCCTAGAGGAACACGCCCATCCCCAGCCATTTGGGGGACCCTTGTCAGGAGAGGGTCATCAGATGAGGGTCTCAGTGCTGTCGCCACCTGACAGGATCTTGTGATAAACAATATAAAACTCATTCCCATGGGGCTGGAGAGATGGCTCCATGGCTCAGAACACTGGCTGCCCTTGCAGGGGGCTCTGTCTGTTCCCAGCACCCACGGGACCACTTACAGCGAGTGGTTTGTAATTCCCTCCTTTCTGTCTTTTACAGGTGGGTACTAGGCATATACATAGTACACTTACATTAAGAAGTGTACACATAAAATCTTCTTTACAAATCCAGAGGCTGGAATCCAAGTACTAGGAAGTAGAGGCAGGTGGATCTCTGTGAGCTCGAGGCCAGCCTGGTCTACAGAGCAAGTTCCAGGCCAGTCAGGACTACATAGTGAGACCTTTTCTCAATATCCCCTGAAAAAATTTTGTCCCTAAAATAACCCACCAAAAAATAACAAAAACCCATCTCTATCCTCTCTTCCTTTTTTTTAAAGATTTATTTATTTTATGTATATGAGTACACTGTCTTTATGCACACCAGAAGAGGGCACCAGATCACATTACAGATGGCTGTGAGCCAACATGTGGTTGCTGGGAATTGAACTCAGGACCTCTGGAAGAGCAGACAGTGATCTTAACCTCTGAGCCATCTCTCCAGCCCCTCCTCTCTTCCTTAAAGTCAACAAAATTGTGAGGAAATACTAGACTCTTCCAGGTTCACATGTTAGTGAACTTTAAGATGTATTTTTTCTTTTTAAAAAATGGATTTATTTATTTATTTATTACATAGACAGTGCTCTGCCTGCATGTACACCTGCAGGCCAGAAGAGGGCACCGGATCACATAATAGATGGTTGTGAGCCACCATGGGGTTGCTGGGAATTGAACTCAGGACCTCTGGAAGAGCAGCCAGTGCTCTTAACCTCTGAGCCATCTCTCCAGCCTCAAGATGTATTTTTTCTAGACACATTCTGTCATAGTTTGCGATGTGACCTGCTCGTGGTGGTGAGACATGCTTAAGTGACTATGCCTTGTCTTTGTAGTTGCTTCATAAATGGGAGACTCTTAAAACCAGTGCTACCTTAGGGTCTAACAATATTCCTGTGTGCAGGCCCAACCTAGAGGCTGTGGTGCTGTGCAGTGTAGCCCTGTAGTGGCCACCATGACTAACCACACGTGCCTGCCTACCTGCACTGCATGATCAGCAACAAAAGGCCACGTCCGTTTTTCTGGCTCGGATGCACATCCTGGCGCCCTGACCAGGCTCGTGCTCAGCCACCTCTGCTTCCTTTTCCTCTTGGCAGGTGACAATAAATTTGGATCAGTATATCTACATGCAGTTCTGGGCTCTGGGCCAGAGAATTGGGCCGATGCCCCACATGTCCAGTGTGGGCTCCAAGCGTGGCTTCTTCAGAAAGTTGCCCCCTGTGGAGAGGTGAGCAGGCCCTTGTTCCCCAGGTGCGGCAAGAGGGAGCACCGAGTGAGCTGGGACGGCCTGACAGGTCAGGGTTTGGGTTTTGTGGCTTTGGCCCCTGGCAGAAGTCCAGAAGTGAGAGGCATGAATTGTCTAAATGCAGCCTGTTTTTCCCGAGAGAAAGTAAGAGCTACTGTTCCCACAGAAAGAGAAGGGAGGGGTCAGTCGCCTCCATTTCCCATACGAGGAAAGTTGAGACTCAGGGAGGGGAAGCCACATCCAAAAGGAGTAGCACAGCCATGCTCCCGCTGAATGGCTGCAGGCCCATTAACAGGAACATATAACACGTGACTTACTTCCAGCGCCTGGCGATTCAGTAGCTTCCTACAAGGCCATGCAGCAGGGAGATGTGGCATTTTAGGTATGTTCAGTCACAGTTCTTTAAAGGAACAACACACACAAACATATATGTATGTGCATATATGTGTATATAATACATATATGCCTAATGGATGTATGAGACTGGCTTTCAGCCCGTGGTCAGGGTAGTCTAATGGTTGCCTCACAATGGAAAGAGTAAGAATCCAGTTGTTGGTGGGTCCTGGAGGTTTCTGGAGAGCTGCCAATCAGAACCCTGAAGTCAGTTCTAATACCGGAGGAGGAACGCCTCGGCAGCAGGAGAATGTTACCAGTGAGCATGAGAGAAGCAGGCGAAGGGCAAAAGCTCCCTTCTTCCTGTCCACTTACTTACTTACTTTGAGACGTGGTCCTCCTTATGTTGCTCTGGCTGTCCTGCGACTTGCTCCGTAGACCAGGCTGGCCTTAGACTCACAAAGATCCATCTGCCTCTGCCTCCTGAGTGCTAGAATCAGGCCTTTTATATGGGCTATCACTAGAAAGTGGACTGCCAAGTTTTAGGGTGAGTCTTCTCACCTCAAAAATCCAGTCAAGAAAATTCCTCACAGGTGTGCCCAGAAGCTTGGGTTTTAGTGGGTTCCAGATGTGGTCAAGGTGACAACTAAGAGGCAGCCATCCCAAGGTGGGAGGGCTCTGCTCTCCCCGTGCCCACATCCTCCTTTCTGGTCCCCAGGAGATATTTCAAGCGTGTGGTGTTGGCAGCCAGGACAAAACGGGGCCACCTGGTTCTGAAGAGCTTCAAGGACACCCCACTGGAGGGCTTAGAGCAGCTGCTGCCGGAGCTGAAAGTGCGCACGCCCTTGCTGCAGCGCGCCATGCTCAACCTGATGCTGCTGTTCTCTGGAGTTGTGTTCTTCGTCAACGTGGGCATGGTGGTACTGTCTGACCTCAAGGTGGCCACCTCCCTGCTGCTACTGCTCTTTGCCGCCTTCATGGGCCTGAGGGCCTCCAAGGTGAGCATCCTTGGCTCCTGCTGCTCCGACTGCCCAGCCAGGTCCCCTGTCCTTGAGTTCTTCCGTGCATTGGTCCTGGGCGTGACGTCTTTACATCCTCCTTACTTCATTTGTCAGCACCCTTGCTAGGGTACCGCAGACTCTTATGCATTGTGCCTCAGTTTCCTCATCTGCAAAGGGGAATCCTAGTGGAGCCCTGGCGTTGTTAAGAACACAGCAAACTGTAGCAGCATTTACTACTTTGTGGGTTCCTGTTTCTCCTCTCCAGCTTAGCCCCCTAACACTAGCTAGGAGAGAAAAAAGGATAGAGAGAGAAGGGGGCGACATTATCATTAGACTGTTATCTGCTGTTTGGGATGTTGAGCTCCTTGGGGTAAGTGTGATCTTCACCAACAGGACATCTAATTTCTTGTCTCTGTTTCTTTGCACACAACTACTTGACAGCAACCAACAGCATCCGACCACCCACAGCAACCCTGCCTCTCCAGGCCCTAGCATTTATATACCCTCTGAACAGTTCCCAGAATTCCAAACATCACACACTCATAGAAACTATCTGCAGCTGGCAAAGCCACACCCCTGCTGGAGCACGGGAAAAATCACAGTCACCTGCTGTGAAGCAGCCCCCATATACCAGGATTAAAACAAAAACATATTCCCATAACATTTTTATGTTTAAAAAAAAACAACAACAAAATTCTCACTACATCTGGCTCTACTGTTCTGTGTCTTAAGCAAGTTGCTTAACTTCTCTGTGCCCCAGCTCCTACACTGCCAATGCGGGTGATGACCTGCAGAGGGCGGGCAGGGCCGGAGTGAACCAAAGCGAGCCTGGCCACAGCACAGGTCGGGCTTATCCAGTGCCCTTTACCTGTACTTTTCTTTACAGGGTAGTAGCTTAAACTGTTCTTTTTCAACTATGTAAAGGTTCAAATAGATATAGAAATAGGGTCACCTGCACCCAGTGTCCAGTTTCCAACAATCTGATTGCATCACACACACCCCCCCCTCCCCGTCTCTCTGTACTAGGTCACTATGAAGCAAATCTTAGACGTGTCACCTGGGAATACTTGACAGGGATGCTCTGGGGCTAAAACTCATGTTTTAAATCATTGCACAAACCCATTAACATGTGGCCAGAGAGCAAAGTAGTGGACCACTGGCAGAGGGAGTACTCTTCAGTCTAACCCCAGCTCCAACCCAGAGCTGAGCTCAGGAAGCCAGGCTGCCTGGGCACTCTGCTTGAGTGGCCCTGCACCAGTGGTTCTGAGCCTGCATCCCCACAGGTGTTTGGGCAGCGCCGCAGTGCCCAGGCGCTGGAGCTGGCACACATGCTGTATTATCGAAGCACATCCAACAACTCCGAACTGCTCAGTGCCCTGGCACTCCGCGCACAGGAGGAGCATATCAAGGAAGCCCTACTGGCTCACAGCTTCCTAGCCCGCAGGCCAGGGGGCCCCCAAGACCCACCTGAAGGTAAGCCCTCCCTGCCTCCTAGGCCCATGACAATCGGCTGCCTCCCTGGCCCTCCTTTCTGACCCCAGACCCTTTCTGCTGTCCCCAGGTCTTCCCTGCTACCACTAGGTCCTTCCTTTTGTCCCCCCCATCCCTCCCTGCTGTCCCCCCCAGGGCCCTCCCTGCTGTCCCCCCCAGGGCCCTCCCTGCTGTTTCCCCCCCAAGGCCCTCCCTGCTGTCCCCCCCAGGGCCCTCCCTGCTGTCCCCCCCACCCCCCCAGGGCCCTTCCTCAGGCCCAGGATTCCTCTAGCTCCAGCTTGGACACAGTCTTTCCCTACAGAGACCTCCAGGTGGCTGCAGTCTGAAGTGGAAAGCTGGCTTCTGGCCCAGTCAGGCTGTGATGTGGCCTTCAATGGACCTCGGGCCCTGGCCCATCTGCAAGCCCTGACCCCCAGTTTCGGGTTGTTTCCACCACCTGATTTGCCACAACTGGACCCACTGGTCCTAGGCACTGCAATGGCCCCGCAGGCTGTGCCGGGCAGTAGCTACCCCTCCTCTTGACCACTCACTACCAGGCCCCGCAATGGCAGGGTGCCAGCCTCCTCCTCCTCCACGGCAAGCTGTCAATCGCGGCAACTGCATCGCCTTCTAGGACTCTGGGTTGTTGACAGGCCATGATTTCTGCTAGGCCATTAGTTTTGCAATGCTATAGACTTCAGAGTAGCCAATCAGGGCTGCTGGCAGTTGCTAGGCAGCTAACTGAGGCCAGCCAATCAAAGCCGTGTATTTCAGCTTGTTATTTTTTTAGTCCCGCCCCTGGCGGGAGCCTTACCCAAACCAGTGGAGGGGGCGGGGCTTGGGGAGGCTTAACACAGCTGCTGGAGTGCAGCTGCCAGCATTTGCCACATTGAGTCCCGCCAGGCTGTGAAAGCTGCACCCGGAGGCTCTGCTTCAACATCTGTTTAGCTTACACAGGAACTGCCCACCACATGCACCTGGGCGGGGCCCACTGCAACCAGCGAGCCGTTTGGCCCTGGCACACAGCGGTGACAGACACTGGGCACCTCAGCCACTGGCAGCCAATCAGAATTCCTGGAGGGAGCTCCTCTGAATCCATGTGAGAAGAGCCATCTGTTCTGAGGCTGATCTGTTCTGGTTGAAGGCACTGGGAACTTCCTGCCCCAAAGAAGATCTGCAGGATTCCACCCCAAGCTCACTCCAGCTCAGGCCCCTAGGCTTGCCCTGCCGTGCTGTGGAGACCACTTCAGTCAGGGTTTCCCCACCTGTGCAATATTTATCATTTTACCCTCCTCCAAAGGAATAAATCATGTTCAATAAATATGATGGGTGTGGCTGCAGATGAAGGGGGGTGGTCAGAATCCTGGAAAGAGGGTGTGGCTAGGTCCTGAGGTGGACACTGGAAGAGCCTGGCTCTCAACCAGGAAGACAGGGTACAGGAGGGCACCCTGCCAGAAGTAGGTGCCTGTGAAACCCAGCTGGTACCCGCTGCCTCGAAGTACAGAGTGTCATCTTGGCTGTAGAGGTGGCCTTTGATGGTGGGGAAAGGGTTAGGGTCTGGAAAGGAGAGGAGACAGGGTTGGGCAGGAAACAGCTCTGCCAGTGGTTGGGTCAGAGAAGGCATGGAAGGGACCATCAACTCAGAATGAAAGGCAGCCCGGGCTCCTGAGAGTGCTGCTGACAGCCTGGAGCAGGTAGAGGGAACCGAGCTCTGTTGAGGTCTTCAGGGAAGGAAGGCATGCACCCTGAGCTTACCAAGGCAGGGTGCCCTGGGGAAGCTGGCTCCAGCCTGTGTGCCAGGGCAGAGCCTGGGAGTTGAGCTCTGGGTGAGACTGTTGTTCAGGAAGTGGGGAGAGCTGAGGCAGGCTCTTGGTTAAGCGGATTTATTTTCTAGGGGACACACAGCGCTCATTCCCGCTTCCGCAGGTGGATGTAGACAATGCCACTGACCAGGGCTAGTGGGAAAGCCACCCAGGCCAGGATGAAGCAGTAACCAAAGCTGCCCCCACGTGGGTGCTTCGCCAGGATCTCCTCAGCGTGGATGGCATAGATCAGTGCCCCAGAGAACACGGCTGTACCTGCGGAACCATGAACACAACAGCGTGGGGCTGGGCGCACAGGGAGGCCGCAGAACCCCCAGAAACCACAGGCAGCCAGCTGTGCAGAGCAGCCATAAGCCCCTTGTGCCTCCACCTCTGGTCCCTAACTGCTCATGTGTGAAATAACTACCCATGCGATCTTTCTGAGTGTTTCATAAGCCAAACATGCAGGCATGAGTAAGTAAAATGAGGGGTGGGGGTGGGGGGACTCTCTGGGAACCCGGGAAGATGTTTCCAAAAACCACCGTGATTAACTCAGCCTTTTGCAACCTAGAGCCAAAAAAATTAAAAACTAAATAAGAGCAGTACTTTCGGATCTCATTGACCTCTTCATGCCCTCCTTCCCCCTTCAAACATCAACTTATTTGACCTAAAAAAAAAAAAAAAAAAAAAAAAAAGGTGGAACATGACCTGATGGCTCAGCCCTACACTTAAAGTTACTCAGGATGCAGAGGCCAGAGGACATAAATCTCAAGGCCAGCTAGGATGATTAGCGAGACCCTATTTCCAACTAAAAAATAAAAATAAAAAGAGGGTTGAGAGCACGTGCCTAGAATCCACGAGCGTGGTGGAGCTGGCCACATGCCTCGGAGATGAGAGTTTGGCTAGCATGCCAGAGGCCCTGTGGTACAGCCCCAATACTGGGCGAAGAGAGAAAATTAGTTCCCTGAGCCGGTACACAGGAAACAGCAGTTGGCTGCTGTGCCTCAGAATACTCCTGTCGTGGATCCTGTTAGCTGCCTCCATGCCTGGAGCCCAAGTTATTTGCCAACACCCACTTCCATGGTGCTGGCTCACTGAAGCCCGTGGCGTCACGGAGGCTGATCCCGGGAGGGGAGAAGGCTGGGGACCTTGAAGATGGTTTACTTCCTGAGCCTTGAGGACGGACTTACTGGTGCAAAGCTGACAGAGGCCGGTGGCGTAGAAGAGGCCGCCTCTTCGCATGGTGTAGAGTTGGAACATGAAGAGGATGAAGGACAGGCAGCAGAGGATGAGGGACAGCACCATAAGCACCTGCACTGCCTTCAACCAGCCTGCAGGGGGAGACACCCGGGAGGTCACCGCCGGCCCCTTGCGGTCCCCACTGGCGGCGCTCTACCCACTCCGGGTTCAGGCAGGCAAGCTTGGGGGGGGGGGTGTTGCCAGGGTTACCAGGCAAACACCTTCCTGGAGAGAGCTACATCCCCACCCTCACTCGAGGGAGGCAACTCCATCTACAGAGCTCTGGCCTTCCCCTATTCTTCCCCAGTTCCTTACAACTTTGAAAAGTGTCCTTAGAATTTAGGGCGCTCTCTCCCCAGGCCTTAAGCTGTAGCACGTGGCCTCCACCCTTTCTGGAGCCATCAGAACAGAAGCAGTGGCTTTTCCACCCTGACAGGCTGCCTATGCCAGCCCCAGATGCTCAGGGCCTCGGCTAGATTCCCAGCCCAAGACCTCGACTGTTGAGGCCTTCTACGCCTTACCGTCCCCCGGCCCCCCTCCCCGGGCTATATGCTCACCATTCTCACTGACGTTGCTGCAGGCCCATGTTTGGGTGGTGGTGTTCCATGTGCAGTCATACCACAGGTTCAGGGACTCCTTCTCTGGGAGGGTCCACCAGGACTGGGGATGGGAGGGCAGACGGGGGAGGGTGAGGAGAGAAGGAGAAAAGATGTCAGGGAGAGTGGGGATGGGGGCACCTGGAAGGTGTGGACTGATGGGTCAAAAGGGTGGGCCAAAACAGTGTGGAAGGGACTGGCCCAGAAGTAGAGGTAGGGAGGTGGAGGCAGAGGGGAGGTGGAGGCAGGGGGGAGGTGGAGGCAGGGGGGAGGTGGAGGCAGGGGGGAGGTGGAGGTGGGGGGGGAGGTGGAGGTGGGGGGGGAGGTGGAGGCAGGGGGGAGGTGGAGGCGGAGGGAGGGAGGTGGAGGCGGAGGAGGGAGGTGGAGGCGGAGGGGGGAGGTGGAGGCAGAGGGGGAGGTGGAGGCAGAGGTAGGGAGGTGGAGGCAGGGAGGGAGGTGGAGGCGGAGGGGGGAGGTGGAGGCGGAGGGGGGAGGTGGAGGCAGAGGGAGGGAGGTGGAGGCAGGGAGGGAGGTGGAGGCGGAGGGGGGAGGTGGAGGCGGAGGGGGGAGGTGGAGGCGGAGGAGGGAGGTGGAGGCGGAGGGGGGAAGTGGAGGCAGAGGGGGAGGTGGAGGCAGAGGTAGGGAGGTGGAGGCAGGGAGGGAGGTGGAGGCAGAGGGGGGAGGTGGAGGCGGAGAGGGGAGGTGGAGGCAGAGGGAGGGAGGTGGAGGCAGAGGTAGGGAGGTGGAGGCAGGTGGGGAGGTGGAGGCAGAGGTAGGGAGGTGGAGGCAGGTGGGGAGGTGGAGGCAGAGGTAGGGAGGTGGAGGCAGAGGGGGGAGGTGGAGGCAGAGGAGGGAGGTGGAGGCAGAGGGAGGGAGGTGGAGGCAGAGGGAGGGAGGTGGAGGCAGAGGGAGGGAGGTGGAGGCAGGTGGGGAGGTGGAGGCAGAGGTAGGGAGGTGGAGGCAGGTGGGGAGGTGGAGGCAGAGGTAGGGAGGTGGAGGCGGAGGGGGGAGGTGGAGGCGGAGGGGGGAGGTGGAGGCGGAGGGGGGAGGTGGAGGCAGAGGAGGGAGGTGGAGGCAGAGGGAGGGAAGTGGAGGCAGAGGGAGGGAGGTGGAGGCAGAGGTGGGGAGGTGGAGGCAGAGGTGGGGAAGTGGAGGCAGAGGGAGGGAGGTGGAGGCAGAGGTGGGGAAGTGGAGGCAGAGGGAGGGAGGTGGAGGCAGAGGTGGGGAAGTGGAGGCAGAGGTAGGGAGGTGGAGGCAGAGGTAGGGAAGTGGAGGCAGAGGGAGGGAGGTGGAGGCAGAGGTGGGGAAGTGGAGGCAGAGGTAGGGAGGTGGAGGCAGAGGTAGGGAGGTGGAGGCAGGTGGGGAGGTGGAGGCAGAGGTAGGGAGGTGGAGGCGGAGGGGGGAGGTGGAGGCGGAGGGGGGAGGTGGAGGCGGAGGGGGGAGGTGGAGGCAGAGGAGGGAGGTGGAGGCAGAGGGAGGGAAGTGGAGGCAGAGGTGGGGAAGTGGAGGCAGAGGTAGGGAGGTGGAGGCAGAGGTAGGGAGGTGGAGGCAGAGGGGGGAGGTGGAGGCAGAGGGGGGGAGCTGGGGGCAGAGGAGGGAGCTGGAGGCAGGGGTAGGGAGGTGGAGGCAGAGGTAGGGAGGTGGAGGCAGAGGAGGGAGGTGGAGGCAGAGGAGGGAGGTGGAGGCAGGGGGGGAGGTGGAGGCAGAGGTAGGGAGGTGGAGGCAGAGGTAGGGAGGTGGAGGCAGAGGAGGGAGGTGGAGGCAGGGGTAGGGAGGTGGAGGCAGAGGGGGGAGCTGGAGGCTCACCATGGGCTGTAGTGGAGGTTCACAGTGAGCTGGAAGCTTACCTTGTCCAAAGTGGCCACAAAAAGCAAGACGAGAATGAGGATGTGAAGGGCAGAGACGGCCAGCAGGAGGACTGACATGGCTGCCAGGTGCCTAGCTCAGAGCAGGGGAGGCAAGCCTGAGAAGGGTGGGACAAAGGGTGGGCGCTCAGTCCTGGGGGAAGAGGGCTGGGGTCTGGCTTTCTAAGTCAGAGAGGAAGGTTAGGGAGGCCTCTAGCATCTGAGGGCGGGTGGCTTGGGAAGTCCCCTGGGCGTGAGCAGTTCCCCCTGGGGAGTAGAAAGTAAGGCCAAGACGATGCTGGCGCGTCCTCAGTGCCCTGTCCCCAAGCTCTGTGGGTCACCATATGAAAGTTTAAATTGATGCCCCTTTCCAAGCCCTCAGGAGCAGGAATCGCCCCCAGGACAGGCATCCTTGACTCACTCGCTCTCTCCTCCTGGGGTGAGTCACGAGTGACTCATCCCTGCCCCTCGCACCCCCCACTCCTAGCCCAGGGGAAATGCCAGCCCCTGGCTGAGCCTCTGTGGTCCTCGCCCCACCCCACTGCAAACCCAAGGCTCTGGACGTTAGGGGAGATGAGGGGAGACGGATGAGAAACAGGGAGGGGGAGGGCTGAGTGGATAGACCACCTCCTACCAACCACCCTTCAGAGAGAGCTCAGGCAGCCCTGGGAGCCCTCCTGTACCCCTTAATCTCAGGCGAGAATGGAAAACCCCAAGGAGAAGCCTCAGGACACGTTTCATGGTGGGCTCTGTGGGGACCGCAAGTCCTGTGGGCGGCCCAACCCCTTCCTGTATCCCCACCACAAAGACTGAGAGAACCCTTCTTCAGCCACCAGTGTCCTCGGGGAGCTAAGAGTGGAGGGTCTCTTCCTGCCTGGGGTGCCCCTCCCACGGTGCCATGCTGCTCAGGAAATAAAGTCCCGTCTGAATAACGGATTGAAAACTTACCGGGAGTCGCTGCAGAAGTCAGAGTTGGAGTCTGTCCTCCTTCGGGCCTCTGGCCCCGCCCTTCTGCTCCCTCCTTCCACTCTGAGTCCCCCGCCTCCCTCACAGCCTTCCTCCCACCCCGTAATACCCACCCTTCTCCCTCTCCTTACCCCCTCCTTCCCTTTCTCTCTCTCCTCTGGTGCTTTTCTGCTTCTCTCAACTCTCAATATATACCAACCCTTTTATATCCACTCTGGCCTCGCCCAGCTGAGGTCGCAGTCTGGGGAGGGCACAAGCTCTTGGTTCCTTATTCTCTGCCCACCCAATCACACAGTAGGCATGTTCTGGGACCTTCTTTTTGGCTCAGATGAGACGTCTTTGGTCCCCTGGGGTGGGGCACATTACCTCCTTGGACTGGATGCCTGCCCTCTTGGATGGAGTTTGGGGCAGAGTGGACCACACAAGAGCCTGCAGAAGGACAGAGTCCTGTGACTTAGGTGGCACTTTGGGCTGACTCTGAGGTGGGATGAGAAACGTGAATCTATGGAAAGGAGCAGGGTGTGACAGTGGTTAAGAATGCCAGTGTGGACATTTCCTGGTGTGTGTGGTCTGGGATAGAGGATTTCACTTGCCTGGGCCTCAGTTTGCTAATCTGTATAGTGGGTACAATACTCAGTCAGGAAAGAAAAATTGAACACTGGAAATAATGACTGGGTGGGTGGGTGCTAAGTAAAATAGGATTACCCTGGAAGGCCTCTTGGAGGAGGTGGTATGTGACCTGAAAGGAGTCATTTGGACACTAGGGAGAAAAGAAAATGGCGCAGGCTCTGAGAGCATGCTCCTGTTGTTTGCCGAGCCAACAGAAGGGCTGGTGTAGTTAGAGCAGAGGGAGCCTAGGGTGTGGTGAGCAGGGACAGCAGAGGATTCAGTTGGAAATTGACGGAGGAATCTGGATTTTACTGTAAGTGCTGTGGGAGGGCATTAGAATTCTCGCATCACTGTAGTCGTAAGGTTGTAATGTGAATGGTCATTGTTTATTCTCAGGACACCTGAGTTAAGAGGTGTGGGTGATGACAGCATATCTGCATCCCTTGGCAGGAGACCAAGTCCTGGTTCCGATGAAGTAAAAGGCTGGGAATCTGAATGACAGGACATGTGGGCATCAGATCCCGGCCCGAGCTAGGTGTGGTGACCTAGGCCTTGAGGGGTGAGAGCTGGCTAGAGACAGAGAACTGGGTACTGTAAGACTGAGACCTCCAGAGAGATCTCTAGTCTAGACCCAGAGTCCCCAGAGAGAAACGGAGTCCGATGTCGATGCAATACACACATTTTATTGAGTCGATGTGCATCGAGGTCTGACAAGCTCTTTCAAGCTGCCGACCCCCAAAAGCAGGCGCAAGTGCTTTTTATATCTTTTTGTAAAAGCAGAATTTAGCAGGCCACTTACCCCACCTCGGAGGGGTAAGTGCATTCCAGGGGTAGGGGCAGTGGAATATTTTTAGATACAGCTGGACCCTCAGCATAGGCTGGCTGGCTTTGAGTTGAACTGGACCCTCAGCACAGACTGGCTTGCCTTCAAGCTGGACCCTCATTATTTTTATACAGCTGGACCCTCAGCACAGGCTGGCCAGCCTTGAGTCAAGCTGGACCCTACAAGGGGGCCAAACAGCTACAGAACACACATAGCGATTTGATATTGATACCTCGGTTCCGGTACCCCCAGTACCACACTACACTCTGGAGCCACGCATTGGCGGTGTGATCAGTTACCGATGCTTTTTTCTCCGTCTGTAAAGGAGAGATGGTGCAGGGTCTAAGTGCACAGGTCTAGGGCAGTGCATGGCCGTTTTGTGCAATTTACAGCAGGACTTATGGCCCCGAGTGGAGACAAGGAACCTCTAGTTCAGAGCCTCTAGTAATTGGAGGAAGAGCAAAAAGACTTGGGTCCACTGAGGCCCAAAGCCTAAGTTTGGAATCCTAAATGAGAGTGGCTGGAGGCGGGGCGACAGAGACTTGGTTGGAGAGGGCGTGTCCAACTCTGAAGAGTTGGGGTCACCGTGGACAAAACTGGCGTTTTAGGATGGAGTCTTGTGCTCATCTGGGATTGCAGGGCCAGGAGGCTGCAACCCAGGCCTGGGAGGAGTGTTGGAACCAGGAGTAAGGAAGATGCTAACGGGGTGAGGATGCCCTGTCGTCGGGAACAGCTTTAACACTTTAGAGTTGAAACAGCTGGGTTGAAATACTTAGGGTGCCTCCGGGAAGGGTTTAGGGAATCGCAACAAAAGTATCACACAGAAGTGGAAGTATCTGGAGACCAAGGATGGTAGCGGGACCTCCCCTGCCCAGGCCTCGGAGGAGCTCAGCATAGCAGCCACTTCCTCCCACAGGAAACCGCAGGCGTCGGGCACACCCAGCCTGCAGGCAGCGGCGTCCTCAGCCCGCTCACAAGAGGACCACGTGGGGTGAAGAGCTTGGCTGGCCGGGGCCGCGGGAGGCTCCGCCCACTCTCACTTCCGGCTCTGCCCTACTCTCGGGCCAACGGTTGGTCGCGCATGCGTAGTGAGCCCGTGTAGGACCTGAGATAGTAGTGAGCCTTCCTCCAAACCATGAATTCCCCAAGGAACCAGCCCCCGCCTAGCCCCGAAGTCTACTCTTCTAAACCGTTCCCTTCAGGCGCCTTCAGCTTCCGCTTCCCGGGATACACGCTGCCCATAGTGCCGAGCGCCACGCATCCACCCTCGCCATCTCAGCTGGGGGTCCCGCCAAGGTGTCCAAGTCGGCCCCAGCGCCCCAGTGCGCCCGCCCCCAAGCCCCGCCTTTTACAGTACCTAAGCTCCCCCCTCTTCTTACTAAAAGCCTCTGGCTGCTCCCTCCTAGTTCCCGCCCTTTACAGGACACTTGACTCCTCCCCTGTGCTGCAGTCCCGCCCCTTACAGCATCCAAACCCCTCCTCCTTGCTGTCAACCATCTTCGGCTCCTCTTAGATCTGCAGTTCTGCAGTTCCTCCCCTCCCTTTTTACAATACCGCCCTGGATCTCTGCCTGGCTCTTCCCCCTCCGCGCTCTCTCCTAGGCTCAGCTCCCCGTAGACTCCTTAGGGCAGTGCTTCTCAACCTTCCTTATGCTGCGACCCCTTTAATACAGTTCCTCATGTTGTGGTGAGCCCCCCCCCCCACCCCCGCCATAAAATTATTATCCTTGTTACTTCAAAAATAACTGTAACTTTGCTACAGTTATGGATCGTAAGGTAAATATCTGTGTTCTCCGATGGTCTTCGATGACGGTCGACCTCCCCTCCCCCAACGGTGTTGCGACCCACAGTTGAGAAACGCTGTTCTCTAGGGTCTTCTCTGCCCCCCACCCCGCAACACTCGAGTTCACCGAGTCTTCCACTGGTCTCTCCTGCTCTCCTCCTCAGCCCGCCCCTTGCCGCTGTCCTCGGGTCTCATTGGCCCCTTATCTCCCCAGTAACCAGACCCCAACAGTGAGTGTGGAGCTGCAAGGACAGGTCAGGCGCATAAGCAGGTAGAGCCGAGACCTGGTCCCAACCCCGAGCCGGCCGGGCTCAGAGGTGCGGAGAGGTGACCCAGGGACCGAGTCAGAGTCAAGCCGCAGGACCCAGCCTGTGTGTATTTGGGGTGAGCGACGTCCCGGTGTAGCCCCAGAAAAGCCGAGGCTCAGAGAGGTTGCTTGCTGTTGCTGGCCCTGTGCGCTGGCTTGCGGGCTCTGAGGCTGCTGTCCCCTGCAGGAGCGCCGCCTCTGTGGCCAGGATGCGTTTGGGTCTGTCGACCAGGAGCGCCCGCTCCGAAGAAGGAAGCGATGTCTTCTTGGAGGGACCGGGTAATTCGTGATTCCGCCCCCTCTCCTCTGAAATTCCTTTTCTGTCCTCAGCTTTTCCAAGTTCAGAGCCTGGCCTGGGGAAGCTTCCCGGGAGCGCCCTCTCCTGGGGGCAGATTTGAACCAGAGTAGAAGGGGCGCTCCTGGCGAGTGGCGGCGCCAGGCCTGGCAGTGGGGTGGCTGGAAACACTCGGACTTGGGAAGAAGTTTGAGTGGCGCCCAGGACATCCAGAAAATACCCAGAGGAGGACTTGTGAGACGGCTCAGGGAGGGAGTATATACAATGTAATTTGAAACAGAAAAAGAGAAAGGACCCGCGTGTTGATGCACACCTTTCATCCCAGAGCTGGGGAGGCAGAGGCAATTTGAGTTTCATGACAACCATAGTAAAAACCTTGTCTCAGGGGAAAAAATTAAGACAAAACAAAACAAAACAAAACAAAAACAACAAAAAACTCGGGCGCGAGAGCCGCATATGCAGTTTATGGCTAGGGTAGGAAGTGGACACTGGTTTTGGTCAGTTCTCAGTTGGCGCTGGGGTGGGGTGGGGGGAGCTGATGGGGAGATGGAAGGCATGGACAGGGCAAGGTTCCTTGGGGCTTCGGATGCCGGGCTGAGGCGTCAAAGAAGAGGGAAGGGTTCCTTTTACATGTAGGAAGCCCTTGGGGACTTTGTAAGGAGTGATCAGGAGACTGGATAAAGTGAGAAGGGATGGAGCCTGAGCCCCGAGGACAAAGGAGAGAAAGGGCGGGAGGAAGCAGAGGCCACTGCAGTCCCTGGAGGGTTAGGAGGGTGCCACTGTCTCTAGCTCCAGGTGCTAGAGACCAGGAGGCCTCTCGGAAACAGCCCTCAAGCCAGAATGCCTTGGGACCGGAATGGGTCAGTTTGGCTACTAGGAGATACAGGGACTGAGATGAGGTCCTCAAGGATGCCAGGGCTGGGGCTGCGGGTCCAGTTGCAGTTTGAGAGACCCTAAAGGGACCCTCGGGGGTGGCCTGACAGGCCTGATCCCTTTGAGTCCTCTGCTTGGTCTTGCCCACAGGGGATTGGGAGCTCCACCGCCTGCAACGACAGTGCAAGGTGATGGAGGGGGAACGGCGGGCGTACAGCAAGGAGGTTCATCAGCGCATCAAAAAGCAGCTGTGAGCTGGGGGAGAGGAACGAAGTGGGACTTCTGAGCCTTGGGAGACGGGGACAGAGGAAGGGAAGTGCAGGGTGGGGGAGGAGCAGGGACAGGGGAGTAGTGATAAAAAGGGACCGTAAGGGAGGCAGGGACAGGAGGAGGTGCAGGGGAAGGGAAAATGGACGGGGGGCGGAGCATGGGGAAGTTTCAGAAGAGGGGTGGGTTGCGAGAGAAGCGCAGGGTCGGGGGACAGTCAGGGCTCAGTGAGGGGGGGGGCCCAGCGTGAGCTGATTGTTGAGTGCCGCCAGCTTGCTGCTGTGACCCCTTTTGCTCCTCCCTGACCGGCAGCGAGGAAATTCGGCAGCTGGAGGAGTTACGAGACAAGCTCCAGATGCAGATCGGCGTGGCGCAGAGCCAGGTCAAGCGACTGGGAGACGCCAAGCGTTTGGAGGACATGGATCGGCTACTCAAGTGCAGGGCCCAGGTGCAGGGCGAAGTGGAGGCGCTGCAAGAGCAGACCCAGGCCCTGGACAAGCAGGTGGGTTCTCCCGCCTAGAACCTGCACCGAGAGCTAGCGATGGTGCGTACTCCTGTAAAGTCAGCACTCAGGAAACTGAGGCAGGAAGGTTGCTTTAAATTCAAGGCCAGTCTGGGCTGCAAGCAAATTACCCCTCCCCCCACCCCCCACCCCCGCAATGTGCTATACAAAATAAAATATCCCCCCAACTCGAGCTACATTTTGGCTGCATAATGAATACTTTTAACCACTGGGAAAGAATGCTTTTTTTTTTTTTTTGAAACAAGGTCTTATTGTGTTGTCTTGTAACTCACTATGTAGACCAGGCTAGCCTTGAACTCACAGCTATCTGCCTGACTGTTTTGTGGGTGTTGGGTTTAAAGGTATGGGCTACTCTGCTGGGTCCTGGAAAGCATATTTTGAACTAGTGGGCCCTAAACTTTGTTTGTCTTGGAGCTCTTAATTTCTTTCTTTCCTTTCTTCTTCTCCTCCTCCTCCTCCTCCTCCTCCTCCTCCTCCTCCTCCTCCTCCTCCTTCTTTTAGTTTGTTTGTTTTTCTGAGACAGGGTTTCTCTGTGTATAACCTTAGCTGTTCTGGAACTTACTCTGTAGACCAGGCTGGCCTCGAATTCACAGAGATCCGCTTGCCTCTGCTTTCCAGGTCCTGGAATTAAATAAAGGTTGTGCTACCACTGCCTGCCTGTTGTGACAGAAAGTTTAATTGAAGTGGTCATGGATTCACTTGAAGTTTTAAAAATAGTGAAGAGATTTCCCCCTGTATATTTTGCTCACTTTCCCTCAATTTTGATTTTGATTTGATTTGAAAACTGGCACAGGAGAATGTCACCTCACTGAAAGGCCAATACTACCACATTGTGGTAAACCCTCAAGCCACCTAGGGGCACCTGATGGGCCATGTGGGTATGACCTATGCCCATGTGCCTCACACATGTCACATGCCAATGGGTGAGTCTGGAGTTGGCATCTTGACGCATGTGTGGTTTTGCCAAAGCTGCTGGAAAGGTTTCTTCACAGAGTGGTACACTTGAGCTGATTCTCAGCTCCTGAGACCACTGTCCAAGAACAAGGCACAGGCTGGGTTGTTTCCCCAAGCGCTCAGCAGGAGCCAGTCTCCTGCCTCCCTGGCGTCTGGTGTTTTTGCTGGCCATTTGAGTTTGCTGTTTGGTTTTGGGGACAGGGTCTCACTGTGTAGCTCTGGCTGTCCTGGAGCTCACTTTATTCCTAACCTGTCTCTAGGTCACATTCTGAAGTACTGGGGCTCAGGGTATTTGACAGGAGTTTCTGGGGACACTATCTAGCCTATAGCAGAACAGACTGGTGTCCAGTGGTCCACTCAGTCTACTCTGTGGAGTAACTCCAGACACAGCAAGACTGCAGAAACAAGGTCATGTGGGAAGCTGGCTGGGGCGGGGTCAGCGGGGTCACTCTACGTAACCTCCCAGCATCCCCATCTTTCTGGGGACCATGATAGCAGCTCTTCCATCTCATGCATGTCTTCAAAAACACCAGGAGAGGGGAAGCAGGTGGATCTCCGAGCTCAAGGCCAAGCCTAGTTTTCATAGCGAGTTCCAGAACAGCCAGGGCTGGACAATGAGACCCCATCTCGAGAAGCAAAGTCCAAACTCAGCAAACTAACTAACTAACTAACTACCTAACTAACTAGCTAACTAATTAACTAACTAACAAAAGGACTACCAGGAAAGGGGTAGAGCTGGCTCATCCTGGGCCACAGGCCCTGTGGTTACCCAGCCATGGGTCCAGTGGTTGCAGGGGGCATCTGGCTGAGTTGGGTGCTGCCGAAAGGATGTGGGGGGGCTGCAGGGACAGCAGATGTCCTTAACACATCTCTGCCAGGCATATGATGGGTGCTGCATTCCCCCCAGATCCAGGAGTGGGAGAACCAAATGCTCACCCGGGGTAAGGAATGCTCGGCTCCAGGTGTCATCCTGGACCAGAAGATGAAGATCCAGAGACGGATCAAGATCCTCGAAGACCAGCTGGACAGGGTGTGTGGCCTCAGGCTCAGACGGAGGGGCGCGGGGAGGGCAGGCACTGTGGGCTTGAGGGTCCCCGTAGAAGGAGAAGGAAGGATCCCGGGGTAGGTAGGTTTCAGGTTTCCCTGGAGGTAACAGGGTGGTTCCCCACCTCTGACCGGAAACAGTGCTCTAACGCCCTGCGCCCGCCACCCCCGCCCCAGGTCACCTGTCACTTCGACATCCAGCTGGTGAGGAACGCCGCCCTGCGGGAGGAGCTGGACGTGCTGCGCATCGAGAGGAGCCGCTACCTGAACATGGACCACAAGCTGAAGAAGGTGAGGGCGAGGAGGAAGGGCACATCCCCCTTTACCTCACCCCCACGCACGGACAGCAGCTGCACTTTGGATTCTGACATCGGGGCAACCCATAGGCCCTCCAAGCCGTTCACACCCCTCAGAGATCCTGGAGCACCTCCAAAGCCCTTGGAAGAGCTAGCCTCCCCTCCCCCTCCCCTCCCTCCAGCCCCCTTTTATAAAACTTTTTATATCAAAATGATTTTAAACTTACATAAAAGATGTGAAAACACACACACAGAAAACTGTACACACATTCTTCGCTAGGATATACGTACATGTGTGTGTGTGTGTATGTATGTATGTATGTATGTATGTATGTATGTATGTATGTGTTCCTTGAGAGCCTTACTATATAGCCCAGTCTGGACTTGAGCTCTTGGCAATCCTCCTGCCTCAGCCTTCCTAGTGCTGGGATTACAGGATGTGAGCCATCATACCTGTTCCCTAGCCCCCGCCCCCACGCACTCACGCGCTCCATGACCTTGCTGGTGTGGGGTCGTGTCTGGGCCAGCTGTGTTTTATGGAGGAGGTCCCCTGAGCCGACCATCTTTTCTGCTTGGTACTCTGTGGGAAGCAGGGCACGCTAAAGAAGCTGGGCTTGAGATTTGGTATTCAGGTGCCACAGCCCAGAAGGAGGTGCTCTGGGACAGAGTCTCCCTGGGTGACAAGCACTGTGCTGGAGCTCCGCACTGATGTCCTCAGTGCCTGAATAACTTCCACTGCCCTGGCCAGTGTCCCATTCTTGCTAGGGTCAGCATAGCGACTTCGAGGTGCATGTCCGCAGTCACCAGACTGGCACGGACCCCCATCATCTGGGGGCATCTTCACTATTCTCCCCAACCGGCACCCTAGCCCCTCCCCCTAACCCCTCCCCCTTCCTGTGTGCTCTTTCCTGTTCTCGCCTCGCCTCTCCTTTTCTTTTGTTATTTCTTCAACAAGTTCCCATTTTCTTTCTCTTAAAAAAATTTTTGTGGGGCTGGAGGGATGGTTTAGTGGTTAAGAGCACTTACTGCTCTGCCAGAGGTCTTAAATTAAATTCCCAGCGACCACATGGTGGCTCACAACCATCTACAATGTGATCTGATGCCCTCTTCTGGCCTGCGGGTGTACATGCAGGCAGAGCATAGTTTTTTTAAAAAAATCTTTAAAAAATTTTGTCCTGGGCGAGGTGGCACACGCCTGTAACCCCATACTTCCTAGGATGGCTACCCAAGGACCAAGCTCCCTCCCCAAGACCCTTGGTGGATATACCACACCAAATCCTGGCATAGTAATGACATCTAAGCAGGTTTCCAGGGCAAGTTGGGGCTGCCGCTTTGTTCCTGGGTGAGCAGTTCCCAAGTGAGCTCGCGTTAAGTGTCCCACCTGTCGTCCTGATTTTTCTCTCATTTGGGACCTCATTAAGTCCCCTTTCCTGGGGCTGGAGAGATGGCTCAGTGTTTAAGAGCACTGCCTGATCTTCCAAAGGTCCTGAGTTAATTCCCAGCAACCACATGGTGGGTCACAACCATCTATAATGTAACCTGATGCCCTCTTCTGGCCTACAAGCAGACAACACTGTATACTTAATAAATAAATCTTTTTTTAAAAAAGACCCCTTTCCTGATTCCAAAATCAGTCTGGTGGTCTACATAGGTTGAGGACAACCAGAGATACACAGTGAAAACCATTTCCAAAACATAACCACCACCACCCTCAACAAAAAACAGAAACAACAAAAACATCCGGTTTTTGATCAGGGGCTCACAGGAGGCTCTGCAGCGGTAGGCGTGGGACTGCCCCTTCTTGGGAAGGCTGGAGGAAACCAGCTCTCTGTATCCCTGTAGGAGATCCACCTGCTCCGGGAGAAGGTTGGAGCGCTCAGCACGTCCTCTACTTTTGCTTACACAGCCAGGTAAGCACCGCCCTCCGGGGGCGGGGCACTTGGGTAGCCGTGGCAGCAGAGGTTGGGGCCAGGCAGGCCTGAGACTCACAGAGACCAGCACGACCCAAAAGGTATCCCCAACTCTTCTGCCAGCCCTGGCGCCTTGGGTGCGTGTAAGTGGAGAGCTCCCATCTGTGACAGCACCAGCACTTACGGCTGGGAACCCACGAGACATCAGGCTGTGGAGAACAGCTGGGTTTCTCAGGAGCGGTGGCTGTGGGAGCAGCCAGCCAGCCTCCAGGCACAGATGTGCTGGGCGGGATTGCTAATGTGGAAGCTGCTCAGGCGCTCGCTGGCTTTCCTTTCTGCCTGGCTCTTGGCCCTTCTGCATATTTTCTCCCCTCTGCCCGGTTCTTGCTGCACACCTGTTCTCTTCTTTGTTCAGTGCCTGCTTCCTCTCTCAGGACCTTTGACCCTGGAGCATCCTCACGTCCCTCCCTAAGGCCTTCCTCTCTCCCTCTCCCTCTTCTTAGTTTTTCTAATGCTTATAATGGTCACCATTTGAAAGTTAACCGCCATGGCGCCTGATGTGGTGGCACCTGCTGGCCATTCCAGCACTCAGGAGAGGGACGTAGGACTTCAGTGCCAGCCTTCGCTACAAATCAAGTGCCAGCATGAGGCCAGTACGAGTTGCATGAGACCCCATACCAAGCACCAACGGAAGTGTACAGCCCAGAAGCATTCACCGTGTTGTGCAGCCATTGCTCTATCCAGACCCTGGGGCAGAAGCGCTTTTCTTTTTCAATGCCCCAGCAGACCTCACACTTCCTCTTTGTCTCTGGGGTCCTGAACACTGCACATAGGTGGAACGAGAAGCTTGCGTCCGTTCTTGTCCAGGGCATGTACATTAGCTATCTATCGCCTTTGCTAACAGCTTGGCGGTTTCTTTCTCTTTTTGAGTATTTTCTTACCGTTTATTTATTGTGTGTGTGTGTGTGCATGCATACATGCGTGCACGCTCAAACGGTGGACGTGGAGGTCAGGACACACTGCAGAGGTCACAATTCTCCTTCCACACTGTGGGATGTGAATTCAGGCTGTCAGGCTGAGTGACAAGCGCCTTTCCCTGCGGAGCCATCTGCCTGGCCAAGATTCTGTGATTTCCTTACCTATGTCATCCTCCACCCCTCACCCTGGCCACCCAAATCTATTTCTCCACACTTGTCTGGCTTCTGCCCTCTGGCCTCCAGTCTAGGTGTCCTCCTGTCCTTGGTGTCTTGTTCACATCTTGCTTTCTCAGTGATAACACAGAGGGAGGAAAACTGATTGGCTAGGTAACTGTGATGATGTGGTGACTGGGTGACTGTGATGATGTGGTGACTGGGTGACTGTGATGATGTGGTGACTGGGTGACTGTGATGATGTGGTGACTGGGTGACTGTGGTGATGTGGTGACTGGGTGACTGTGATGATGTGGTGACTAGGTAACTGTGATGATGTGGTGACTGGGTGACTGTGATGATGTGGTGACTAGGTAACTGTGGTGATGTGGTGACTAGCTAACTGTGATGATGTAGCGGTCAGTTAATCTAGTCACCTACAGTGGACAGTCAACTGAGGTGTGGGGACAGGCTGACTTCTGTTCTGGGAAGGTGTAGTTTGACCAACCAAGAGGTTCTTGGGGCTGGGACTTGCTATTGTCAGGGGATGCTATGTATGGGGAAGAATGGCCCAAACTAGACCCCAGGAGTGACTCTAGCAGGAGCCCCCCAAGCCTGGAAGAGGTGAGGTCAGAACTAGAATGGCCCAGAGCAGGGGTCCTTTGCCACTGATGACATCAAAGCCTCAGGCCCAGGTGTGCAGCCAAGCAGGGCAGGGGCATCACCAAGAGTCATCCTGCCTTAATGGGGTGTGCTAGAGTGTAGAGAAGACTTGACTGCCCCAGACGTATCCATTTCTAGCCACAGACCATTCAAATTTCAGTGTCACCCAGGCTGTTTTTTCTGAGTCTGGGAATAATCTCCTGACCACAGCCTTTAGCCCTCTGAGTAACGGGTCTCACCACTCCTGGCCTCTGTGTCCCCTGTGCATCCACCACGTTTATCGTATCTAGCCCCATCCCTGCCCAGCTCTTCCAGCCTAGAACATTCTCTGCCTTTTGAGAGCATCCTCGTAAAGCAAGCTGGCACTGCCCTTCCCCAGGGCCCAGGGTGACCTCAGCCTCACTCTTCTGTTTTGACTGATATGGCCCTCCTCCCCCAGGGAAGAGGCCAAAACCAAGATGGGCTTGCTGCGGGAGCGCGCAGAGAAGGAGCTGGCTCAGAATGAGACGGAGGCGCAGATCTTGCTGAGACAGATATCGCATCTGGAGCAGCTGCACCGATTCCTCAAGCTCAAGAACCACGACCGGCAGCCGGATCCTGACATGGTGCAGAAGCAGGAGCAGCGAGGTGAGGCCGGTGCTTGCACCTAATCCAGGGCCACTGCAGCTCTAATGCCTCCCCTGGCCCTCACGGTGGGCGAAGCCCCTTGGGAGAAGGTTGGGCAAAGGCGAGGGAGAAGCCGGTGAGTGGGCGGAGCCGGTGTGTGGGCGGAGCCCGTTGGGAAAGGCGGGCTTGTCCAGGACCCTGGAGCCCTCAGTTTCTCTGGGTTGCCCACAGCGCTGGAGGTGGCAGAAGGCCTCCGAAAGACCTCCCAAGAGAAGCTGGTACTGCGTTATGAGGACGCTCTGAACAAACTGGCCCAGCTGACCGGCGAGAGCGACCCTGACCTGTTGGTGGAGAAATACCTGGAGTGTGAGTGGGCAGGGTGGACCAGGTGGAGGGCGCTGCCTGGCACGACCTGCACCTTGCCTTGCCCCAGGTGCTTTACTCCGTTGGCAGTTTTCATTGTCTTGCTTGGTGCCCCTCCTCAGTGTTTCTCCCTCAGGGGTCCCTCCTTTGGGTCTGCATCTCTTCTTTCTTCCGTACATTTCCTTCTCTCTTGGCCTTCCTCTCTCCTTATCTTTCCTTCAACCCTTTCTGTCAGTTTCTCCCCTCCCCCTCTTCCTGCTGCTGATTGCTTCCTGGAGCTTCCCCAAATCTCCTTTCACTGTACCCCATTTCCCTCAGTGTTTTGGTGTCCCTCTGGGGCGACCACTGTCTCTTTTGCTGTGACTGAAAGTTTCTGCCCCTCTGTGTTGTTTGTACCTGTTGCTGTTCTCTGTCTGTTTTTCTGCCATTGTTGCTGTCATCTTTCAGCCTTTAGTGACCTTCCGTTTCTAATTCCATCCCTCTGGGCCCCCCTGCCCTCCCCCAGTGGAGGAACGCAACTTTGCTGAGTTTAACTTCATCAATGAGCAGAACTCTGAGCTGCACCATCTTCAGGAAGAGATGAAAGAGGTGAGCAAGACCCGTCCCCCCCTTCCCCTCCCTCCCTCCGTCCCTCCCTCCCTCCCCTCCCTCTCTCCCTCCCAGCTCCAGCCCCTGTCCCTGCAGATGCAGGAAGCCCTAGTCAGCGAGAAGGCCAGTCAGGGTAACCGGAACCTGCAGCAAGAGCAGCAGTGCAGAGCCTTGCAGCAGAACGTGGACAAGATGTCCTCTGAGTCCGAGCAGCTGGAAATGCGCTTCCAGGCTCTCCGAGCTCAGCTGGAAAAGCTCAAGATTGGTAAGTGCTCCCTCTCTCAGCCCCAGCCTCTCCCTTCGGTGTGGGGAGCTGGCCATCAGGAGGCAGTCCATGGCCAGGTCTGTGTTGGCTTCTCTGTCTATCCAATACCCTTTGTCAGCCCATCTGGGGTGCACCATCCATCCGTCTGTCTGTTTGGGTATCCAGGTGTGTGACTGTTGGCCAGAATACTTAATTAATTAATTAAAAATTAATTAATTAATTTGAGATAGGGTCTTTCTGTTATGTAACTCTGGCTGTCCTGGAACTTGCTCTGTAGACCAAGCTGGCCTTGGACTCAGAGAAAAATCCACCAGCCTCTACCTCCTGGGTGCTGGGATTAAAGATGTGGGCTCCGATGGCAGTTTCTTCTTTTATGCCTTCAAGTACACATATGTGTGTGGTAGAGATAAATGTGCCCGCTCCCCTCGTGTCTCAGCCTCACTTCCTACTGTATCTGCAGTACTCACTCAGTGTGGCTGCCATGTTGTCAGCGTTCAGTGATATTGTCACCCTATTGTTATCTCCGTGATATTCTGTTTGCTTCATGCATTTTAATATTAAAATTTGGTGTGTATGTATGCATGCATTGTGTGTATATGTGCACATGTGTGCGCCACAGCACAGATGAGGCGGTCAGATACAGCTTGCAGTAGCTGGTTCTCTTCTTCCCCCATATGAGATCTTGGGATCAAACTCGAGTTGTCAGGCTTTACATGCAGGGCTTGCCCCACTAAGCCACCTTGACAGTACATAATTTATTTACTTAAATAGTTAAACATTTTAAAAATTAGATTTATATTTTTATATGAGAATGTTTTGCCTGTATGTATATATGTTTGTATGTACGGCACATGCATGTTTGGTGCTTCAAAACATCAGAAGATGGTGTTGGATCCCCTGGAACTGTACTTACAGGTGTTTGTGAGTCACCATGTGGGTGCTGGGATTTGAACCTGGGGCCTCTGCAAGAACAACACGCGGTTTTTTTTGTAAAAGATGTATTTATTTACTATTGCTGCTGGGAATTGATCAGGACCTCTGGGAGAGCAGTCAGTGCTCCTAACCTCTGAGCCATTTCTCCAGCCCACAACGAGCACTCTTAACTGCGGGACCTTCTCTCCAGCCTACTGTGTTTTAGCACTGAGTTAGATTGTTTTTCCTGTTCTGAGGCTTGGGGTACTTTTTTGTATGGTTGTGTACTCTCCCACTTTGTGTGAACTGAAATGTACCTTCCACTTGACACGATGTACTCAACTCTTGTGATTAGTGCCTCTGTGGTACACGATGTCTTTACCAACTTGAGGTTGCAGAAGTATTCTCCTGTTTTTCACTAGAACTTTGTTTGGCTTAGTTGGGGTTTCCATTGCTGTGGCAAAACAACGTGACCAAAAGCAAGTTGGGGAGGGAACGGTTTACTCAGCTTACACTACCACGTTGCCATTCATCTCCAAAGGAAGCCAGGAACTAAAGGGCAGCAGCTAAAACGGCAGGAACCTGGAGGCAGGAGCTGAGGCAGAGGCCATGGAGGGGAGCTGCTTACTGGCTCGCTTTCCCTGGCTTGCTCAGCCTGCTTTCTTTTTATTTTTTTAAGTTAAAAATTCCTTAATTTTTTATTATTCCTGGTACCACTACCAACAGTTTACAGGGCAATACACCTGATGTAATGAAAGAAAAAGAAAGACAAAGCTACAACAGATAAAAGACCTCAAGAATGTCCATCTAACTGACACTACATTGCATTAATCAATAGCTGCGCTTTTTGAAAACTGTGCAGCCTGCTTTCTTATGCCCAGGGACGGCACCACCCACAGCTGGCTGGCCCTTTCCCCCATTGAGAAAATCTCTTAGAGCCGGATCTCATGGAGGCATGTCTTCAACCAAGGCTCCTTCCTCTCTGATGACTCTACCTGTGTCAAGTTGACACCCCAGACCAGCCGGAACAGCTGGCTTCCCACAAGAGAGTCTGGGCCCGTCACAGATGAGGTCACATGTATGGGGCCATGTGGGGCCGGAATGGTTTTTCCTGTCACCTCCCTATGGGGAACTGCCCATATCTGGCTCTGCCCCTGCTTGTTTTCAGGGATCCTGTGCAAGTTTCAGGAGACTGGCCACATTGCCCTTGGGTCCCAGTGTCACCCGCTCCAGACCTAGGCATGCACTTTCCTCCCGAGTCTGTGGAAGTGGGCAGCCTGTCTCGTCTGCAGGATTCACTTGGGTCAGATAGGGTGATGGCGGAGGGTGAAGATGGAGATGGACAAAGAGGCTGTGGCCGGGTGACAGGAGGACCTGCCGTGGCTCAGGCTGTAGTCCTCCTCGCTGACGCATGACAAGTCTACACGCCGTCTCACCGGAAACCCTGATGGTTTACTGTTGGCTTTTCATTTCTACACCAATGGGTGACAGTCCCTTAGTTCTGGCACTATTTTTGTTTATTTTTCATTTCTCAATATCTTGGAGTGTGTCACAACTATCCTAGTATGGCAATGTGGTAACACATTGTAGGATGTTTACTGCTGTCTTGATCTTGGTTTTTGAATATTCCATTTCTCGGCATGAGTGTTATCCTTTGGGCTGTCCATCAAATAAATCCAAATACTGCATAGCTTCAAGCCTAGGCAGTTCCTACTTCCAATCTGGAGACTAGGTGAAGTGAGATGTCTCGAAGCTTCTAAGGAGGCAGCAGGAGCAAGAGGCTCACCTGTATGAGGAGGCGGGACTCAGTTGTACTATTTCTGTCCTTAACAACAGCCTGTTACCCAGGCTCAGCACAACTGCTCGCAAGGGGCCTTGGGTGAGTGGCCATACTAGCGTGACTTCCGGGATGCGTGTGTTCTAGGTGGGATCTGAGCTTTGGCATTATTGGGTTGCTGGAAATGAGGTTTGTTTCTAGCCAGGGTGTGCCACCAAGGCCTCACCTTGTCAGTCAGATCTCACTTGGCCCTATCGAACCCTTCAGGCGGACGGTGCGCTACAGTCTGGGCTGCGCAGACCCATTCAGTCTTTAGCACCTTGCCTCTCCTGAGAGGCTGTAGCTATGTGCCGAATGCGGAGAGCACGGGTGCCCCGATGTCCCTCTCTGATCCCAGACATCCAGATTCTCTTCGACAATGCGCGCTGTGACAGCAGTGCCATCAAGGATCTCCTCGGGGTCAAGACCTACATGCGGGACAGGGACTTGAGCCTCTTCCTGAGCACCATCGAGAAGCGCCTGGTGGAGCTCCTCATAGTGCAGGCCTTCCTCGAGCACCAGGTGGGTAGGCCGGGACTTTGGGGTCGGCGCTGACCTTGGCTAGCCTGCACTAACCGCAGACCCCCACATTCTCAGAACCATACCCCTTTGGCTGAAGTTGCACTTCTGGCATTGGGCCAGAGCCAAGAGGACCCCCCAAAGAAGACTACCCCGCTCCAGCCACCTGACACCATGTGAGGCTTGGGCGGAGGAGGCAAGGGCCTGACTCCATGGAGCGGACAAAAGGGGCGGGATGGAGAGTGTGGATGTGGCTTGGGGGTGCAACCCTCTGGGGGCATGGAGGGTGAAGTGGGAGCAGAATGGGAAGATGGGGTGCTGGTGCTCCGAGGAGAGGGGCAGACATGGGAGAAGCTGGGATCCCTGTATGAGGCGGAGCTGTGAAACCAAACTCTGTACCTTTCTCCCACCTGAGGGAGGACTCCTCAGGTATCGTAGTCAGAGACGATTACCCTATGAGCAAGGAGGAACTGCTGAGCCAAGTCATGAAGTCGGTGAGAGTGGGGCCCCGCGGTGGGGGAGGGGGTAGGGAGGGAAAGGATTTGTACTGCCCACTGGGACCCTAATGTTTCCCATCCCCAGGTGGCACTCCAGGACCTGGAAGAGACCCCAAGGAAGGCGGACAGCAGCCCGAGCTTGGCTTTCTCCAGCACTCAGATCTCCCTGTCAACCCCCACCCTGGGGATCCCTAGGAAGACCAGCACAGTCCCTGAATCCATCCTGAGCCACAAGAGCCGAGGCCGTGGCACTGGCTCCATAAGCCATGTCACCTTTGGTGACTCTGCCTCCGTTGCAGGCCCCGTGACCTTGGCTTCTGCCAGCGCCAGTGGAGCACTGGCGTCCAGCCGGAGCTCTTTCGGGGTCCGTGGGAGCTTCAAACCCACCAGCTCCAGCAGCTACCTGGGGTCCACTGGCTACCTAGAGACCAGCCGAGGCCGCGACAGCATAGGGGGTGGCATGCAGACTCAGAGCCTGGGCTCAGAGTTGAGTAGAGGCCTCACTTCCAGCAGCGTCCCGGCACCCAGCCTTACCCCCGTCTCCAGGCCCAGTTCTTCTACCAGCAAGGAATCGAGGGGCTACAACTAGGGGTGCAGGTCCCATCCTGCCTAAACTTTTGGCAGGTTTTCTAACCTCTGCCCCCCTTCTCCCCAGAAATTCCTCTCCAGTCCCCGTAAGCCCAGGCCTCTTAAGTTTTCCGCAGTCATTTCCCTTTCTCCATCCCCACCATTACCTCCTCCACCTTAGCCTCGACTCTGTTGCCTCCCTTCCTCCTTGCTTCCTGTCTCTACCTTCCTCATCTCTCTCGAGCTTCCGTTCATCTGATGTCTCTGTCTCCTAATTGGATTCCCCTCCATTGACTAGGCAAACTGTAACAATAGGAAATAAAGGTCAGAGCCCAGCTTTCCCACAGCCTGGTTCCTACAAGTGTGTTCAGACATGGTTTCATCTGTTTCCAGCTCAGAGAAAAATGTGTGAGCCCATCCCTGTGTTTGTTCACCCCTGTGTCGGCCCATCCGTCCGTCCGTCCGTCCGTCCATCCATCCATCCAACCAGCCAGCCAGCCATCTATCCATCCAGTGATCCATCTACCCATCCATCCATCCACCCACCCATCCATCCATCCATCTATCCATCCATCCATCTATCCATCCATCCATCTATCCATCTTCTGAGTTTTCTTTCCTTCTGTCCCTGCTGAAGTCTGTATTAGTCAAGACAGGCTGGGTTATGCTGCAGTAGCAAACATCGCCAGCATCTGGCTCTTATGTAGCCAGAGTTTCTCTTGCTCCCAGTATTCTGCTTTTTGGGGGCTTAGTTAAGACCTCTATCCCACACCATGCTTGTGCCTCAGGCTGACAGGCAACCAAGACCTGGAGATGAGATCCTGGGAAAGAAAAAGGTGGCTACACTTGGCGCTTTACATGGACCCAGTGGCCCTGTCATGCACATCTACTAAGCAGAGAGGCCTTGGCACAAGGGTAGGGAATGGGGCTGTGGGGCCTTGCAGACATCCTTAACTGGCCCCACAGTGGGCCACAGAGAGCTGAGTTTTGGACTGAGGAATATTAGGACACAGTGGATGACTCCTGTCTGTCCATGCCTAAATGTTCTGTCAAAATTTAACCCAGATCAATCCAGACAAAATTCATCATTCACCCTCTAGGCCTCCCCTTCCTCCCTCTAAATGGGTCAAAACAACCTGAACTTCAAGGGAGTTGTGAGAATAAAACACCTTGATACATGTGAAGCGCCTGCCACAGCCTGTCCTGACTGACACAGACGTCAGCAGGGCCGGAAATGGGGAAAGCTCGGTAAATGGGTGATGGATGGGTGGATGGGTGAACGGATAGGTGGATGGGTGGGTGGATGGGTGAACGGATGGATGGGTGGGTGGGTGGGTGGGTAGATAGATGGATGGTGGGTGGATGGGTGAACGGATGGATGGGTGGATGGGTGGGTGAATAGATGGGTAGGTGGAGAGATGGATGGGTGGGTGGATGGGTAGATGGATGGATGGGTGGATGTGTGTGGATGGATGGGTGAATAGATGGGTGGGTGGGTGGGTGGATGGATGGATGCAGAATGGATGCCCGTGACTAAGTGTATATTGTCAGTGCTGTGCACATGGCTGTTAGACTGTTGTTTGTAGAAATGAGAAAAAGTCTGTACATTTTCAGTTCAGATACTCTTTTAAAAATATTTTCAGAGCCTGGTGGTGGTGGCGTATACCTTTACTCCCAGCACTTGGAAGGCAGAGACGGCACATCTCTGAGTTCGAGGCCAGCCTGGTCTACAGAGCAAGTTCCAGGACAGCCAGGGCTACACAGAGAAACCCTGTCTCGACATCCCTCCCCACAAAAAGACCATTGTGTAGGGGCTGACATGAGATTAACGGCTGACATGGAGGCATCCAGCTCACTGTGGATTGTATAAGAAAGCAGACTGAGAGGTTGGAGAGTTAGCTTAGTGGTAGAGTGCTTGCGTAGCAAGTGCAAGGCCCTGGGTTCGGTCCTAAGCTCTGGGAAAAGAAAGAAAGAAAGAAAGAAAGAAAGAAAGAAAGAAAGAAAGAAAGAAAGAAAGAAAGAAAAAAGCAGACTGAGCAAGGCATAGGGAGCAAGGTGGTGAGCAGCATCCTCCACGGCCTCTGCATCAGCTCCTGCCTCCAGGTTCCTGCCTTCACTTACCTCGGTGATAAAGTGAGACCTGAGGGTTGTAAGACAAATCAAGCCTTTCCCTCCCAAGTTGCTTTTGGTTAAGGCCCTTGTCACAGCAATAGAAATCTAAGACAATACAAATTTGATAATCCATTTGAAGAGCGGTTCTACTATAAACTTGCTCAGTAAGAGGCAAAGAGCCAAGTTTTTTTTTGGGGGGGTTGGGGGAGGGACCATTTGGACAAATGCTGAAACTGAAACCCTCAATGCAGAAGACAGCAGTTTTGAAACAAGCAAGTATAAAAAGCCCAGAGCATGTAGGGGGGGCGCTCATCTTTTGGTGTCAATTTACTGCACACAGGAATGTTCAGTAACCTAAGCAGGGACTTACCTTCTCTAACAAGTGCAGAGAGACAAAGTATGGCAGTATGGACTCAGTGTCTTAGCCGCTGCTTTATTGCTGTGACGGGACATCATGACATCATGACCACGGCAACAGTTAGGAAAGAAAGCATTTAACTGGGGCTGGCTTAAGGTTTCAGAAGTGAGTCCATTGTCAGTGTGGCGGGAAGCCGGCAGGCATGGTTCTGGGGAAGTAGCTCAGAGTTCTACATCCTAGTCCAGAGGCAGAGAGGGAGGGAAAGAGAGAGAAAGGGAGGGAGAGAGTGGGAGGGAGGGAGGGAGGGAGAGGGAGAGAAGGGGGGGAGGGAGAGAGGTTTCTTTTTTTTTGTTGCTGGGCTCCCCACCGGTTGGTTCTAGAATGACAATTTGTTTTTCTCCATTTTATCTCTTCCTTGGTAATGGAATATATATATTTTAATAGTATTCCACCAAGTCTATAATAAAAGACTGCATGTTCTAGGGGGAAAAAAGTTTGCCAGGAGCTATGCAAGCAGAAAGGGCCTGTGGCAAGCAAGTGAGCTTCTTGGAGGCAGCCGACTGTTTGTGCACAGCTGATAAGTGCGTTTGCCCTGGTGAGGCATAGCCCCAGGGACGCTGCATCCGGTCACTTCTTGCTGTTGACCGCCTTTCCATGCTTGTCACTGCTGTATCTTCCATCTATCTGGCATGGCGTAGAGAAATCCTCACTGCCTATGTATGCTCTGGCGTAATTGCTTCACTCTGTTGGGCAGACTTCCTGCAGATCACTATGAAGATAATTCCTGATAATGATTTTATAGAATTCCTGATTTGATTCAAGTAACTCGAAACCTCCCTACCCTGAAGAGTAGTAAACACTGCATGAAGAGTCTGTGAGCCTTCCATTGGCTTGTAAACTGCACTAGGGGGAAAAAAACAGGTCTGATACCTAGGTAAACATTTGTTCTAGGCTCAGAGATATAATCATGGGTCTTGGTCTGCACAGTGATAGACAGCCCTGAACAGAAAATAGATAATTAACTAATTATACAAAACTTTAAAAGTAAAACATAATATAGACGACCTGTTTCTTGTAAAAAAAAAAATCCTTGTTAACTTGTTACTGTGAACTTTCAGTGAGCTCATGGATAGCTAACGAATATTTAGTTTGGTATGAGTCTTAATGGAAAGACATAAACAATAATCCTGCTGTCATTCCTTGGACCCTGTTAACCTTAAACCTTATTAACCTACGGCATGAAAAACTGTTGCTTTAAATTCATAATGAGCCTGTGAAATGAAGACAGATAAGAAATGTTTAACTAGGGGGCTGGAGAGTTGGCTCAGTGGTTAAGAGCACCGCCTGCTCTTCCAGAGGACCCAGGTTTGATTCCTAGCACCAACATGGCAGCTCACAACTGTCTGTAACTCCAAGATCTGACACCCCTACACCAATGCACATAAATTAAAATTTAAATAAAAATATTAAAAAAAGAAGTAGCAACCAAAAAAAAATGTTTAACTAGGTATGAGTCTTAATGGAAAAACATGTAACAAATGTTGTGATAATTGCTTTATAGCCATGAGGTAATTTTGTCTTAGGTGGTATAAAAAGGCTAAGAAAGAGAATAAAGTTGTTAGATCTTTGCAATATCCACCAAATATGTTTGTTTGTCTGATTGTGTGTACATATATATGAAGCTGACTGGAGCCTGTTTTGCTTCATCCATCAAATGGGTATGTGAATGCATGCTTTTTATCATCCTCTTTCTCTTTCCTACCAGCTCACAAAGAGTTAATAAGATCCTCAGGTGGAGCCTGCTCCACCTATGCCTGCTCTATGCTGGTCTGAATTAAAGAGTCTGGAGTCTTTCACCGGCTTAGAGAATTAAGTTTCTTTTCTTTACTTTTTTTTTTTCCAAGACAGGGTCTCTCTGTGTAGCCTTGGCTGTCCTGGACTCACTTTGTAGACCAGGCTGGCCTCGAACTCACATCGATCCACCTGCCTCTGCCTCCTGAGTGCTGGGATTAAAGGGGTGCACCATTATGCCCAGCTGCTTTTTTTTTTTTTTAAATAAACCAGATGTCTTGTTCACTCTCGGATCACATCAGTTTCCTTCCCTCACCGACTTCGTGCCTCTTCTTTGGGACCCGAATTCCACTGGAGCTGGGTTCCGGCACTCAGGAAGCAAAAGTTTTGTGTTTTGAAGGAGATATTGGAACTATCTTTTGGCTAGTTCCCATGTTACTCAGATCGGTGTGTTTTATCCACTCCTAGAGAACATCAAAGACAGAAGGAAAAGGAAAACAACAGCTGTCTCTTTCTGACAAGTCCCTAAGAATTGCAAATTCTGTGCTCTTGGCTGGCCAGGCTCATAAACTTTGCCCACCCTGGGAAACGCATTTAACGATATTAGGCAAAGCAGAGACATCTCCACATGTCCACAGGAAATAAATGAGAAGAAGGGACAATGACAGTGTCACAGGAAGGATCAGCCACAGCATCCCAGAATAAATGTCGGGGTAAGCACCCTGAGCAGGTGCTGCAGACCAGGGCCCTTGACCACAATGCCATCCAGCTGACAGAAATGTATCTGGAGCAAGGGTGTGTCACCTGGAAAGGAGGCCACCGTATGCATGGGGAGCATTGCTGATCCATGTATCAGAGTTGAAAGGATACATGGAGAGAAGTCAGCATTGCGTAGCATTTAAATAGAGAAGAAAGTGGGAAAATTATGAATACTCTTATATGGCTTCAGCAGTTGTTCACAGTGTCTCAGTTTCATTGCACACTTGTTGTGTATGGTGGGTGAGGAGCTGGAACCTAAAGTGTTTTCATACAAAAAAAAAAAACAAAACTCATGGTCTCTTTCCAGGTATGGCCCGCATACAGCTCCATGCATATGTGTAGGCATACTTTTAAAGTCTATTTTTATTTATTTATTTTTTATATCTCTCCCTTCTCCACCCCAATACCTTCCAACACCCCAATACCAGGTAGGAGAGAAAAAAAGTTAATGGGGAGAAGGGGTGTACTTCTCTTTGCCTACTTCCCACTGTTTAGGGTTGTCAGGTTCTTTAGGGAAATACCAGCCTCCTTCGTTAGGATATTAAGCCAGCAACAGCCTTCTCTTTCTCCTCCAACTGTCTGTCTCCTCCAGGCGTTCTTCTCACAGCCCTCCTTCCCCTTCTCTCTCTCTCTCTCTCTCTCTCTCTCTCTCTCTCTCTCTCTCTCTCTCTCTCTCTCTGCTCTTGTATTGTTTCCAACTGGCAAACATCACGCCTTCACATGAAGCGGTTTCCTGTTGAAAAAAATCATGGCCCTCTCATGGAGGCTGTTAACAGCTGTGGACAAACTGTAGCAGCCCCCATATCCTACACCTAGTACTAAAACAAGAACGTGTTTACATAACCGAGTTTTCAAAGAAACCAAAACTTCCACAACAGGAAACCAACAGGGACTTCAGCAACAAGACTGTCATATTCATTGTTTTTTTTTTGTTTGTTTGTTTTGTGTGTGTGTGTGTGTGTGTGTGTGTGTGTGTGTGTGTGTGTTGATGGTTGCTTGATGCTGGCTATTTCACAATGCTGAAGTTCCATGGTGGGGCATGTATTTTTATAGAGCCATCCTGTGAAGACACAAAGATACAAGCTTTCAGCTGGCTTTGGGGATGTCTGTCCACAGGATCTAGGTGGAGCTGTGACTTTCTCTGGTCTGCAGGGATATGTTTCTAGTCCATTGGGGTGGGTGGGAATCTTCAGAGGCCCCCTCCAGTGTTTCTTTGAAATGCTCTTGTGTCTTTTGGAGTGAATGTTTGGTTTTATACCGAATTATCCAATCTGAAATAAGGTGGCACAAAATTAGACTCTGGCACAGACATGAGGACAAGTCATAGAGGCTTTGCTTGACAAAGTTCCAAAGACCTCTGGCAGCTCACCACTGCCCTTAAATAATATGTGTGGACCAGATGTAATTTTGCCTAAAAACTACTTTGAAACCTACTTTTTCTCCTAAAACTGCCGTTCTCTCTATTTCTCAGCCCAAGTGAAATTCACACTGGAAAAAAATTTCCCCACAGAGAATGTTGAAAGAAGGCATCTGGCTAAAGGCTTGAGATGATGACAGAGTCTTGACTCTAACTACAGTGAGCAGCCAGGCAGAAACTACTGGACCAGAAAGTTAGGACTTTGACATAACAGTATCTGTTAGAGATTATTAGCTATAGAAAAGTAAAACTTGTTTCTTTAGAATCTGCTTTGAGAGCAATAGAAGGTGGGCTTGGAATGTCATACTTAGATATTTTACAATAGAGGACACCTTGGCAGTTAGCCTAGGCTTGGATAGCACACCTCTTGGTTTGGGACTGGAAATAAGTCAAGTTTTTTTCTGTGTTAAGGACATTTAGTTTCAAGCTATGTTGCTATGACAATCATGTAAACACAATGGTTTTAGCCCGGGAAGATTTATGATTAAGCTTTTCTGCAATGGAAGCCACAGGATGCTAAATATGCGAAGAAGGTGGACATTGAAGGAGGACAGCTGTAGGTACGGGGGCAGAGCTAGCCCCAGAGAGAACGTGTGTGGCTAGCGACAGAACTAGAAGAGTGGCACTTCCCAAGCACAGTGATGCTCAGGAAATTCTATCACCATCTCCAGATGCCAGACATGGAGGGTTTGATTTTGTCCTGCTTGGTTTCTGTCTTGCTTTGGTACCGTTGTATATTGGAAGTGTGTTTAAAAAAAAGTGTTTTTTAAAATTTTATTTTATTAATTTATTCATATTACATCCCAGTGGTTATCCCATCCTTTGTATCCTCCCATTTCTCCCTCCATCCCATTTTCCCCTTACTCCCCTCCCCTATGACTGTGACTGAGGGGGGGCTTCCTCCCCCTGTATATGCTCATAGGGTATCAAGTCTCTTCTTGGTAGCCTGATATCCTTCCTCTGAGTGCTACCAGGTCTCCCCATTCAGGGGACGTGGTCAAATATGAGGCACCAGAGTACGTGTGAAAGTCAGACCCCCACTCTCCACTCAACTGTGGAGAATGTCCTGTCCATTGGCTAGATCTGGGTAGGCGTGTTTTGGTTTTTTTGTTTTGTTTTGTTTTGTTTGTTTTGTTTTGTTTTGTTTTTTGAGACAGGGTTTCTCTGTGTTGTCTGGCTGTCCCAGAACTCACTCTATAGACCAGGCTGGCCTCGAACTCACAGAGATCCACCTGCCTCTGCCTCCCAAGTGCTGGGATTAAAGCTGTGCACCACCCTTCCCCCAATGGAAGTAGGTAATTTATTTTTATTTTGCAGGGCCTTACAGTTAAGAGCTTTCCCGGCTGTCAGAAGAACATGCACTTGTGAGACTTTTAGACTAAACTCATTTTCCCTAAGGAGAGGAACATGGTACTTTAGAAACCAAGGTGGAATACATGTACGTGTGTATGTGTGTGTGTGTTCCCATGTATGCATGAATGTGACCACCTGCACCTGTGCATATGAAGGCCAGAAGCCAATGTTGTGTTTTCCTCTAGTGTCTCTACCTATTTATTTTGCTTTTTTGAGACAGGGTTTCTCTGTGTATCCTTGGCTGTATGGACTCACTTTGTAGACCAGGCTGGCCTTGAACTCATAGAGATCCACCTGCCTTTCCTCCCTGCGTGCTGAGTTTACAGGCGTGCGCCACGATTCCTGGCTACCTTTCTAATGTTTCTTACATAACGTTACCTAACAACTACCACACTTCTAAACGCCTACCACCCACTTTCTCTCCACTTAGTCCAGGACCCCAAACTGTTAGCACCGACCTACAAACAGCCTCACCTACCAACACCCTGTAGTTTGTGGCACCATGGATGAATGAAAGGCACACATGTGTGGAAGCTGACAAGTTGAGTGTGCAATGGCAAGAGCCTGGAAGGAAGTGGAGGACAAGGGCCGAGAAGACAGCGTGGCTAACACGTGCAGGATGTGATGCAACGGGGGACCAGCTTCCAGTGCCCTGCACACAGTAGGATAGCTGTGCTTGACAACAGTTCGCTGTGTACTTCACAGTAGTGAGGACAGAGGGTGCTGATGTTCCCAACACAAACAATAGATGTTCAAGGACCCGCCCAGCTGTGTTCCTGCATTAAGATCTCCCATAAGCCAGGTGTGAGGCGCACACCTGTAATCCCAGCATTTGGGGAGGCAGAGGTAGGTGAATCAATGTGAGTTCGAAGCCGGCTGATCTACAAAAGGAGTCCAGGACAGCCAAGGCTACACAGAGAAACCCTGTCTTGAAAAACAAAAAACCAACCAAACAAAAGCAAAAAGTAAAACCCTCCTATAAATCTGCCATTGTATGTCAGGCAGAAGTATTAAAATACCAGACAGAAAGAAAAAAAAAAACCAGAAAGAGGAAAACAGTGGATATAATTGCTTCTGCTTTTGTTCCCACCCATCTCTTAAAAATATGGCTCCTGGGCTGGGGAGATGGCCCAGCAGTTAGAACACTGGCTGCTCTTCCAGAGGTCCTGAGTTCAATTCCCAGCAACCACAAGGTGGCTCACAATCATAAAGGAATCTGATGCCCTCTTCTGGCCTGCAGGTGTACATGCAGATAAATACACTTGATAAATACCCGCTTGATAAATACATAAATTAAAAAAAAAATGACTCCTACGATCCATGGAAGACTGCCTCAGATTCCATTTAGAGACTTAAATCTCTTTAGAGACTTTCTCTGTGAAGATGTGCAAAAACACTTAAGAGCTCGAAGGGTCCTGGTCCTCAAATGTGTCACAGGAGAGGCTGGGAGAACCCTCAATGGCACTTAGGGACGTGAAGGTTACTCACTTATGCTGATGAGGTACATGAAACACACATCCTCCAAGTCATCTTTAATGTAGAAACTGCTCTTCCCCGAGACTGCTGTACAAGGGGGAGAAAAGTGGCTCATCTTAGTGTTGGACAGATCAGTTTGTGATGGTGAGAGCCTCTGATAGGCAGGGTGTCCCACGGCCTCAAGGATGTGCCCTTTTCCCCACAGCCACCTTGCAGCCTATTTCCAGAGAAATAGTTAAGTGCCCCTGCCATGGAATGACACTTGTGTTGTTACAATTGCTTTTAAGCTGCTCATGCCTTTCAATGTTTTAAAGATTTGAAAACTAGATTAACATTCATTACATTTATTCTTTGTTACTAGGGGGAAAGATGCTACTGTGGCAAAAAAAGCAGATTAGCATTTGGGAATTCGTTTTCATTTTTTATAAGAGGTGTTAGCCAGGTACAGAGGCAGGAGCCTAAATCCCAGTGACCCGCCCATTATGAGACATTAGGCAGCCGATTAAGGTGTTTTTCTTGGGGGAGGGGAAGGGGCAATTGGAAATAAAGCTCATTTCCCGTTAAGTAGCCTCAGGCTGGCCTTAAATTCACTTTGGAGTTCTTGCTGGCCTCAAAGTGGCGGCGTTCTGCCTGCTCCAGTCCGCAGGACGCCTGTGCCGTTTGGTCTTCCTTTTGTACTTGTACTCACCAATAATCAGGAAGCCAGCTGGGCGGTGGTGGCGCATGCCTTTAATCCCAGCACTCAGGAGGCAGAGGCAGGTGGATCGCTGTGAGTTTGAGGCCAGCCTGGTCTATAAAGTTAGTCCAGGACAGCCAAGGCCACACAGAGAAACCCTGTCTCGAACAACCAAAACAAAAAACAAACAAACAAACAAAAAAAAAAAAACAAAAAAAACCAAAAAAAAAAATAAATAAATCAGGAAGCCGGACAAGTCAGAGTCAAAGACTTGTTATGGGCACTTCAGAACACATGGATGCCAAGGAGTCCAAGCAGATCAGCACATGGAGTGATCACACATGTTTCATAAAAGGGCAACCATGGATGTCCAACTACAGCCATACACAGATGTACTATTACTGAAACACACACGGACGTAATACAACATCAGTACCCAGACTGATTACAGCGCTCACTGTTTGGGAACATCCTGACTGTTTCTCTGACTGTTTTCCTGACTGTTTTCTCTTTCTGCCTTTGTTTTTACTTTCTTATCAAAGAACTTTTCAGACGTAACTGTGTTGCTAGGAGACCCTTACCTTGAAACTACAGCCAAGAGTCATTTAGACAAGTTTACTACTAAGTTCCATTCCACTTGTTAATAAAAACATGGCTAAGAATTAGTCACCAATGAATAGTTCCTATTACGACTTACAAATAAAGTGTTTGAGTAAGCTCCAGATAGTGGCGGAAGAGCTAAGAAAACAAACTGTCTTGACTCACAGATGTTTGGCATAATGAGAGAACACTGGCCTTTGATAAAGAGGGCCTATGCACTGATACCATTCTAATGACTTATGAATGTTTGTTCAAGATTGATGACAACATTATTGCACTGCATCCTGTATTTTGACTTGTATGGGAAAAAATGTCACCACGAAAAAACTCCCCGTTTCAAGATGTGTATAAGAACCTGCCTCGTTTGCCGGCAAAATACACTCAGATTTAAACAGCACCTCTGGGTTTGTTTCTTTTGGTCACTCGCCTATCTTTTGCCCACCAATGCTTTGAGAACCTCTGTTCCCAAAGAGCTATACCTGACTGAGACTGTCCACAGCAGTGTCCAAGTACACAGATGCACTATTACAGAAATGCACTCAAGTGCTACCGCAGGACTCACAGATGCTTGACATCAGCACTTATGGAAGTGCTGGCAGTAGCCCGCTGCCTTGTACTACCTCATCACTGCACTAGGGTGTCCTAGTTAAAGCAGGGGCACCCATACCCACTACTAAAGCACTACACAATGTGCCTTTGAAAAACATACGTCGGGCTGGAGAGATGGCTCAGAGGTTAAGAACACTGACTGTTCCGCTGTTCTTCCAAAGGTCCTGAGTTCAATTCCCAGCAACCACATAGTGACTCACAACCATCTATAATGTGATCTAATGTCCTCTTCTGGCCTGTAGGAATGCATGCAGGCAGAGCACTGTATACATAATAAATAAATAAATAAATAAATAAATAAATAAATAAAATCTTAAAAAAAAAGAAAAAGAAAAACATACATAAACCGAAGTGCATTTATAATAAGGCAGAGGGGTATACACGCACGGCTCTAAACATGGCTGAGCTGGAAGAGCGGACCACATGTTTCTTAGGAGCAGGGCAGTGCACCATGAGGGACAAGCTCACAGTGCAAGCAGAAGTAACAGGGAAACAGCAGGGACTACTAACACCACACACACACACACACACACACACACACACACACACACACACACCGTACCGCCGTACCATACGAGACATGAGCATAGATTTAATAGAAAGCAGTTCATATAAGAACGTCACTATACCAGTGCACCCGCCCACTGACGTGCGAGGCCAGAAGAGTATTGATGTGTATTGACGTCCCAGCATCAGTGTGTCAACGTATTTACTACTGCAGAAGAGCACATGCGTGTCTGTGGACAGAAACTCACTTGGAGACAGAAGTCAAGAGTGCACACTGATTCACTGTTCCAGGCACGATCATGGAAGAGTCCTTGAAGGTAGCAGCCCAGCCATACACGGATGTACACAGCACAGATTGCAGGAGCACACAGGAGTCCAGAAGGACACATGTATGAAGTCAGCACTCGTGAACACACTAGGCGGGAGCGAACGAGATCTGCTATCGATTATATGCAGACACTTCCGTTACTAAAACACGACACAGCGGCCTCTTTGCAAAATCAGTGCACTACTGCTGCCGCATACGCTGAGGTGTGTTGACAGCAAAGCGGATGGGTGTACCAAAGCTTCGAGATTTAACCACGCAGAACGGCAGTACACAGGGTTTTAGCCATAAAGCAGTGCATAAGGAGCACAGTGCACACAGAAATGACACTATAGCAGCAATAACCATTTCAGTGGGAATGCACCACAACCGGATGTGCGGCAGCAAAAGTGAGCCTAAGTTTACCGTGAAGTGGAGTGCCCGGGAGGATTCCTAAGAGCAGAGCGCTTAGGTGCAGAAGCAGACAAATGCACATGCGTAGCCTGGTATCGGCGTGCAAATGTGTTTCCTAGCACGTTGGAACACATGGATGTTTGTGTACATCGATCGAACACGAGCGTGAGAAGACCAGTATAGTAGTGTTCGTGGAGTCTAAATTGTAGGAGTGAGCATGCATATTTTCATAAAGCGGCACGCATGGATGTCCAAGTGCAGGCAGGACACAGACACACTGTTAAAACACACGGAGATGTAAAGCTCTACAACCTCAGCATCCGTGGAAGTACTACGCAGGCGCATACAGGATCTCCTGAGCATCACTGTGTATGATGGTAGCTGGTACCTCTGCGCAAGCATCTCTCTTTCTCCCTCTCTCTCTCTCTCCCCGCCCACCACCCCCTTTTCTTTCCTATCTTTTTTTTTTCCTGTAGCCCTGGATGTTTTGGACCAGGCTGGCTGGCTTTGAACTTAGAGATCCACCTGCCTCTGCCTCCCGAGTGCTGGGATTAAAGGCTTGGGCCACCACTGCCCAGCAATGTAATTCTAAAGCATTACGTAATAGCACCTCCCCAGACGTATCACGGCTGCAGTGTGAACAGATGCATTTAGAGCATAGCAGATGGGGCGTGCGGCTCTGCACGCTTCTGACTGCAAACAGAAGTTTTAGAAGTAGGCCATGTGAGTGTTGTACAACAGCACACAGAGGGGCTATTACAGAGACATCCACGGATGTAAGGGTACAGCAGGGCAGGAGTAATGAACGCACAGCATCAGCACTCAAGGGAGCGCTAGGCAGGAGCTCACAAGGAAAAACTAGAACATCGCTGCACACCAGTGCCCTAGCTGAGCATCACACACGCATCTATCACCAAAGCCCTACACAACGGCCTGTTTTCAACAACCGATGCACGGTGCCGGTAATGGCTGCAATGCCGGCACACTGAACACAGATCCTACTTAACAGAAGGGATCACGGATTTACTTGAGAGCAGTGCACATGAAAATATTACTGTAGTGGCGCACCTGGAACAGAGCTCCTAGAGCAGACGTAGGGCGGTGCACGGGGATGTCTTAGCGCCTGTGTGTCCATGGGTTTACTAGCACATCAGAGCACACGGATGTCCATGAACACCAGTCCATGTGGGTTTACTATTACAGTGACACACATGGGAAGAGATGTAAAGCAGTGTAGATGGAGTCAACGGTCATGGATGTAATAGTATGTTAAGGCTCTTGAATGTACAACATGTGCAAGCACTGGGGGGGGGCAGCTCAGATAGGCAGTGAATACACCCGTAGGTCATAGTGTGCACATTGATCAGTCATGCTCTGTGCAATGGCATCTTTGCAAAACTGACGCACTGCAGTGTAAGCCGATGTGCATTTCCAAAGAAGCACATGGATTTACCGTACAGCTGTGCACATACCTGAACAAGAGCTGTGGCGCACACACTTTTATAAATAGAGGCGTGCACCAGGATGGACAATTACGCCGTGCCATGAGAGCCACCAAGACAGCAGGAACGGTTGCGCTGATGCACCCTGCATGGATGAAGTGTAATGTAGTGAGAAATTTAGTAGAGTCATTGAATCTGGCACAAACATCAGAATGAAGCATTTTTTTTCTGGAAGTACTTAGACCTTGAAGAAACCATTGTAGAAAACAGTGATTGTTTTCTGTGATTTATAGTGCTGTTTTTCTGAAGGAGCCTGGCATGACTTTAGTCACAGATATTCCTGGCAAAGCAGGAACGGCTTGCATTATTGAGGACTGCAAACAGTGCACACAGTAAGAGCTCAAAATAACTTTGTGTAACAATCAATAAATATGCTTCTGCAAGGCTGTTTGAGGCTCAGTGCACAGAGGCTGTTTCTCTTTGTGGCTGCAAAGCCTGATTTCATCCTGGAGTGTCTCTCTTTCCTCAAATGCCCCGTGTGACTCAGATATCAGCACTGTAACATGAGAACGCTATTACGCTGGTCCACCAGGACACTGAGGTACGAACGCAGGCATAGAGCACTGAATACTGAGGTCCCACTATCAGTGTTTCCATGCATGGAGGAGCACATTGGAACACTTAGCTGTCAGAGAACTGTAGTCCACACAAAAGTACCAGTCCGGCACCGTCCAGCATCCACGGAGATACAAGTGAAGCAATGGACGGGGATTCCATGTAACAGGCGTGATCCCGAATGTCTTTGTAAGGCAGCACACATGGATGTCTGCATACAGCCACACACAGACGTAGTATTACCGAAAAGCACATTAATGCAGTGTTACGGCAGGACTCACGGGTGAGGTCATAGGAACCCATTGAGCACATAAGGTACAATAGTACAGCGCTGCGGCGCGCGTGCCTTAGTCACCACACATGTATAGGTCACGGAAGCATTGCCAAAACCAAGCCATTACTGCTGCCGCCTAATCTGATGTGCATTTACAACAAATCCGACGGATGCTACGTGTCCTAACACAGCAGCTCACATTAAACCCAAGAGTGTACCCTGGATTTAACAGCAGAGTGATCACGCATGGTCTTTCTGGTTCTGTAACAGTACAGCCTTGCCTGGCTGTACTCACGCACCCCCCTGAGCATGGCGTTAGTTGTACTTCCTGTGTGGGTAGTGGTGGACCGGTGCACAGTGTGAACTGATGCCGAGCCACTTCAGTCGTGTTTGGATGGGCTAGTAAATGCACGCGCCCGCAGGTATGAGAACATCTGCTTTTCTTCAGTGCTGAGGGCAGGGCCAGGGGAGCTTCTCATTTGCACCGCTTGCTGTGCTCACCTCCTGACGCAGGGTATCAGCACGTGGCGCATCCGCAGGGCAACCGTTTGCCTAGTGTGGTGCTCCGCTAGTGCATTCATGTGCGGTGATGGACTAGTTTATCCTCGTGTGCTCTGCCTAGTACTTCCCTCAGTGTGGACATCCGGGACCCACGAGTCCTGCTCCCCGCAACACCCCCAGATCTTGTTTTTTTTTTTTCAGTCAATCTGCAGAACCCATCATTATGGCCTTTTCAAGGAGTCTCAGCGTAGACACCTCTCATCTGTATTTTGCTTACTTGGCTCCTTAAAGAGATTTGTCTGTTTTGCTGTGCATGCGGGCTTGAGTTCGTTATCATTAGCATAAGTTTTCACCAAACTGGGCTGTGCTTAAACAACCCTAAAATAAACTACTCAGGGTCAAGACTCCAGAAATGTGAACCAACATCAGCTGCTTAGTTATATGGAGCTGAACTGCCTCTCATGTCTTTCAGGCCATAGAGGTCACAGAGACCATCACAAAACTGATGCTCGGGCTGGAGAGATGGCTCAGCTGTTAAGAGCACTGACTGTTCATCCAGAGGTCATGAGTTCAATTCCCAGCAACCACATGGTGGCTCACAACCATCTATGATATGATCGGATACTCTCCTCTGGCCTGCAGAGCTCTGTATACATAATGTTTTTTAAAAAACTGATGCTGCATCGTCAGCAGAGAGGACAGATGCAACTGTAGAGCTCCGAACGCGCCTGCGTGTGGTAGAGCATCACTGTTCGCGCTTTAGGGGTGGAGCAGTGCACTGGGATTTACAAGCACACGGTGCACAATGGCACAGTAACGCAAACTCGTGGGTCCCGGATGTCCACACTCAGGGAAGGTACTAGGCAGAGCACACGAGGATAAACTAGTCCATCACTGCACATGAATGCACTAGCGGAGCACCACACAGGCATGGACCGCTAACCCCTCCCCCCCTTGCCCTTCCCCCCCCCCCCCCCCCCCCCGCACAACGGCATCTTAGCAGGACCCGTGCACTGCCGCTGCCGTGTGATCTGCTGTGCCTTACAACCAAGCCGGAGGATGTCACATACAACCCCACGCAGGCTGCAGTAGACGACAGCACAGCCGTGTCAGTATCGGAGCAGCGAACCGAGACAGACGAGTACACAGCACAGGTGGCTTTTGCTGCACAACTGCCAGAACGGTTATGCCACTAATGCACCACGAGTGCAATGCGGCGGAAGTGATCACAGGCTTGTCAGAGCACAGCACACGCAGGGCCACTGTCACAGCTCTGCACCTGGACACTTTAAGTTCTAGTGCAGCCGTTGAGCAGTGCTCCCCATAGTCAGAGCGTACAAGTCACCAGCACATCAGAACACACGGATGTCCCAGAACGGCAGCCTACAACGGACACTGGTACAACACGTGGAAATCTGAGCAACAGAGCACATGTGGATTGACAGAGCAGTGCACACTCACCTACTATTAAAGCACTCACAGTGGCATCTTCCATTGTGCTGTGACTGTGGTGTAAAGTGACGTGCATTTACAATAAGCACGTGGAATGCTTGTACGGCTCCGCACGTGCCTAAAGGAGAAGAGCTGAGCCCATACGTAGGCATAGAGCAGTGTGCCTGGGTGAGCAATTATGTAACATTATAACAGTGCACCTGGACACTGCAGTACTAATGCAGAGGTAGATAGATCAATGTGCATATACACACACAATACACACACACACACACAGGCACAGACACACATACATAAACATACACATGTACACACATAGAAACATATTGGGGCTGGAGAGATGGCTCAGTGGTCAAGAGCACCGCCTGCTCTTCCAAAGGTCCTGAGTTCAGTTCCCAGCGACTGCATGGTGGCTCACAACCATCTATAATGTAATCTGATTCCCTCTTCTGGCCTGCAGATGTACATGCAGTCAGAACACTGTATACATAATAATAAATAAATAAATATTTTTAGAAAAGAAACAAGCTGGGCGTGGTGGTGCACGCCTTTAATCCCAGCACTCGGGAGGCAGAGGCAGGCGGATCGCTGTGAGTTCGAGGCCAGCCTGGACTACAAAGTGAGTCCAGGACAGTCAAGGCTACACAGAGAAACCTTGTCTCGAAAAAACAAACAAACAAAAAATAAAAAAATAAAAAAAGAAACATACACACCTAAACACATACACAAAAACATATATACACTGAAATATACACATGTGTACACACACAAATATATACTTGTACACTCACGTATACACATGCATAAATATACACATGCACATGCAAATGTAGTTACACATTTATACACATGTACACACACAAATATAAAAAATGTACACATATATAGATAGACATGTGTACACTGACACAAATGTACACACACAGTAAATATGTACATGCAAACATACATATTCACATGTACACACATTAACATACACATGTACACACGAATGTACACATTTATACACTACATAAACACACACTTGTACCCACACATAAGCATACACGGTGTACCGTTTCATTCGAGGAAACGGAGCATCTGTGGGTTTGGGTACTGCGGGGCTGTCTCCTTTTTCAGTTGCAGGAGTCACTGTGACTCCGGCTTATTTTGGTTCACGGTGTGTAGCATGGTGGCCGTCCATCATAGCCGGGTGAGCACGGTCATACTTTAGGGGTGTGTGGTGATAACTCCCCTATGTCGGCTGAACCAGGTAGCAGGGACCCAACCAGAGTCAGGTCTGCCTCCAGCAGCCCACTTCCTCTGGCCTGGCCACACCTCCCAAAGGCTCCCCAGAAATCCCCAAATGATACCATCAGCTGAGGAACAAGGGTTCAAACATCAGTCTGTGGGGAACCTTCTAGACTCAGCCCTCACACATGCTGTCTGCTGTCCAGGCGCAGGACCCTCTGCCCCCCCCCCCCCCGACCGTTTTGTTCTCAGATTTCCTCCGCATGAACCTGGACCCACTCTGCTGGTGTTCCGATGGGGTCTAGACAGCCTTGGTGCTCCCTCGTCTGAAGGGCGTCATGTCTGCCTCGCCCGACAAGCTGAAGCATGCGTGTGCAGGGAGAACCTGAGGTAAGTAGGCAGGCAGGGGTCGAGTGTGTGAGCCTTCTGCCTTCTTGCCTCTGTGTTAGCTTTAGTTATTCATCACCGGGGCAACCAGCCTCCATTTGGCTCCTAGGATGGTCAGCCAATGGCTGTGCTGCTGATCTTAGCTGGGCCCAATCATGGGACAGAGGGCGGGGAGGGGGGGGGGAGGGGAAGAACAGCTAGCTATTGGCTGATCTTGGCCTCAAGGAGACTAAAGCCTATACTTTTTCACCCCACTAAAAGACTGGCCAAGGCAAGTTGTCATGGTGATGGGAGATGTATAAGAATGAGCATGCTCAGTGTTCTCTCTCTCATCAGGATTCTACCAGCATTCCATTGGCCAAGGTCAGGGACGTGCCCCAGCAGCGCAGTGGGATGAATGGGTACCGAGGCACTTTTGCTATCCCATGACGTCACCTATACCAAAATGACTGATACTTTGAATATCACCTCTGAGCCATGTGCTGGGAATGATTCTAAGCTCATTTCCTGCTCACCAGAAAGAGTAGCATGATTGATTAGTAATGTCTGCCGTGGGCATGGCTATGAGGGGTGGGCTTATTCCCCTGTCTCTGATCTTTTTTTCCCTTTCTGGCACCCGGCAGCGCCAACTTGTGTGACTGGCCTGGGCATTACTGAGGAAGACCAACATTCTTATGTTGGATGTGCACAACGGCTGTGGACTTAAATGACCTCATTCATCCAGTCGCAGTTTGAAGGCTGTACTGTGCTCACAACTGCTCGTCAGCACAACACAAGCAGGCCCTATAAAAGGTGAGGCCCTCACAGCCAACCTGTGGGCCTGCGGGGTTGACCCTGTCCACAGACATGTGGGGTGTGTTTCTGAGCTCCAAGGCCAGGCCTAGGAGAGCTCACTGAGGGGAGAGCTGGGGCAGGGCACTGGGTGCGTGGGGGAGGGGGGAGAGAGGACACTGGGGGAGGGGGTCATGATTAATCTACTCTGTGTAGAAGCAGCTAAGGGAGGCATTAACCAAATCAGGGCGTCAGAGCACAGAAGAGCTCTTCTTCAGGGCTCTCCCCACTTCCGTCCCTAGCAAGCCCACTCAGTCACACAGTCTGTCTTCCACACAGCAGCCATACTGACTCCGTGAACACAGGAGTCAATGGTGTACCGCTGTCACAATCCTCCTGTGTCCTCTCCTCGATCCTGTTCAAGCCAGCTTTGCTTCAGGGGCCTCTGCTATCTGTGTTTGTTCAAGGCTGTTTCCTCCTCTCCAGTGCCTCACACACAGTAGGGGGGGTGGTGGTAGAGGGAGTAGGGGGGGCTGGGAGGGTGGGAGGGTGGCTCTGATGGGACAGAGCCCTAGGCCAGTGCTACTGGGGCCCCTTGAACTTAACCCTTTAGGTTCTTCAGATCCTGCATGATGCTACAGAGGTCCTCACACACCACTACCTGGGGGTTCATGAGTATGAATGCCCCTGGCCTGCTACGGTACCTGGACCCCGAAACCACTTGCCAACAGATGGGTTGTACTCACAAGTGCCTGCTTCCTGTCCCTGCCTCACCCAATCAGTATGTATTGACTGTCCATGCTAAGTACTGTGCGAGGCTCTAGGGACACACGGAAGACAAGCCCACAACTTCCCAAGAGTCTCTCTGTTTAAGGAGGAAGGAAGCTTGGCTCTGGCCTCTCCCTTTGAGGTGGGAGTCTAGGGTGGAAGTCATTTCTGGGAAAGTGCCAAGGAGACACGGCGGCCTGGTGGCTGGGAAGCTTGCCCTCAGTTTTCTTTTCTGTCAGAGGGGTTCAGTGACAATCACTACATCCACAAAGGGACGTAGGAAGGAAGGGGCCGAATGTTGCCTGCGTCCTCTGGCTGAGTCCCCTGCGTTTACAGCCATGTGTGGTACACAGCTGTTTCTGTAGCGTGGAGAAGACTTTGGTACAGTTGACACAGCTCAGTGCTCAACGCACTACCATGCACAGGATTCACAAGCCCTGGGCCCACAGCCCGCAGGGCTGGTGGTGACGTCACTAGACAACAGGACTAAGTCACGGTGGGTGGGAGACCCTTCACTATTATAATTTTTTGTTCGGTATAGAACTGAAACCAAGCTGGGGACATAACCCAGTCAGTAGAGTGTTTGCCAAGCACACACAAAGCCTTGGGTTTGGGACCCCACACACAGGGCGTGGTAGCACAGACCTGTAATCCCAACACTTGGGAGGGGAGCTAGGAACATCAGAAGTTCAAGGCTATCCTCAGAGGTTTCCCAGGCATGGGCTTCATCCCCAACACCACAGAAAAGAACAAGGCCTACAGGGCCAGCCAGAGGCTGAGGATGTGTGCCCCCCCACCCCCACCCCCGCCCACACACACAGCCTGCTGGCGCTGACTCCTGATCCTCTCACAGGCTGGGCGCTGCCAGCAGGAGACCTTGGCTGAGGGATTAATGACCTAGATCACCCTGCCGGCCAGCCCCGTGCTCCCGTGTGATGGTCACACTGTGGGCCACGCTCTATTCCCAGACCATGGTGGGTGGGGCCTCCACGGAATCTCTCCAGCATCCTGAGCTGGATCTGCAGACACATCTGCAGCTGAATGGCAGGCCGGGTGCTGTGTCTGCCTCATCTCTGGTTCCTCCAGAGCAGAAATGCCCACAGGATCACTGCAACTGTGTGATCAGAAACCCAAGGGCGAGTTTACACTTGGCCACTGTGTACCCCACGTGCCCACTCTTTGCCTTCAGTTCCTCTTTTGCACCACAAAAGTAGCCGTCTCCTTGGCACAGGGAAAGCCTTAGAACGAGTGCAGGCTAGGCTAGCAAAGGGGAACCACTCTGGGCTGAAAGGAAACCCCAAGAACCCTGTATGAAGATGGGCCAGCAGAAAAGCCCCAGGGTAGCCTGAAGAGCCATCGCTGTATCCTAGAGGCAGGTAGGGGTCCTCCTACACAGTCACTGCCCGGTATCAGTGAGTGATGCTCGGTACTAGGGTAGATTACATCAGTGATGCGGCCCTAGGGGTGGGGTGGGGACCGTTGGCAGTGTGTGGAAATCGCTTTGCCACAGCTATCATCGAGGGACATCTCTGAGTAGAAGCTAAGGATATTGCTCAACGCACTACCATGCACAGGACTCACAAGCCCTGAGCCCACAGCCCGCAGGGCTGGTGGTGACGTCACTAGACAACAGGACTAAATCACGGTGGGTGGGAGACCCTTCACTATTATAATTTTTTTTTTGTTGGGTGTAGAACTGAAACCAAGCTGGGGACGTAGCCCAGTCAGTAGAGTGTTTGCCAAGCACACACAAAGCCTTGGGTTTGGGACCCCACACACAGGGCGTGGTAACACAGACCTGTAATCCCAACACTTGGGACGGGAGCTAGGAACATCAGAAGTTCAAGGTTATCCTCAGCAACAAAGAGAGTTCAGGGCCAGCCTGGGCTATGTGAAATCCTGTCTCAAAAAAAAAAAAATTACAACAAAAAGCACCGAATCCATACTCAGACACACAAGCAACAGAGGACACATGAACACGAGTCTGTCAGCATTAACATGCCATCTGATCTTGTCCTACAGTTGGACAAAGTGTCACCCTGGAACAAACAGGGCAGAGGGTCCTCACATTCTTTCGGTGTGATTTCTTAAATCCCTGTGCGAAATCTACAATACTTCAAAATAAGGAGTTAGGGAAAATGTTGCTGCCATCACCAGGATGTCCCGCCTGATTGGCCGGGGATGGGGGTGGCCTTGAAGTAGACAGCCTGGGCCGAGAGTCACTGTCCACTTTGGCTGCAGCGTGAGCATGGCCTTGCTCAGGCCAACCTGGACATGCTGGGTCCTTCTGGGTTTGGCATCCAATAGGCTGTCACTTTCTCTGCCATCTTCCTCCCAAAGAGGAGTCTAGAGCGGACATCCTGTGGAGTCTCAGCGGTCCCTGAATCTCTGGCACCTTCAGCCATTGCAAGCTGGCTCCAACGGGGCTGTCAAGAGTCCTGCCTCAGGCCAGGCCTGACTCCTGGGCTAGCTTGTAAAACAGGTCTTTCTGGGCCAGTAGCTGGGCTGGACTGCCACTCTCTGCCACCTGGCCGTCGTCCATGACAAGGACCCTGCAAGGAAGACACGGGGCACTTCCTGTGACAGTAGCTGAGAGCCCAGCTCCACTTCACATTCACTCCCCAGACATGTGACTTTCCAAGCCGCTTCCAGACCGTCCCCGCTTCCCGGATCCACAAGTCCAGGGGCGAATACCTTTCCCTGGGGGGCTTGGTCATGGGCCCCCTGCACAGTGGGCACTTCCGGGTCTGCCCCAGGACACTTGCGGATGGACACCTGGGTGCGTTCCCGTGCCTCCTTGGCCCTGCGTGGCACTGTCAGGAGGGACCTCTTACCTGGTGCAGTCCATCACAGAACGCAGGCGGTGAGCGATGCACAGTACTGTGCACTGCCTAAACCAGAGCTCGAGGGCCGCCTGCATCTGCGCCTCTGTGCCTGGGTCCACGGAGGCGGTTGCCTCATCCAGGATGAGGATCTGGGTTTTCCGGAGAAGAGCACGGGCCAGGCACAGGAGCTGCTTCTGACCCACGCTGTGAACAAACTGCGTGGTTAGGCTAAGAAGGCGTCCCCGGTTAGTACAACAAGCCTCTCTACAGCTGCTGATGGGACCTGTGTGTGTTAACTTCTCTCCCCCCACGAGGGTCCAAGTCGTCAGGGGTGGAGCAATTCCATTTCTGCCGCCTTAGTTTAGGTTGACGGCGGACAAGACACGAACACCTTCTGTGCCTTGGTTTCTCCACCTGCTTTCTTTGCTCTCTGCAGGCGCATGCGTGCATGCTTGCGTGCGACGTGTGCACACGCGTGCGTGTGGAGGCAATCCCTCTCCGCTTTAGTGACAGAAGCAGAGACTCCCCCTGAACCAGAGTGGGCTGGCTCAGCTAGTCTGCCTAACTAGCCTGTTTGAGGGCTCTTCCCATCTCTGCCTCCTGAGCACTGAGATTATAGACAGCTGCTAAGCCCACCTGGCATCTACATGGGTACAGGGGATCCGAACCCTGGTCTTCACACTTGCTCAGCATGAACTGGGCCCACTGCGCACTACCCTCCAGCCTCCATCATAACATGCTAAGTGTTTTTGCCAGCCACAGGAGATGGCTATTGTTTCTTTTTTTTGTTGTTGTTCTATTTGTTTAAAACAAGGTCTCAGTATGTAGGCCTGGCTGGTCTGGAGCACACTATGTTGAGCCTGCTTCTGCCTCCTGAGTTCTGGGATGAAAGGCACAGTCTTACTTGGTTTTGTTTTTTTTTGTTTGTTTGTTTGGTTGGTTTTTTTTTTTTTGAGACAGTGTCTCACCACATAGCCCAGGCTAGTCCAGTGGAGTCTGTGTGACAAGTACTACACAGGCCTGAGACTAAGACCCCCTTTTTTAGGCTAAGACCCCGAAGAGGGCAGAGTCTACTGGACTGGGGTCAATGTTCCCGCCAGCAGAGAAATTGCAGCTTCAAAACTCTCTTTGCTGGGAGCTATTTTCTGTTTCTCTCTAAATTCTAACTGCATTTCACTCCGGGACTGCAGCCAGGGACTCTCCGGGGCTGAAGTAGTTCTGCTTCACACGTCCACTTATTAAGAGAGACATGACTAGAGATTAATCATTAGTTAGTAAGTTACACTATGGCCTACAAAGAAATGGAGTGTTTCATAAGACTCCAGGTAGAAGGAGCTAGAAGAATGGAGAAACGTCCTGGCACACAGGTCCTGGGCACAAGTTTCATTAGAGAGAGGACATTGACCCTGGACAAAGAAAGCACATACATATTGATATCAAGCCAGTGACTTAGGAGAAATGACGTCTTTCTGCTAAGTACTTTGTATCGTTTCATTCAAAGCTGTAATTAAAAAAATGACAACATAATAACTTTGCATTCTGTATCTGTACTGTGTATGCTTGGCTGCTCACTGACTCCTGTGAGACTGCTCTGTGGAAACTGTAACCACCACAACCCCCCCAATCCTCCTACCCCCCCAAACCACCCCCACTCCTCTACCCCCCCCTTGTTTCAGAAGAAGAAATGTATATAACACTAGACTGTTTGGCTGCAAAATATACTCAGATGCGGAGTTGACCTTGAGTTTTGTGTCTGTGTGTCACTACGCCTTATCTCTGTTCACCGACACTCCAAGAACTCCCGATCTCAAGGACCTATTGCCCGAATGAGCTAGTGGTCCTTGGCAGGTCTCAAAACTTTAAATCTTCCCTTCTCAGCATCTTGAGTCCTGGGATCGCAATTCCACAGCATCCTCGCCCCCCCCCTTTTCTGCTCCCCTTCCCCCTGCTAGCTGCCCTGCATTGAAAAAACTAGTATGACGTAAGTCCCCAGCCCCTGTTTATGTTACATGCATCTCATCCTTAAATATTTTAGCAAATGGCATTACTAGAGAGATGGTTCAATCAGGAAAACACCCGTGGTACAGACATAAGGTCCTGAGTACAGACCCTGAACATCTACATAAAAGCTGGCCAAAAGAGGCAGGTATCTGTAACCCCAGCTCTGGGAGGGCAGAGTCAGGAGGATCCCTGAGAATCCATTGGCCCCCTGGCCTAGGAGAACCAATCAGCACCAGGCTTAGTGAGAGAGACCCTATCTCAAAGAATAAGGTGGAGAGCGACAGGAAATCACCCAAGGTTGACTTTTGGCTGCTATACACACACGCACGCACGCACGCACGCACGCACGCACGCACGCACACACACACTATCATTTAGCCACAACAAATCTGAGATCAGTGTCCAATATCAACCATAGTATTTTTGTAGCAAAATTAATACTACGTGGGCTAAAGAATCTAGGCTGGGTTTAGCCATGGGAAAAGAAACACAGCACAGAGATCCTGTGGCTTGGGACTGGCAGGAAAGGATTGGGGACTGTGTTACTAGAAAGGGTGATGGGGTCCCCTGGAGTCCACTCAGAGTCCAGACTGTCCCTGCCCTTGTCCCCTTCCTTCTGGTCCTGCCACTGGTGCGCGGCCTTACCTCAGGTCCTCTCCCTGGCCGGCACACTCGTACTGCAGCTGGCCAGGCAGGCTGGCCACGAAGGTCTTGAGCTGCACGGTTTCCAGCGCCGCCCAGATGCCTTCGTCTGTGTGCTCCCGAAGCAGGTCCAGGTTCATGCGCAGTGAGCCTGGGAACAGGACAGGGTCCTGGCCCAAGGGATGCTGGGTCAGGACAGGGCCGGGCCGCAGCACCCTCCTGCATCACCTCTGTCCCACGGTCCTGGGCCTCACCTGAGGGATGATGGTGATTCGGGACCGCAGTGTGTGCAGCCCCACATTGGTGATGGGGACCCCGTCGATCCAGATACCACCCTCAGCAGCCTCCTGAAGCCGCAGCAGGCCCCAAGCCAGGGAGGACTTCCCGGCCCCTGTCCTGCCCACGATGCCCACCTGCCAGGTGACAGAAGAGTGAGGTCCACACGGAGCAGGCCTGCCCCAGCCCTGAGATCATGGAAACTATTTGAAAGTTTTTTTTCCCCCGTGCACAAGACTTTTGCTTCCTCAACACAACTGCACATTGTTGCACCCCACCAGGACACTTTCTAACGTCTCCCGGCATTTCTGCCCCTTGCCTTTAGGTCCTGGCTGCCTCCATCACTCCTCATCCTTCTGGGAGAGCCCTCCCATTTCCCAGCATCCTCCTCTGCATCATGTCCCACCTGTGCCTTCTCTTTCCAGCCCCTCCTCTTCTACGCATCAATCGGTCCATCCATCAGTTCTATCACTGACTCCCAGTCTTTCTCTCTAGTCATCCTGCCACCCCCATCACCCCCCACACACCATGGGTCTCACTCTTTCCTACACTGAAGCCTCTGTCATCTGTCCCTTACCCTTCCTTTCATGTAGTCCAACATGCCTCTCACCCAGGGACATCAAGGTAGACACAGGAAGCTCCCCCAACCCTCTCCCTTCCCCCAACCCCCTCTCTCCCCTGAACTTCCTCTCTCCCCCCAACCCCTTCCTCCCCAACCCCCTCTCCCCCAATCCCCCTCCCCCCCCCCCCCCCGAGGCAGATCAAGGCACGTGAGACTTGAGACCTTGAAGCTAAGATATGTACGCAGAGCCTCAGACTTGGAGCCTGGCGCCCACAAGGATGTAGTGGGAGGCTGCCCACCTTCTCTCCGGCGTGGATCTTCAGGGACACGCCCTTCACAGCCAGCGGGAGCTCTGGTCGGTGTCTGAGCCCAAAATCCCGGAATTCAATCTGTCCCCTGTGAGGCCAGAGAGGCCAGGCTGCACAGGTGGGCAGCCTCCAGGGAGCCTGGGGCAGGGAGCAGGGAGCAGGGACACAGGTCAGAGGAGCTGTGTGTCCCGTCTGTGCCCCCTCCCCCCCCCCCCCCCCCGCCAAATCTGAAGCTCTTTACAGGTGGCCTGCCTCTCAGAGCCTAAGCTTCCCACATTGCACACTACACCTTTAACCAAGACTCATTATGTAGCCCAGGCTGGCCTCCAAATCACTATTTATTCCAGCTGCATGCACTCCAATTCTCTATGTACTCAGAATAGCCTCTAACTTGTTATGTAGCCCAGGAGAGGCTCCTGCTTGCTTTATATAGCCAAGACTGGCTTCTAACTTCCTATGTAGTCCAGGCTAGACCCTAACTTGCTATATAGCTCAGGCTAGCTTCAAAGTTTCTACCCAGCATAACTTGCACTCTGTAGCTCAAACTAGCCTCAGACTCGCTACATGGACCACACTGTCTCCAACCTAGTAGCAACTTTCCTGCCTCAACTTCAAGTGCTGAAGTTTAGTTGTGAGCTGCTGCACCTAACTTGACGCCATGCCACTTACACTGGTACTCTGTTCCTGCCATACTCCTGAAGTGTCATGTGCCACTGGTCTGTTTGGGCACGCTGCAGCTGTGAAGCTGTCCTGTCCCTGCCTTGCTGCTAGGGTAAGATGCCAGTCTAGCTGCATTGTTCTTTGCTTGGACAGTCCTGTCCTGTCCTGTGCCCTACTGCGTGGCTGGAGCATGGCTATCACTTTAAAGTCATCACTATGATGAGGGAATGCCCCTCCTGCTGCTACAGTGACATGGTTACTATTGCTTGGCACTTAGATGAGTGACCCGTCCTGCTCTAGCTGGAAAGCAGGGTGTTAAACTCTTCGCTCTCTCTGCCACCCTGGCTGTGACTCCAGCCCACAGTGACGTGGCCTTGTGGGGAAGGAAGGGGGCAGGCATAACCCTGGACCCAGTGTCCCTCCTTCCATCCCCCCATCATCACCTCTTTGGGGATGTGAGCGTAGTCCTGCACACGCTCCACGGCCACCATACTGTTCTCCAGATCTGTCCAGCTGCGGACCACCCACTGCAGAGTCTGTGTCACCTGTTCGAGAAGACATCTCAGCTGGGCTCCCGATCCAAATGCCAGGGTGGGCAAAGAGGGACTGTAGGGGCAGGGCGGTAACAAATCCACTGGCCCCCAACAGCCAGGCAGGACCAGAGAGGGTGCCTGGCCCTCCCAGGACACCCAGCAAGACCTGGGTCTGTGGATTCTGTTCAGGCAGCTTCTAAGGGGCTAAGTCTTCCCAGATTTCCATCCTACCCTGAGCCTCCGAGTGCTTTGCCATGACCTACGAACAGTTCCATGCCTGGCCCTGCCTCCTTTCTCCTAACTCTTTTTTGGCTGTGTCTGCCTGACACAGCAGGGACAGCTACCACATGGGCTCCACGGCCCTTCCTGCTGCTGCTGGCTCTGCCCAGAGCACTGACCTCCACAGGAGACTTGATAAGCAATGGATGGAGCTCTCAGAGCAACGCTGTCTTCATCTGATGCTGCCTATGTAGACGAGTGAGCGAGTGTGTGTGTGTGTGTGTGTGTGTGAGAGAGAGAGAGAGAGAGAGAGAGAGAGAGAGAGAGAGAGAGAATAAGAGTGTGTGTAAGAGAAAGAAGAGTGCGTGTATGTGTGTAAGAGTGTGTATATGTGAGAGAGGAGAGTGTGTGTGAGAGAGAGCACAGAGAATGTGTGTATATGTGTAAGAGAGAAAGTGTATAAAAGAGAGAGTGTGTGTGCGCACGCACAAATATTGTGATCCAACACTGCCTATTATCAAAAGCTAACAACAAACACTGCTGGAAACCTGTTCTCGACACTTCACCTGCCTCAGCTAACCTATGGGATGTCCGAAGTGGCACAGTGCTGGCCCATTATTTGGATGGGCACACAGAGGGCCTTGAGCTACTTGCCTGAGGTCACACAAGGTTCCCTGAGAACTGTACTTCCCTAGTTTTGGGCAGTGGAGACTCAGGAGTCCTTGGGAACATTCCAGCAGGGGTCCGCCTGCCTCTGATCCAGCCAGAGGTGAGATGCTGGAGTACCTGGAGGGCAGCAGAGACTGAGAAGCCCACGAGGCCAGCACTCAGGTGAACTCTGCTCAGCACAGCACATGTGGCAGCCACGAACACCAGACCGTTCCCCAGGAGCTCCAGGTTGGCAGCCAACCACCTGGCAAGGGAAGCAGGGCTCAGCAGGACCCCCAGGACCACTTCCATGGGTGTGGAGGGAGACTGGTCATAGTAAGTGTTCAGTACCCACTGGGGCCCTGCAGTGGGTGTAGGGACTGGTTATGGTAAGCACCATATCCTTTAATGCCATCAACTATTGTCACCATTAGGAGGCCTGGGCTCCGTGGGGACAAGGGCCGTGTCTTCTCACTCCTGGTTCTAGCTCCAGTCCATGGCTCAGCATGAAGTACGTACTCAACAAATACCTTCTCAACTGACAGATTTAGGTTGCCCGTCCCACTGAGTCCTGCCCTACCGTCCATCCATTCGCTTGCTCACTCATTTACCAGATAGTGAGCGTGTATTACGGGCCAGGCGCGTTCAGGGAGCTTGGGACCCAGAATGAGCAAGCACCTAGCATGTCGCGAACGTGTGACGTCTACTCTTTTTGCTGCGAGTGGAAAGGCACTGTTCCCATTTGACAGACCTAGAGGGGCTGGCTCCGTGCCAGGCACGCGGTGAGCGTGCTACCACAACTCCCCACAACGATTAATCCTTAAGGCCACCGTGAGTGTGACAACAGTTGAATAAATGAGGGCCAGAGAAGTCGTGTAACTTGTTCAGGGTCACCTTGAAAACAGCAGAGCAGGGAGCAGAGCGGGGAGCAGAACCCACCTGTTGCTCTTGCTTAGTCCAAAAAAGGTGACTGAGGATGCTTGATATCGACTCCCTTGTCGCCAAGGAAACAAGAGGTTGGTATGGCTGTCTGGCAACCACACTTCTTTCTGTACCTTTAACCCTCAGGATGTTGGGGAGGACTCTGGCTGTTCAGTGTGTTTAGATCTTCTCAGTGGGACCTGGCCTCGGATTGTCCCAGCTTGTGTGACTGTGGTCAGGCCACACCCTAACCATGCAGCTCAACTGGGGGTGGGGGGGGTTGGTTAGGAGGGCACAGGGTAGGAGTGAGTTTCCAGGCCTACTCTGATCCAGGCTCTTCCTACCTGTCAGCCACCAGTCGTGGGAAATTGACCCGCTGGTTCTCATCCATGAGGGCGTCATGCTGAGCCGTGAAGGGTCCCTGGGCCCGGAAGGCCCTGACCACCATACTGCCCTGGAAGGTCTCAGCCATATGGGAACACACAGAGGAGTAGCTGGCCGACTCCAGGCGTCTCAGCTGGCAAGAGGTGGCCACATAGAGGCTCTGTGGTGGGGGAGGGAGGGGGGAGGGACAGAGACGCAAAGGGGAAGCTCTCAGAGAGCAAGGTGCAGCAGGTGACCTCTGCTGAGCCTGCTTGGGTCCCTTGCTTGTCTTCTCGGGAGCAGGAGGCCCCGCTGGCTGATGAATATGGCAGTAGGACCCAGTTCAAAACCATCTCTACCTGACTCCGAAGCCTCTGCTCCACGTCAGGTGGACTGACAGCTGGGGCAGCTGGGGCCTACAGCAGTCATGATTGCTAACAAGAGAGTTGGGAAGGCGGGGTTACTGTCATTCATAGCCCACCTCTAGTTGATCAGAGTATTGGTCCTGTGATTGGTTTGGGGCAAGCACGTGACCCACCATCATAGGCCAATCAGAATTTTTCCTGGGTTGGATCAATGAAAGCCTTTTTTTGGTGTTGGGGAGGATGGAATGGGACAGACCAGAGACAAATTGTCCCCTGGAAAAAGCTCATACAAACTGAGGCCTGGCTGGGCTAGCCTGAGCGCCTCAAAGAGCAGCAGACAGAGTGCTCCACGCAGCCCCAGACTGCCAGACAGCAGAGCCTCCCAAAACACTCCCGGCTCAGATGCTGATCCTCGCATTAGGCCAAGTTCAGAGGGCCTCTGGCCCTGGCAAAGGAAAACCGACGCCATAATACAATACAATCCCGCCCGTGCAGGTTAGTTAGTGCCTTGCAGTGTGCAACGGGAGGAGGGGAGCCGTAGGGCCTAAAGTTGGACACGAAAACTTCTAGGGAGGGACTGAGAGACAGAGACTTGTGTAGAGTCTCCGGGGTACTGTGTCTACTTTCAGGGGTCAGGGGTAGGGCTTCTACCCTCTCCCACCGAGCCTTGTCCAGAGAGGCGAGAGACTGACAGACGTGACACCAGTTAGCCCTAGGCTCTGACCTCGCCATACCTGAAACCCAGCGTAGAGGAACGTAAGCGGCAGGATGGCCACAATGGCCAGGGGCGTGGCCATCGTCACCGCCAGGCCGACCTCCAGGAGCCCAAAGGCGTAGGTCAGCAGGGACCTCAGCTTGTCCGGGATGTCCACATCCACCGTGTCTGTCTCCTTGGAGAAGCGGTTCAGCAGTCTCCCGACTGGCGTGCGCTCAAAGAAGCCGATGGGAGAGCGAGCTACGTCCCACAGGAGGCTCCGGAAAAGCAGGCCTGAGGCTCGGGAGCCACCCAGGAACACTGCAGCCGTGGAGGCAAACAACCCGATGGCTGAGGAAGGGGAGTTGGAGTGAAAGCTGCTGTTGGGCTGGGGCAAGCCTCCCAGCACCCCATCATATGATGTGATACACCCCACTGCTGGAGGGTTAAAGAATGTCTCCCTAAACTCATGCCCACCCCAACCTCCAAATGCAACCTTTATTTAGAAATAATATTCTAGATTTAGGGCGGGGCCTACATGTGTGCTTTGTATCCTTCCAAGAACTGGCTTCAGGCAGGCGGCAGATGTGCAGACACGGAGAGAGACAGGAGAGGTTAGCCACAGCAGCGGGAACAAGAGGTGCTGAAGCTGGGAGACAGGTTGCAAAGAGAACCGTGTAGAGAGTCACATGGCTCCAGCTAGCCAGTCAGAGCGCACCATCCATGGACCTTACTATGATTGGTTTATGATGGTCACTTGACTCACAAAGGGGCCAATCAGAACCTTTCCTGTTAGCCAAAGGCTGAGCTGGAGCAAAGAGCTGTGTGTTGGGTATAACTGGGGTGGCCTGCTAAGCAGGGTGCCCCTGAGCCTTCTGCACCTGCTCTCAAGGTCTCCCCAGATCTCCAGGAACCAGCTCCGCTGGTGGCTGGGTTTAAGATGGTCCACCTAAGTATTGTGGGAGAATACATTTCTGTAATCCTAGAGGCTGACCAGTCCACAGATCTTTTGAGACAGGATCTCATGTAGCCCAAGTTGGCCTTGAACGTATGCTGTAGCAGAGGACAACTTAGAACACCCCATCCCCAAGCCTCCACCTCTGGAATGCTGAGACTTCAGGGGTATGCCACTACCCCAGGCTAGCCCTAGGTTGCCAACAGGTAGCCGCGTGCCACCCAAACGGGAGCTGAAGTTCATCCCAGCTTGGCTGACTGACAGTTCATGGTCGGTCCGGATTAAGTGACCCACCCGCATTCAAGCATCTTCTCCCAGCTGTGGCGGACAGGTGTGCAGTGAGAATTTGGGAATTTTGGCTTCTTTAGAAAAGGCAGAAACACTGTAAGAACGTGTTTTCGTTTTCACTCCAGGCGTGGGGTTATGGGGCTGCTTCCCCGCGGCTGACTATGATTTGGCTTGTGCTCTAGCAGGGGCGTGGTTTTGCCAGCTCTAGATAAGTTTCTGCAATTGTGCGAGCCTTGGAATTCTGTGGACTGGTCAGAGAGTCTATAGATGCTCGGGCCCCCGAGGGGGATGGGCTGTTGGTTGTGGTTTGTTAGGTAGTCATGCTCAAAGAAGAAACAGGAAGCAGCAGCAGATGCAGAAGCAAATAATCAGATATCCTGCCCCGAGGAAGTCAGTGCCCCTAAGCAACGCCCCTTTCCTCTCTATCCTTTTTTTCTCTCCTATCTAGTATTAGGGGGTTGAAAAGGAAGAAGGAAAGAGGTGGGAAAAGGTAGCAAAAAGAAGAATCCACAAAGTAGCTAAGGTTGGCTACACAGGACTACAAACTGTAAGAGTCCCTAAAGTCCTACTTTATGGGGGAGACAGACCCCCACGGCATCTCACTGATGTGCCTGCCGTGCTAGCAAATCTCCTTGAAGCTGCTTTTTGCTCGCAGTGCTGGGGACTGAGCCCAGGGCCTTACACATGCAAGCTAAGCATCTACAGGAAGTTACACCCTCAGATGTCACCCCCCCTTTTGTTTCTTCTTTAAAAATTGCACTATTTGCCGGGCGTGGTGGTGCACGCCTTTAATCCCAGCACTCGGGAGGCAGAGGCAGGCGGATCGCTGTGAGTTCGAGGCCAGCCTGGTCTACAAAGTGAGTCCAGGGCAGCCAGAGCTGTTACACAGAGAGACCCTGTCTCAAAAATACAAAACACAAAAACAAATGCATTATTATTTGTGTGTGTGTGTGTCCCCATGAAATAACATGTATGTAGAAGTCAGAAGACAGCCCGTGGGAGTCTGCTCGCTCCTACCACATGGCTCCCAAGAGTTAAGCAAGTCAACAGGTTTGGTGGCCGGTCCTCTACACTGAGCCCTCTCCCAAACGGCCATTTAACTTACTTTGTGATGGTAACTTGCCATGTTCCCTGGGCAGTCCTTGAGCCAAAGATAGCCTTAAACTTCAGCCTCCCGAGTAGCTGGGGTTCCAGGAGTGTGCTGTTATTTCTGGCTAACTCAAACAGCTAACTTTTGTGAAGGGGCCAAATGTCACACGTTCAGGAGCATTTTCTTTTCACTGTGGCCATGTTTGAGATGTAGGGGAATCAGGGGCTAAGGACGGTGGGGAGACTGGAGTAGGGAAGATGAGGCTGTATACATGGATGCCATAGGTGGTCCATGTAGGGTCACTTACTCAGTAGCCTGAGTGTGGAGGTTGTCGGGGCAGATACATAAACCACTTCACATAAGGCCACAGGATTGGCTTAGTCAATATCCTTGTTGTGGGGCTGGAGAGACAGCCCAGAGATTAAGAGCACTGGCTGCTCTTCCAGAGGTCCTGAGTTCAATTCTCAGCAAGCACATGGTGGCTCACAACCATCTATAATGAGATCTGGTGCCCTCTTCTGGATTGCAGGCAGAATACTGTATACATAATAAATAAATAAGTCTTTAAAAAAATTCCTTGTTGCAATACGGCAATATCACTTTGCAGCCTGGTGTCCCTGGCAGAGAGCACATGAAAGCTGTTTACACCTTGTCTTATGGCAGAGGTGAACCTGCAATCACTTTAGGAATAATAATAATAATAATAATAATAATAATAATAATAATAATAATAATAATAATAATTTATTATTGTTGTTATTAAAAAATAGAAGAAGTTGAGTGTGCTAGTGCACATCTGTAATCCCAGCATGTGGGGATCAAAGCAGCGGGATCTTGAGTTTGAGGTCAGCCTGGACTAGGAGGAAAACTGCCTCTATTTGGAATAATAGATTAAGTGGGGCTGGGAGAAGGCTCAGCAGGAAAAAGACTTGCTGCCAAGGCTGGCAGCCCGAGCACACCAACCCTGGGATAGCATGGCAGACAGAGAAAACCCACTCTGGCAGATGTGATCACATATGTGTTCATGCATGCACCAAAAATAAGTAAATATTTTTTTAAGTAAAAAAAGAAAAGGAAAAGGAAAAGGAGGACAGGGGGCAGTGGAAGAGGCAGAGTGTGTGTTGGGGAAGGTGTGTGGCCTGGGTTGAGGTAAGATGAATGCGGCTGAGTCTGGAGGTTTGGGGTGGGAGACTGAGGTACCATCTTATTACAGAGGCACTGTCGCCAGGCCCCGCCTCCTTCCAGCCCCAGCTTAAGGACACAGTGATGGTTGGTCCTAGGACGTTCTGGACAGACATTCAAGGACAGAAGGGCATAAGGGTGGGAAGCGGGGCTTGAGCAATGCTCGCTGATATAGGGGTACCTTGAAGACAGCCAAGGAGCCCAAAGACCCAGCCGCGCAGGGCTGTGTGTGTCTGCCGCCCATCCACGACCGGGTCGTCGGCCCAGAGGCTCAGCCAGTAGCCCTGGCAGAAGGACGCCACTTGCTGGCAGAGGAAGAGGAACAGGATGTAGGTGCAGAGTGGTGTGCCCACCGCCTGCAGGTAGCTCAGGTATGTGGTGGCCTTCACCTATAAGACACGTAAGGGGGGGGGGGTGGCAGAGAAGGGGGTGGGGGAGGGGAGGGTGAGTTGGGTGTGGGTCAGGTCAAATTCCCACAGGCAGCATTAGCAAAGCTACCGGGCACATCATCTCCCCTACAGGCCACTGCCTCAGGACCCTTCTAGAGAGTCATGTGGGTCATGACAAGCCACGATCTGGGTGACTGAAGGAGCAAGGGGGTGCACACATAGGTTAAGGACAAGATGGACTGAGGGACAGAGGGAGGTGGTGTGGAAGAAGAGGAACAGGAGCATAGATTTCAGATTTGGGCTTCCCTAGACTTGAGATTTGGTCACAGAGACAAGCACCGACCCCTGCATACCCTGGCTCCTCCATCTTTAAAACGAGGCTATTACAGCCTAGCTTTCTTGAGGGACCAGGGTGACATGGGAGATTGGGAGGACTAAGAGGCAGGAAGGTTACAGTCCCGTGTGTCCCCGTGGGTGCTTGAGAAAGGTGAGCGCCCTCTCCAGTGTGTTAGATCTGAGGCAGGAGCACTGGTCATTACCCGGCCATACTGCACGCTGCTGTCTTCTTCTTCTGTCAATCCTGCCCCCTCAGGGTCATCCAGGGCAGGTTCTCTCTGTGCCTCTGGAGTGGTGCTGTCCTTCACAGGCGCTGACTCCATGGGCCTGGGCCTGTCATTTAGAGGAAGATGAGGGGCTGTTAGTGTCCCTGCCCGTGTGGGCCTGTGAGCTCCACAACAGTCTTTCTAGCTCTTCATTCATTTGCTCAGGAAGGAGGGAGGGGCTACACATTCATGGATGCATGGGTGGATGGGTAGAAAGAAGGATAGATGCGAGGATACTGAGTAGAAAGGATGGATGGATGGATGGATGATGGATGGATGGATGATGGATGGGAAGAAGGAAGGACAGATGTGAGGGTGGATGCATGGATGGATAAAAAAGAAGAGCTGTGTGAATGCCTGGGTTAGTAGGAGCATGAATGGATACATGCGTGGGTGGGTGGGTAGGTGCACCATACTTCCTCCTATGTGGTACCCAGCTCTAGTGATAAGAGTCAGGCAAACCTGTCCCCTGGTGCCATTTCACCAAATGAAGACAGTTGTCCAGATATGGAACCCTGTGTTCCAAAGTCTCACTTTGGCCTAAACTCTGTTCTGGTTATTTGCTCCTGCTGTTGGCCCTGAGACTCATCATCAGTGCAGCCTGTCTGAATGTCAGGTTTTCTCGTCTTTGATGCTAAAGGCATTTGTATTCCTGCCATCTGTGGAGGTGTGGACTGCTTTAGCTGTTCTGTGCCTCTGTTTCCCGAGATGCAAAATGGGTACACCAATTATTACCTGTTTATTATTTTCTTAGCATTTATCGATCGTTTATTATTTCATGGGTCATCTATCCACACATCCTTTTTTCTTTCTTTCTTCTGTTTTTTTGTTTTTTTGTCTTTGTTTTGTTTTGTCTTTTGTTTTTTCGAGACAGAGTTTCTCTGTTTATGCCGTGGCTGTCCTGAACTTGCTTTGTAGACCAGGCTGGCCTCGAACTCACAGCGATCCACCTGCCTCTGCCTCCCAAGTGTTAGCATTAAAGGGATGTATCACCATGCCCAGCCTCCCATCCTTTTTTTCTATCCATCCATCTGTGCCTCTTTCCTCCCCCCACCATCCATCCCAGCATCCTACCATCTGTCCACTCTTCCCGTGTCTCTAACCATCCATCCATGCCTCTTTTCATCTTTCCTCCCGTACATTCCTCCATCCACCCTCCTGTCCTTCCTTTATCTACCCATCCACACCCTGTCAGTTCATGCATGAACATTCCCCTCCCCCTCCCTCCCCATCACAATCCATACTTTCACCCACTCCCACATCTAGCCGACCGTCCTCGGGCCCGTGTGCATTGCCCTGCCACTCAGGGTGGCCAGCTGGCATGATGTCAGAGGATCTGTCCCCTTCCTCAGTGTCCTCGAAGCCCAAAGACCCTCAGCTTCCCTGGCATGCTGTCCCTCCCGCTGGTACAGAAGCCCACACTGCCTGGTACCCAGTGGCCTGTTGTTAAAGTCCAGGTCCACAGTGAGTCCACATGTGCCCTGGATGCAGAAGACCAGTAGGGAGGGGGGCAGTGGACTCCCTCTTGGCGCCCCCTACCTGTGTGCGTTAGCCGGACTCCAGCCCAGCCTGCCTGGCGGGTGGGAATGGTGCAGTTGAGCAGCCATTTCCCGCCATGCTGAGGAGCTTTCGTGGAGCCAGCCTGGCCTGCTGTAATGACTGGCACTGGCCCCCTCAAAGGTGCTTGTTTTAGAACTGACCGTTTGGAGGCTTATCACCGTCAGTTGACTGATGGATCATTTGGGGTGAATGAATTATATCCACCATTGAGCCCAACGGGGTGTTGGGCAGGCACTCCATATATGTGAGTTTGGCTGTCCCCTCTCTGCCCGAGGCACAGTAGCCACAAGCAGATCTTGTTTTGGCCTCAGCCTGGCCCTCCCTTGCTCAACACTGGTGAACCCACCTCTCTGGTCTGTGCTTGGGCCTCCCACCTCCAGGAAAGCCTCCAACGTCATCACTGGTGGCCTCAGCATGTGTTCCTGCAAGGGTCGAGGATGTCAGTGAAGCCACACCACTGCTCTATGAGAAAACATTTCCTTGCGTGGTTCCTGCTGCTGCTGTAGCAACCTTTCTCTGCTCTCAACCCATCCCCTGGGGTCACTCAGGGTCATCATTCATCCTCATTCATCCTCATTCATTCATTCACTCATTCATTCATTCACTCATTCATTCATTCAGAAAACGCTGAGCACATGCTATGGAGTTGGAAAATTTCAGTGACTATTGTACAAGGTCAAGTTGCCTCTGCTTCCCCAACACACTTGCTTAGGCAGTGCACTGTGACTAGAATGTTCTTTTCTAGCTAACTCACATAAACCCTCAGCTGCCAGATCCGCCAGGAATAATTTCTTATCTGATGTTCCCCAGGTTGGGCCAGAAATCTAAGTAGAAATACAATAGCTTCTCTCCACAGCTGTGAACAAGAAGTAACATTTAAGTATGGGTGATGTTTGTTACACAGCACTGTCACAGCAAAAGCTGTCCAATACAAATGGGCAAGTTCTGTGCTCAAGGTCCCACCTTTCAGCTCACTGACAATGGCACTGTGGATCAAAAGTTAGGTGCTGTGGTGATTTGAATGGGAATGGCTCCCAGAGACTCATGCATTTCAACACTTGGCCCCAACTGTTAGAACTGTTTGGGAAGGATTAGGAGGTGTGGCCTCATTAGAGGAGGTGGCAGCAGGCTTTGAGAATCTTCAAAGCCCAGGTTACTCCTAGTCTCTCTCTGTGACTTGTGATTTGTGTCTCAGGCTGTGGGCTCTCAGCTCCCATGTCAGCCGCTGCCGCCATGCTCTCTCCCATGATGGTCATGGACGTTAGCCCTTTGAACCGGAAGCCCACATACGCTTCTTCTCAAAGTTGCCTTGGTCATGGTGTCTTACTACAGCAATAGAAAAGTAACTAAAACAGGCGTTTTCTTTTTTTTTTTTGTATATGCATGTATGTGTGTGTGCATGTGTATGTATGTGTGTGTGCATGCGTGTTTGTGTATGCATACGCAGAGGCTAGAGCACAGTCCTGAGTGTCGTCCTAGGGATGTCGTCTACTTGTCTTGTGAGACAGGGTCTCCCACTGGCCTAGAACTCGCTAGTGAGGCTGTGCTGACCTGGCAGTAAGTCCCACGGAGCCTCCTGGCTCAGTCTCTGCAAAGCTGGGATCACATGTGTGTGCCGCCAAGCCCAGCATTTTACATGGGTGCAGGGGACTGAACTCTGGTCCCTCTGCTTGCAAGGCCCTTTGCTGACCCAGCTGGCTCCCCAGCTCCCCTGCCAGTTAGGGCCAGTGTTGAGCAGAGGTTTCTGGAAAAGGCAGAACCCAAGACCAGGGCTTGCCGTCATTAAAGCAAGAGCTGAGGGCATGGGGACATGGAGGAAGTCAATGGCCTACCAATCCAAAACTGTGTTCTCTGGTACCTAGTGGTTCGGCTCCCTGGCCCAGCACTGTTGCCAACAAGCCACATATGTAACCTTGGGCCAGTTTATTAACTTGCGAGCCTCAGTGTTCTCATCTGTGAAGTAGAGACCATTAGGCACCATGTTGACTCAGTGAGCCAAGTGAGGCAAGTCTTAGCTGGTATTTCTCCCTGTATGTATGCTCATGGGCGGTGTTACTTCTGGAAACTTGGTGTTTACCCTCTGGAACCTTAAAGGGGGCCTCAGGAGCAAATGCTTCCTGAAGTGTCTTCGTAGCATCCTTGAGCATAGACACTGGATGGGACACCCTGAATTGCATTCTGGGACCACAGGCGTAGGCCTCATCTGTACAAGGGCAGACGTGGCAGGCTCTCCCTCAGAGGCCTCTTGTAAGAATGGAAGGAAATAATGTACAATTAAGACTGAGGAAATGGTTTAGTTGGGAAAGCTCCACCCCCAGAAGCCACATAAAAAGCCAGTTATGGTGGTGCGTGTCTGTGACCGCAGCCCTGGGAAGGTAGGGTCAGAGGGTCCCTGGAGCTCAATGATCAGTCAATAGAACTAACTATACAAGCTCTAGATCCCAATAAGAGACCTGGTTCTGCTAGCAAGGTGGACAGCTGCTGAGAATGACAGTTGTGAGTCACCTCTGGCCCCCAACCGGAATGCACTCTGGCACACACATGCGCACCTGCACATAGAGACACACAAGGTGAGCCTCAGACAGTGTCCTTGGCTCCTTGTGAGGGAGGGGTGGTCCATCTGCAGGGCAGCAGTTGCAGCTGGGCCCTCAGGATGGATGTGGTTAAGGCACTGGGCCCTGACAGCCTTCTCCCAGAAGGTAGCCAGAGCCAGGCACAGCGACCCAGCAGCGATGCGCAGCCCTTACCTTCTCCTCCTCCTCCACCTGCAGAATGCCTGGCCTCGTCCAGAAGATCCACCAGGGCTCCGTTCCTGTGCAGAAGGTCCTGGTAGGAACCCATCTCGGCGATGGTCCCATTGGCCAGCACCAGGATCCGGTCAGCCTGGGGCAGGACGTGCAGCGTGTGGGTCACGAGGATCCGAGTCTGGGCGGGGCAAGGGCAGAAGTTACACGTGCTGGAGTGTCCCCAGGTCAGAAAATGGGGGTGGGGGGACACCTCTCCTTGTGCACGTGCTCTTGTTCTGGAGAATTCTGTACCCAAAAAGAATAGTGGAGATGGCTGGGCGTGGTGGCGCACGCCTTTAATCCCAGCACTCAGGAGGCAGAGGCAGGTGGAATGCTGTGAGTTCAAGGCCAGCCTGGTCTACAAAGCAAGTCCAGGACAGCCAGTGCTACACAGAGAGACCCTGTCTCAAAAACAAAACAAAACAAAAATAGTGGGGCTCTCTGAAATTGAGATGTGGGCCTAAGGAGAACCTTTGAGAGCTTCTCCCTCTAATGGGGTTATGGGGTGATCGCACCTTACAGTCAAAATATAACAAGTGGTTGTATATTTTAAATTTTTCTTTTGAGACCAGGTTTCATGTAGCCCGGGCTGGCCCTGAACTCATTCAGTAGCCAAGTGTTCTAACTTCCTTTCTGTTGCTGTGACAAACACTGTGACCAAAAGCGACTCATTGGAGGAAAGGGTTATTACACTTCCAGGTCACGGTTCATGACTGAGGGAAGTCAGGGCCTGAAGGCAGGCCAACGTGCTACTCCATGCAGCATTACCTCCAACCAGGGAACTCACTCAGAGCCCAGGAAGTGCAGCAGCCACCATGAGGGTGTGGCTGGCTGAATGCCTGGCTCCCTCACAGGCCCATGCTTAGTGAGCTTCGCTGTACAGCCCAGGACAGCCTGCCCAGGGACGGTGGCATCCACAGTGGGTTGGGCCAACCTACATCACAATTAACAGACATGCCCCTAGGCCAGCCTCATGTAGGAGATTCCTCAGTCAAGGCTTTCCTTTCAGATGACGAGGCTGTGTTAACAGTTAAAGTTAGCCAAGACATCAAGGATGACCGTGGATTTCTGATGAGCCTTCCTCCACCTCCCAAGCAGTAGGATTACAGGGAGGCAGCGTGGCACCGGCTCACGAGTGCTGGGGGTGGAACTCAAGGCTCTGTGCATGTACTACTACCCTGAGCCACATCCAGCCTGGGAACGCACTGCACTTAACACGCTGAGCTCCAGGGCTCCCCCATGAGGTACTTCTCAGAGCTCGCTTTTTCCTCCTCAAGAGGCACAGCAGATGGAGCCGCAGTTTATGACCACCGGCAGCACTATGAGAAAGCATTGCTACCTCAAGAAAAGATTTTAAAAATCCACGTACTGTAAAAATTGAATATGTACCACTTTTGGACGATCACACAGTTGAAACGTTATAAATAGTTTAGCCACACGTTCCCTAAGAAATATATAAGTAGCACTTGGGAGACAGAAGCAGGCAGATTGATGTGAGTTCGAAGCCACCCTGGTCTACAAGGGAGTTCAGGACAGCCAAGGCTACACAGAGAAACCCTGTCTCGAAAAACAAACAAACAAAACAACAACAACAAAAAAAAAAAAAAGAAAAGAAAAGAAAAAAAGAAATATATAGGTATAAGCCACAGAGATTTGGGGAGCTGTTTGTTACGCAGCAGTGTTACAGGAAGAGCCGACTGATACAAAGAAGAAAACTGGACTGAAGAAGGGCTGATGAGACACTGGTTGGTTAGGACAGAACATTTAGGGCTTCCTCAGCTGGGCCCTATGACGCGCACTTACCGTACCCTGGAGCAGCCCGTTGGGTCCTATGACCTGCCTGAAGACATGCTGGCTGACGTGGGCATCCAGGGCTGCCAGCGGGTCATCGAGCAGGTACACAGCAGCCTTTCTGTACACAGCCCTAGCCAAGCTCAGGCGCTGCTTCTGGCCCCCGGAGAGATTCATGCCCTGGGAACATGAGTGAGACAGGGACTCAGATGCACATCTGCTGCTGGCATCGGAATGGCTGGGTGGCCTGGTGATGGTGGCGCACGCGTTTAATCTCAGCACCCGGGAGGCAGAGGCAGGAGGATCTCTGTGAATTTGAGGCCAGCCTGGTGTACAGAGTGAGTTCCAGGTCAGCCGGGGCTGTTACACGGAGAAACCCTGTCTCAAAAAATAAAATAAAATAAAACAAAAACAATGGAACAGAAAGACATAGACGAGGGACACACCCGTCCGTTCAGCCAGGGGTAGCTCAAGGTACCCACGCATGGTCCACACCTGGCTCTCAACACTGAACCAGGACCAAATGTGGCCCACTACTTGTTTTTGTAAATAAAGTTTTATTGGAACTCAGCCGTCTATCCACTGACTTACAGTCTATGGCTGCTTTTACACTCAGATGTCAGAGCTGGGTAACTGAGACAGACATCAAATGGCCCTCAAACTTTACAGGAGTTTCTCTGGCCCGTCCTAGACAATGCGGGCTGACCGGCTAGATTACGGAACTGGGCAATCAATGCTGGGGAGAAAACAGAGGCCTTGGCGGATTCTGAGCAGCTGCTTCTCCTCTGAGCTCCATTTTGTTTGAGGGCTTGCGTCTGGAACTTGTGATCTTCTTGCCTCAGCGCCTTGAGTGCTGAGATGACTGGCAGGTGCCACCACACCTGACTCGGGGCCCCTAACTTCCATCCTTTCTCCCTTGAGACAACCCCAGCCCAGCAGACACAGAGCGTGGTGCCAACCGTTCAAGTGGTCCTCTCCCTCGTCTCACAACTCGCGGGGTTTCCCACGTCCCTCAGAGTCAATGCCAAAGTTTTGACCGTCCCCAGAAAGCCCCCACGTGACCCCATTTCTCTCTCTACCTCACCTCCTGCCATGCTTGCCCGTCCCCGCTCTCTCGGGCTACCCCACTGTGCTCACTGAATCCCCAAAGTACTCGTACTCCAGGGCCTGCGTGCATGAGCTCTCCTGTTGGAAAGTTGTCTCCCTGGAACGCACAGGGCTTATGTCCTCCTTCTGTCCCCCCTCAAGGACAGACCTTTCCCAGCATGAAAAGGTTGGGAGCGTGGGAACATGGCTGCTCGCTGCTGGGTCCCACAGCCAAGGACAGCCCAGCAGAGTAGCCAAGGGTGAGCATCAGCTGAATAAATGAATAGATGAAAATAAGGACTTGGGGTGGGGGGTGGGAGTGAGGGTGGGGGGCTGGAGAGGTGGCTCAAAGGTTAAGAGCACCGACTGCTCTTCCAGAGGTCCTGAGTTCAATTCCCAGCACCCACATGGTGGCTCACAACCATCTATAGTGAGACCTGGTGCCCTCTTCTGGCCTGTGGCATATATGCAGGCAGAAAACTGTATACATAATAAATAAATAGATCTTTAAAAAAAAATAAACAAAAGAAAGAAAGAAAAGAAGGACTGGATATTTAGGCAACGAGGGATTGAATGGTGTCCTGAGTGAAGGTGTCATCAGTAGAGAGAAGGGAAGAAACACAGCAGAGAGGGGCGGAGTCATAGCCTGGAGGAGAGGGCTGAGACCATGCAGTCAGCATCCCCAGAAGGGATGCTGGGAAGGGGAAAAGCAAGCCTGCACCTGTTCTGATTCTGTCAGTTTTTAGCTTCGGGTGGCTGTGGGGACCATCTATGCTCAGGTCCTTCGGAGAGGCCAAGAGAGGGGAAGCGATTTGACTGACATTACCCAGCAGGCACTCTGCTTTCCCTTTCTTTTTCTTTCTTTCTTTCTCTCTCTCTCTCTTTCTCTCTTTCTTTCTTTCTTTCTCTCTCTCTTTCTTAACAGTTTCTCCTCAATAACTGAACAGCTGCTACATGTCTGGCCCCAAGCTGGGGCCTCCTTCCCTGACCCCTTTCTGTCCCTATTGGTCTCCATCTTACTGCCCTCAGGCCAGGGAGGCATATGACCCCCCTTTCTGTCCCTGTTGGTCTCCATCTTACCGCCCTCAGGCCAGGGAGGCATATGACCCCCCTTTCTGTCCCTGCTGGTCCCCATCTTACCGCCCTCAGGCCAGGGAGGCATATGACCCCCCCTTCTGTCCCTGCTGGTCCCCATCTTACTGCCCTCAGGCCGGGGAGGCATATGCCCCCAGGATTTCCTCACCTGCTCCCCTATTGGGGTGTGAACTCCTGCAGGGAAGCTGGCCACATCAGACCCCAGGGCACAGGCGTCCAGCACTTTCTGCAGCCAGGGCAGGTCCAGGTCCTGCCTGAAGCACACATTCTCCACCACCGAGGTGTTCTGGACCCAGGCCTCCTGAGGTACGTAGGCCACGGAACCCTGAAACACGCCTTGCTGTTGGTAGTTCATGTGAGAGGAGGGGGAACTGGGTGCTCGGGGGGGGGGGCTGAGGCAGTGAACGGTAGGGGGTGGGGGCAGGGAGGAATGGGGTGGTCATACCTCAATGCTCACAGACCCTTCTACCTTCAGCAGCTCCCCAAGCAGGGCAGACAGCAGGGAGGACTTCCCGGCCCCCACTGGACCCACAACAGCCAGCAGACAGCCCTGGGGTACGGTGAGGTTGATCCTGACAACCCAGGGGGAGATGCAGCCCTGAAGGCCTACCTGGGTGTGTACAGAGCGGGGAACCCCAGACACACCCACCCTGTCCTACTGCTCAGGCCTTGGGGATACCATTAAGAAACTATACAGGGGGCTGGAGAGATGATTTAGAGGTTAAGACCTCTGCTCATCCAGAGGTCCTGAGTTCAATTCCCAGCAACCACAAGGTGGCCTAGAACGCTCTATAATGAGATCTGGTGCCCTCTTCTGGCCTGCAGGGGTACATGCAGATAGAGCACTGTATACATAATAAATAAATATTTTTTAAAAAGAGATATATGGCCTTTCCTCCCTGACCTTTGTCTGCCTTCTTTTCACATGTGAGTACATTACATGTACACACACGTGCCTGCTGCACAAGCACCTATGGACATGCCACATACATTAGTATGCACAGCCACAGGCATAGCCAATGTACAGATGTAAGCACATGCCCACATGTATGCTACTGTATGTATGTCCACACGCACATGCACACACAGGGGGGATCATGATGTGAGGGCTTGGCTAGTGTAGCCTCTTGCTCAGGCCTTTGCAATACGTGCCTTGCTGCTCTCCCTGCCTCTGCCCGAGCGTACTCCTATCTTCTGGAGTCAGCCCTTACCCAGAAGCCACAGGGACCTGTTCAAGACCAAGTCAGGGCAGGGTATGGTAGTGCACCTCTAGTCCCAGCACTCAGGAGGCAGAGGCGGGCAGATCTCTATGAGTTTGAGGCCAGCCTGGTCTACGAGTGAGCTCCAGGCCAGCCAAGACTACATAGTGAGACTCTGTTTCAGAAAAACAAATTAAAAAAACAAAAACCCAAAATCAGTTCATAACCCTCCCAAGCTTTCACTGAGGGTCAAAAGGAAAGGTCTGGTGAATATGACGTATACCCAGCCTTCCTCTTACTTCTTCTTCCTCTTCCTCCCCTCCCCTTCCTCTTCCTCCCCTCCCCTTCCTCTTCCTCCCCTCCCCTTCCTCTTCCTCCCCTCCCCACCTCTCCTCCTCCTCCACCTCTTCCCCTTCTTCACGACAGGGTTTCTCTGCCTAGCCCCGGCTGTCCTGGAATTAACTCTGTAGACCAGGCTGGCCGTAGAGGCAGAGATCCGCCTGCCTCTGCCTCTGCCTCCGAGGGCTGGGATTAAAGGCCTGCGCCACCACTGCCAGGCTTAGTGTTTCTTAAGTACAGTCCAATGGGTCCTCAACAAGGGTGATTTTTTTTTTTTTTTTGCCCCAGTCCAGTAGAGTCATTTGGCAGCATCTGGAAGTGTTTTTGTCACACAGCTGATTGAGGCTAGAGTTCAGCTCTTAGTTCTGTGAAACGTACTACAAGGCCCAGGGCATCTCACGGCGAGGAGTTCTCAGCCCAAATGTCGGCAGGGCAAGCCTGAGAACCTGGGCTACAGCATGCTCCTTCCAGATGCCGCCTGGAGAGAGCTGAGCCCTGGCCTTCCTCATGCCCCCAGCATCTAGATCAGAGCTTGGTGCATAACAGGTGAATGGTCCCTAAACACCCCTGAGAGTGTGGCTAGGGATACATGGAAATGGCCAGATTCTCTGTCTCTTTGTGAGATGCTTTGGGTGGGTGGGTGAGAGTGACCTTGGAAGTGATACAAGAGGCACGGAAGGAGGTCACGGCTGATGAGACTGGGCCTCAAGGCTCCTCTTGGCCAGGTGAGAAACAGGGGCATCGCCTGCCTGATGGGGGAGCCTCGGGTACCCTGTGTCCCCTCTATAGAGCTGTGACATGTAGGAACCCTTGCCTCCCAGCACAGATGCCTGGCCTAGCTGAGGCTATCCTCTAGTCCCAGGTGTGACACTTTCTCAGAAGCAAGAGCATCTCCCCGTAGGGTGGGGTTTCATACCCGTGCAGGCAGGGTGGGCTCTCCTGGGACCAAGCAAAGGTGCCATTGTGTACAGAAATTTGATCCTCCGAGGCTGCAGGACACAGAAAGACAGTTACAGAGGCTGGCTGGTCCTGCCCTCCGGCTGTCCCTGTGTTCAGTGTTCAAGGCCTTAAGGCCTCTACCCACAAAGCATCAAGTGTCAGCTAGAAGCCTCACAAGGCTCCTTCGCTGCTACCTGCTTACTTGAGAGTGACGCTGCCACAGCAATATTGTAATTCAGGGACAGGCAACCTCAGACAGGAGTTCTAGTCCTGCCTGCTGGTAGCTCAGGCCTGTAATCCTAGCACCTTGGAGGTTGAGACAGGAAGGAAATGCGTTGGATGCCAGCCTGGCCCCTTACAGTGAGCATCATGTCAGCTTGGGCTATGTAATGAAGATTACCAGTAAAGTTCTTTATTTATGTATGTACATATTTATTTATGTAAATAAGTAATCTCAGTGTGATGACTTGTGCCTGTAATCCCAGGATTTGGGGGTGGAGGCAGGAAGAGCCTGAGTTTAAGTCCAACCTCGGCTACATAGCAAGTTCAAGACTAGTCTGGTTTACAATGCCCTGTCTCAAAAAGCAAAAAAAAATGGGGCACCAGAGAGGTGAGTCAGTGTTAATAGCTTTTTTAGAGGACCCCAGGCTCAGTTCCCAGCACACAGTTCCAGGGGATCTGATACCCTCTTCTGGCCTCCCTGCGCTTCAGACACTCACAAGTACACAGACATACGTACAAGAAACACACACATACACACACACACACATACACACACACACACACACACACACACACACACACACATCTCCTCTAATTTTTAAGCTAAAAAGCAAATAAGTAAATAAAATGCATTAGCTTTGCAGATGTTCTAGTCTAACTGTGGTGTTTAAATTAATGTGATCCTCAAGACACCCCCTCCTCCCCTCAGCAGGTGCTCGGGCCTTCAAGATGGGCACTGAGGCATTTTCCAGAGAAGCAGGTTGACCAGATGTCTCATTTATGTTAACTGGGTGGGAAGCTCTTGTCTGGTGACAGGCCATTCTCTGTCCTCCTTCCCTGTAGCACTTAAAGTCACATAGGCAGTGGTTGAAAGTGACAGGAGTGAGTGAGGGAGCCGGCTAACTAGAGCCTGTGAGTCTCCACAATGATGCTCTGATAAGTGTCTTTAGCTTAGTAATGTGTCCATGGGCCGGGCGTGGTGGCGCACGCCTTTAATCCCAGCACTCAGGAGGCAGAGGTAGGTGGATCAATGTGAGTTCGAGGCCAGCCTGGTCTACAAAGTGAGTCCAGGACAGTCAAGTCTACACAAAGAAACCCTGCCTCAAAAAACCAAAATAATAATAATAATAAATAATAATAATAATAATAATAATAATAATAATAATAATAATAGTGTCCATGGTTCTCTCCCTAGACTTCTGCATAAGCGTAAGGACTTGATGGAGTACCCACTTCTGAGCACCCAAGTGGCATCCCTCAGTGTCCCACTAGTTGTCACTGTAGAGGTGGCAGAAGCAGAAGGTTCACAAGTGGCATGGCTGATGGCAGGGTCTGCATTGCATGTGTTGTCTTTGTCCCCCTCCCCCCTGGCCATCTCAGCACTCACAGCATCTGGAGGGACTGGAGACCACGCCATTAGGGTCAACTTCTTCAAGGCACAGGAAGGCAGCCAGCCGGTCAAAGGATACTCGAGCCTGGAGGCACAGGAGTGGGCTAGTCACCAAGACAGAAGGGCTTCTGGTTGGTCCCTGGAAATGCCTGGGGAAGGCTTCCTGAGCACCCAGGCCAACACTTTGCATTTGCTGGATACTGGAACATCTGTAGGTCATAGCAAACAATGACCTTGACAGAGGTGGGAACATCTCTCCGCTCTTTAATCCAGAGAGACTGGAACAAACCAGAAGTCTCCAACTAAGGCCTGGGAAGTGGGCAGCACCTCTTCCAACCGCAGGGCAGCAATGTAGAGTAACTTCTAACTCCGTCCACTGGGGGCACCTTCCTGAACACCCAGTGCACACCTACTTATACTTGGTGACCGGAGGTGGGTGGCCGGAAGCTGAGGAAATAGCTCAGTGGGGCAAAGTGCTTGCTATCAAGTATGAGGAGCTGGGTTCAAAGCCCCAGAGCCCACATAAAATCTGGGCATGGTAGTCCATTTCTCTCATGCCAATATGTGGAGAGTGGCGAGGGATGGGATTCTGGAGCTCTCTACCAGCTCTGGCTTCACTGAGAGACCCTGGCTCGAAAACTAAAGTGGGGTAGGGGGAGGACTAACTTGCACTAAGGATTTTTGAAAAAAGCCGTATGGAAACTTGCTGTTTTAGAAGCTTCGGGGTGTGTGTGTGTGTGTGTGTGTGTGTGTGTGTGTGTGTGTGTGTGTGTGCACATGCATGTCTGTATAAATGTACATGCATTTAACTGGAGTTACCCTACATTAGGGATAATGCTTCTCTCATAAACCATGTATTACCAAATAAAATGCTTACTGTCAGATGTGGGATGTCTCCCCTCTGACCTAGAGAGACCCCTAAAACAACAGCTGCTCTTGAGGCCCACAAGAACTCCACGGTAAGACCCTATTGCTGAAGGTCCAACAGACCTTGGTCATAGGGCATGAAGAGACCAAGTCAGTGCAGACTGAGTGGCTTCCTCCATGTTGGCCAGCTTTTACGGTACCAGGAGGTGCTATGCAGGCTGCTAGCCATGAGCCCTGTGAGCTACAGGTGACTGGCACGGAAAGATGTGCTCACGGGTACAATGGTGGCATTAAGGTTATGGGGTAACCAAACATTTTCTGATTGGATTTAAGGCCGGCTCCACAGGTGGAAATGCGCCCCTGGTACTGTAAATCTGGCCCATAACCCATGGGCTGTGGAGTTAATAGGCTTTAGGAGTGAACTTACTACTATTGGTTGCCAAGTGGATTTCATATTAAACTGTCCTCTAAATGTATATCTCTACGCCTCACGTTAGTGCAGCTCTCAGACCTTGGTTGATGCAGAAACTTACAACTGGTCAGAGAGCAGAGAGTAAGTATCAGCAAAGAGCTCACTGCAAACGTGACTGCTGTATCACATCCCTTTCCTCCAGGGCTCAGGGACTGTCACATCACGGAAGAGGGAGCAGAAAGACCGTAAGACCCAGAGATCAGCAAAGACCTGAGGGAAACAATGTCGTCTGGACACGCCAGGGCCGCTGCACTCCTGAACTCACAGAGACTGTGGTTGCCCCCACACAAGACCCGCACAAGATCAAGCCAGTCAACGCTGTACCATGGACGAGGGAGGAGCTCGTGAGCCACCATGGCTAGCTAAGGAGCTGAGGAGAAGTTACTGGCTTCTGAGGGAGGGTGGGTGTGTTAGCGAGTTTATGTCACCTCGACACAAGCTAGAGCCATTTGAGAGGAGGCACTCTCCACTGTGAAGACACCGTGTAGGCAAGTCTGCAGAAGGTTTTCTTGGGTAATGGCTGATATGGGAGGGCCCTGCCCATTGTGGGTAATTCCTGGGGCGTATAAGAAAGCAGGCCAAGGGCTGGAGAGATGGCTCAGTGGTTAAGAGCGCCGCCTGCTCTTCCAGAGGTCCTGAGTTCAACTCCCAGCAGCCATGTGGTGGCTCACAACTATCTATAATGTAATCTGATACCCTCTTCTGCAGATAAAGCACTCATATGCAATAAATAAAATAAATAAATCTTTAAAAAGAAAGAAAGAAAGAAAGAAAGCAAGCAGACCGAGCGACCCAGTGAGCAGCGTTCCTTCACGGCCTCTGCATCAGCTCCTGCCTTGAGTTCCTGCGTACTCTGACTTCCCTAGATAACACACTATCAGCTGAAATACACCCTTTCCTGCCCCCCCCCACACACAAGTTGCCTTTGGTTGTGGTGTTTTGTGACAGCAGCAGAAATCCTACAAAGACCGTCAGTTTTATTTAAGGGTGCGGCTTCGGGCAGGCCAACCCCGCTTTAGAGGACGGCCCCACACTCAGGAGCACATGGTGAGCATAAATTGCACTCAGTGGGTCATCAACAACCAGGAGAGGTGGACAGAGGATGGATCTGAGAGAGGAGTTAGGCAAAGAGTGGGGATGAACGTGATCAAAATACACTGATTGAAATTCTCAAAGAGTAAGAAGTTAATATTAAAAAAAAAATTAAAACAATGTGGAGAATGATAGAGGAAGCACGCCTGGCGCTGACCTCTAGCCAATCTCTGTGTCTCTGTCTATCTGTCTGTCTGTCTGTCTCTCTCTCAGACACACACACACACACACACACAGAGAGAGAGAGAGAGAGAGAGAGAGAGAGAGAGAGAGAGAGAGCAGAAGACAAAGGAGAAGGAGGAGGAGAAAGAGGAGAGGAGGAGGAGGAAGTATTCAAGTATTCAATCTTCCTCCTTTATAACAGGTTTCAGAGTATGTGATGAGAAAACAAGATAGAAAAGAGAGACAAGGGGCTGGAGAGATGGCTCAGTGGTTAAGAGCGCCGCCCGCTCTTCCAGAGGTCCTGAGTTCAATTCCCAGCAACCACATGGTGGCTCACAACCATCTGTAATTATATCTGATTCCTTCCTCTGACATGCATGAAAACAGAGCACTCAATTCATAAAATAAATAAATAAATCCTTTTAAAAAAGAAAAAAAAAAGAGAGACAAAACTAAAAGACCCCTTCCTGTTCAAGGAGGGGAACCCAGGATGAGTTCTTGAATGGAAAAGTGACACATTCTCCAAAGATGTTTGCTGAGGCTTCCCTGCACACTCATGGCCTCTGGCTGTACTCTAGACCTTCCGTCTCCTCACTCCTCTGCTGACTGTGGTCCAGGTGTGTTGAGCCCAAGTAAGCTCCCTGAGCTCCGTGGAGCGGTCCTCCACCCATCCTCACCTGAACGACGCAGTGTACCGAGAAGGGCAGGAAGGCCTGGGCTTTGTTAAGGATGCTGAGCACTGTGAGGGTCACAAAAGCCTTCTCTGCATCCATGGCGTTGTCCTCTGCCACCAGGGTGTGGACAGCAAACACAACCAGCGCCACCTGTTGAAGTACATGGGTGGGTACTGAGCCCGCTGTCCATTTCTGGTGTGCCGAGCCCACTGGGGTGACTCCGGGTTCCGTATGTCTAAGCTGCAACGCTGCTGCCACAGGCTCCACACCCCAAGCATGCCCTCTCCCAGCCCCCTGTCAGCGCTGAGACCAGAATGACGTCACCAGAAACGTAGACACTTGGAAGGACACGAGTGACACAGAGAAGAGGAGGGTGGAGGTCTTCAGAGCGCCTAGCTCCTGGCCCCGGATATGAAGGAGTCTCTCCAGGAAGGCTTGCTCCCAGCCATGGGACTTGATGGTTCTCACAGTTCTGAGGACGGAGCTGGTGAGCCGTGCTCGGGAGGCCTTCTGCCTCATCTGCTCTTCCTGAGGCAGGGGAGAAGAGGCAAGAGAAGGACCAGCCTGGAATGTTCTATCCCCGCGCCCTCTGCAGCCGCTCTGCCACAAACCCTGCAGATTCTTTTCCCAAGCCACACACTAGCCCAGCATCTCTGCCGGGGTCCTGAGCCACACACTGGGCCCTCATCAACCCCCCCCCCAGAGCCTGCTTTCGCTGTGACAATCAGAATCCACCAATAGGGGGCGCTACCAGGAAGGCTTTCTGGAGGCGAGGGTGTCACGTGAACAAGATCTTAATGAGGAGGGCAAGAGGCTGCAGTAGCCAAGTGCAAATGCCTTTATCTGCTGAGCCATCTTATCAGCCCCTCTGGTGTTCTAAACACCAGCTCCTATCCCAAAGGCAGAATTGGCCTCCCGTCCTCAAGGCTTGGAAGCTTCTAGTCTTATGGCTGTGAGCGCTGTGCTAGAAAAGAACAAACTGCTTGACCTGGCTTGAAAGACTGGGTGTGGCTGTGTGAGGAAGCTGAATGGGGTGAGGGATGGGCCCAGGAGGCAAGGTCAGGTGACAGTGGTCGTGGTGGGGTTAACTGAGGCTTTGACACTGAGCAACATCTGCAAAGGAGGTATGATTTATTTTCTTTCTTTCTTTTTTATTTATTTATTTGGATTTTCAAGATAAGGTTTCTCTGTGTAGCCCTGGCTGACCTGGACTCGCTTTGTAGACCAGGCTGGCCTCGAACTCAGAGCGATCCACCTGCCTCTGCCTCCCGAGTGCTGGGATTAAAGGCGTGCGCCACCACCACTGCCCGGCGAGGTATGGTTTCTTTGGCCGCCACACATCCTTTCTGACTGAGTGGGGATGAGGGACAGAGGCGGGAGTCAGTGGGGGACACCTTGGGGCTACTGTGGAATGGGGCCACACTCTAGAAGGAACAGAGGTTTGTCCAGGGACACGGGTTGACAACACAGAAGGACAAGGCCAGATCTACAGCCTCTTCTTGCCTCTCCCTGTCTCTGTCACCACCCAGAACCTCATGGCTGTTCCCCTGGCCAGGGTGTCCCCATTCCCAAATGCCAAACCTGATGGTAGCTCCTTTTCTTGGTAATGAAGAAATTCAGAGGGAGGAGACTCAGGAAGACAGCGATGGCTGTGAGGGCAGAAGGTCCAAGGAGCTAGGGACAGAGAACAGGGTGTCATGAGCCTCCAGGGGTTTGGCCACACCACCTCCCAGGCTTGGGAGTTTAGGCATGGTCCCCTGTGCCCACTTCTTATATAGGTTAGGAAGATCTCCATAGGTCCTTGCGTTTACACGGTAAGGGCTTTGTTGGCTCCCCTTCCTGCTCCTGTTTGTTTGTTTGTTTGCTTGCTTGCTTGTTTTTTGAGACAGGGTTTCCCTGTGTACCTCTGGCTGTCCCAGACTCACTCTGTAGACCAGTCTGGCTTTGAACCTACAAAGATTTGCTTGCCTCCGCCTCCCGAGTGCTGGGATTACAGGCGTGCACCACCACGCCGGGCACGTCTATTATTATTGAGTTGACGTGGCTGCGGCATTCACGTGGAGATCAGGAGATGCTGGTGTAGAGTCAGACCCCCCCCTCCCATGTTTACATGGGTCCCCAGGCTACAGCTAGGGGCCTCAGGCTTGTGCCATCACACAGCAAGCTACTTAACTTTCCTCCTGTGCCATTTTGCCAGCCCTCCTTTTTAGTGTTTTCTTTCTCTTGAGACCAGGTCTTAATCCAGGCTGGCCTCAAACTCACTGGGTTGCTGAGGCTGACCTAAAAATCCTGATCCTCTTGCTCTCACCTCCCAAATGCAGGTGTTATGGGCATGTGCCACCACACCCGACATTTAGGGCTCACTATTAATCTCGGCTTCATCTCACCTCTTAGTAGGGGCGTCAACAGATTATCAAATAAACACAAAAAATTGACATTTCTGAGATATATATCAAGAGAGTGCTTAGTGTAAGAATGCTTCCTGAAATAATGAAGACATAGTTATACTGAGTGATTATTCAGTTTATTTGAAATTTACACTTAACTGGACACCTGAGTTTTACCTGTCAGCTTCCTCTCACTAGCTTTGTAACTAACTGTTGGTGTCTTTGCTCTGGCTACCTGGGAAATTCAATGGTGGGGACAGACTAAACGATCTTCCTAATAAAGCTTTATTGCGCTTTTCTGAGATTTTTGTCCCCCCCCCCCAATCCAGTCTGTTTCTTCCAGCCCACAGGAACTCTAGTCTCTAATCTCCAGACTGAAGCAGGCTAGTGTGTTTTATTCATGCACCAATTCCACCACCTAGTGGCTCAGCGGGACTGTCCTAAAAGCAACTGGCAGCCTGGAAAAACACTCATTTAGAAAGTAAGGTCAGCCCTGACACTCTGTCCAATAAATATCTCAAATGTCTTCATTAAGCCATAGCATCCACAACGGCCACCATCTTAGTTAAGACTGGGATGGCACGGTGGTCCTCTGGCGCCAGGGCGGAGGCAGCGCACAGGGTGTTACCTGCAGATACCGCAGCCTCCGATTGCTCTCAACCTCTGCTTCTTAATACCCTGAGTTCCTCACAGCTCTTCCCTCTCTTTCCTACAGCAGCCACCAGCTTTTTAACCCTGCACATAGGCTCTGTTTGGATGCCTGTGCATCCTTGCTGACCACCTACTGTGTGCAAGCCTTGGGATGTTCAGATGTCAGTGTTCGTAAATAGAATTTTAGCTGGGCATGACAGCTCCATGTCACTAACCCCAGCTACTCCCAAGGCTGAGGCAGGAGAATCACAAATGCCGGCCTTTCTGTACAGCAAGGTCAAGGCCAGCTTTTAGTGAGACTTGATCTCGAAATAGAAAAAATAAATAAATAAATAAATAAATAAATAAATAAATAAATAAATAAAATTAAGGACTAGAGATGTAGATCAGTGGAAAATCGAGTGCGTGGCAGACTCAAGGCATTGCAAAGATAAGTAAGAAAACACCCAGTGGTCATGGGTGATCATGGCTGCCCTCACAATCAGGGGGCAGCTGGCAACACTGTAGTGGGTGGGTGGCCGGAGCTATTCAAAGCACCTGAGCACCACAGGCCAGAAACTGGAAACAAAGCACTCCAGGATCTGAAAGGCTTTGAGCGCCAACACCATTCCACAGTACGCAATTTATACCTCCTCTCACACAATGCAAATGGCACAAGGCAAAATGCAGGGCTGTTAACATAGCTCAAAATGACCTTTGGGCTATGTCAATAAGGTAGGTGCCCGCAAAACACATACGAATTTCTTGCTAAACTCGAGTTATAGCCTCAAGATCTCAAATGCGCCTCTATCATTTCCAAAGCCAAACCTCAAGCCCTCTGGACCCAAGCACTTCAGACAGTGGCTGCATAACCTCAGTCAGCTTGTCTGGGTCTCACCCAGGTAGGACCAGGAGCTATTTCTGTCCTTCCTTCCTTCCTTCCTTCCTTCCTTCCTTCCTTCCTTCCTTCCTTGTTAGTTTCTCTGTATAGCCCTGGCTGTCCTGGACTCCCTCTGTAGACCAGGCTGGCCTCGAACACACAGCGATCCACCTGCCTCTGCCCTCAAGTGCTGGAATCACAGGCGTGTGCACCACGCCCGGCTCAGGAGCCTATTTCTACTCTTCCTCTGATTTTTAGAGCTGAGAGATTTGGGGTGTAGAGAGGGTGGGTTACTAGTGTGAAAGTTTTAACAGCAAGTAAGCAACGAGCAAGATTTGAAGCCAGGCAGTTCCCACACAGAGTCAGGGCCTAGAAGTAGCGCGTTTGTACCATAAAGCAAAAGAAAGAAAGTTTAAAAAAAAAAAAAAAAGAGGCCTCATTTAATGCCGTGATGCTCTATGCTTTCTGCGCGTGGTGGGAAGTCCTCTCCCTGGTGCTGTGTTTCACTCTTTTGTTGGTGACCACGCTTCAGTGACACCAGCTACTCCAACACGTAAAGGACTTGCCTGCCGAGTTCCCTGAGAAGAACCGCATCTGGATGGATGTGGTGGCGCACATCTGCAATCCCAGCACTCAGACGGTGGAGGCAGGGGGACAGACGTTCAAGGCTAGCCTCAGCTACGTTGTCACTTTGAGGCTAGCCAGGGTTACGCAGGTCTTTAGCTCAAAAAGCCCGACCCCCCCAAAAATGAACCAAACTAAAACTCCAAAGCCGGGGGATGAACTCATCAACACAACCAGCAGCAGTTCACTGGAGAGGGGGCTGAGTGCCAGAGAGGGCTAGCCTCTGCTTGAAGTCAAGCCAAGGCCACCCTGTGCAGGACAAGGGCTAGAGGAGGAGGAGGAGGACAGGGGGGCTCAAAGCCACTTCCTCTGAGTCGCACCTGCCACAGGTAGACAAAGCAGATGAGAATCCAGAGGAGCAGCAGCCACAGCCCGTTGAGGCAGATGACACTCTCCACCAGCCGCTGGATGTCCACGGACACCAGGTTGACCACGTCCCCTGCTGCGCTGGACTTTCTGGAACTACTGGACAGGACCAGGACCTGGGCAGGTGTGAGGAGGAGGGTAGGATGGGAGTGGGCACTGAGTGCAGCCCCAGCCTCAGTTTACCGTCTGTGCAGTGAACCTGTAAACCCTCCCAAGCTAACCTGCCAGGGTGGGCTTGAGGATCTGGGGCGACACGTTACTGAAAAAAAAACAAAACAAAACCAAAACCAGACCCGTGGTGATCTGGGCTCCCTTGTCCTGTGCTCTGGGGGCGCCCCTGCCTGAGCCTCCTTTCCGCAGATGCCAGGGCCAGATGCAGGGCTGCGCTGCTCTGAGCCTGCCCAGGAGGAGTCACTCCGGTAACTGCAACTAGGTCTTGTAGGTACACTGCATCCATTGGGTTGTTAAAAAGTGAAAAATGGTCCCAGAATCAGTAGAGTCCCTGTTTTACAGTTAAGGAAAATGAGGCCCAGAGAAGCAGAACAGCTTCCCCAGAGTCAGAAACCTGTAGGCCTGGCCAGAGCCTCTCTGGCTCCAACGCCTTTCTCTGGTGGCTTCCGATCTCTCTTATCCTGGGGGTCCGCAGGACGCCCTCTGCGTGACAAGCGCTGCCTCTTCCCGCCTGCTCTGATCTACTACTGTAGAACTCTGCACCCCGCAACTCTTTCGGGAGGGCTCGCCGCAGCCCCGCCCACCGGGATTTCCCCGCCCACCAGGATTCCCCGCCCCTGCTGCCTCCTGAGAGCTTCGATGAAGACCTGCCCGCTGCCACAGCTGGGGTCCGAGTGGCAGAAGCAGAACTCGGCGGTGTTTATAGTTCATTGGAATGGGAGCTCTGTCAAGTGCCAGGAAGGTGTCTCCCTGAGGGTCAGGTTATGTCAGACCTCTTCCGTGGATCAAAGACTGCCTTGCTGCCGTAGGCAGTATTTCCTCTTGTGCTCAAAGGAAGTCAGACCTGGAGACTCACCCGGGATGTAAGCATCCTCCTTCGGGCTGACAGGCTATAGAAACAATGGACACCTGGCATTTCCTGAGGAGTCTCATGCTGGGAGAAGGAAAAGACTGAAGCCTGGGGCCAGAGAGGAACTTGTCTTTGGGAGAGACTTCACAGAGACCTGATGGGTGGGTGGGGCCACACCCAAGCAGAACTGCTTAGCTGCCATACTGTTTACCTTCTATTTAAATCTAAACCTCACAGTCAGGGTCCCAAAGAAGGACAAGAAGGGGCGTTGGTTACTGGATGTTGACCACATTGGGCAAACCTCTTTTCTCTGCCTTTCGAGGTCACTTTTCTGTTTAATTGGTCAATTCACTTTGCTGTTTAATTGGTCAGTTGGGGAAGGTGCCCAGCCCAGCTTGTTAGGGCTGCAGAGCCCAGGTTCTGGCTCTGGAAATTCTTACAATTTGTTCTCCCTGGTTGAGATGCCTCAAGCCGGAGGAGCAGTCCACAGATTTCACTCAGAGTCTCGCTACGGGACCAAAACCAGTGAAGGGATGAGAGGGGAAGAGGTGTGGTTGGAGGAGGTCTTAGGGTGGGCGGGATCGCACAGAGCATTAACCAGGAGAATGGCCCTATGGACGCTACCCACTCTTGCCCCAGGCTCACCTTCCTGTACACCAGGCCGGTGATGGCTGTTCGCAGCCTCATCTGCAGGATCTTGGCCCTGTACATGTACTGCTGTTCAAACAACGTCTGTAGGCAGGCTGACAAGAACATCATCACAGCCAGGAGCCAGCCAGTCGACGCCGAGGAGTCGCGGTCACCCATGAACTCTAGAAACAGGCTGGGGTGCAGGAAGAAGGACAGGCAGTTTTATGATTAATAAATAAGATATAGGATGATAAGGTAATAAAGGTATCAGAAGTCAGATATTACGTCATAAAGGAATTTATTAAATGAGCACCGGGAGAGATGGAAAGGGGGAGGGGTCCTGGGGGGGGGAGAAAGAGAGACCACATGGAGGGTTTGTCCTTTTGTATGGCCCTGGGCAGGACCGCGCCCCCATGGCAGGTAGGCAGACTGAAGCAGAAAAGGCAGTGAGGCCAGGCTGGTGCCACCTGGGTTCAGAGTGGTCGTCAGGATGGTGATTGGCTGGACAAATGGCTACAATTATTCCTACCCTGTTCACACTTCTTTTCAATGTAACTTTTTTTTTAAACAGGGTGGGGATCGGAGGAGGGGTCTTGTAGCCCAGCCGGCCTTAAACTCTCTATGTCCACCATGACCTTGGCTTTCAGATCCTCCTGAGTGCTAAGGACACAGGCAAGCACCATCTGTCCTGGTTTAGCTGGTGCGAAGCAGGCAAACGCTTTACCGACTGAGCTACAGGCTAAGCTGAAGCCCTGGTTTGGCTCCAGTTCAGGATAGGACTCATTCTGTGGTTCGGGTTTCAAGCTGTGATCCCTCTGCCTCAGGCTGTGATCCCAAACCTGAACACCAGACCTGGGTTTACTTTCTACTTTGAGATGAGATTTCAGTAAGTGACCTAGGCTGGTTTGGAACCCATGGTGTAGCCCAGGCTGGCCTGCAACTTGCAATCTTCCTCCTTTAGCCTCCTGAGTAGGAATGGCAACCCTTCGCCACCAGGCCCGCCTCTACACTCCTCCTCTGGAATCTGGACCGGCTACCAGTTTAGGCTTTCAGACAAGGGGAGATAGTATTGTGCCAACCCCAGGCTTTGCTGTGTGTGTGTGTGTGTGTGTAATTTTTGTCCTGTCTCCCAGGGCCATGCCCAATAGCACTTGAACAGGCTTTAGTCTCTGAGAGGATGGAAATCGCATGACACAGAGACATCTAGCCTAGGTGAAACCAAGCTAGACTCTGGCCTGCTCAGCCACTAGCCACAAACACGTGAGTGAGCACACCCAGTGGGATCCAGAGCAAACTGCACTCCACCACCCCCCATCCTGAGTGAGTGCCTATGATTTTAGGGTCTAACCTTGGGGATGGTCATTTAGCAGCAAAAGCTAACTGGCACAGTCCTGTGCTCTTCTGAGGGGGTCACTTTCTCCTCCATGTCCCCACCCCACCCCTCACACAGGCTCTGGGGTCCTGAGTCCTGGATGTACACAAAAAGGCAGAAAGAGCCCGAGTTCTTCATCCTAGGATGTCCTTGAGGTGACTCAGCGGGAGCCTGGACCTACCTGAGGAGCTTGGGGACAGAGAACCTGAAAGCATCGCTGATGGCCAGGCTGAGGGTCCCCAGCAGGAAGGAGGACCGGAACACACGCCAGATAGCCCTGAGTAGCGGACCCCGCTGGCTCCTCTCTGGCTGCAGGAAGGCCTCTGTCTCAGGGGCCCCCACACCACTGTCACCTTTGTTCTTAGTCACCTTGGAGTGCCTGGTAGAGAGGAGACAGGACCAGGGGATCCACATTATACTCAGTGGCTGCCGCAGGCCAACATATATTTATTTGTTTGTTTATTTATTATTGGTTGTTTATTATTATCGTTGTTGTTTTAAGACAAGGTCATTCTGCAGTCCTGGTTGGCCTTGAACTCAGAGTACTGCTAGGGGCTCAGGATAGGATGTGGGGGGTCACTTAGGGGCTCTGGATACCAGGTGAGCACTGCAGGGTCTTTGGATCTCAGATGGGCACTGCTTGGGGCCTTTGCATCATGACTGCCTCCTGTTGGAGGCTGGTCTAACGCTATGCGATTTGATGCTAACTACTGGCTCCCAAGATCTAGTTGCTGCCCTGCACTTTGCCTCCTTGATTGGCTGAATAAAAAGCCTATGCCTGGGTAAAGCAGAAAGAAGGGGGTTGGGAATGAAGGCTTCCGGGATTGGAAGACAGAGAGGATCTTGGGAGCAGGGAGGCAGACAGGTATGGGATGAGGAGAAGAAAGAGGGCCGTCATGATGGGTTAGGTGGAGACAGCCCCATCAACAAGGATGGAGGAGATGGACAACACTAGCAAGTATTTGGGATTGTGGATGGAAGGCAGCTCAGCAGAAATTATTAGAAGCCGATGGGGTGGGGGTTGGGAGATATGGAAGGTGTTAGCATTCTGCCCCAGCCTGCCTAGCAACCTATGACATCACTACCTACCTGCCACTGGTGTGCCCCTGCCCAGGAGTGTATAAAGGAGCAAACCCTCCGTGCGTGTGTGTGTGTGTGTGTGTGTGTGTGTGTGTGTGTCTGTCTGTCTGTCTGTCTGTCGGTCTGTCTTACCTTTCTCTTCTTGCTTTCTTGCCTCTTGTTTCTCTCTTCCTCTGTCTCTCCCTGAGGCGCTCCCGCTTTTTTCTCCCTCCTCATATAATAAACTTCTCCATATCAGATCTGTTGCCTGGCATCTTTATTTTTTTTTAATCATTACAGAAGGTAGCTTAGGGGATTAATAGCTGCCCTGCCCCAGGTGAGTCAAGGCTATTCTAAATACAACAGGTATCTGTGTCTTTATTGAATAGTAGCGGGTTAGATAACACCGCCATAATAATTCTAGCCTAATAACAGACACTTATCAGGCCATACTTTTAAATTAACCACAACAGCCTCCTTCTGGGGTTATTGACGAGAACCCCCATTTAGAATCTCTGCTTAGATCACGCAAAGCACTCTGGGAAGAAGGCATGGACCTTGAGTCCGTTCAGTGATCAGTTGGAGCTTGGTGGGCAGGACAGACAGGCTGGCCATGCGCTGGGGGAGCAAATCAGGCAGTACAGGGCTTCCTACTCACCCCGGCAGCACATGCACGGGGGTGGGGGGGAGCAGATCAGGCGATACTGGGGAGCCACTCACCCCGGCAGCACATGCACTGGGGGAGTAGATCAGGCGGTACTGGGGTGCCACTCACCCCGGCAGCACATGCACTGGGGGAGCAGATCAGGCGGTACTGGGGTGCCACTCACCCTGGCAGCACATGCACTGGGGGAGCAGATCAGGCGGTACTGGGGTGCCACTCACCCCGGCAGCACATGCACTGGGGGAGCAGATCAGGCGGTATCGGGGAGCCACTCACCCTGGCAGCACACCGCAGTTCCTCTTCCATTCCCTTTCCAGCTGGGAAACGAGTTCCTCTGAGGAGTTTTCTCTCCCGAGCGACCAGAGGTCTTTTGGTCCCAGCAGTTTCCTGTAGCCCCTCCAGAGCAGCCTGTGAAAGATGGGTCAGCCTTGCGGAGCAAGCTCCTCCTGCAGTCCCCGCGCCCCATCTTGCCCCATGCAGGTAGCTGTGTGACCCCACGGATGCCACCTCTGCTGGGTTCCCACCACCTCACCAGGGTGACCTCCACTGTGGAACCCATCTCCTGGGCCCTTTTTAAAGCAGAGAAAATGAAAATGACCGCGTGTTTAAGGGACAGACCCTCCCTGGGAGTTAGAAGTTCAGGGTCCGAAACGCGTTTCAGATCTTTGCTCTTTCCAATGGCAGGTGGGGGAAGCTCTTGGTCGGGGGCTGGTTTGTGTCTCTAGGTCTTGCCACGGTTCCCGAGAGACAGCAAACAAAGATAAGCAACAGTCTGCTCTGCAAATGGTCAATTGCCTGGGGGCCCCTGGGGGCGAGGGACTTGACATGTAGTCCTGGTGACATAGCAGTATGGCCACCAGGCGGAAAACAAGGCTGATGATATTTGGGAAGCAGGGTTTGAGGCCTCCTAGTTGACCTATTGGAAAACCTCTGCTCTGTGGGACCCGTGTACATCCAGAGGGTCCCCTGTGCCCTTCATCTGCTTAACGGCCACCAGGTGCCCTGTCCTGGGCCAACTGCTTTACATGTTGTGGTTCATTCAAACCAACCTGGTCTGGTTCACCCCAGGTCCGGCTGTGCTGAGAGCAGGTGGGGCCCTGAAGGGTGGCCTTGGCCTTAGTGCCTGGGAGACTCACACTATGAAGGTAGCTGCTTTCCCCTCCAGCCTGGGCCTGGCATGACTCGGCATAGAAACTTGGATTTATTTATTTATTTATTTATTTATTTATTTATTTATTTATTTATTGAGACAGGGTTTCCTTTTGTTTTTTTGGGTTTTTGTTGTTGTTGTTTTGGTTTTTTGTGTTTTTTGTTTGTTTGTTTGTCTTTTGTTTTGAAGACAGGGTTTCTCTGTGTAGCCTTGGCTGTCCTGGACTCGCTTTGTAGACCAGGCTGGCCTCGAACTCACAGCGATCCGCCTGCCTCTGCCTCCCGAATGCTGGGATTAAAGGCGTGCGCCACCACGCCAAGCTGTGACAGGGAGGGTTTCTTTGTTACATAGAACCCTGGCTGTCCTGAACTCTCTTTGTAGACTAGGAGGGCTCGAACTCACAGAGATCTGCCTGCCTCTGCTTCTCCGAGTGCTGGGATTATAGGAGTATGTCACCCCGCCCCTGCTAGAAGATGTTTATTAAACAGGTGAAGTGATGGAAATTGTGTGATAGAAGCGATTTTATCCAGCGCCTGCTATGTGCAAGCTGAGTAGATTCTTGGGATGCAGGTAGAGTTGTCGCAGCTTACAGAGGGCAAACCTGATGCTCTGGTGTCCCTAACAAGCCCACTAAGAGGCAGAACCAGAGTTCAAGGTCACAGCTTTCTCTGGTGAGTGAACTGAGACATTGGTGTGTGTGTGGGGGGGAGGGGTGTTCCCAGGGAAGCTCAGAGCTCGAAGTTGAGTTCAAGGTCAACCTGGCTTATATATCAAGTTCCAAGCCAGCCAAAGCTACACAGTAAGAGGGCTAGAGGGCTGGGAGGAAATGCTGAGGGGGATGGGCAGTGCTGACAAGTGCGAGCCTAACGTAGGTCAAGGGCCACCACCCCAGCCCTGCACCTCACTCACCCAGAAGCCCACCAGAACATGGCCTTGGAGGGAAACGAGGCCTCGGCTTCTGGACACGGGTTCTAGAAAAGACAAAAAGGCCAGGAGGAGAGAGATGTGATATTGTTCACCTGTGGTCCCAGCACTTTGGAAGCTACAGCAGGAGGAAAGAGACAAGGCCACACGGAGTTACACAGCCAGGCCCCTCTCTCAGGAAAAAGGGGAAAAGGAAAGAAAAAAGAAAAAAATAGTCAGGCTGGCAGGTCTCACAGCCCATAATGAGTAGGTGGCCAAGCAAGGTAGGGGCAAGCATGAGTTTAGTGCTACAAGTATAGTAACGTTTGGTATTTCTTTACCAGAGAGAGAGAGAGGGCAGTGAGCACAGATCTTCCTGGTAGTCAAGGCAAAAAGGGGCTAGGTGTAATTAACGTAGGCCAGGGGCCACCTCCCCTCATGGTGCCTCATACCTTTAATTCCAGCAGTAGGGGCAGGCAGATCTCTGTGGGTTCAAGGTCAACCTGGCTTACATATCAAGTTCCAAGCCAGCCAAGGCTACACAGTAAGAGGGCTAAAGAGCTGATGCAATCAATAGCTCAGAACGGGAGTTACTCAGAAGAATAGCTATAATTTCAGTGAGGCTGGGAAGTCCTCAAATAGCCTGCTATGGTAGCCTATTCCTATAATCCCAGCTCTCTGGAGGTAGAAAGATTGCTGTGGGTTCAAGACTAGCCTGGTCTACCTACTGAATTCCAGGCCACTCTGGGCTTCAATAGGAAAGCCTGCCCGCCTTAAAAACCAAACCAAACCAAACCAGAACTCAAAGCGAAGTACCATGTCATGAACATGATATTATGGGGCCCAGCGATAGGATGCCTGTTAGGGGAAGGGAGTACTGAGGGCTATAACGTCCAGTCCCCTGGCTGCTTCCTGTCCCACTTTGGTGTGAGGAGTTCCCTCTACAGGATTCCAACACCCCAAAATGAGCTGCTCCCATCACCGTGATGGACTGAGCACCTCTCCAACTGTGAGCCAAGATAAGCCCCGCCTTCAGGGGCTCCTGAAGCCATTTTGTCCCAGTGACCAGCTGGTAACTAATCCACCTTTCATAAGAAAGATGTATTCTGTGCACTGGCAGTCCTCCCGCCCTCCTTCCCGGTGCTGAGATCACAGAGGCCTCCATGCTGGGCCATGGGCTTCCGGTTTTGCTAAATGGCTGAAAGAATAAGGACAGGAAAACACGACCTGTGGTCCAGGCCAGTTCCCGTTGGTCACCTGAGGTTGTCGGCATCAGAAAAGGCCTGGGGGATAAAGGAGGCACTGAGTCTAGGACTCGGTGCCTGACTTACCAGCGGCTGGGCATCTTCCAAGAAGAAAGGTGGCTGGTCCACAAGGCAGGACAGCACAAACTGTGCCACCACCAGGGACAGGCACAGGTAGGTAGCCAGTTGGTGGAGGGGCTCATGGTGGAAGCTCTGGTGGGGACAGAGAAAGTGCACTGAGCCAAGGAGTGTCGTCGGTCAGAAACGGCGACAGGGTTCCAAATGATCCAGGCCAGGGCCCAGAACAATTTCTAGCCCTGGTGCATGAAAGCCTGGCCCTAGCATTCCCGCTTCTCCTGGTCCATAAACGTGTGACTGCCATATGAGTCACAGCTCCAGCGACAATAACACAAAGGGGCCCTGGGGCGGCTTTCTTTCTCTTTTCTAGCCCTGCTGTGGTTTGAACAAGAATAGTCCCCCTGGGCTCATAGGCTTGAATGCTTACTCACCAGGGAATGATGTTATGTGAAAGAATTAGAAGGATTAACAGGTGTGACCTTTTTGGAGGAAGTGTGTCACTGAGAGTGGGCTTTAAGGTCTCAAAAGCCCATGCTAAGCCCACAGTCTCTCTCTCTCTCTCTCTCTCTCTCTCTCTCTCTCTGCATATGGATCAGGATGAACTCTCTGCTCCTTCTTCTGCCTGCATCCTACCATGCTCCCTGCTGTGATAATAATGAACTCACCCTCTGAAACTGGAAGCCCACCCCAGGTAAATGCTTTCTTTTACAAGAGCTGCTGTGGTTTCCTCACAGCAATAGAACAGTGGCTAAGACAAGCGCCAACCTCCCGTTCTGTTCTCTTGTAGCTGATTTTATTAACATGTACCCTGCGTTGGTTAATCCACAGTCCTGCAATGTCCAACCTGCCCTGATCCCCACTGGGTTTTTGTTTTTGAGACTGGTCCAGGCTGGCCTCAAACTCATGATGCTGCTCCGGCACACAGGAAGTTCAGGTGTGGACCACCAGGTCCAGCTGGAGTTTTGGGTTGGTTGTCTTTGTTTTTCAGATTGTAATCAACGGTATCCTAATTCTACCAGGGCCCTCCATTTCACCACTGGTCCTATTGGAATGAAGGATGGAGGATTGGAAGGAGGAAAATGAGGAGTCAGGCTTTCTATTCATGAGACATGCTATTACAGATGTTGGAAATAAACACAGATGGATGGGAACGTGGGAGAGGGTGTCAGTGTGAAGATGAAGAAAGTGTATCCATATGTAACTGTGTAAGGTAACTTTACATAGACCTGTGAGGTGGTCTGTGCAAGCATGCAATGTGTCAATGTCTGCATGTAGGACGTATGCGTATGATGTGTGTGTGTGTGTGTGTGTGTGTGTGTGTGTGTGTGTGTGTGTGATGTGTATGGATGCACGTGTGGATGTGTGCAAGTCTCTGATCTTCTGTGTCCTGTGATGCATGAATGTAACACACTGGCGTGTCCAGCGTGTGAGAGGAGAGTGTGTCAATACGGGTATGTAAGATAATGGAAAGTCGCGTTGCTAAACTCTGTACATTTGACAGCGTGGCTGCTGGTCACTGTGTTGTGTGGCATAAGCCAGGCACAGAAAGATGATCATGGCATGACCTCACAGGTGGAGTCTAGAGAAACTGCCGGCCAGAAGCAGGAAGTAGAAGGATTCTCACTGGAAAGTGAGGAGGGAGTGAATGCGGCAGGAAGGACAAGAAGGCATTGGTCAACCACCAGTGCAAACAGAACACTCTCCTGGGGTCCTGTCACACGGGAGGGTGACTGTCATTAACAGTAGCAGAATGCCAGGAGTAGTGGTGCCTGTAATTTCAGCACATGGGAGGTGGAGGCAGAAGGATCTGAGGTTTGCTATCACCCTCTTCTACAGAGTGAGTTTGAGGCTAACCTGGGCTATCTGAGACAAAACTGTCTCAAAAAAAAAATTACGATACTGGATCAACTATTTCAAAAGAGCTAGGAGAAAGGATTTTGAATTATCTAATCGCAAAGAAAAATTATAACTGCCCAGGTGATGGAGAGGCTAACTGGCCTTATTTGATTATTATTCACTTTGTCCATGCATGAAAATACCACTCTGCAGGGCTGCTGGGAGATGGCTCATCGGGTGAGAGTGCTTGCCAGGAAAGCATGAGTTTGCAAGTTCAAATCCCCAGCAACTACATAAAAGTCTAGGTGCGTCTCCAGTCCTGTGGAGGGGAGACACGGGGTCACTTTGGCTTGCTGGCTGCCAGCCTAGCTCCAAGAGTCACTGAGGGACACTGACTCCAGAGAATACGGCAGATGAAGCCACAGCCTGTCCTCCTCTGGCCTCTGCCTGCACAGGCATGCGCAGCCACAGCACACAGCACACACTAAGCACGCTGCATCCTGCGGGTCGGCATAGTGAGCGTGCATCAGTTTAGAGCAAAGTGAAGCACATGGAATTGAAGGGCCTTATGGTGGACATGTGTTTTCCCGGGTCTCCGCTTACCCCTTCAGTTGCCTGCTGGACGGCGTTGATCCCTGGCAACAGGCAGCAGAGCAGCCAGTACCCGAACAGCACCCCAGATGTCCGCACACCCTTCTTCCTCTCCATATGAATCACAAAGGTGGCAAAGCTCTGGAACAAGAAAGGGTGGAGGGCAGAGGGGGGGGACCCCACCTCCCTCACACTCCCCCCCCTCCCCACCCCGCACCAACCGGAGAGCAGCAGCTGGAAGCAAGCCAGGCTCCTGCAAGGCAGCGCTTACCATGGTAGTGAGCCACACAGTAGGGTGAATGAGGCGCTCTGGGGTCTGCGGCACTCCCTGGTGGATCCTCCACAGGGGCATGGCCACATTGAAGGTGTATAGAAGCATGAGGGCAAAGCCAAGCACCTGGAGAGCAGACTCGTATAAGGCTGGCAGGGAAAAAGAAAGTTGAAGACGGAGTACAGAAGACCCCATTTGCAATGCCTGATGGGAGTTCTGTTAATGACATCACCGATGTATCATCCCTGCTCTGGAGGCATTGAGACCCATCCTGACCTTTTGACCTCTCAGATCAAAAGTGCTCCACTCACTGCCAGGGTGTGGTGGTGCACCCCTTTAATCCCAGACAGGCAGATGGGTTGCTGGGAGTTCAAGGCCAGCCTGGTCTACCCGTTACAGCCAGGGCCATAGAGAGAAGCCTTGTCTTGAAAACAAACAAACAAACAAACAAACAAACAAAGCTCCACTGTTTCCCAAGCTGCAGAAGAAACTGGAGGCGTGCACGTTGGGGTGACTTAGGGTGTGAAGTGAGGGTTACTCTCTATGCTCCTGCTGGCCTGGTTCTGACTTGAGGCAGGAGATTGGCACCGCCTAAATGCCAGGCTGTCGCACTTGGGAAGATGATACTGATATTTTGTGGTTATTTTCAGAGCTGAGGACCAAACCCAGGGCCTTGCACTTGCTAGGCAAGCCCTCTACCACTGAGCTAAAGCTCCAACCCCGGGGAGGTGGTATTGCAACGCATCTGACTGACGCAGTAGATCGATTACCGCATGCCCTGGAGTGCTTCTCTGCGAATACTTTGCAGGGCTAGCCAGCTGCAGCGAGGCCACAGCGGAGCTAATGAGCTCTCTACTGCTGTCTTTTTTACCACCCACACCTGTACTCACACCCCTGGCTTGGCATTTTGATGACCTGTGTGGGGACCTCTCCCCTCTTTTGGCAGGGCCCTCTTTTCTCTCCTATTTGTGGTAGTCAGCTAATCAACCCACCAGAAACTGAAGGTCTCTCTGGCTGAAGGTCTTGCAGGCTGTGACTCCAGACCACAGTCTGGGTCAGTCACCTGTCCCTAGTACAAACTAAGCAGTTCCTTCTGGCCCCTGTGGACAGCCTTACTTCCTGTTTGTGATGAATAGACCCTGGCTGAGGATACGCTTTGATGGAGACTGACTGTGAAAAGGAAAAGGGGGAGCAGGGCGTGGTGGCGCACGCCTTTCATCCCAGCACTCAGGGAGGTAGAGGCAGGTGGATCTCGGTGAGTTCGAGGCCAGCCTGGTCTACAAAGTGAGACCAGGACAACCAAGGCTATACAGAGAGACCCTGTCTCGAAAAACCAATTGAGGGAGAAAAAAAGGGGAGGGGGAAATGGGGGACAAGGAGGGTGGCCAGCTAGGATCTGTGAGGGCTGCGATCACCCTCCTCCTGCCTCCTCACTCCCAGTGTGAAGCCTGCTGTCCGGTAGCAGCGGCCCTTCCCAGGCTAACCTGCACACATAGTGGGAGTCCTCTTTACGCGTGCTGCGTGCTGTCCCGTTCCATCCTGCCTTCCGGTGAGAGCCATCCCTGACTGAGCCTCTGGTTCTGAGATTGCGGGCCCCTGCCCGCCCCCCATGCCCCATCCCTACGTGCCTCCCATGCCTAGGTGGAATCTCTCCTTTCCTCATATGAACCCAGACTGCTCATCTGGATAATTTGGCCCTGAGCTGTAGATTGGCCCGGTGCCTGTAGACAGTTTGGCTGTGTGTCAATGGCCCTGCGTGGGATGGATGCCCCTCAGCTCCTCTATGGGTGAGCGGGATGGTTTGTTGACCGCAGAGGACACCTCATAGGAATACCCACTCACAAACCCATCACAGGACAGTCATCTTCTGTCCCACCCAACTCCCCAGTGTGCTGTACTCTTAACAACTGTGATGAAGTTTACCCTCAGATTCTATAGAAAAGACATTAAACCTTCCTATGTGATGTCACCTGGCCACAGCGTGGGCCTCCGGAGACCCGAACCTTCTGCTGCACTCTAAACCATCCCATAATCTGTAGCTTGACCGGTTCTGTCAGAATCCTTTAATATACATATATTGTAAAGGAGGCAAGAGCCCTGAGAGCAGCGGGCCATCACTGGACCCCACAGCCTGCGCCCTGACTAGGCTGCACTGCTGTGCTGTCCCTCCTCCTCCTCCTTCTCCTCCTCCTCCTCCTCCTCCTCCTCCTCCTCCTCCTCCTCCTCCTCCTCCTCCAAAAGCCAGACATTTGCTAGCACCTCCGGTCCCCCACGATAACAGACGTCCTTTGTGTCCCAAGCTGTAGCCTCAGGATTAACAAGCAAAGACTCCAAGCCATCTATTTTTCCCTTTCTTTCTGCTTCTACTGACACAACTCACTGGCCAAGGTCATTTTTGCGAAAATGCAACACTCTGAACATCTCAGGCTCTTGTACCCCAAAGAAGAAAAAAGTGTTTTAAAGCCTTTTTAGCTGGTTGCTACCCATGGGAAGAGGGAAGGTGAGAGGAGGGGAGGTGAGGCGGGAGCGGAAGCTGTGACCGCCATGTGAGGTAATAAATAATGTATTAAAAAAGGAAAGAAAAAAAAAAAGCCTGTACTCCAAAAAACTGGGATATTATTAACTTTGTTTTTCAGTTTGGTTTTTCAAGACAGGACTTGCCTATATAGTCTGGCTGTCCTGAAACTCATGCTATAGACCAGGCTAGCCTCAAACTTAGAGACCCACTTGCTTCTGCCTCCAGAATGCTGGGATTAAAGGTGTGTGCCACCACTGATGGCCTGGAAAAAAGGCCTTAAAAAAAATCCCAGTAATAATAAAGTCCTCCTGAGACCCACAGCAAACTAGAACCTTAGAATTTAAAATGTGGAACTGGTAGGGTAGGGGTGGCGTGGACATAGGGGTAAGGTAGGGGTGAGGTAGGGGTGAGGTAGGGGTGAGGTAGGGGTGAGGTAGGGGTGAGGTAGGGGTGAGGTAGGGGTGAGGTAGGGGTGAGGTAGGGGTAAGGTAGGGGTGAGGTAGGGGTGAGGTAGGGGTGAGGTAGGGGTGAGGTAGGGGTGAGGTAGGGGTGAGGTAGGGGTGAGGTAGGGGTGAGGTAGGGGTGAGGTAGGGGTAAGGTAGGGGTGAGGTAGGGGAAAGGGTCGGGGACAGGCCTGCAGTATCAGCACTGGGGAGGCAGAGGCAGACAGAACAGAAGTTCAAAGTTAGCCTGAGCTATGTAACAACTTCCAGGCCAGCCTGGGCTACATAGGCTACATGCCTGTCTCAAAAAAAAAAAAAAAAACAAAAACAAAAAACAAAAAGGATGAGCAGGAAATCCTAAACTTGTTACATTTTGTAATATAATGTAAATTAGCTTATAAATGGAATTTAGATCCGACCTCCTTTTAGTACATTAGTAAATGTCTTATGTTGCTCTGATTTATGATATTAAGACAGGCAATAAAGCAATAAAAGAGAACCAGGGGCTGGAGAGATGGCTCAGAGGTTAAGAGCACTGGCTGTTCTTCCAAAGGTCCTGAGTTCGATTCCCGGCAACCACATGGTGGCTCACAACCATCTATAATGTGATCTGATGCCCTTTTCTGGCAGGCAGGCATAGATGAGGGCAGAGCACTGTAATATATAATAAATAAATAAATCTTAGGGGGGGGGAAGGGAGGGAGAACCAATAAGCAGAAGAGAAAAAAACATGAGAAGAAATGTGAGTGTGAGGTTATGTTTTTGATGAGGAAGGTTAAAGAAAGAATATTAGCTTCGGATAAGCAAGGATTTTGTATGATAAAATTAGATTTTTTTTTCCCTAAGGTAGAAATGATTTGCTGCTTCCAAAATAAAAAGTGAAAGCTGAGGACGAATTGGAGCAGCGTAAGGGCAGTGCAGGAGGAAGGGCAGCGTAAGACACAAGTGATGGCCCTTCCGGACAGCAGGAGGAGGATGAGCAAGCACAGCCAAACTCCAGCACGCTGACATCAGCTCAAGCTGAGGCCTCTCATCGCAGTGTCGGGGTCTCTTCAGACACTGATGTGCCCTTGGTGACCTTACAGAAAACAAATTGAAAACAACAAACATTGTACGTTTGATCAAGACTATGAGGCCAGGCATGGTGGCTCACGTATGTAATCCCAGCACTTGGGAGGCAGAGGCAGGCTCGTCTCTGAGTTCGAGGCCAGCCTGGTCTACAGAGTGAGCTCCAGGACAGCCAGGGCTACACAGAGAAAGCCTGTCTCACAAAAGACAAACAACAACAACGACAAAACAAGAATATTATGTTCTCTACTAACTTACCCAGCTTTTAACTACTTGAAAAAAGTCTTAAGATAAAGTCTTAGGTTTAATAGAAAGCTGTACACATCACTTGGATATTAAACAGAAGTTAAAACTAAAATCCATTGCTTCCTCGAGGCTTGATCCTGGCAAACCTGTCTCCTGAGGAGCCAACAGCCAGTTTAAAGAGCAGAGGACAGCTTAGAGACTCAGGAAAGAGACAAAGCAGAGAGCCAAGGCAAGGGCAGCTGGGATGGGGGGAGGGGCACTCCAGGAGCTCTGGAAGCCGCTTTGTCCTCTTGGTCAGCCAGGCCCCAGATGCAAGAGGTTGGACTTGAACGTTGAGAGAGAAGTGAGTAGAGAGAGATGTCCCTGTGTGTCTACTGGAAGGCGCATGATGAACAAAACTGTCCCATCAACAGGTGACATAACCAGCATAGAGAAAAATTAAAGGATCTGGGGGCCTCCTAAGTCGCTCCCTTGGCTGACCTTAACAGCAAAAGTAAAAGGGCCAACGTTCGGCTCCCATCATTAATAACACTATAAAACAAAATTTCACCAGGTCCTGACCAGAATTAAAATCCAAACCCAGTTTAGCTGGGGATCTGGTACTCTCAAGGCTTTTAGAAGAGCCACCCAGGGCCTTGGCTTCAGCTCATTAAAAGGAGGATTATTGAGTCTTGTTAACTACTCAGATCCAAAGAAGATAAAAACCTCTCCCCACCCATGCCCCTTTTTTTCTGAGACAGGGTTTCTCCGTGTGGCCCTGGCTATCCTGGAACTCAGTCTGTAGACCAGACTGGCCTTGGACTCAGGAACTCAGAGATCCGCCTACCTCAGCCTCCCGAGTGCTGGGATTAAAGGTGTGCGTCACCACACTCGGTTCTCTCACCCCACTTTAAATTGGAGACAGGTCTCATTACGTAGACCCCGATTGTCCTAGAACCTGCTAGGTAGATCAGATTAGCCTCAAACTTGACATGATTCTCCTGCCTCTGCCTCCCAAGCCCCCTATTAAACAAACGCTTTCTTAACTGCCATGCAAATCTTCTCAAGATAGTCTGTTTGTAGTCAAAACAAATCTGCTTGGCTCTAAATACATAAAAATCTGGGGTCCACTCTATTACTGAAAAAAAATTTTTTTAAAAATAAAGTCTTCACTCCTGCTGGGTCTGGTATATGCCCAGGCTTGACCTACATAGCCTGCATTCTTCTCCAGACTTTTAAACATATCCCTTGGGCCAGTGAGATGATGGCTCAGCAGGCAGAGGGCCAAGCCTAAGGAACTGCGTTTGAGCCACAAAGGAAAGGACAGACTCTTGAAGGTGACTCCTGTTTTGTGAGCTCATACACTTATACACACAAAATACATTTTAAGCCGGGCATGGTGGCGCTGGTCTTTAGTCCCAGCACTCGGGAGGCAGAGACAGGTAGAGCTCTATGAGTTCGAGGCCAGCCTGGTCTACAAAACAAGTCAAGTCCATGACAGCCAGGGTTCTGTGTAACAGAGAAACCCTGTCTCAAAATAAATAAATAACTACATAACTAACTAACTAAATAAAGTAGCTTTAAAAAAGAACTGGGTGGCAGTGGCACACGCCTTTAGTCCCAGCGCTTGGGGGTTGGAGGCATGTGGATCTCTGAATCTGAGGCCAGCCTGGTCCATAGAGGGAGTTCCAGGGCGGCCAGGGCTATATAATGAGACCTTACCTTAAAAAAAAAAAAAAGAACCATATCTCCTAAGTCCTCCTATGAGTCTAAGACCGGAGAGAAGCCCTGGATGTCAGCCTAACAGACACACAACAGATCCAAATCCGTCCTGACCCTCTCCTGACTGTTGAGGGTGTCCACACAAAGTCAGTCTCTGCCCTGTGGCACACTGGCCTCTTGCCTTCCCTGATGGACGGGCGTTCTTCCTGCCAGACCTGCCATTGTGTCCTCCCCTCCGACTCTTGCTGGGGTGAGCGGGGCCGCTGCTGTAGCTGCTTTTTCCCCCTCTAGCAGGTTTCTAATACTCCTCTGTATTTTTCAGTCTCCTAAACAAATCAAGTTTGTTCCTTCACAAATGCAGCAGATCTGGCTTCAAATACTTGGCCATGCTGGCCATGGTGGCACATGCTCCTCATCCCAGCACTGGGGAGGTGGAGGTATGTGAATCTCTGCAAGTTCAAGACCAGCCTGCTCAATATATCGAATTCCAGGTCAGCTAGGGCTACATGTGAGAACCTGTCTCAAGGGGGGGAAAAAAAAGTTGTACAACAAAGATATGAGCCCGTCTTTTCTGGGCTGGATCCTAAAGGACAAACTTGTTGTTGTTGTTGTTGTTGTTGTTGTTGTTGTTGTTGTCATCTGACTGTCCAACCCCTCTCCAGAGTTTCTTGGGCAACTTTGACTTTCCTGGAACTCACTCTGAGACCAGGCTGGCCTCGACCTCACGGAGATCCACCTGCCCCTGCCTCTGCCTCCCGAGAGCTGGAATTGAAGGCGTGCGCCACCACTGCCCAGCTCCAACTTCTACACTGGATCAAACTGGACAAAACCTCCAGGAGACCTTTTGTCATAACTGGTTGTTATTACATACACCAATAGACTCACATGCTCGACGTAACCAGCTTTACTATCCCACCCGTATACAGCCCAGGAGAGCGCACCCATAAGACCCACAGTTTCACCTACAGGAAGTGCTGACAGAGGTTGCAAGTCCCCCCCTCAGAGTCCGCACTACTTTTTCTCTTTGAATGGGCCGTCTTATTCTTCTGTCTCTCTCATGAGCATCTGTCAGACCAACAGTACACAGGGCCACATCACCTCTGCTCAGTTTAAAGAAGCTATTTAAGAAGCGACCTTCAGCCGGGCATGATGGGGCGCATGCCTTTAATCCCAGCACTCGGGAGGCAGAGGCAGGCGGATCACCGTGAGTTCGAGCCCAGCCTAGCCTACAAAGTGAGTCCAGGACAGCCAAGGCTACACACAGAGAAACCCTGTCTCAAAAAACCAAACCAAACTAAACAAAACCCACAAGAAGCAACCTTCACCCAAATATCGATTTGACCTGGTCCCATGTGTTCTAGGTGAAATGTGGATGCCAGTTTAGAGTGGGTGGTCACGTTGAGCCATTTCTCACTCAAGGCAAGACCATCCTTGTCTCAAGGCCAGGTTATGGATAACTGCCGGCTCCGTGATACTACAAGGTCTCTGCAGAATCTCCCCCAAGGGATGCTGCCCCTAGCATGCCCCCACTCAGTTTCTCGGCCAATTCTCTGTACCACGGCTTATCCAATAAACTCTATTTCTGCCTTTTTTTTTCTGCCCGATGAATTCTTTCCCTCCCACGTCACTGTCTGTGGTTATGGTTATGGGCATGGCATGCTCATGAGTGCAGTCAGTTGCAGCCCAGGAGAGGGGCGGGGCTGTGAGGGTGGTACGGCGGAGGATGCTATGAGCGAGTGGAAAGGTTCATGCTTGCTATGTCAGCATTTACCAAAAAATGATAAAGCAAGTCTACAGCAATTTAAAAAAACCTTCAGTGACGTATCAGCGCAAAGACATGGAAGAAAGCATGGAAAGCTCAGCGCCGAGTGTCTGCTGTGTAGGCACGGGGCTCTGGGACGTCCCCCCAATATAATGGAGTAAGACAATGAGGAGTGGGGTGTTGGGGTACATGCCTGAAATCCCAGCAACTGCAAGGGGAGGCTGGAGGATCAGGAGTTCAGGGTCATCCTTAGCTACATAGAGAGTTTGGAGCCAGCCTGGGCTACATGAGACCTTGTTCCAAAAAGAAAGTTAAAACACACAAACAAAATACCTGCTGAGCCAGGGTCGGGGGTGGGGAGTGGGGGCTGGGGTGGTGGTGCACTTGGGAGGCAGAGGCAGGCGGATTGCTCTGAGTTCGAGGGCAGCCTGGTCTACAAAGTGAGTCCAGGGCAGCCAGGGCTACAGAGAAACCCTGTCTCCAAACAACAACAACAACAAAAAAAAACCCGAAAAACAAACAAACAAACAAAACAAAAAACCCAAAATACCTGCTGAAGTTATAAAAAGGCTCATCCTCATGTGGTGCTAAAATTACCATTTGTACCCCCAAAGTACCCACAGTAAATGAGACATGCCAGGTCACTGTAGCTGTGCGTTTCTGTGCGACAGTTGTGTGTGGATTTGCACAATCACAAAATTTGTTTGCAAGAACTTTGGCCCGGGGGTTTATCTCTGCCCTCTCTTCACTACTGATCTATTTAGTTAGCGTCTTCCCTGCATGCCTCACTCCTGTGTGTGCTCTTCCTGATGGGAGGCATGGAGCGGCTGCCAGGTTCCCGTCAGCCCCCAGCCCTGTGACCCTCCCCACTCCCTGTGGCTACCATTTTGACTTTGAAGAGGTAGGACATCCGGAGGTAGCACCTGCCATGGCGGTGGATGTGGAAAAGGTAGATGGGGCCGAGGACCCAGAGGTACATGGGGGGCACCCAGCTCCCAGCAGTCCGCAGGAAGCACAGGCTGAGCAAGTGATGGGCCGCAGGCTCCTGCTCTGTCTGGTTCCAGACCTGAATAGGACATCAGGGGACACTGTTAGGATGGTAGCCACCTGGGTCCCAGGCACATTACACGAAAACAGTTCAAGCCCTCGCTGGTGTGCCTTTTCACCCCGACATCAGCTCCAGAAGGCAGATGAAGGCACACTGACTTAGTATATGGGGAAGCAGAGCCCCAGAGAAGGTAAGGAACTTGCTTAATGTTGCCCAGCTGGGAGGCGGTGGGACTGGGGCTGGCTTTGAACTTGCTATCCTCTGGTCTCAGCTTCCCAAGTGCTGGCCTTACAGATGAGTGACACCCCACGTCTGCCTTGGCTGTTACTCATTCTAAGAACACTGGTGGTAGTTGCTCTGTCCCCATTTCATAGACAAGTAGACTGAGGTACCAGAAGGGAACAGCTCCCTTGGCGCGCACACAAGCAGGAAGTGACAGAGCCAACCGTGTCCTTCTCTGTCAAGGAGGGATAACAGAACCCTGCTAGCGGCAGAGCTCACAGCACTGTGTGAACAAGTCCTCTGTGAACACCAGCTCTGCTAATCTGCCCTGCCCTGCTCCACTCCAGGCCACAGAGGACGGAAGAGACTAGGAAGGTCCGGGGACAGAGATGCAAAAGATCCATAGGCTCCTCAGGAGTGGGAAGGTTCGGGACACAGTCCCCAGTGGCTGGCAGGGGCTCTGCAAGGGCCCGAGGAAAGGGTCTTGATCGGTTGCTTCACTGCAGGAATTTGGGAGCGGGGTACCACTTTCCCCAGCAGCTCGCGTTATCCTCGGATCAGGGAAGGGAGAAGGGCAGATGGGACTCACCCTCAGGCCGGTGCAGGACTCTCCAGGCGTGGCCATTGGGTGCCCTCTGTTCCTCAGCCTGCGTCTGTCTGTCCCGGGGCAGCCTTCAGAGCCCTGCTGCGGGCTGGGGAGGAGGCGGAGCCGGGCGGGTTTGCCTGGGATTGGAGCTGGAAAGCAGAGGCCCCAGGGCAAGGTCCAGCTGCACACAGAAGTGGAGCCAGTGCTTGGAGAAGTGATTCGGGAACCTCAAAAAGTGCTGGGGACACCGGGACATCTCCGTGCTTCCTCTCTATGGGAAGTCCCTCCCCAAACTTCCTGCACATTTTGGACCCAGCAATTGTAGGGGGGTGTCCCAAGGAAAGAGTCAACAGACCTAATCACTTATGCGTCCAGCAAGTGGGGACCGACATTGTCTAGATGCAGGCGGTGAAGAGTGAAAGGGACCTCACTTCAAAAATATTTACTTATGTATGTATTTGCCTTCTATTCCTTCCTCCTTCTATTCCTTCCTTCCATCCTTTCTTTGACTTACTTATTATGTATACAGTGTTCTACCTGCGTGTTACTCCTGCAGGCCAGAAGAGAGCACCAGATCTCATTATAGATGGCTGTGGTTGCTGGGAATTGAACTCAGGACCTTTGGAAGAGCAGCCAGTGTTCTTAACCTCTGAGCCATCTCTCCAGCCCCCTCTTCAACTTATTTATTAGTATTTTGTTTTGTTTTTTAGATAGACTTTCACTATGAAGCCCAGGCTAGCCTCTAACTCAAGTCTCCCGCTTGCTGGGATTACAGATATGGTTTTATTTATTTATTTAAGATTAATTTATTTACTATGTATAAGTGTTCTGGCTACATGTATGCCTGTACACCAGAAGAGGGCGGTAGATCTCATTATAGCTGGTTCTGAGCAGTCTTAATGGTTGCTGGGAATTGAACTCAGGACCTCTGGAAGAGCAGTCAGTGCTCCTAACCTCTGAGCCGTCTCTCCAGCCCCAGATATGGTTTTCTTGTCTTAATGAAGACTTTAGTGTACGCTGGAGCGGTGGCTCAGGCATTAAAAGTGTACTCTGTTTTCACAAAGGAGCGAGTTAGGTTCCATTAGCCGCTCACAAGCACTGGCAACGACGGGTCCAGGGGATTCAGCGCCCTCTTCCGGCCTCTATGCTCACATCCACACACACACAAATAATTAAAACGAAAATAACCCTTACCATAGTTTTAGCAGTGCAAATCACAGAGCCATCGCTCGGACATTATTTATTAGTAGCATTATTTATTTATTTATTAGTTATTTCTTAGTAGCACTGTTATCATCTTTCAGTCCCTCAGTTACTAAGCAGCAGCTTAAGATGCTGCAAAAACACATTACTGTGGAGATATGGCCTCTATGCATTAAGAAACAGATTATAGCGCACAAATAGGGGTGTGATGTGTTTGAAGAAAAAAATGTGTTCCTAGGGGCTGGGGAGATGGCTCAGTGGTTAAGAGCACTGGCTGCTCTTCCAAAGTTCACTTCTCAGCAACCACATGGTGGCTCACAACCATCTATAATGCGATCTGGTGCCCTCTTTTGGTGTGTAGGCACTCATGCAGGCAGAACACTGTGTAAATAATAAATAAATCTTTTTTTAAAAAAGTTTCTAAGACAGGGGAATGGAGAAGAAAGTCTCCTGTCCCCAAAGCCTTAAAGCAAGGGGTGTGGCTCACGGTAGAACACTTGCCTAGCGTTGGTTCTGTTCAGCTATGAGACACAGACAGACAGACAGACAGACAGACAGACAAGTGATTCTGTGCCTTACAATCCTGTGTGCATCAATACAAAAAGTTGAGATTAAAGAGAACTTCAGTTTCTTTTCCGATTTCCTCTTTGCGTAATAAGTTTATACTCTTTCCAAGATGAGGGGGGGGAGGGGAACGGGGAACTGCTGCAGACAGACCAAGACAGGTGCTTCGCTCCAGTGAGGGAGGAAGGCAGACCTGTGTCCCCTGTCCCCACCCTGCCATCTTTCCCCAGCCTCTGCAGGGCCCAAGCAGGTTCTCCTGCTTGGCTTTGCCCCATCTTTTGGGGTTGCCTATGCCCACGGATGGTGTACAGAATCCACTCAGCTGTCTCTTCTGAGCCTTCTGCAGGAGCGGGCTCTCACAGAACCCCACTGCATCTGGAAGCTCGGAGTGGCAAGGCTGGCATTGGTGAGCGTGCACATCCTGTCTGTTTATTTGGGTCTGTTTTGATGGGAGCTGATGGAAAGTACTGGAGAGACACAGCCTCTTTTCTCTGTATGTGCCAGCCCCCTCCCCACCATGCCCCTGGGATTGCCCTAGCTTGCAGCAGCTTTGTTCTGTGACATTAAAAAAGAAATTAAGTCTATTTATTCAAGTGTATAAATTCATTTGAGAGAATGAATTCAAAGAAAATTCAACTGGATGAATCTCAGGCTTATGAAAGAGAGAGAAAAAACAAACCTCAAAATGCTTCTATACAAGTTAGGGTTGGGATCAAATTAGAATGTAAATATCTTTTAAAAAAATTTATTCACTCGGGAGGCAGAGGCAGGCAGATTGCTGTGAGTTCGAGGCCAGACTGGTCTACAAAGTGAGTCCAGGATAACTAAGACTACACAGAGAAACCCTGTTTCAAAACAACAACAAAAAATTAAAAAATAAAAATAAAAAAAATTTTATTTATTTATTATATATGCAGTGTTCTGCTTGCTTATACCCCTGCAGGCCAGAAGAGGGCACCAGATCATATTATAGATGGTTGTGGGCCACCCTGTGGTTGCTGGGAATTGAACTCAGGACCTCTGGAACAGTAGTGAGTGTTCTTAACCACTGAGCCATCTCTCCAGCCCTTGTAAATACCTATTTTAATATTATTATGAACTTAAAGAATATGTTTTGCTTAAAAAAACATCATTTAGGGAGCTGGAAAGATGGCTTAGAGGTTAAGAACACTGCTCTTCCAAAGGTTCTGAGTTCAATTCCCAGCAACCACAGCCATCTATAATGAGATCTGGTGCTCTCTTCTGGTGTGCAGGCACACATGCAGACAGAGCGCTGTATACATAATAAATAAATTTAAAAGAAAAAGAACATGTAGCCAGGCAGGTGGTATAGCCCTTAATCCCAGCCCTCAGGAGGCAGGGTGGTGGAGGGTGTCTCAGTGAGTCTGAGGCCAGCTGGGACCACCTGGGGTGATGCTGTCTCAAAACCAACAGGAAGAGTATCATTTGTAATAGAAAACCATGTCAAAAGAGATACATCATCAGTTATAATAAAGGTGCCGAACCACAGATTTCATTTCTTTCTTTTCTTTTTTCTTTTCTTCTTCTTCTTCTTCTTTTTTTTTTTTAAATTTATTTATACAGTGTTTTGCCTGCATGCCAGAAGAGGGCACCAGAGCTCATTATAGATGGCTATGAGCCACCATGTGGTTGCTGGGAATTGAACTCATGACCTTTGGAAGAACAGACAGTACTCTTAACCTCTGAGCCATCTCTCCAGTCCCAGACTTCATTTCTTTATGTGCATGTATGTGGGTGTGTCAACACAAAAACACAGCTCTCTTCTTTATTATATTATATTATATTATTTTATCTTATTTTATTTTATTTTTTCTGAGACAGGGTCTCTCTGTGTAGCCCTGGCTGTCCTGGATGCATTTTGTTAGACCTGGCTGGCCTCGAACTCACAGCGATCCCCCTGCCTCTGCCTCCTGAGTACTGGGATTAAAGGCGTGTGCCACCACCGCTCAGCCACGGCTTCTCATCTTAAAGGGAATAAGCCCCTACCTGCTACAGGGCCCTCCTGGCTGGCACACGCCATCCCATACTCTCTGGCCCGGGGGCCTAGGCTGCTCTTCCCTTTATAATCCATCCATTTTGGTCACCCACTCCTTTTGTGCCTTTGGTCCTCCTGGCTGCTGCTGCACCTGCTTCCTCCTTCCCCCTCCCCCACTCTTCATATGGCACCGCTGAGTCAGGCCACGTCCACTCTGGATTCTCAGAGGTCTGTGCCCCTTCTCCCCCCCCCCCCACCCAAGAGCAGCCATGTTTCTCGTTCTTTTCCTTTTTATTTGTTTGTTTGTTTTTAAATTCAAGCCACTTACCAGATTTTTAAAAAAGATTTATTTATTTATTTATCTATTTATTATGTACACAATGTTCTGCCTGCCAGAAGAGGGAATCAGATCACATTAGAGATGGTAGTGAGCCACCATGTGGTGGCTGGGAATTGAACTCAGGACCTTTGGAAGAACAGACAGTGCTCTTAACCTCTGAGGCAGCTCTCCAGCCCCTCGTTTACCAGATTCTTATGGTTTTACAGAAAACCCTGTACAGAGAAAGCAGTAACTCAAGGTAAGTTTAGAATGCACTGATGAGTACATCAGAAGGGCGGGTACAGCAAGATGGGGGAAGCCCGAGATGCTATCTGATGGTGTTCTTGGCGTTTGGAGCGGCAGACGCTAGCTGCCTGCTAAGTCAATAGATTCTAACAGGCGTTTATCAATTGTAATAAGATGTTGGTTTCAACACAGAGGGCCAGAACTTAGCCCAAGATGAGGTAAGTAGTTTCTGGACCTGCAACACTCCTGTCTCTCCACAGTCCTGAGAGTCTAACCAGCCAATCCCTGCAGAAACAGCCTCCTGCCAGAAGTTTTCCCGGCCACAATCAGCTTCCTTTCGGGTGTTTCTGATCATAGGTGACACATGTGTGTCACCCTCAGAGGACAGCCTGGGTACCAGTGTCAGGAAGGTGACCACCATCCTTGGAGACGGGGTTTTCATTATTCAGAAGCCTACCCATTAGACTAGGTAGTGAGGCGCCCCTGGGGTCCTCCTGGCTCCACTCCCCAGCGCTGAGCTTCCCAGGGCTCACCAAACGTCTAGCAAACTCAGATCCTTATGATGGCAACACAAACACTTTACTGACTGCCGTCAACCCAGGGCACCCCACCCTTACTCTCCGGTTACCCTGGTACTTCCTGGGTAACCCAAGCAGGCCTAGAACTCACGGAAGTCCTCCTGCCTCAGCCTTCTGCGTACAGGGGTTGATTGACTACAAGCCGTATCCAACGAACATGTGTGCCCATGCTGGGAAGAGAATTTAGGGCCTTGGTAGGCACGCACTGAGCTATTTTCTCAGCCCTTTAAAACATTTTACATATTATTTCCACACGGTGTCTAAAGCTAGGTAAGGGTTTTGTTTGTTTGTTTTTCTTTTTCACGACAGGGTTTCTCTTTGTAATAGCCCTGGCTGTCCTGGACTTACTCTGTAGACTAGGCTGGCCTCGAACTCACAGAAATCTGTCTGAGTGCTGGGATTAAAGGCGAGCGTCACCACACCCAGGCTGTCCAGTTGTTATTAAACTTGATCGTAGCTCAGGCAGGCCTTGGACTTGTCTGGGTAAAACGAGTTTAATATAAAGTTAATTAAGCACCATGAGAGGAAGTGATGGGACTATTGGAAGGGGGACCAAATAACAGATTTCTAAAAGATTTGAAATGACATCTGGCGTGAGCTATGTGAGTCAAAAGATTTGGGACATGTTGAATACATCAATCAACAAAAAAGCTCTCTGAGCAGGGCGGCGGTGGAGCGTGCCTTTAATCCCAGCACTTGGGAGACAGAGGCAGGTGGATCGCTCTGAGTTCGAGGCCAGCCGCGACTACAAAGCAAGTCCAGGATAGTCAAGTCTACACAGAGACACCCTGTCTCGAAAAACAAACAAACAAACAAAACTCCAAAAAACCAAAGTAAAAAAAAAAAAAAGCTCTCTGGTGTGACGCGGAATCTGAAGTGTAAGCCTAGGCGTCTGGGGGTTGGGGGCTTGTTCCAGAGGCTGCGCGCAGTCCTCCTGGACGCCAGAGGCGCAAGCGGCTGCGAGTCCCGGCGGGGCGAGTGTCACGTCTTTCTTGGGGGCGTGGGCGCAGGGCCGCGGTGCGCCTGCGCAGGAGCGGCGCCGGGGCGGGGCCTGGGCTTGTCAGCCCAGCGAGGAGGAGGAAGGAGCCGGCTGCGTGCGGTGTGAGGGGCGGGACCGGGCGGGCTGCGGGTGTAGGCACGCGGAGGCCGGGCCATGCGTGAGAGCCGGGGTGCCGCGGCGCCGCTCCTGCTGCTGCTGTTGCTGAGCGGCGCGGGCCGGGCGATCGGCTCCGAGGACATCGTGGTAGGCTGCGGGGGTTTCGTGAAGTCGGACGTGGAGATCAACTACTCGCTCATCGAGGTGAGCCGCCGCGCGTGGCCGGGCGGGCAGTGTGATCCCCGGCCAGGCTTGTCGGCTGCTCTGCACCCTTCCCCAGCCGCGCCGAGGGGCGAGGTGCCGAGAGGGTCTGCTAGTCCCCGGCTCTCCCAGACCAAGACCCCTGAAACTCTGATCTGCCCAATCCATATTGCAGAACCTGGAAACCACACGTGTCACTCTCCGTAGTTCAAACCCCATCGCTCTATCATCCTTTCTGGGGGGCGGGGGGTGAATTTAAATAGGATCGAATCCTATCGCTAAGTCCTGGCGTGGAGCAGTGTGCGAAGCTGCCTCCCGCCTTCCCACCACTCCTTTTTAAAGTGGAGAGTTGCCACCGTCCTGCATAATTGCTGGATTTAACACGAGAGATTTGTGAGGCTGTTTTGGTCGAGTTTAAAGTTCTGGGAAGACTGTATCAGCCCAGTGGGATTCTGACCCAGAAAGCCTGTGAGCAAAAGGAGGATGGACAGAACGTAGACACAGGGGGCTGGAGAGAGAGGTAGGCCTTTCTCTAGGTTTTCCCAAGGAGGCTGGTAGTGCGGCCAGAGAAGGGAAAGAGTTGGGGAGAGGTAAAAACAGGTGTCCACGGAGTAGAAATGTGGGGGTGCCAAAGAGAAGGACACCCAAGGCCCCTTTGGGCTTCCCCAGTGCTGTTAGTGGCCACCTTTTAACACGCCGCATAGGACTGGGGGAGAAAGGTGAGAAGCCATCTCCACCCTGACTTCCCTTTGGCCTGGCTTTTTGCCAAACCTCAGCCTGTACTTACAAGATGGTGTTGGAGGTGGTAGAACCCAGGAGCATGATTTCCTTTGTTGTCTTCCCGGCTTACTGTGTGCCTGTGCCGTCCGCCTCTCTTCCTTAGTTGCCTGATTTATATTTGCTTTTCTAAGTTTTTGAGACAAGGTCTCATGTAGCCCAAGCTGGCCTCAAACTCAGTATAACCAAGGCTGGCTTTGAACTCTGGTCCCTCTTGCCTCTCCTTCCACTGTGCTGAGTATACCTGGGCTCCTTCTGCCAGTTTTTTGTTTGTTTGGTCTTTTTTGTTTTTTGTTTTAAGGGCTCCTGGGAACTGTCAGGGACATGTTACCAGGTGCCAGTGCCACCGCCTGGCTTTGCTGCACTGGGTATCTCAGAAGCTGTCTTGGAAAGCCTGTTCAACTTGAGCTTTCCGCAGCTTTGAGAGGAAGGAGAGGGCAGTCACGGGTGCCGTCACCCCAAGCACTAACAGATCAAGAGAACAGAGAGTGGGTTTTGTGACTTGTGGTGAGCTGTGTTTCTTGTCCTCATATCTGAAGCAACCCATCCTTTTGTAATCTCTGCTTACGACATCAGACATTTCAAGTATGTCATCTCCACATAGAGGCGTGTTGGCCTTTTCTGATCTGTACTTTACAAGGGACTCGTACTACACGGTCCGGAGGGAAGTATGGTAGCCATGCTTTTGAGTTTTGAATGAATGGTCTTCTTAAATATATAGCAAACCAAAGTAAAAGAATAAATAGCAGGAAGCTGATAGATACACAGGTAGCAGATACTCCCTAGCAGAAACACAGGTGGCTGATACACAGTAGTAGATACACAGTCACAGATACACAGTAGTAGATACACAGGTAGCAGGTACACAGTAGCAGATACATAGTTGCAAATACATAATTACAGATACCAGGTAGTAGATACACAGGTAGCAGATACACAGGTAGCAGATACACAGGTAGCAGATATACAGGTAGCAGATACACAGGTAGCAGATACACAGGTAGCAGATATACAGGTAGCAGATACATAGGTAGCAGATACACAGGTAGCAAGTGCATCTTTGGACTGAATGCTCAATACACCCAGTAGAGATTGAGTGGGGAAGTCAGCTGGGCTCACCTGCCTGCTCTCTCCCATCATTCATCAGCCCTCTTCCCTCTAGTCCTGCCTAAGGTGCCTGCCTTCAGCAGCTTTGTACTGAGGCCACTGTATACCAAAGGCTTTTCCCAGATGGCCAGATGGGGGAGTCACAGTGCAGTGAAAGGACCAGACAAAGCTCTGGGCTTTGACATTTGGTCCTTTAATAGTAGCCTATACAGCTACAGGGAAGCATTATAGGGGCTGGTGAGATGGCCCGGGCCTTAAAAGTGCTTGCTGCTCTTGCAGAAGACCAGGGTCGGTTCTCTGCACCCACATGACAGTCTACAACCAACTATAACTCCTGTTCCAGGGGATCTGACACCTCCTTCAGGCCTCTGTAGGTACCACATGATGCACAGACATCTATGCAAAAAATACTCATATATGTATAAGTAAATCTTAAAAAAAAAAAAAAAAAAGATTTACTGGTTCTAGTGTTTTAACAGTCAAAATTCACACCAAAACTTGGTTCTTGGGCTTAAGGGATGGTTCTGTCAGCAAAGGGTTTGCTGTGCAGTATGAGGACCCAAGTTTCATCCCTACACCTGTGCACGCACGCACGCACGCACGCACACACACACACACACACACACACGGGGTCATCTTCAGGTTGCAGGCCATGGCTTAGGTGGAGCAGGGGGCCAGTGGCTGTTTCAGGTGCTTGCTGCCTTCTGATCCTCTGTGCTGGTGCATGTGCAGTGCGTGCGTCTGAGTTTCTTTATGGCCTAGAGCAAATTCATTTTTACTTAACTGAGTAGCTGGAGTCTAAAGTACATTAAGTCTGGGTTGTGTGGAGTAGAAGCCGTAGTCACTACCCATGAGCACTACAGTCCACGCCCGACTTCACAGCACTCCCTCCAACGTGTGCCCTGGGGCCTGGCTCCCTATATGTCTCCTAAGACTCCACTGGCTCCTTTTGCCACAGAGCATTCTTCTTTTATTAACGTGTTGATGTGTATCTGTATGTAGCCATGTGCACATGAGTGCAGTGCCCTTAGAGGCTGGAAGAGGGCAGCAGATCGCCTAGAGCTGGAAATGAACTCTGGCCCTCTGCACGAGCCTCAAAGGGCTCTCAGTTGCTGAGCTACTGTCTGGCCCCGACACTCATATTTTAGAGGCCAAGCAGGCTCTTTGATGTCACCTGCCCTGAATGTGACTTTACAGATTGGGAAACTTAGGGAATTTGCCTGTACCTGTCTGGTGTGTGTCTGGCTGATGGTGCCAGGTGGCCTTTTCCATCAGAGAGATTAAATAGGATGTTCTACTTGGGTCTGTACTGTGCCTGGTGCTTACCACATGGCCGTGAGTACATGCAACCACTCAGGAGCCAGGGCGTGGGGGTCATGCCTTTGTCAGGGTCACCCCTGTAGGGAGGCTCTGGTACGGCTTCGTGCCTTTCCGCTGAGCAGTTTGTGCCCGCAGAGGCTTAGGATGCAGCAGTTGTGGGCTGCAGGCCTTGAGGGGAGCGAACGCATTGGTGTCTTTCTCATCAGTCTTTGTTCTGGGGATGCAGTGAAGGGTTTTAGGTTTCTCTGAGCATCTAAAATCATTTGGGGCTGGGTGGTCATTATGCACACCTTTAATCCCAACATTCAGGAGGCAGAGGCTGGGGGAAATCTGAGTTCGAGGCCAGCCTGGTCTACTGAGTTTCAGGACAGCCAAGGCTACACAGAGAAACCCTGTCTCGGAGGAAAAAAAAAAAAAGAAAGAAAGAAAGAAAGAGAATGATTTTGGGCTAATATGCAGGCCTCAGTGCTCATCCCAGACCGTCTGGGTAAAGTCTTTGGGGGATCAGCTCAGGAACCTACATCCTGACTTGCCCTTACGCTGGCGTGGCACTGAGGAACAGGCAATCATGGATTTAAGAACCCATTGTGTGGGCGTTCATGTGTGCTGACTTTTCAATTCTCCCCTCCGGCCTTGATGTGGGCTCTGGGACTTGAGCTCAAGTCTTCAGGCTTACACATAGCTCTTTGGGCATCTTGCTGGCCTGGGAATCTAGATTTTCATAAGTGCCTTGCAAATAAGAAAGTTTTAGACTCAGAAATTTACATAAACAAAGTAGAGACGGCCACTGAAGCAAACCGAAAATTTTCATTGTGGGTAGGCTGAAGGTGGTTTCAATAAGAACAACAGGAATAGCATTATTCTGGGGTGCTGTCTTTTCCTATGCCCCTGAAGCTGTTTTAGCAGCCAGCCTGTAATAGGTAAAGCAGGGGTTCAGCTAACTGCATGTAGGCATCATGTGCTAACTGGTTCTCTAAGCCAATATTAGAACGTTAGCTTTGTTTTTTTGTTGTTGTTTTTTGATTTTTTTTTTCTTACTCTCCAGATAAAGTTGTACACCAAGCATGGGACTTTGAAATATCAAACAGACTGTGCTCCTAACAACGGCTACTTTATGATCCCCTTGTATGATAAGGTAAGAGGTGGAGGGACTTCAGTCTCTATGTGTGGTGTTTATGATAGGAATTTATTAGTATGCCCAGGAACATGGCCTTTCCCCCACAGACATACACTTTCATTTAATCATCAGTGGGATGCAGATTTCCAGCGGCTGAGTGGGCTCAGTGGGGCTGCATGTCTCTGGCACATATGGCAGTGTCTCCAGACATGCGCTGTCACAGCCAGGACGGGCATGCTGTGGGCAGGGGTGAGCTGGTCGCTCTCAGCAGTGCACAATTTACTCTGCCATCTGTTTATCTATCTGTCTGTCTGTCAATCTATTTATCTATCGGGGGTGGGTACAGTCCTGTCTACAATGGTGTGTGTGTGTGTGTGTGTGTGTGTGTGTGTGAGAGAGAGAGAGAGAGAGAGAGAGAGAGAGAGGGGGGGGGGGGAGTGACCTTTTGGGAGTTAGGGATCGAACGCAGGTCATTGGGCTTGTAAAAGCTCTCTATCCAATGCGACATCTTGCTAGCTCATGTCTTCAGAACTCACAGATGGGCTTCTGTTTGGGATGCCAACCTCCTTGCTGCTAGATGGATTTCTGGGTCCAGCTTCAGCCAGCTGCCCCACAGAAGGGGATCATCCCTGGCCGCCACCATTTGGAAGAGCCTGGTGTAGGGTTTTAGTTGAAATGGGCTGTTTTGGGTGATTTAATTGCACTACTCTATCTACCCGGGGCCTTCGGGTCCCTTGCCTTCACCTTTCATGGCTTTCCTTGTAGGGGGATTTCATCCTGAAGATTGAGCCTCCCCTGGGCTGGAGTTTTGGTAAGTGAGCCGAGTAGCAGGGCTCTTTGCAGGGACCACACCGCATGCTGACTGTCATTTTCTGGTTTGGGTTTGTTTTTTGTTGTTTGTTTTTTTGGTTTTTCGAGACAGGGTTTCTCTGTGTATCCTTGGATGTCCTGGACTCGCTGTGTAGACCAGGCTGGCCTCGAACTCACAGCGATCCGCCTGCCTGCCTGCCTGTTGGGATTAAAGGCGTGCACCACCATGCCCGGCAACTATCATCTTCTGAAAAATCCCTCTGTGGTCTGTGGTCCGTCTTTCTGGAGAAACAGCCTTGGCAGCTTCAGCTCCTGGTACAGGCTAGACACACGGTCGGGCCTCCTTCCTGTCCCAGGACCAGGGCTGTTGGTGCTTTTGGGTCTCACTGTGTAGCTCAAGCTTATCTCAGGCTTGGCATTTCCTGCGTTGGCCTCCTGCAATCGAGGTTACAAATGTGTCCTGCCGCGCCTGGCTCCCCCATCTCCTCTAAAATAAGGGAGCTGTTTAAACATTGTAAGATTCGCTATCAGAGGCCAGATCTGCATGGAGCTAGAGATGGAGGCGAGGCTTATGCTTGGGTAGTGGGCGATTCTGGAGCCTGGGCACAAGAGTCAAGTCCTCCCCCCCCCCTTTTTTTTTTTTTCCGAGACAGGATCTCTCTGTGTAGCCTTGGTTGTCCTAGACTCACTTTGTAGACCAGCCTGGCCTCGAACTCACAGCGATCTGCCTGCCTCTGCCTCCCCAGGGCTGGGATTAAAGGCGTGCGCCACCACCGCCCAGCCTCAGATTTTCCATATTAAGGATTGAACCCAGAGTCTAGTGTAAGTGATGCCTCCAGCCATCTTAGCATTTTTTTTTTTTTTTTGCCTTTGTCTTTTCTTCATTTTGATGCAGGCCACTGTTTTAAGTTGTCAAGGCTGGCCCTGACCCGATAATCCTTGTGCCTCGGCCTCTGAGGTAGCTGGGGTTGCAGCTGGGCCCCGTGCTCTGGGTGGGTGCATTTTGTTTTGAACTTGAACTACATGAAGTCACCCAGTCTGCTTTCTTTCAGTTCTTGTTTATGATGCTCATCTTTATTCTGTGTGGCTCCAGGCTATTTATCCTGCTGATTCCTGTGTGTGTATGTGTGTGTCCATCATCTGTCGGTGTCTGTCCCCCGCCCCATTTCTTTGTGTAGCCTTGGAATACTCTGTAGACCAGGCTGACTTAAAGCTCACAGAGATCCTCCTGCCTCTGCCTCCTGAGTGCTGCGATTAGAGGCGTGCAGAACCACTGCCAGGCTTACGTATGTGTCTTATTTTGGGTTTCTGTGGCTGTGACAAAACACCATGACCAGAAGCAACTTGGGGAGGCAAAGGTTTCTTTCACCACATACTCTAAGCACCCCAGTGTTGACGCCATCCCTGAGGGATGGCGGGGCAGGAACTGGAGGCTGGAGCGAAAGCAGAGGCAGTGGAGAAAATCTACACAACAGCTTCTTCTCCATGGCCTGGTCAGCCAGTTTGCGTATACACCTCAAGACTGCCTGCGTGGAGGTGACATCACCCACAGGGCGCTGGGTCCTCCCACATCAATCAATCATCAGTCGAGAAAATACACCATAGACTTGCCCACACAACCTGCTGGCGGCGTCTTCTCAATTAGGGTTCCCTCTCTCAGATATATCTAGGTTCCTAACAAGTTGACAAAAATTAACCAGGACCCTGTGTGTGTGCACGTGCGTGCGCACGCACGGGTGTGGGGAGGTGCACATGTATGTGCACGAAGGCCACAGGTTGATGGCAGGTGTCTTCCTCAATCACTCTGCACCTTCGTTTTTGAGATAGGGCCTCTCTTTTCTTTTCTTTTTTAAATATTTATTTATTGTATATGAGTGCTTTATCTGCAGAAGAGGGCATCAGATCACATTATAGATGGTTGTGAGCCACCATGTGGTTGCTAGGAATTGAACTCAGGACCTCTGGAAGAGCAGGAGGCACTCTTAACCACTGAGCCATCTCTCCAGGCCCAAGAGAGGGCCTCTCACTGCGCCTGGAACTCTCTGACTGAACTAAGCTGGCCGCTCAGCCCATGAGCCCCAGCCATCCTGTCTCTGCCCCTTTACTTCTGGGACTGTGGATATACCCTGTGTTTCTGTGCTGTGGGAGCCGGGGGTGGGGGGCAAGCCCTTTACCGACCCAGCTGTCTCCTCAGCCGCTCCTGCTGTTTCATTTTCTGTTGTGGGGTGCTGTTTAGTTTTCTGAAGAAAATGCATTGTGTTGACATTGAAGGATCAGAGGGACTCACTCAACACCCACATTTGTGAGGGGTTGGAAACCCCGTCAGACTGGGCGCTGTGGGAGCAGGTGGTAAAACCAAGCCAGGGCTGCCTCTTCCATTTGTTCCTGTCCCCTAGCCTGCACTATTCATGTCCTCACCCATGGAGTGGACGGTCCTCTTTAGACCTGGAGCCAGTGTGTGAGATCACCAGAGCTGCGTCACATACCCTGTGTAAGGGTCCTTTAATCGTTTCATGACTTAGTTTATTCCTCAGTAAATAAATTGTTGTATCTCCTGAGGAACTGAACGCCCTGGGCTTGGTGCCTGGTGCGTAGCGGATGCAATGGCTCGGTTGGGGCAAATTGCTTCTTGTGTGAGGATCTGAATACAGATTCCTGTCCAAGCCAAGTCCAGTGCATGTGCCTGCAACCTTGGAGCTGCGCTTAGGGACAAGCAGGCCCTGAGCTGCTAGCCAGTCAGCCCAGGTAGACAGATGTGTCCCGGAGTCAGCGAGAGACCTTGCCTCAAAAATAAAGAGCTAGAGGGCTGGAGAGGTGGCTCAGTGGTTAAGAGCACTGTCTGCTCTTCCAGAGGTCCTGAGTTCAGTTCCCAGCATCCACATGGTGGCTCACAACCATCTATAAGGTGGTCTGATGTCCTCCTGTGGCCTGCAGGTGTACACATGCAGGCAGAGCTCTGTATACATAATAATAAAGAAATAAATCTTAAAAAAAAAAACAGCTAGAGAGGAAGCTTGCTTCCATGTGCATGTGCACACACCCACTGCACTTGTGTACACACACACAAACACACACACATCCAGCAGCACCCTGCTCCTCAGTGCACTCGGGAGTTTGTTCTGACGTCCTTCTGTGAGAGGACTCCAGGTGGCCGGGGGTGCTGGGAAGAGACTTGCACCTAGCGTCTCCTGCCTTTGTCTCAGTTCTGGTCACTTGAGGGCATTGCATGTAGAAACACATAGAAGTGTCTGGCTGGGAAGTGTGTTCCCAGCACACATGTTGCCTTGTGTGTCTCGTCTCTCACCTCTCCTTTCCCGATTTCCGCCTCCAGAGCCAACCAATGTGGAGCTGCACGTGGACGGTGTGAGCGACATCTGCACGAAGGGCGGGGACATCAACTTTGTGTTCACCGGCTTCTCTGTGAATGGAAAGGTTTGGCTCCAGGCTCTGCCGCTTTCTACATTGCTCTGTCATGTGCAGTCGTCTCGCAGCCTTACAGATGGCCGCTGTCTCTCAGCCTTACAGATGTGGGGGTCTGCGGTGTGTGGCAGCCTTGGGTGCTGTTAGAACGGCCTGTGGTGGGGGTGCAGAAAGGGGGGCACGTGCTCAGGATCCCTGCTGTTGAGCTTGCTGTGTTAGAGCTTGGTATAGCTCCCTGCAGGGAGGCTTCTGCCAGAGACGCCTCCTCCTGAGGCTTTGCGCGCCCTGTCTCCTACCTTCCCTGGGACCGTCCCCATCCCCGGGGAGAACTTGAGGTGTTGGAGCGCTGGTGTAGTGCGTGGTGCCGATGTGTCAGCACCTGCTCCCCGCTCCGTTCTTCCCTCTGTCCAGCCCCCAAGTAGAGATGAGATGTCTGTGCTGGCGGGGTACCAGCTATGTGTGGACTTATAGGAACTCTTATGTTGAGAGTGAGGCCCTCAGCTGTTTCCTGTGTGGGTTTCTTATTCGAAGGGGGGATCTTAGATATTTTTTGTTGTTGTTTCTTAGGGATTTGTAAAATAGTGATTTTTTAAAAAAAGACTTTAATTTTAGTTATGTGCGGCTATGTATATGTGAGTGTGGGTGTCCTTGGAGGCCAGAGTCATGGGATTGCCCTGGAGCTAGTTACAGCAGTTATAGGGCTATCTGATGTGGGTGCTGGGAAACTAACTCCAGGCCTCTGCAAGAGCAGTGTGCACCCGTAACCATCCTCCGAGCAGCCTCCGGCCCCATCTTAGGTTCAGTGATGCAGGGTTCCACTGTCACTGTCCGCTTTCCACCCAGCCCTCCACAAAGGTCCCCTGACTGCAGCCTCTTCAAAGAGGCTCTTGACCAAAAGCGAACCGCGCTAGGTGCCACCCAGGGAGCGGAAGCATTAGTGACAACTCCGTTCCCCTCCTTCTCACAGGTCCTCAGCAAAGGGCAGCCCCTGGGCCCCGCAGGAGTTCAGGTGTCTCTTCGGAGCACGGGTGCTGATGCCAAGATCCAGTCCACAGTCACGCAGCCTGGCGGAAAGTGAGTGGCACCCTGGGGGCTCGCTGGCAGCTCGGCCAGGCTGTGGCAGGCACGGGGAGCTATGGGTTGAGGGGGGCCTGGGCTCAGATCCTGATCTGGCCTCTTAAGCAAGTTCATGCTTTCCAAACCCAAGTGCCTCTTGAAGTGGGGTGTCTGACCCCCTGTGCAGGAGGTGGGCGATTGACTATCAGGTGCCTTCTGTAACAGCGGTGCTCAAGGCCTGGGGTGCACTTAGCCCTTACGGTGGGCTGTGGAGCCCATTAGCCTGGCTTTGAATCCGGGCACCACTCTTCGCTCTTTGACTTGGGGCAAATGCTTTGATTTTCCAATTTGTAGAGGTCACTGGGGAGACCATACTTGTTTCAGCTTGCCCAGCTTGGAGCTGACCAAGGTCAACACAGTTAGGGTTTAAAGACAATATTTTTTCATTTACATGGAAATTATCCAGTAGTTGGGCCTGATGGTTATTTAGTTCTCGTTGCGGAATGAAAATTAAAGGGCTGTTGAGTTGAACTGTGCAGCCGGGGGAGTTCAGCTGTGACTGTTAGCACATGAGTCGGGATTAACACCAGGATACTGGACCTGATACTTTGGAAAACATTCAGAGCGTTATTAGTTCAGTACACAAAACCCAACCAAAACAGTGACTGAAGTTCTAGCTTCTACTCTGCCATGCAACTTACAGACTACCGTTGTTGATGTTTCTCCTTGATTGGTACCTGGTCCAGGTCCCTCAGCCAGGTTCTTGGGACCAGAAGAACATCTGATGTGGGGTTTTCCAGAATTTGCAATGTTTTCTTACATGCAGTGTCTTAGTTTCTCAGTGCCGATAAGCACACTGATACTGTTTGGCCAATGGTTTCAGACCTTGGTCACTTAGCCTTCATGTTTGGGCCCCCTGCCCCAGTGATGCACTTCCTGCAGTGAGACCCCACCCCCTACCCTAGTGACACACTCCATTTAACATCTGTTGCACATCTTAAGCATTCAGGCCGAACCTACTCATGGAATTTTATTTATTTATTTAAAAGGATTTATTTATTATGTATATAGTGCTCTGCCTCCGTGTACCCCTGCAGGCCAGAAGATCATAGTTTACATGGCTGTGAGCCACCTTGTGGTTGCTGGGAATTGGACTCAGGATCTCTGGAAGAACAGCCAGTGTTCTTAAGCTCTGAGCCATCTATCCAGCCTTCTCATACAGAATTTTAAATAATTTTTACATAAAACAGTTTCATGGTATGCAATTCTCTGCTTTTGGCATACTAATCAGTATTTTAAAAGTTCTGGATTTTGATTTTTTTTTTTTTTGAGGTAGGATTTCTTTGTTTAACAAAGCCCTGGCTGCCCTGGACTCACTTTGTACACCAGGCTGGCCTTGGACTCACAGAGATCTGCCTGCCTCTGCCTCCTGTGTGCTGGGATTAGAGGTGTGTGCCACCACACCTAGCTGGATTTTAGATTTCTGATGTTCAAACGAGGGGTGCCCCAGCTGTAGTTTGTTCCAGACCTTACTGGAGCCACTGTACTCTCTGCCGTTGTTGTAAGCAGGGACTAGGAAGACTAAATCTTAATGGTCAGAAGCCAGCGGCCCTGTCAGCTTTATTGTAGCAAAGTGCGACAAACCGCTGCCCAGCTGTCGTTTGACAGACCCCGGGAAAACACAGATGCTGCCTGTAGGGAGTTCCTTGTGCCAGAGCCAGCTTCTGATTGGCAGGGGCCTAGATCAGGTGGCTGTAGTGTTTGCAGCCCCAGCTCAGCTGGCCTTAGTTTACCTAGAGTCCCTAGAATTCTGCTTATTGGCTGAAGGCTTCCTCACAGTTGCCCTGAGAAAGAACTCAGGTGGCTTATCCTCGTTCAGACAACAGGCAGCAGGTCTAACCCTTTAACGCAGAGGCCAGAACTTGTCAGCTCATCACAGCACACTCAGTGTCATCTTTGTTTTGTTTTGGGTGATGGGGTCACAGTGTAGGCCAGGCTGGCCTTGAGGGCCGGAAATATGTATGTATGTATGCATGTATGTATGTATGTGTGTATACACATACATACACACACATATATATATATACATACACACACACACATATATATATACATACATACACACACACACACATATATATACATACATACACACACATTTATACGTGTGTGTGTGTGTGTGTGTGTGTGTGTGTGTGTGTGTGTGTAAAAATTATGTCTGGGTACCCTGCCTGCATGTCTGCTGGACAGACAGCACTGCATGCCTGGTGCATATGAAAGGCAGAAGAGAACATTGGATCCCTTAGAACTGGAATTACCTACAGTTATGGGACCAAGCGTGGGTCCCCTGGAAGAGCCACCGAAACATCTCTCTAGCCCCTACCCTTGAGTTTCCAACTCTCCTGTCTCAGCCTCCTGAACACAGGGATCACAGTGCACATTGCCACGCCTGGCCCTAGTATCCTCTTGTGTCAGCCATCTGCCTCAGCCTGGGGTTTGCTCTCTTCCTTCCGCACAGCTCCTCCCTTCCCCTTCGCAGCTCTTAGATGCTTCCCCTCCCCTCTCCTTCCGGCTCACACCAGTCTGATCGAGAGCTTATGCCGGGCCTCCTGGAGACTCTGGGGGTGCCGGCTCTCTGTACAGAGTGGCTCTCTCTGCCCCCTGGCACCCGGGGCGTGTTCCGTGAGCAGTGTGGACGGAACGGGATGGAGCAGCTATTGGAAGCTTACACTAACTCCCACATGGTGCCTGTCTAAGACTCGGGGTGAGTGAGCGCTGTTCTTTTTCTTAGGTTCGCGTTTTTTAAAGTTCTTCCTGGAGATTATGAAATCCTGGCGACTCACCCGACCTGGGCGCTGAAGGAGGTGAGCTCTGACCCATGGTGTGGCTGTGCCATGGCGCTGTCTTTTGGGAGCAGATGTGGGGGTGATACCAGGGCTAACTCCCCTGTGCAGGGCTGCCTCTGCTGCTGGTTTCTTTTCTGGTATTGTGAAGTCCTCCGCCATCCACTGTCCCTGTTTTGTGCTAAGGCAACACCAGAAATTCCCAGTGAAATTTGGTTTTTTTTTTCTGTCCAAAACAGAGAGCTACAAATATGCTAACTATTCTAGAGGCCTGTTGTCCATACACCCAGATAGAGTGAGCTCTCTCAAAGGGCCTTGATTGTTAAGGGGAGAACAGGCCTTTGCATCCTGAGTGGCAGCAGCAGCAGCAGCAGCGAAGCGGGTGTGCAAGCCAGAGAAAACTCCTTGTTTCAAGGAGAGAAAAAGCAATGATTTCCTTGCTGGTTTAAATTTTCATCTTTTGTTCTGCTTTGTATTTGAAATTTTTATCAAAAGTGGTTGAGATGTTAGCAGCATTCATTGAAAGAGCATCAGAGCCAAATGACGCGCACCTGGGATCCTAGCACTCGGACTCTGGCGCAGGAGGCTCGCTGTGAGGCTTTGGCCAGCCGGAGCCACATAGTGGTTTAGACCAGCCTTTGCTATAATTGAGATCCTGTCTCAAAATAAAACAACCCAACAGCCCAAAGAATATCTAAAGATTATGAACATTTGAAATCTCATATAAGGACCGATTTCAAATATATTATAGTAATTAAATACTTTTTGTATAAAAATAGAAATAGAGCATGATGCTGTAAGTGAGGCTAACAATCACTGAGGGACAGTGCCTGTGGCCTCGGTTCTGTCCTGTCATGGGCTGTTGGTGACCCTGAGGGAGCAGGGGTTCTGGCCTTGGCTTTGTCTCTGTCAGGTTTTGGGTGAGCAGGGGCATTGCTCGGTTTCTGGGGATTGCATTTTGTGTGAAGCCTCAGTGCAGCAGTAAAAAGGGGAGAAACCAGCTTGCTCAATACAGAACAAACTGGGCTGGGGGCTGGGGTAAAGTGCTTGCTGCCAAGCCTAAAGACCCGAGTTTGATCCCGCGTGGTGGAAGGAGAGACTCCTAGTTGTTCTCCAACCTCTTACACACACTGTGGCCTGCACCCCTCCCCCAGCAAATAGATAATTTTAATTTGAAAAGAAGTCAGGCTATAAGAAGAACATGAAGGAATGGAGCAAAGCAGTTCTGGAAGGAGGGGACCTGTCAGAGCAGAGTCACCATGCACAGGGCCTCCTTGTCACCTGCTTCTCTTCATTTCATTGTGCATAGAAAAAAAGAACTTGCAGGGCTGGGAAGATGGCTCGGCGGGTAAAGTGCTTGCCACGCAAACCTGGTGACCCAAGCTTGGATCGCAAAGCCCATGTAAAAGATGAGTCTGTGGCGGATGCACCTGCAGTCCGCGGGCACGGGGGAATCCCGCTTAGTTCCTGGGTCTCCCAGTCTCACGTACACAGCTGAAACCACAAGCTGCTCTGCCGCAAACACGGTGGATGGCTAGAACTGACTGTCCAGGCTGCCCTCTGAGCGCCACATGCGTTCCACAGCATGTTCACACCTGCTCTCAACACAGAACCCACAGCAGTTGCGTCATTCTCTACTTGGCTGTGGGTTCTCTGTTGCTTCAGCCAGGTGTGGGTTAGACATATATGTAGACTTTTTTGTTGTTGTTGATTCTTCCTTTGTTTTTTTGGTTTTTGTTTTTTTTTTGTTTGTTTGTTTTTTGAGATGGTTTCTCTGTCTAGCGGACTGGCCTTGTAGACCAGGCTGGCCTCAAACTCAGCAATCCCCCTGTCTCTGCCTCCTGAGTACTGGGATTAAAGGTGTACACCACCACACCCGGCTTACACTCATTTTTTTAGTTCAAATTTTAAACATGTCCTTGTGTTGTTGGGTATTCTGAAAGGGTTTATTTTATTTATTTATTTATTTAATTTTATTTTCTATTTCCTTTTGAGATTGTCACACTGTAGCCCAGACCGGCCTCAAATTCACAATGATTTTCCTACCTCAGCGTCCCAGTGCGGGGACTGCTGGCGTCAGCCACTGGGTTGGTTGTCAGGGTTCAGTGCTGTTGAAGCCAAGACCTCTTCCTGTTCTAGGCCAGCACCACGGTACGTGTGACGAACTCCAATGCTAATGCAGCCGGTCCCCTCACAGTGGCTGGCTATAACGTGTCCGGCTCTGTCCGCAGCGACGGGGAGCCCATGAAAGGGGTGAAGTTTCTTCTCTTTTCTTCTTTAGTGAACAAAGAGGTAAGAAGCGTAGAAAAGTAAAGAACCAAGATCGGGGATGGGGGTGGCAGGCTGGCGCCCATCACTGAACATACCAGTAACTGTTTGTTTGTGTCAGGGGGTGCGGGTGGCAGGCTGGGGCCCATCGTTGAACATAGCAATAACTGTTGGTTTGTGGCCTGGATGTTTAAGGACACCAGGTCTAAAATGACTGATTGTACCGTTAGACCATGGAGTTAGGGGGCACCCAGATTTTGAGGAGGTTCACACAGTGTCAGGTTCTGATAAACACCCTTTGCTCTGTGGCATCTTGAATGTGTCACTTCCCTTCCTTGGCCAGTTTCCTTATTGTTGAGGGCAGAGCCTTGGCATGTTTCCTAAGAAGACTGCCCATCTTTAGCTTCTGAAGCTGCCTTCCCTTGCCTGCATGGATCCCCTGCCTTGAGGAACCCATGCATTGACCTCTGTAAGTTGGCTGTGGAGTACTCGGAACACGGACATGGAACAGGCCCGTCTCTTCTTCCCTCACGCAGGACGTCCTGGGCTGCAATGTGTCCCCAGTGTCTGGCTTCCAGCCTCCAGATGAGAGCCTGGTTTATCTGTGCTACGCGGTCTCCAAAGAAGATGGCTCGTTTTCTTTCTATTCCTTGCCGAGTGGGGGCTACACTGTGGTGAGTGAGTGGCTCTCTATCTGCTCGGTACGAGATGGTTTGATAAGAGCCTTTGGGTGTCCTGTGAGTCAGCTTTCCAAATGATGACACACACCTTGAGGTAAATCAACCTAAAGGGACAAAGGTTTGCCTTGGGTGGTGGTTTCAGTCCCTTTTGCTTTAGGGGCTGAGGGGAAGCTATAGGGTGAGGCCAAAGCCCGTGGTAGCGGAAACCTATTTGCTTCGTGGAGGCTGGGGTGCGCAAAATTGGGGGAGCAGAAGGGCTGGAACATTCTTCAAGAGCATGCTGCCCGTGGTGTGACCTCCTTCCATCAGGCCCTGGCTCCTGAAGGCGCCAGCCACCTCTGCACAGTGTGACAAGCATGCCTCAAGCGCAGGAGTGGCTAGCCTTTTGACTTTGCGTTATGACCCTGCTTGTTTCCAGATGTGTTGGCCACATCCATAGCTATCCTGAGATGTGCTAGCACATGGACCTTTGGGGGAGCTTAAGATCCAAATGAGTAATAGATACTGAACAACCAGATGGTAGGCCCGTCATCCATGCACACTCGGCCTGGCAGGGATCGATTGAGTGTCCCTAAAACCACAAACCCCAGACCTAAAACACTAAATTCTAAGGGCACTGTTAAGTTTGCCATCAGCCCGTGTCTCTGTAAGGCATGCATGAGATGTACTGGATCTTGGATTCAGACTTGGACCTGCCCACCAGGTGTTTTAGGATGCACATGCAGGGACTCCAGCACCTGAACGGCTCTGCAGTGAGAAACTCTTGCACGTGTGTTTGCACTGGGCAGAAGGGTTCCCTCTGTCACGGTAGAGCGCAGGGCTTCCCTTAGACCACCAGCAACTGGGCCCCCCAGCCCTCGGGCGGTTCTGGCTGCTAGACCTACGTGAATCCTGTTGGCAGCACTGGGCTGTAGGTTCCTCGGAGTCACCAGACCCCTCCTCCTAGGTGCCGTTCTACAGAGGGGAGAGGATCACTTTCGATGTGGCACCTTCCAGGCTCGACTTCACCGTGGAGCACGACAGCCTGAGAATCGAGGTGAGGCCTCCCAGTGCTCTGGAGACAGGCGTTTGGGGTCCCGGCTCAGGGCACAGATGTTACAGACACGTGCACATCAGCATCTGCCCAGAATGGCTGTCGGAGGAAGTGGGACTCCATGCCAGAGCCTGGGGCCCACTGGATAGCCCCCCTCTCTTACACAGCATCTTCATCTTGAGCAGAGCTAGCTAGGGCCATGGCCAGTCCTACCTTTCAGCGAGATGTCTTGAGTTCTGTTCCATGTTGGCTGTTCAGAAGGGGCCTAACGGCTCAATAGTCTTTCTGGAAGCTACTTTTAAGTGATGCGAGGAGCCAGTGCCTGTTTAGATAAACAAGTTAGTGTGTATAGAAGGTGGTAGCGCTCTCTGGGACAGAAGGAGGGACATACAGTTCAGGGCAGGGGTTCAGGGCTACATTGGATGTCTGGAGGCCTCTCTGAAGGTGACTGAGCTGCAGTCGTAGGGGAGCAGGAGAGTTATACCTAGGCCTTGTGGTGAATGCAAAGGCCTCAAGGCGGCAGTGTGCCTGGACGGTCTGAGGCTCTGGGAGGGGTGAGGAGCCCAGGGAAGCTGGAGTAGAGGGGAGGAGGGAGGGGGAGGGAGGGAAGGGAAGTGAGAACAGAGGAGGAGTGGGGAGGTGATAGCGCAGAGCTTCTGGGCACTTTGTTCTTACGCTGCTGCGCTCGGGTGCTGCCGAGGAGAGGTGCAGTGAGGAAGGCTGGCCTGGGCCGGAGTGGAATCCAGGAGGCAGTTACAGGGCCAGGGCAGTAACCACATGAGCACAGGGAGCATGGGCGGTGTCGAGGTGTTCAGAAAACATGGTAAATGTGCTTTCATTATTCTTCTGCCTGTTTAATGACAGGGCTGATAAGTGGTCCCTGCTGGCAGCTTGCAACAAAGAGGAAGTACCCAAGGGCACCTGGGTTAGTTAGTGAAAAGTCATTCTCTGTGTTTCATAATGTACTGAAAAGCAGTCTGCTAAGACGTCACAGAGTCAAGGGAGCTGGCCCCTCCCTCTAAGATTGTGCAGGGCATCTGACTGCAGCAACAGGAGGCCTGGGAACTGAGCCTTGAGCTGATCTTACCTGTACAACCATTCAGGAAGGGTGCAGCAAGTACTTGGGCAGATAGAGGGCAAATGTAAGTTTTAACAGGTAGAACTTGGAGTTTCAAGTGAGGGCCTAGAATGTTCCATCAGGCCAGGAAGCAGCCCAACCTCACATGGGTGCTTCAGCACCTGGCTCATGGTAAGTGCCTTAGATAACATTTGTTGGATATGTGAATTAATTAATAAGGGAATCATAGCTGACTTATCATTTATTTACAGAAGGATTTTCCCTGAATAAAAAAGGAAACCATTTTCTTATTCCTCCCTCCCTTACACACTCTCTCTTTTTTTGTTTTGAGAAAGTACCACTGTGTGTTCCAGGCTGGCCTTAAACTTTTGATCCTCCTGGCCACCTGAGTGCTGAGATGGCAGGTGTGTGCCTCCTGAGTGCTTAGATGACAGGTGTGTGCCTCCTGAGTGCTAAGACCACAGGTGTGTGCCTCCTGAGTGCTTAGATGACAGGTGTGTGCCTCCTGAGTGCTGAGATCACAGGTGTGTGCCTTCTGAGTGCTTAGATGACAGGTGTGTGCCTCCTGAGTGCTTAGATGACAGGTGTGTGCCTCCTGAGTGCTAAGACCACAGGTGTGTGCCTCCTGAGTGCTGAGATGACAAGTGTGTGCCTCCTGAGTGCTTAGATGACAGGTGTGTGCCTCCTGAATGCTAAGACCACAGGTGTGTGCCTCCTGAGTGCTGAGATCACAGGTGTGTGCCTCCTGAGTGCTTAGATGACAGGTGTGTGCCTCCTGAGTGCTAAGACCACAGGTGTGTGCCTCCTGAGTGCTGAGATGACAAGTGTGTGCCTCCTGAGTGCTTAGATGACAGGTGTGTGTGCCTCCTGAGTGCTGACAAATGTGTGCCTCCTGGGTGCTTAGATCACAGGTGTGTGCCTCCTGAGTGCTGAGATCACAGGTGTGTGCCTCCTGAGTGCTGAGATCACAGGTGTGTGCCTCCTGAGTGCTAAGATCACAGGTGTGTGCCTCCTGAGTGCTGAGATCACAGGTGTGTGCCTCCTGAGTGCTGAGATCACAGGTGTGTGCCTCCTGAGTGCTTAGATGACAGGTGTGTGCCTCCTGAGTGCTTAGATGACAGGTGTGTGCCTCCTGAGTGCTTAGATGACAGGTGTGTGCCTCCTGAATGCTAAGACCACAGGTGTGTGCCTCCTGAATGCTAAGACCACAGGTGTGTGCCTCCTGAGTGCTGAGATGACAAGTGTGTGCCTCCTGAAATCACAGGTGTGTGCCTCCTGAGTGCTGAGATCCCAGGTGTATGTCTCCTGAGTGCTTAGATGACAGGTGTGTGTGCCTCCTGAGTGCTGACAAATGTGTGCCTCCTGGGTGCTTAGATCACAGGTGTGTGCCTCCTGAGTGCTGAGATCACAGGTGTGTGCCTCCTGAGTGCTGAGATCACAGGTGTGTGCCTCCTGAGTGCTGAGATCACAGGTGTGTGCCTCCTGAGTGCTTAGATGACAGGTGTGTGCCTCCTGAGTGCTAAGACCACAGGTGTGTGCCTCCTGAGTGCTTAGATGACAGGTGTGTGCCTCCTGAGTGCTAAGACCACAGGTGTGTGCCTCCTGAGTGCTTAGATGACAGGTGTGTGCCTCCTGAGTGCTTAGATGACAGGTGTGTGCCTCCTGAATGCTAAGACCACAGGTGTGTGCCTCCTGAGTGCTGAGATGACAAGTGTGTGCCTCCTGAGTGCTGAGATCACAGGTGTGTGCCTCCTGAGTGCTGAGATCACAGGTGTGTGCCTCCTGAGTGCTGAGATGACAAGTGTGTGCCTCCTGAAATCACAGGTGTGTGCCTCCTGAGTGCTGAGATCCCAGGTGTATGTCTCCTGAGTGCTTAGATGACAGGTGTGTGTGCCTCCTGAGTGCTGACAAATATGTACCTCCTGGGTGCTTAGATCACAGGTGTGTGCCTCCTGGGTGCTGAGATCACAGGTGAGTGCCTCCTGAGTGCTGAGATCACAGGTGTGTGCCTCCTGAGTGCTGAGATCACAGGTGTGTGCCTCCTGAGTGCTGAGATCACAGGTGTGTGCCTCCTGAGTGCTGAGATCACAGGTGTGTGCCTCCTGAGTGCTGAGATCACAGGTGTGTGCCTCCTGAGTGCTGAGATCACAGGTGTGGGCCACCGTGCCCTGCACAGTCACACCTTGTGCTTGCATTGTAAGTGTGAGTGTGCTGTCGTGCCTGGCTAACATGATCCCACTTTCAGGCTCTCCTTCAGATAGTGCCTGCATTTGCCCAGCCAAGAGGCACTTACTGAGTGCTGCAGTGTAGCAGGTAGCTGAGCTAGGACAGGCTCCACTGAGCCTACAAAGTCTACATTTCAATGAGAGGAGGAGGGGAAGGAGGAGATCGAACATGCATTTAGGCCCTGCGGAGTTTGATGAAGATACAGAATTAGGTTGCTGATGTCTCACTTGAGGAGCCAAGTGTCAGGGGGCTTGGAGCTGAGGGCCTCCCGGGAGAGCCCAGGCTCGGTGCTCCCAGTGGTCAGGGCACACACAGACAAGGCCCAGGGCTGTGTGGAGCCACTCGAGAGGAAGCTGAGTTGGAAGGAACCTGTCTAGGCCTGGGTTCTGGCTGTCAGGTGAGGACTCTCGGCCTTTGAAAGGGAAGGAGGGCCATCGCTCTTAGGAGATATTGGTGAAATAGGCTGGGGTTTCAGGTAATGCTGAAGGGAGAAGCCAGGGGTCCCAGGCCTGTGGTTTGTGTTTGAGAGGATGGAGACGGGTCGGGTTTACCAAAGTGGGGACATATGGATGGTGGGGCGGGGCAGGTGAGGGCAGCGCTGGGCAAACACACAACTGCAGGCTAGCTTCCTGCCTGGGAAAGGCAGCTGAGAAGACAGAGGCTGTGAGGGAGACAGGGCTGAGAGGGAGGCGAGGGGGCCAGCACACGGACCATGTGCTAGGCAGGAGGAATCCTGGTGGCGTGGTCACGTGAACACCTTCTATTCTTCGCTTCGCAGCCCGTGTTCCACGTCATGGGCTTCTCTGTCACTGGGAGAGTGTTGAACGGACCTGAAGGAGAAGGCGTCCCGGAGGCTGTGGTCACCCTGAACAACCAGATTAAAGGTAGGCGGCCATGGTGGTCCTGAGCCTGCTCAGAGGGCTTGTTTCGCATCATGGATTGCTACAGACACAAGGGACAACGTCGGGGGCCTTATAAAAGTGCTATACATTCATGTACCTGTTAGGGTGCAAGCCTTGGGGGGGGGGGGCTCATCTTTTGTTTACGTACTTTGGCTTCACAGTTAAAACAAAAGCTGATGGCTCCTTCCGCCTGGAGAACATCACGACAGGCACGTACACCATCCATGCCCAGAAGGAACACCTCTACTTTGAGATGGTCACCATCAAGATTGCACCCAACACCCCACAGCTGGCCGACCTCATCGCCACAGGGTGAGCGTGCTGTCTAGTTAGGGGTCGGATTGCTGTGAGGAGACAGCAGGACCTGAAACAGCCTGAGGAGGAAAGGGTTTATTTGGCGTACACAGGCCCTGAGGGTTGCTTGCTGGCTTGCTCAGCCTCCTTTCTTAGACAACCTGCCTAGGGGGTGGCACCGCTCTCAGTGGGCTGGGCCCTCCCACGTCAGTGTCAGTCAAGATGAACCACAGGCTTGCCCACAGGCCAGTGTGGTGGGGCTGCTTTCTCAGTTGAGGTTTCCTCTTCCCAAATGGCGCCAGCATGTGTCACCTTGGCATAAAGTTAGCTTGCGCACAGGCTGCGCACAGTCCTGGGTGTGTCCCAGCTCCCCGTGGTAGCAGTGGAGAAGAAAGTGAGCTTTGATCTGCCTCTGTTTCTGCCTAGGAGTCACATCCAGTTCCGACAGCTGGTGAGAGTCAGGCTGCCTTTCTTTTGGAAAGATGAGGGCTGCAGGCTCTTACATGTTGGACACTTAACGCTGTTTTCTTTTGCTTTCAAGCTAAAGGGTTTGCTAAGGTAGGAAAAGAAGGACCGAGAAAATGGTAGTAAGCTTTCTGCCAAGCCTGATGATTGAATTTGGTCCTTGGGAGCCACATGGTGGAAGAAGGTTGCCTGTCTGTCTGTCTGTCTGTCTGTCTATCTATCTATCTATCTATCTAGACATCCATCCATCCATCCATCCATTCATCCATGTATGTTAGAAAAAGCTCTTTGAAGTCGGCCCTCCCTGTGAGTGCTTTCCTCGGCTGACCCTGGAGGGTTCTGTGGGGTTGGTGGTAGATAGATGCAGAGGTGTACTGGGAAGTGTTTCTGGCCATTGGCAGAGTTCCTCACTTAGTCACCTGATTATGTGCATATCAAGGACAGAATGGGACAGTATTAGGAGTTTGCAGCCTATGAGAGGTGTTGCTGTGCACCAGTGATGAGGGTTCAGGTTTGGCGCCACAAACCACTAGGTGGCACACTCTCCCAGATGCTTGGATCTGTGTACATCCTGATGATTGGCATTCTTAGGTCAGCTGGAAGTGGAATGCCAGCGTTGTAGGCGTGGGCTGGGGAGCCTACCTGGGTGAGGCCACAGGAGCTAAGAAAGTGAGTGTTTGGGACAAGGTGGCTACTAACAACAATGCTAGGAGCAGAGCCCGCGTAGACAGAATCCACGAGCCTTGTCACCAAGGATGCCCAGTGACCCTCAGCTCTAAAAGACCAGCAAGTAAATCATCCTTAGAAAGTAATTCTTGGGTTCAAGTCTTTTTCCCCTCCCCTCTTTGCTTTTGTGCTAGAAAATCCACACTAGATAAGCAAACACTACCTGTGGACTCCCGTGAGCAGCTCTGTGCAGCTGTTTTTGGGCGATGTAACAAGTAACGGAACCAAATGGTAAAGACAGGGCTGTCAGCTCCCTGGGGAGATGGCCAAAGAGAGATGCCTGCAAGTTTGAATTATGCCAGCAAGAGATTGGGCTGCTCTGAGAAGACCTTACGTAGACTGGGCCGGGGGTGGTAGCTCGGAGGCCTTTGGAGGACCGTGGGAAGAAGGTGCAAGGCTTCCGAGGCAGGAAGGCAGCCTGCGTGTTCGGAGGGGAGGGGCGGGGCAGAAGAAGCTGAGCCAGTGAGGCAGAGGCCAGCGATGAGGTCAGAAAGCCTTTGGACCTGCAGCACAGGGACATTGTTGCCCGCTGAGGCCATGGGGGTTAGCAGGGTCCGGTAGAGATGCGAGTTTAAATCCTTTTCTTTCTGGCTGCTGGGGTGGGTAGGAGTTGGTGGGAAGCCAGCGTGCTGGCAGAGGTGCAGGTAGGAGCCTGTGGCGGTGCTTTGGAGAAGATGGAGGCAGGGCGTGCCTTAGAGCTGGGCGCTGGCGGGGCTGTGAATGACAAGCCAGTGCGCTTGATAAATGATCAGCTTAGAAAGTCTAGGCACGCGCTGGCAGGCCCCAGCCTTGGGAGTGTATAGCTAAGAATTTTCTTTTTTAAAGTGTAGTATTTAAACCAAAGTGAGGAAAAATGACATTTGAATGTCTTTGGAAAACTCATTACTTCTTGGAGGACCCAGGGACCAGCTAACACATTTACATTTACTTTTGGACGGTGTTGGGATCAAACCTAGAACTTTGTGCACAGGCAAATGCGCTGTCACCAAGCTTCATCCCAGCCTGCATTTGCCTCCTTAACACATGGATATTTCTTACCTTCCTTTTGTTTATTTAGTTTTTACATTATAAAACTACATTAAATTTTTTTTTACATTTAAAAATTTTTTAAAGTTTCTTATATTTATTTTATATGTATGAGTGTGTCTTGCCTGCATGTATATCTATACACCGAGTCTGTGCCGTGCCCTCATAGGGCGGAAGAGGGCATCAGATCGCCTGGAAGTGGAGTTGCAGACAGCTGTGAGCTGCCATGTGGGTGCTGGGAACAAACCCGGGGCCTCTGCAAGTACAGTGTTCTTAACTGCTGAGTCATCTCCTCACCTTCTTGCGTGTGTGTGTGTGTGTGTGTGTGTGTGTGTGTGTGTGCGCCTGCGTGTACGCACATGGCATTCACATGGAAACGGCTCTCTTTCTCCACTGTATGGGTCTCTGGGATTGAACTCAGGTTTGTCAGGCTTGTCAGCAAATAGCAAATAACCAAATTCCTTTACTCACTGAATCAGCTTCCTGACCCATGATTTTTTTCTTTTCCTTTTAAATTAGTTTATATTTCTGGTGTGTGTGTATATGTGTGTGTGTGTGGGGTGTGCATGTATGTAAATGGGTACCCATGGAGGCCAGAAAAGGGTGTCAGATCTCCCAGAGTTGGAGGAGAGAATAGACGAGCCTAGACTGAACACAGCCACATGGCCCGGTTGCAGGGCAGGAGGGGAGGGGCGGGGCGCAGAGGGAGTGAAGGGGGCGGGGCAAGAGAACAAGGAGAGCATGTGGGTTCTCACAGAGCTGAAATGTCTGGGTTCTGTAAGGAAGGAGAAGCTGGGGACTGGGAGTGGTGGAGCGGGTGGGCGGTGCTGGAGGAGCCTGGACATGGGAAGAGCCGGGCGAGCCTGGCTGGAGGGCCTGGCAGCCAGCAGCCACCGACTTGATAAGTTAATAGGCACCCCAGCCATTTGTCCTCAATGTCTTTGGGACCAAAAGGAGTTTCACCCTTAGGTGGGTGCTGGGAATTGAACCAGGCTCCTCTGGGGAGTAGGGTGTGCTTTTAACCACTGAGCATCTCTGCAGCCCTGATTTTTTTTAAAAAAAACTTTTTAACCAGTTAATGTAGAAACCGCCTTTGGATGACAGTTCATGCAGAAGCAGGTGGTGAGCCTGAGGTGGCCTGTGGGCACAAGAGGTGACTGACCGCCACACGCCACGATTGCCCAGTTGGTTCTCCAACACTTAGCCTACGACTGGCAGAGGCAGAAAGTTCAGCTGATGCTTCTTGCCAGTGATAGGTTAAGATGAGAAGATGGAGCCGTTAGTGAGCTGGGGAGCTGAGTGGCCTCCAGGTGGTGTTGTACCTCACCCCCCACAGATGGACCGGGAGCAAGGCCTGATGGCACCCCTGCCGGTCTTCTCCGGCAGCGCCGGGACCTGCTCATCTGGGAGCTGGAATCCGAGTCCTTCCCATCTGTAGAGTTTTTCTGCCTTTTTGAGAGGCCTCTGTGTCTCTCAAGTCCTGAAGAGTTTGTTTCAACTTTGCACTTGCTCTTACCACACGTGGCGTCTAACCGCAAATGAGGCGGACTCTTTGGTGGCTTGATGGTCTTGTTTGCAGACAGCTGACAGCTCTTCCTTTTTTAGGGTTAGCCTAAGTTACCATAGCGATCCAGTTACCTGAAACATTTTTATTACCTGCAGATTTCCTGCAAATAGCTTCGGCAGCATTCAGGAGGGAGGAAAAGGGGGCACATGTTACCCAGGGCACACACAGCCCTGCCCCGGGCCCCAGCTGCACACTTTTGCAGGAGGGTCTCGCACAAAGTCTGCAGTGGGCACAAAGGCCTCTAGAAGGTCTAGTCTCAGGGCTGCCGGGAGCCTGCCCTGCGCATTTGAGTCTCGCTGGAATGACCAGGATTCTGGTTGCAGGTTCAGCATCTGTGGTCAGATATCCATCATCCGCTCCCCCGACACCACCAAGCAGATGAGTAAATACAAAGTGGTCCTGTCAGCTCAAGACAAGGACAAGCCTTTGGTCACCGTGGAGACTGATGCGCATGGATCCTTTTGCTTTAAAGCAAAACCGGGGAGCTACAAAGTCCAGGTAGGTGATGTGTTTGGTTTAAGATGTCAGGGCTGGGAAGGTGGCTCCTGAGCAAACAACACCCAGGGTGTCCTCTGGCCTCTACACACTCGCACCTCACCCCAAAACTCAGAAAAAGCAAGGGTTTTCCAGAGTGTTAGGAGCCACCGTGGGGCACAGTAAGGAGCCTTTCTGTTCCTGGCTCCCAAAGTGTCCTCCTTCCTGCATGTGAGTGCTGGGGACTGGCAGACACCTGACTTCTCTCACTAGGTGTGTGCAGGCTTAGGAGCGAGCTCGTGCCATCTTGGACCTTCCTGGACTTTGTGGTAGTGGCTTCTGAGAGCTTGGCCAGACCAGGGAGGAACTTCCTGACTCCAGGACAGCCAGCAGGCCCCAGGGAGCCTGCCCGTTAGCCTTCTATCACAGCAGGCCCTGATCACTTTGGAGAGCCATGTTCCGGTCACGGGCAGGGCTTGCCAGTCAGCTCAGTAGTGCTCCCAGTCTAGTGAGGTGGGCCTAGGAGTGTCCACTAAGCCTGGCTCTTCTAGAGTGGGTCTGTCTTCTGTAGGAGACAGCTGTTGGTGGTGGTCACCTGACCAGCTCATCTGTCAGAAGCCCCGAGTTGGGCAATTCCTTACTGGCAATAAAACAAGGGACATCTGTCCCCTTCCCCACCCTTTTCTGAGCTTGGGAAAGGCACACAGAAAAAGGAGCCAAGTGTGATGGTACACACATGCAATCCCTGCACGGAGGTGGGGGCTGGGGGTGAGGTGAGGGGGTGGGACCTGGGGGGAGGTGAGGGGGTGGGGCCTGGGGGGAGGTGAGGGGGTGGGACCTGGGGTGAGGTGAGGGGTGGGGCCTGGGGGGAGGTGAGGGGGTGGGGCCTGGGGGGAGGTGAGGGGGTGGGGCCTGGGGGGAGGTGAGAGGGTGGGGCCTGGGGGGAGGTGAGGGGGTGGGGCCTGGGGGGAGGTGAGGGGGTGGGGCCTGGGGGGAGGTGAGGGGGTGGGGCCCTGGGGGGAGGTGAGGGGGTGGGGCCTGGGGGGAGGTGAGGGGGTGGGGCCCTGGGGGGAGGTGAGGGGGTGGGGCCTGGGGGGAGGTGAGGGGTAGGGGCTGGGGGAGGCAAGGTGGGGGGGCATCTAAGCAGAAGGAGTGTGAATTTCAGGCTAGTCCGGGCTGCATATCCTCTGTCTTAAAGTAACACACAAGAAACCAAGTACATGGGAAAAGAGAATGACCTGATTCTATAGGTGTCTCTTGGGGACATGAGAGACACACACTCTCTCTGAGACTTGTTTTCACACAGCCCAGGTTGACTTGGAGCTTGGGTGTTCCTTCTGCCTCAGCTTGGTGCTGCCAAGCCTGGCTGGGATTGTGTTACTTTAGAAATATTGCTCTTATATTTGCTGTGAATACACACCTGGGCTGGAAGCGAGCCTGCACCCTTCACTGTCCACTTAGTTTGAGGCCCAGGTTCTAGGGGCTCACGGCCTGGGGAGGAGCTGCTCCCTGCAGTGGCTGGTGCAGAGGTTCTCAATGTGTGGGTCGTAACCCCTTTAGGGGTCAAATGACCGTTTCACAGGGGTCACTTAAGGCCATCAGGAAACACAGCTGTTTACATTACAATTCATAACAGTAGCAAAATTAGAGTTATGAAGTAGCAATGGAATAATCATGGCCGGGATCCCCAAGACACGAGGTTGAGAACTGCTGTCCTGGCGTCTTGTGCTCACAGGTGGTGGTACCTGAGGCCGAGACCAGAGCCGGGCTGATGCTGAAGCCGCAGACGTTCCCTCTCACTGTGACCAACAGGCCTGTGATGGACGTGGCCTTCATGCAGTTTTTGGCATCTGTTTCTGGAAAAGTCTCCTGTTTGGGTAAGGTGTCAACTGAAAGCAAGAGCCTGTAGTTCAGAGAACGGAGGTGGAGGCGGTGGGAGGAGCCGGGAGCAGGCGTTTGTGAATAGATGCAGGTAAAGGTGGTCTGCCCCATGCTGTCTCAGTGGGGCACTGCGGGGCAGAGGTGTAGCAGGGGGCTCTGTGGGCCTGCTTCTCTGCCAGAGTGTCATTGCCTGCTGCTGACCACAGCCTTGGGGTGACTGGGAACTGGGTTGCTGGGTTCCTCACTGACTGTGAGGAAACAGGGCCAAAGCTGCTCTGGGGGGCTGAGAGGCTTGCTTTCTGAACTCAGCGCCAGGCCTTGTTGCTCAGGCTAAGCACCCAGAAGCTTGTCAGTCACGTGAGGTCCTCCGGTCTCTCCTCTACAGACACCTGTGGTGACCTGTTGGTGACCCTGCAGTCCCTGAGCCGCCAGGGTGAGAAACGCAGCCTCCAGCTCTCCGGCAAGGTCAACTCCATGACTTTCACATTTGACAAAGTGCTGCCTGGGAAATACAAAAGTAAGGCGGAGCATGACGTGTTAGTGAGTTGCCCCAAGCCTGTGCCCCTTTGTTCTTGTTGTAGGCCTTTCCCGGTGTACTCTGTCCTGGGACCTTGACCTGCAATAAGACCCTCTTGTCACAAAGGTCCCGCTCTGCATATGCTCTGGGAAGGGTGCCCTGGCATACATCATTTTATGTCTAAATGCCAGAGATAGCATGATTACTTTTGCTTTTGTGTCTGCCACTTAGCTCTAGAGTGACCTCAGCCAGTCACTCTCCCCCTGCCCCAGACTCTGTTACCTTATCTGTGAAATGGTATAGTAGCCTTTTCTTTTTCTATTTTTAAGAGTTATTTCTTTATTATGAATACTGTGTTCTGCCTGCATGTTTGCCTTCCCGCTAGAAAAGAGCATCTGATCTCATTTAGATGGTTGTGAGCCACCACGTAGTTTCTGGGATTTGAACTCAGGACCTCTGGAAGAACAGTCAGTGGTTTTAACCGCTGGACCATCTCTCCAGCCCCTACAGTAGTCTTTTTCAAGGAGAGACCACATAAAGCACAGAGCCTGGTCAGTAGGGCAGTAGCCCAGGCTGGTGTCCTTCCGCCCTCAGGAAGCCAGCTCGAGCCTCCTTTCTGAGGACCAGTGTACCGCTGGTGGCAGCCACTAGACTTCTCTCCCTGGTGGTTGTGGTTTTCTGTCTCGGAAAGAGCTGGCAAACTCCACTCAGAGCGCTGGCTGCCTGTTTTTATAGCGTGCACATACTGGCTGTTGCTTCTTGCAGTCCACCGGCAGAGTCCAGAAGTCCAGACCTGCAAAGCTGACAGGAGACTGAGGAGGGAGAATCTCCTGAGCTGAGGAGCTCAGGGTCTGCCAGGGCAGCGGTTTTCATAACAACAACAACAACAACAACAACAAATCATACAAACAGCTGAAAATGGTTACAAAAAGTCCGGCGACCCCTGGATATCTTGTAGCCTGGCATCTTCGGCCTAGATGGATTTCCTTATTGGTACTGACAGTGGCCACTAGTGTGGCCACTTTGGCTGTGCCCTGTCTTGAGCACTGCTGACTGCCTAGGTATTTCTATATAAAGTGTATTTTCTTTTCAGACGGGGTCTCACTCTAGAGCTCAGGCTGGTTTAGAACTCTCCATCCTCCTGCCTCAGTCTTGAGAGTGCTGGGACACAGTGCACACCATCATTGCCGCCCGCTAGTTAGCAGGTCCCCGGTTACGTGGTGGTGTGTGGCCCAAGCGCCTGTGCTTGCCTTGCAGTCAGCATCATGCACGAGGACTGGTGCTGGAGGAACAAGAGTCTGGAAGTGGACGTTCTGGAGGACGACGTGTCTGCGGTGGAGTTCAGGCAAACGGGCTACATGCTGCGCTGCGCCCTCTCACACGCCATCACTCTGGTATGTGCTGCTTTGAAGGCTCCCAGAGAGAGTGCCCAGCGGGGCCGACAAGATGGATCAGCTCAGCAAAGTGCTTGCTACCAAGCCGGGGACCCACACAATGCAAGGAAGGAACCAAATCCTGCAAGTAATCCTCTCACCTCCACATGCATGCAGTGCGCGCACACACACACACACACACACACACACACACACACACACACACACACGCATACACACATGCACTCGCATGCACATGCCCGTGAGTGCAAGCACACACCCACACCCACACAAATTAAAAAGGAATGCCTGGCTTAAAGCAGTTGTCAGAGCCTGGCAGGGCAAGAGTTCATAGTGACAGTTAAGCCAATTTCCTGAGTTCCCACTTTCGAGGGAAGGCGTCCTCAGCACTGCAGCTGGGCAGCTGTGGAGGCTGCGTGTGGCAGTGCTTGAGCAAGCTCCCTTGTGTTTTTCCTGTAGTATTGGGATCCTGGTGCCCACATCTCAGGCGGTGGAGGCCCAGCCAGCTGCTGTGTTTACTGTTTCCTTCTGCACCCAGGATGCTGTTCATTAAGTGCAGCTGAGGTTGCTTCCCGCGGGCAGAGCCTGCTCGCTCGCTCGCTTGTTCTCTCATTCTGCTTTTATTTTTTTCTTGAAGTTCTGGGGACTAAAGCCAGGGTTTCAAACACCCTGAGCAAGCACTCATTGCTGAGCTGTATTTCTGGTCCTTAAACCATCTTAAATCTTAGTCTATTTGTTTGTTTGTTGTTTTGAGATCAGGCCTCTCCATTATGTAGCCCTGGCTGTTCTGGAATTCACTATGTAGACAAGTCTGGCCTCAAACTCACCGATCCAAATGCCTATTCCTCTCTAGTGCTGGGCCCTGCCTAAATTATTGTTATTTTGTTTTGTGTATATGGGTCTTTTGCCTGTGTACGTCTGTATTGCCTGTGTGCAGCGTACAGTGCGAGGGAGAGGAGGACATTGGATCCCCTAGTGGAGCTAAGGACGGCTGTGAGGATCCACGTAGGAATCAACGCCAGGTCCTCCTAACTGCGCAGCCAACTCAACAGCTCCCCACTTTTTTACTTTTATTGAGACAGTTTCTCTGTGTAGCCTTGGCTGTCCTGGACTCGCTTTGTAGACCAGGCTGACCTTGAACTCACAGAGATCCACCTGCCTTTGCCTCCGGAGTGCTGGGATTAAAGGCGTGCGCCACCACGCCTGGCTTTATCCCTGTCTGAACCCACTTGGTTCATTTGTTGAATCGATTTTCTGATTTCCCAAATTAAAAGGTCACCTGCCCTCCCCAGGGTGTGGGGGAGGGGGTGCGACACGCCAAGATGCCTCGCAGGGCCCTGGCCCGAGTCTGTCCCATAGCAGGCACTCTGTAACCAGGCCGAATGCAAATAGCACGCTTTAGTCATCAGTTTTTGAAGGTTGCAGTTTTCCTGTGCCATCCCAGAGCTTGAATGATTAGTGGGCTAAACCGATGACTGGTTGAGAAACAGAAATATCATCAGTCATGGTGGCGCCTGTCTCCCCATAAGTCACCACCGTGTTGCCTTTGGCCCCACAGGAGTTTCACCAGGATGGAAATGGCCCTGAGAACGTGGGTATTTACAACCTCTCCCGAGGAGTCAACCGCTTCTGCCTGTCCAAGCCGGGTGAGCCTGGAGGCTGGGGCGCGGGGGCCAGCATGGCCTGTGCTTGCAGCAGTGCCCTGCCTTGTTGTAGTCCTCCAGCGCCTTTCTCTGGCTCTGTTGAAATACAGTTTACACAGCATGAAGGTCACCTGCTTTGAGGCCCAGCAGTGGTGCACCAACCCAGCATGCCCAGGGCCTGCCCTTATCCCCGGTACCACACAAACAGCCACGTCCACACCCTTAAGATGTATGATCTATCATTTCTAGACGCTTCCCAGGTTGTTCCGTGCTCAGCACCATCCCTGCGCTGGCAGTGGCTTCGGCACTGTTTGTGCCTCTGGGCTGATCCTGATCTTTGGCTTCTTACACTTACCATAGTCTTGGAGTTGAGCCACACTGTAGTGTCTGGTGCTCTGTTCTTTTTTGTTGTTGAGTAATATTCCGTTGTGTGTGCACAGTACCTTCTCTGTGTGCAGCTGTTTGTCACTTGCCATCTGAGGCACACTGGGATTGCGTCTGTCTTTGGGTTTTAGGAGTAACATGGCTGTGAGCCACGTGCATGGTTTTGTGGCTGTTTGAATTTTTATTTACGTTCTTAAGAATGAGCCATCTTAATCACATGTAAATTTACATGTAACGTGCATAAGGAACTGCCAGTTCCTTTCCAGACAGACTGCACCATTTGGCACCCACACCGCCTGCCTGGCACCGCCTGCCCCAGGCCTGTTTCTGTTCTTTTGTTCTGGCCATTGTCTGTTAAGGTTTTTCCGAGCCACCCAGTACGCACTCTGTAGATGGCAAGCCCAGTGGAGGCTCGGCTAGCCTGCTGCCCTCCCCATGGTGCCTATCCATGGGATGGTCAGTCAGAGGCTGATGACGAAAATACAGCAGAAATGTGGCCTGGGGGAGCTAATGATGTCCCCAAGGCCTTCTGACTGGGGCCCGCTTTGTGCAGTGAGAACAGCAAGGGGCCTGAGGCTTCTGTGGCGATGAGTGAGCCTGAGAGGGACCAAACTGTTGCCTCTGCCTTCAGCTCGCCTGCATGCCCCCAGCAGGAGGTGGGTCCAGGCCCTGACAAGGTCTTACTCGCCACAGGGTTATGTCCAGAGTGTGTCCTGCAGTGCCTGTGCTGCAGGCCACAAGGCTGTGGTTACCCGGAGGCCCCTGTTAAGTGTCTTTTAGGTTGAACTCTCAGTCTGGTCCACAGGAGAGATTCACTTTTCGTTCCTTGTTGGATGCTCGGGTGGGAGCTGCGTCTGCGCAGGTGCAGACACAGAGGCCACTGAGTCGTAGAGCTCTCCTGAGCGGGCTGTCAGGGGAGGGGTCTTTGGCATACATAGGAAGGCAGCCTGCCTGGTGTTTCCAGTCCCATCACCCAAGTCTGTGATATGCCCGAGCTTTGAAGTGAGGCGCACTGCCTTCCAAGTACACATGTCAGGAAGCGCCTAACACGTTGCTTTCTATTCTCAGAGACTGACTTTTGGTTTTCTCTCTGTAGGTGTGTACAAAGTCACCCCTCGCTCCTGCCACCGGTTTGAGCAAGCCTTCTACACCTATGACACGTAAGCCTGGGGACACAGCTTTGTGTGGGTTCCCTCTCGAGAGGGAAGGTATTCCTTCCTACTGTCGTCTCTTCCTTTGTGTCTGAACACACAGGTGAATTTCTGTTGGTTTTTGTTTTTGGGTTTGTTGTTGTTGTTGTTGTTGTTGTTGTTGTTGTTGTTGTTTTTTGGTCTTCTTTTATAGGAGGTAAGATTAGGCATTAAGTGAAATTCTAATACAGTTTTTATGAGTGAGGAAATGGAGTCAGACTCCCCTTCCTAGAATTCTGAAAACATGGGCCGGCAAGAGGGCTCACTAGGTGAAGGTGTTTGCTGAGCCAGCCTGGAGACCAGAGCTGGAGACTGTCTCAGGTGGAAGGAGAGAGTGGACTCCGCAAAGTTGTCCTCTGACCACCTCGTGTGTTCTGTGGCACGGGTTCCGCTCACCCCATAGTAGTGGTAATGATTAAAATGTTGGAATTCTATAAACTCAGACTGGACAGCCATGCTGGAAAATGCCTTACATATGGTCTTTGAACTAATTCCACTCTCAAAACACCACTCCCCTTATTCTCAGTAGGTCCCACACACACTTGTGAAAATGCAAACATGGTGGCCTGAGCCAGGGTTCCTTCCCATCAGCGAGGCCTAGGAGGTTTGGCATCTTTGGTGGATTTCTTACTTCAGTTTCTATTGCTCCAATAAACACCATGACCAAAACCAACTTGGGTAGGAAAGGGTTTATTTGGCTTACGTGTCCTAGTCCCAGTCCTGAAGGGAAGTCAGGGCAGGAATTCAAGGAGGACCCTGCAGGCAGGAGCTGATGCAGAGGCCATGGAGGGGTGCTGCTGACTGGCTTGCTCCCCTCAGCTTGCTCAGCCTGCTTTCCTATACTCCCCAGACCACCTGCCCAGGGGAGGCCTTGCCCTCAGTGAGCTGAGGCCTCCCATGTCAATTATCAGCCAAGAAAATGAGCTGCAGGCTTGCCCACAGGCCAGTCTGGCTGGAGCATTTTCTCAACTAGAGTTCAGAAATCACTATCTTGTGTAAGTGACAAGAAACTAATTAGGATACTGTACCTGTGAGGCTTCCTGCGTTCCTCGCCCCGCCTGCATGCTGTGTTCTCAGGGTATTAGGGAGGGCCCATGGCAGTGCTGCTGGCCCCTTGGAGTCTGTGTAGGGGTTGCTGCTAGTGGCTTCTCTGTGCTTTGATGTGTAGGTCTTCACCCAGTATCCTGACGCTGACGGCCATCCGACACCATGTCCTCGGAACTATCACCACCGACAAAATGATGGATGTCACGGTGACTATCAAGTAAGACAGCAGGGAGCGGGAGTTGCTGGCCTGGGAGACCTTAATGGATGTTGGCCTCTCATCTCTAAGTTACACACCAGTGGCCTCCCTCTCTTGCACTCTGGTGACACAGCTGTAAAAACACAGTAGTAGGGTCCCGATTGTGTGAGGGTCCGCTTCTTAAAACTATTTGAATACTTTATACTTACTAAGGAAAAAAACTTCCAAGGTTCGTTTGTTATTCAAGTGTTTTAGTGACTTAAAAAAGAAAAATTGCCTCTTTTTCTTTAAATCTTCTCTCAAGGGCTTGAGAGTAGAAATGGCTCCTGTGTAGGTTGGAGGAGGCACTTAGGAGGCAGGCCTTGCTGAGGGATGTTCTGAGCTGGGTGAGGTGTGTCCAACATCCCAGTTTTTCTCAGGAAGTGACAGACTTTGGGCAACATGGCTGTCTCACACAGATCAAAATCTGAGGAACTCCCTCCCCTGTATCTAGTTGAAGTTGGCTTTGTCTCCAGCCGGACAAATTCCCGTCCTCCTCTGTCACAGATGCCGAGAACACTCACACACACACACACACACACACACACACACACACACACACACACACATGTGCACACACACTCATAGATATGTACACACAGACACATACACATATACGCAAACACATAAGTCTATACACATTCCACACACATACACAAATAAACACAGGTACATGTGTGCGCACACACTCATAGATATGTACACATAGATGCATACACATATACACAAACACTTAAGTGTACAAACATTCCATACACGTACACAAATAAACACAGAACAATTTATTTATTGGTCCCTCGCCCATGCTAGACAGACACTCTACCACTAGATACCGCTAGATCACACTATCGCCAGATACACCCCTAGCCCTTAGGTCTATTTTCACTTTGAGTCAGAGTTTCGGTCAAGTTGTCCAACATGGTCTGAACTCGCTGTGTAAGCCTGCCCTCTCAGCATTCTTCCTAGCTGAAATGCAAGACCCGTGCCATCTTGCCCAGAAAGTCCCAGTGAGCATCGTCAGGGCGCGGCCCTGGGTCGTGTGGGGTTGAGTGTCCCTGTGGCAATGGCTGGTCTCAAGGAGAAGCAAGCCCAGAACTTGAAACCTGTGCCTGTGACGGCGTTTAGGGCCGACCTTTGAGCACATGAGAGCGAGGCTTGTAAGCGGCCATGTCGAGTCTCAGCGTGGGGCCGGCGCTGCAGGGGGCCTGTCCTTCCCTGCTGCTGTGCGGTCACCACTGGCAGCAGGGACTCCAGGTCAGTGCTTGGTGTCTTCATTATAATGCCTTGAGTAGCTTTGGGGGTGGGCAGGGGTGTCCTCCTGTCGGGGGCATGAGCTGTGTGGCTGGCTGGGCACCGCCTCTTGGACCCTGCCGGGGCTCCTGTATCAGTAGACCCGCTCTGGAGTCTCCTTTGTTCAGAGGTGGCAGCTCCCATGCATCCTGTTCCTGCCCCTTGATCGTTGTCCTCCGCTCCCCACGTTCCAGCCCGCTCCTCAACACACCTTTGCCTTTACAGTAAAGTTGTGTTCAAATCTCTTCCTGTTCAGTACTGTTGCCACTGTCCGCACTGTTGCCACTTACCGTGCTTTGGGGCCTTTACAGCGGCCTCCTGTCCTCCCCGTCTTGGCTGTGCCTCCGCACAGTGGCCAGGGTGGAGACCTGTTCCTCCCCGCCTGGAAACCCCAGCACGCTTCCCACCGGGCTCACCTTGAGCCCACACAGGACGCTGGAGTGTGTGTGACCCCTGCTTCCCCTCTGGCCCTCTGACCTATCTGTCCTTCTATGAGTCCTCTGTCCCAGGTTTTCCGATCTTGCTGTCTCTAAAACAGCAAGGACATCACCCTAAAGGATGTCACCCCACTGTCTACTCTCCTGAGCCCCTCTCCACCCTGACCTTAGGCCAGACATTCTCCCTTCCTGCTGCTCTTTGCCTTGTGCCACAGCCCTCTGCTCACTGTGCCCTCAGCAGCTGCTCACCTCCTTGCATTGTGTCTGCTGGGCCTTTTCTGTTACCATCCTCTCCTAGGTCAGGGAGGGGTTCCCTGCAGCATGCGGTTCCTACTTCTGCTTTTCTCTATTTCTTTTCTCTTTTTCTCCTTTCCTTCTTTTCTTATTTTGTTTGTTTCTTCTTCGAGACAGGGTTTTTCTACTTAGTCCTACTAGCTTTGTAGACCAGCCTGGCCTCAAACTCACAGGGATCCGCCTGCCTCTGCCTCCTGAGGGCTGGGTTTAAAGACGTGCGCCACCACACCCGGCTCTCACCGCTTCAGATTAGAGAGAGGTGGTGTGTGAGAGGGCAGAGGACGGGGTCATGGATCAGTGCTGTGTGAAAGCCGGCAGGCTCTCATCTACTGCAGGGTTTTTTATTCCAGCCAGTGCTGCTAGCATCTGCTGCTACGCCACATCAAGATGTTAGTTGACTTCATTTTATAATTTTGTTTGTGCATCCATGTAGGTGCAAGTGCAAGTGTGTAGAGGTCAGCAGGCAATCTCAGATGTTGTTCCTTAGGAGCCATGTGCCTTTTTTGGAACAAGGCCTTTTATTAGCCTGGAGCTTGCTGATTAGGTTAGGCCAGCTGGCCTAGCACTGCCTCCCTAGCACTGGGATTATAAGCATATTGCCACTATATCTGGCTTTTTTGAAAATGTGGGTTTGGGGACTCAGAGCCTCAGGTTTACATGAGGCAGGCACTCTCCAGCCCCACCTTTTATTTATTGCTAAACATTATAATTATTATTACTGCTGCTATTATTTTATTTTTATTTTAGCTTATGTAGATGGCATATTTTGCCCACATGTATGTCTGTGCCATGTGTATGCAGAGTCCAGAAGGTCCTGGAGTCAAACCCAGGTCCTCTGGAAGACCAGCTGGCTGCTGAGCCAACACTCCAGCCCCCTAATTATTAGTGTTTTTAAAATGAAAGATTATGCCACTGTGGCGTCATTGTAAGGTGCCTGGCTTTTGCTCACCAGTCCCCAGTTGTGGGGATTTCAACTTCCCATCCAAGGCAGGATGAGTGCCGTGCCCATCGCCAGCCCTGTCTCCCCTCCAGGTCGTCCATCGACAGCGAGCCGGCCTTGGTGCTGGGACCACTGAAGTCTGCGCAGGAGCTGCGGCGGGAACAGCAGCTGGCAGAGATCGAGGCCCGCAGGCAGGAGAGGGAGAAGAACGGCAGAGAAGAGGCCGAGGAAGGCAGGGCCAGGCCTCCTGGGCAGGAGATGGTGGACGAGCTGCAGGGCCCCTTCTCCTACGACTTCTCCTACTGGGCCCGGTATGTGCTGGCGTCTCTACTGCGCTCTGCCTTCCGGAGGGATGGAGCCAACCAGCCTGCCTCAACCATTCTCACTCCTTCAGGTCTGGAGAGAAAATCACTGTCACCCCCTCATCCAAAGAGCTCCTCTTTTACCCCCCGTCCATGGAGGCCACTGTCAGTGGAGGTACGTGCCCACTCACGCCTGTTTCTCTCCGTGTGTGTTTCAATGGGGTTTGTGCTGTATTTGTGTAGCCGTGTCTGTAAGCCACCCAAAAGCCTTTTGGCACTTGGCGTCGCTGGTAGATGGGTGCCTGTATGATGTATGTGTGTGTATGTATGTGTGTGTGTGTGTATGTGTGTGTCTGTATGTATGTGTGTGTGTATGTATGTGTGTGAGTAAGTGGGTGAGTGAGTGGTCTAAGTCGAGGTAGCTTCTGTGACTGTAGGTGAGGTGGTGTTTTTGGAGAAGGACCTGTCTTCCCCTGATCTTACTGATCCAGAAGGTAGAGGGTGAGCCGTGCCGCCATTTGCCACACGTGCTCGAGCTTGCTGCTTCTGAATGGTTTGGATCTTCCCGTTCCCAGGTGCGGAGGGAAGGTCTTTTCCGGGAACGTTTGTATGGTGTGTGTCTAGAGTTGGAAGAGTGAGTTTCCAGTGAGTTCTCTGCTCCCTTTGTCATCTTCCCACTGGGTCTGAGGTGGGACAGCACCCCTCAGAAGATGGCAGGTGTCTTGCTCTGTCTCTTGACACAAGGTCTCTCACTGAACCTGGAGGTAGGCTGGCGGTCAGTGAGCCCCAGCCATCCTCTTGTCATCGTCCCGGAGTGCTGAGGCTAGACCTGGCCTTTTGCATGTGCCCTGGGGTTCAGACCCAGGTTCTCATGCCTGTGGAGCTGAACCGTCTCCCCAGCCCGAGCTCCTCGCTCTGTAGTGCCAGCCCATTCTTTTGTTTCTTCTTCCTTAGAAAGCTGCCCGGGGAAGTTGATTGAGATCCATGGGAAGGCCGGCTTGTTCCTGGAAGGCCAGATCCACCCGGAGCTGGAGGGGGTCGAGATTGTCATCAGCGAGAAGGGGGCAAGCTCGCCCTTGATCACCGTCTTCACTGATGACAGAGGTGCCTACAGGTATGGCCCCAAGGAGAAAGGCCTTGGCTGGCCCCAGCAGGGAGCTTCCTGGGGAGGGCTGGGTTTCCTCGAGCTTGAAACGGTGGCCCTTTGCATCCCCTTTGCAGCAGTTGTCTGTCTTCCCTGCAGTGTTGGCCCCCTGCACAGTGACCTGGAGTACACCGTGACCTCGCAGAAGGAGGGCTATGTGCTGACTGCCGTGGAAGGAACAGTGGGTGACTTCAAGGCTTATGCCTTGGCTGGTGTGAGCTTCGAGGTAATGTGTTTCCAAAGCCTTTTCCCTGAGGGTAGTGCACACGGTGGCACACGATTGTAAACCACGCACAGCGCACACCGTACGCCCACCACCACTGTCCAAAAAGCAAGTTTCCTGTCCCCTAGTCCTTTATGGTGATGCTGATGCCTTCCATGTCTGTCAGTGGGTGTCCATCTCCCAGAGCGTTTATATAAGTGGGATTGTACCAGGTGCTGGCCTGGCTTCCTTTACATGGATACACTGTGGAGACATCGGCTGTCACGTGGTTGTGCAGGTTTCTGCTGCCCTTCTTGCCCCGGAAGCAGGATGTCCAGCCCACACTAGGCCCTAAGCCTCTAATCCCTGTGTACTGGAATATATTGCTGCATTCCTAGTCCTCTGTCTCCCAAGTTCTGCAGCGGCAGGCGTGCATGCCCACACCTGTGCAGTCCTGAGGATGGAGCCCAGGGCTTTGCGCATGCCCGGCAGGCGCTCCCCAGGCCCTAGGCTGTCATTCTCACCTGCTCTGTGTCCCATGGTGTCTACTAGTCATTTGCATAGTGGGTTGAACAGCACGGGCTGGGAAATGGCTAAGCATGACTCTGAAAAGCACGTCACAAACAGACTGAGTGCGTGTTAGGGCAGAGTGAGGAGGTGTAGACCGGGGAGAGCTGTGCGCATCACGGACGAGACCCATGGTTCATAGAGGAACTCTAGAATGACCCAAAACACAGCGACCTCCTGGGCAAAATGGACGGACGGCCATTCGTGTGACTGAGTGACCAGGAGGATGGGAGATGCGCTCTGCTTCAGCAGCCACTGAGAAAGCGCCAGCAAGGTCACCGAGGAAGTGCTGTTTGTTAGATTTATTTTATTTTATTATGTATATAGTGTTCTGCCTGCACGTACACCTGTAGGCCAGAAGAGGGCACCAGATCACATTATAGATGGTTGTGAGCCACCATGTGGTTGCTGGCAATTGAACTCAGGACCTTTGGAAGAGCAGGTGGTGCTCTTATCCACTGAGCTATCTCTCCAGCCCCTGAAGTCCAAATACTTTATTTTGCCATGCAGAGATAATTATGGTGCCGCTGTGGCAAAATGCCCCACATGGGCAATTAAGGAAGAAAGCGTTTGTTTAGGTTCATGGTTGGGGGTCCCATCCGTGTTGGGGGTGGGGAGGCATGGTGGCAGCAGGAGCAGGAGGCCACTTGCTCACATCTCCACAGATCAGGAAGCAGAGGAAAGCTAGGCAAGTCCCACTCTCCATCGTGACCCACCCCCTGCAGCAAGGCTCCTCCCAAAGCTTGCACATCCTCCTAAAGCATCCCTGCCAGCTGGGGACCAAGTGTGCAGGCCCGGGAGCCTGTGGGCACATCTCACATTCAGACTCTACGCACTACAGCAATTCTGAGTGGTTGACTGCTAAAGGAAGGATGTACATGTTGGAGACATATTAGTCGGTTGTCTCCCCCTTTGTACTACAAAAGTGTGCCACTGGCCCACCCACTGTGGGTTGCTGGCCTCTGCTCTGGAATGTTCTGATGAGCTAACAGCAGCAAGTGGCACTAGCGAGAACTGAGGTGAACTATGAGAACAAGTTGCAGAGCTCCAGGCACAGCCTCCCATTTCTGTAATATCCCCTGCTGCCTCGCCCCCACCTCCTCTGCCACCCCAGCATACCCCCAAGTCTCTTAGGGCACCAGCACTCTAAGTGTGGACCATAGGAAGTGCTGGAGCTTCCTCACTAGTCTCTCAACACTACTTGTGGGAAGAATAGAATCCCTGTCCTTAAAGTAAGGACAAAAGATGGCTCCCTGCTTCCCGTAGACAAAGCTTTGGGATCAGAGAAGAGAAAGTCTTGGTGGTTCCAAGGTCAGAGAGAATTGAGCAGGCAGGGAATAGCTGGCCAGAGAGACCAGCTGTTGGTGCACGGTCAGTTAAAGGAACTAATTGTTGAGAGACTGAGGGATGGAGAGAAAAGAAATAATGAGGCCCAGGCATAAATTGTGGTGCAAAACTGAAAGGTCTTGTAGCCTAGGAGAACTTTCTTTTTCTACTTCTATTCTGTTCCTCCTGGGCCAACCCCAGTACTGTATTTAAAGTGAAGTTCAATTTTTTCATTACAGATTACATCATGACTTTCTCATCTTTTACAATAAATAGAGCATTTAAAAATCAACAGAGAAATACAAACAGTTCTATATAACCTACAATAAATCATATAGCAAAAATCAATCAGTTTCCAAACACTGGTCAGCATGACCTGATTGTTATTTCTTAAACAATACTCGGGAAGGTTTAGTCATAAATTTCCCTGGGCTAAAGCCATTGTGTTTACACAATTGTTGTAGCAACATAGCGTGAAACTAAATAACACAGAAAAGCCTTGACTCACTTCCCATCCCAAACCAGCAGGTGTGCTAGCCATCTTTATCCAAGCCTAGGCTAATTGCCACGGGGTCCTCCATTGTAAAATATCCAAAGTGTGACTTTCCAAGCCCACCTTCTACTGCTCTCAACGCAGGTTCTAAAGAAGTCAGTTCTGATTCTCTACACTGAATTTCATTAGGACTGAGAAATAGAAGGACAGTTTTATGAGAGAAAGTGGATTTCAAAGTAGTTTTTAGGCAAAATTACGCACGGACCATACATAACATTTAAGGGCAGCGGTGGTCAGCTGGAGGCCTCTATGACTTGTCCTCGCGTCTGTGACACCTGCTGTCTTGGGCAGTGCCACCCTCCTGCTTATTGCCTTTGACCTTGCCCTGGTGTTACTTTCTTTCCAGATTAAAGCGGAAGATGATCAGCCCCTCCCTGGGGTCCTCCTATCCCTGAGTGGTGGTGTGTTTCGGTCCAACCTCCTGACCCAAGATAACGGCATTCTGACGTTCTCAAACCTGGTAGGGCTGCAATCTACAACTCCCTAGTGGGGACACAGCACAAGTGACCTGTTATGGCTGGGCAGTGTAAGGACAGCAGTGTGGGTCACCTGTTACAATATGGCTTTTACTTAGGACTCACTGGTAATGATCAGTGTTTTCTTTTACATGTGTTTTTCACCAAGACAGTAAAATTAATTGCCTGACCACAGCAGCCCTTTCCTTAGGCAGCCCTTTGTTTTCCACAGATCCTATTGTTTTGTTTTGTTTTGTTTTGTTTTGTTTTTGTGTGGGGGACAGTGGCTTGCTTACTTGTGTTTCTTATTCAAAGTCCACTCCATATGTAAAGGGGGTGGGTAGCAAGTTTTCATGGAGGTGGAGTTCAAGGCTTTGGCTAGTGGGGTTCAGGATGTGTATGCACATGTGTTGACAGCTGGTCACTCCTTCATGGACCTGTTGCAAAATGCCTGGAAGGTCACAGGCTTTGCACGCCCAGCCTCCAGTTACCCTCTGCCACTTGCTTGCTGAGTCATTTCCCGGCTGTTTATGGGTGTTCTGACTCTTCCTGACGTTCAGGCGTGGCTTCTGCTTCCCTGAGGTGCTAAAGGTGGTAACAGCTCCCTGTTCATGCCACCATTTGTGTGTGTCTGGGAGGCTCTGCTGCTCTGTCACCTGATCGGGTCTCATGGTGACCTTGAGCCTTTCGAAGTGTGGCAGCTGTCTCACTTGTGCCTGTGTCTTGGCAGAGTCCTGGCCAGTACTACTTTAAGCCCATGATGAAGGAGTTCCGCTTCGAGCCATCCTCGCAGATGATAGAGGTCCAGGAGGGGCAGAACCTGAGGATCACCATCACTGGCTTCCGGACGGCCTACAGGTGTGTGCCCTCCCTGGGCTGAGGGGGTGGCGTGGGGCTGCGGGGTGCTCTGGGACTCATCTAGAAATGCCACCCAGGCTTCACATTGACTGAATGGGGAGGGATTTGGGGTGCGGTGGAAGTGAGAAAGGGGGCTCTGCCCCTTTTGCGATGTATAGGTGACTACTACCTTCCGGGTGTCCGTCCCCCGTTACCTCCACCCTCCTTCTAGTGTCTTCTCTCCTTCCAGCATTGTTGCCTGCTGCTTTTGAAAGCTCACCAGCATGCTTTTTGAAAGCTAGTCTGTGGAAGCCTTGTGCCTCGCTTAAGTTAATGTTTAAAAAAATGTTTGAAGTTGGGCTGTGGTGGCGCACGCCTTTAATCCCAGCACTCGGGAGGCAGAGGCAGGTGGATTGCTGTGAGTTCAAGGCCAGCCTGGTCTACAAAGCAAGTCCAGGACGATCAAGGCCACACAGAGAAACCCTGTCTCGAAAAACCAAAACAAAAAACAAAAAAAACAAAAAACAGTTTGAAATATGATGACATTTTAAAATTTTTACTTATTTTGGCTTTTTAAGGCAGGATTTTTTTATGTATCCCTGGCTGTCCTGGACTCAACTTTGTAGACCAGGCTGGCCTCGAACTCACAGAGATCGCTTGTCTCTGCCTCCCTGAGTGCTAGGATTAAAGGTGTGTTACACTGCACACAACAAAAAACAAAACAAAACTAAACAAAATCAAATCAAAGGGAACCAAAACAAGTATAGCAAAAAAACCAAAAAAACAAAACAAAACAAAACAAAAAAAACCTCTACCAAATAAGCCAAATAAATAAATAAATAACAGCGTTTCTATTCTTGCCTCCTTGACCCCCAACATCCCGTCCTGAAGGTGTCTAGAATTTCCACTTCTGAGTACTCTCAGGAAACTTTATACAGTCCTAACCCCAATTGAGTGCTTATCCACTAACTGTGCAGATGGAGAGGACAGACACAGATCACATGTGTGCACGCGTGCATGTGTGCCCACCCGGGTTACAAAAGCTCTTTGGATCAGATGAACAGAGAGATGAGCGGTAGAAAGTGGATATCTCTGGCAATTAATGAGATGAAAATTCTCGTGAGTTACTTACCCTATCAAGTGTTTCATAATTTCAAATTAAAGATTAGCAAGAGTGAAAACAGTTCAGCCCCCACGTTACAGCCTCCTGCAGAGGCCTTCCAAATGGATCGGACACAGCGTGTCCCGCTGCTAACAAGGCCTGCTGAAGGCGGCCCAGGCCTCACTGAGTGGCCTGGCTGCACAAGTGTCCCTACAGAGCAGGTTTGCTGTATTGCCCTGTGTAACCATCGGGGAACACAGGCACTCTGCTGCAGAGGGCTGAAGGTGCCTCCTTCCCCGTCCTCTCTTGTCATTCCAGCTGCTATGGCACGGTGTCTTCTTTAAATGGAGAACCAGAGCAGGGTGTTGCAGTGGAAGCTGTCGGCCAGAAGGACTGTAGCATCTACGGAGAAGACACCGTGACAGACGAGGAGGGGAAGTTCCGCTTGCGTGGACTGCTGGTGAGGCTGCGGGTTTTGTTGGGGGTTTTCCCCTTTCTGTGAGGCTGTGTTTTGTTGGGTGTTTTCCCCTTTCTGTGAGGCTGTGTTTTGTTGGGTGTTTTCCCCTTTCTGTGAGGTTGTGTTTTGTTGGGTGTTTTCCCCTTTCTGTGAGGCTGTGTTTTGTTGGGTGTTTTCCCCTTTCTGTGAGGCTGTGTTTTGTTGGGGGTTTTCCCCTTTCTGTGAGGCTGTGTTTTGTTGGGGGTTTTCTCCTTTCTGTGAGGCTGTGTTTTGTTGGGTGTTTTCCCCTTTCTGTGAGGCTGTGTTTTGTTGGGTGTTTTCCCCTTTCTGTGAGGCTGTGTTTTGTTGGGGGTTTTCCCCTTTCTATGAGGCTGTGTTTTATTGGGTGTTTTCCCCTTTCTGTGAGGCTGTGTTTTGTTGGGGGTTTTCCCCTTTCTGTGAGGCTGTGTTTTGTTGGGTGTTTTCCCCTTTCTGTGAGGCTGTGTTTTATTGGGTGTTTTCCCCTTTCTGTGAGGCTGTGTTTTGTTGGGGGTTTTCCCCTTTCTGTGAGGCTGTGTTTTGTTGGGGGTTTTCCCCTTTCTGTGAGGCTGTGTTTTGTTGGGTGTTTTCTCCTTTCTGTGAGGCTGTGTTTTATTGGGTGTTTTCCCCTTTCTGTGAGGCTGTGTTTTGTTGGGGGTTTTCCCCTTTCTGTGAGGCTGTGTTTTGTTGAGTGTTTTCTGTTCTGTCAGTGTATCTTAGTGGGGTAGCATGGGCAGCAGGCGGTGGTACGGACTCTAGGGTCCCCGTACCATGCCTCTGTTTTAGCTAACAGGGCGTCTTTTGCCCTCATGCCTGCTTTGGTCTGTGGGAAAATAAAGCCTCTAAAAGGAGGATTGGCATAGCTTTTCCCAGTGCTAGAGCTTGCGGCTTGTGCCAGGGCCATGAAACCAAGGCACATGTGCCAGACAAGGCGCTGGGCAGACGTTAGGGGTAGTCAGCACTGAAGGCACGGCACAGGTCCAAGTCTGTCACTCAACTCCAGGTTATGATGGCTGTGAGTGGAGACAGCATCTCCAAGTGGGTAGAAATTTTCAAATCATATTTTGTTGGCAAAACTTCTTAACTGCCACTGGGCGTGGTGGCGCACACTTTTAATCTCAACACTTGGGAGGCAGAGGCAGGTGGATTGCTGTGAGTTTGAGGCCAGCTGGGTCTACAAAGTGAGTCCAGGACAGATAAGGCTACACAGAGAAACCCTGTCTCTTAAAAAAACAAAAACAAAAAACAAAAAAACAAGCAAACAAACAAACTTCTTAACTACCTTCTCTCCAGCCCCAGGTCCTGAATTTTAGATGTCAATTAGTTAAGGAAAACAAAAACTTCATGCCATAACTGTACAGCACAAAGGGGCCACCTGTTCCTGCGGCCACTGAGCCCCGACACTTGGCTGTGGGTCTGTGGTGCCTTCTTCCTGGAATTTAAGTTGTTTGCATGTTCATCTGCTCATTGGGTGTCTACAGAGTCCCAACAAGGACTTTGTGTGTCAGTCACGTGTACAGTGAGGTGAGAATATTGGCCCCGGCAGCGTGGCTGAGGGCTGTAGGAGTTAACACAGCTAAGCCACAGAGTGCTGCCTGGTCAGCAAGGGGTTAATGCTGAGAGCCTTCCTCAGTGGGCCTCCCTGGACAAGGGGCTTGGGGCTATTTGGTTTTTTTGTTTGTTTGTTTGTTTTTTGTTTTTTGTGGGGTTGTTTGTTTGTTTGTTGTTTGTTTGTTTGTTTGTTTGGTTTTTTGGTTTTTTTGCTAGTAGGGTTCCAGACAGGGACTCTCTGTGTAGCCCTGGCTGCCCTGGAACTCACTCTGTAGACCAGACTGGCCTTGAACTCACAGAGATCTTCCTGTCTCTGCCTCCTCAAGTGCTGGGATTAAAGGTGTGCGCCACCGCCTGGCAGGCCTTGGAGTTTTGCACTTTGCTTGGCTGGCCCCTCTCCCCTCCCTTGAGTATGCTCGGCTTTTTTCGTTTTCATAGTTTCATAGTGACAATTTTATGTCCTTTGTCCCCCCAGGCTCCTGCTGGCCTGGCTTGCCTGAAATTCCCTGTTAACTCATTTGATTTAATTAAACTGAACATAGCCTGCTTCTCCATGGCGTCGCTGGAGCTCCCCCCAGCTTCCCCCTCCCCCGATGGTGTTGATTCACTGGTGTTCCCGCAGTGGCTTCCGGGGTGCTCCTGGAGGCAGTGTGAGCCTCCACATGGAGGGCCTGGCGCATGCCAGCTGTAAGTCTCCAGTGATCTGCCCGTCTCTGGAGGACAGAGAGAGCAGGAGATGCCGCCTTAGATTGAGGATTTCAACTCCGCTTTAGTGGACCCTGCTGCACTTGCTCATTCCATCTCGCTGGCCAGGGCGCCTGTTCAGACATCTGTAAAAAGGCATGGCTGCTCTCTCAGTTAATGTTATTTCATGACCAAGATCAAGTAGGAAAGGAAAGGGTTTATTTCACTTAACATTCTCATACCACTGTTCATCATCAAAGGAAGTCAGGGCAAGAATCAAACAGGGCAGGAGCCGAGGCAGCCATGCAGGGTGCTGCTGACTGGCTTGCTTCCCATGGCTTGCTCAGCCTGCTTTCTAATAGACCCCAGGACCACCAGCCTGGGGGGCTAGGGGGTGGGGAGGGGTGGGGGGGTGGGGGGGTGGGACACCACTGATCTCCAGCTACAGGGCTGGAGAGATGGCTCAGTGGTTACGAGCACTGCCTGCTCTTCCAAAGGACCTGGGTTCAATTCCCAACACCCACATAGCACCTCACAACTCTCTATAACTCCAAGATCTGACACTCTCACACACACGAATTAAAGTTAAATAAAATGTTTAATTAAAAAAAAAAAAAGGAAAAGAAAATGCTCTACAAACTTGCCTCCAGGCAAGTCTGATGAAGGCGTTTTCTCTTCCAGAATGACTGTAGCTTATGTAAAGTTGACATAACTGGAGCACAGTCGCCAAAGGCTGTAGGTGAATCCGTGGAACAGCTAGCCAAGGGCTGAAATGGTCACGTGCTGACCATAGCGTGGCCCTGGCCCTGGGACAAGCGCCAGCAGCCACTGTTTCCAGATTTAGTAGTTCCATCTTCTCTTCCCCTCAAGGTGCAAATAACTGTTTGACTGGAACATCCAGGCCCAACTGACCACGTGTCTAATTGTGCTCTTACCTTTAACTGGCTTCACAGTATTTTATTTATTTTTAATAATGTTTTTATTTACTCCTTGAGAATTTCATACACAATATTTTAATATTCTTTCCCCTCCTCCAACTCCTCCGAGGTCCTGTCTACCTTCCTACTCACCCAACTTTATGTTCTTTTTCTCTCTTCAAAAACAAAACAAACAAACAAAAAAGCTGAAAATCAAACATGGCGTTCCATCTGTGTTGGCTGGTACTCCTGGGCCCAGGGCCTGCGCTGGAGTGTGGTTGCTGCAGTATCACTTGGCTGAAGTAAACTGATTTTCCCCTCGCTCAGAAACCGTCAGTTACACATAGCTCTCGGTGATGCGTGTCTTTGTGCTCGTGCCTCCTTCACGCTGGGTTTTTGTGCGGCTGAAGCTGTAGGTGTTGCACATGCTGTCACGCTCCCTGAGTTCACTGTTGTATCTAGAAAACGCTTTTCCCTGAAGTCACCTCCCACCCTGGCTCTTCTATCTTCTTCAGCCTTCCTACCCCGTCTTCAGCAGAGGCCCTGGGCACCGAGCGCCCCTGAGTCTCTCACTCTGCACGCCGACCACTTGTGGACTTCCATGCTAGTTAACGTCTGCAGCAAGAAGCAGCCAGTGAGGCGTGGGGCCGTGGCTGCAGTCCCAGGTCATCAGGAGTCATGTCACTGCTCTGTTCATTTGGCACACTGATAGTAGGCTTCCCCTAGTGTCAGGTGTGGGCTCCGTCTTGTGGAGCAGGCCTTAAATCCAAAATAAATAAAATAAAATTTGAAAAGGTGATTGGTTACTCCTATGACATTGGCTCCACTATTTCACCAGTGGCCACATCTTGCACACATGTTATTATTGTAGACTGCAGGGTTTGGAGTTAGGTGGGACTGACAGCTACTTTTCTCCTCTGGTAGTTAGTGCACTTAGCACCTTCCAGCCCTAATAATGCTAGCCAGTAAGGGTAAAGCTTCTGGGTGAATACCAGCTGGATTTCTCCACGTTCTGTGACGCAAGTGTGTGATATCTTAGCAATGGACTTTCACCATCAACTTGTATAAAGCAGCCAATAGCATTGGGGTTGTGTGGTAACTTCTGGGGGCCTGGGGGACATCTTTACCATAGTAGTTTTCTTTCTTTTATTTTTTTATTTTATGGTTTTTCTGTTTGTTTTGTTTGTGTTTTGTTTTGTTTTTCAAGACAGGGTTTCTCTGTATAGCCTTGATTGTCCTGGACTCACTTTGTAGACCAGGCTGGCCTCGAACTCACAGCGATCCACCTACCTCTGCCTCCCAAGTGCTGGGATTATAGGTGTGCACCACCACCACCCAGCTGGTTTTATTTTTCTAAGTAAAAGATTTATTGTCTTTGGAAAGATCTCTTGTATTCTTCATAAAAGAACTTGACCCTAACAGGGAAGATGGCCCAGAGGCTGCCATGTGCGCTCAAGGCTCCTCACTCTGCCTACGGCACATAGCCGTGCTCAGCTGCCTGTAGGAGGAGACCAGAGCTCTGCTCGCCAGTCTGTGCTGGTTTAAAAGGGCCTGCTGGACCTGGGTTTCCTCCTCCTAGAGGCACTCACACACCTTAGCCAGTGCCTCAGACCGTGACCCTAGAGCTGTGCTGCTGCTGGTGGCTGGAAGTTGAAAGCAGAGCTTTTCCAGTAATATCTTTGGCGACCATAATTATATCCTGTAAATTTGAGCAATAAAGGGGCTGGAGGGATGGCTCAGAGGTTAAGAGCACTAGCTTCTCTTCCAAAGGTCCTGAGTTCAATTCACAGCAACCACATGGTGGCTTACAACCATCTATAATGATTTCTGGTGCCCTTTTCTGGTGTGCAGGTGTACATGCAGGGTAAAACACTATATATATAATAAATAAATAAATCTTTTTAAAAAAAAGTTTAACATTAAAGCAGACATAAATAAGAACATTTAAAAAAAATTTTTAAAAGAAAAACAGCCTCAAATTCTGCTTACCAGAGATCCTGTCCATCGTAAGGATTGGCAGTGTGGTTCCAGCTGTCACTGGACACACGTACAGGTCGAGGGTGGGGAGAGCACAGAGGAAGGAAGGGGCTAACAGTCAGGGCAAATGCCTGTGATTAGGAAGCGAGCCACACTGAACCTTCTGTGAGTCAGGAAATAAGAGAGATCACAGCATTAATTGAGTCTTGTCACCAATGTTCTCCTTGGAAAGTGGATGGGTGCACATCGGGAAATGGGAGGACAGAGATGTCCTATGTGGTGACCACTTGTACCAAAGCCACTTTCAGGCCACATGTGACAGACTCTATAGAGAAATAACAACTGGTATCTTTGTAGCCAGGGTGTATGTACCACGTGCAGCTGAAGGCAGAAGGCAATGACCACATCGAGCGGGCACTTCCCCACCATCGGGTGATCGAGGTAAGCATCACTCCTGCCCCAACGGGCTGTGGTTTCCGATTAGTGCTGCCACGGTGGGGTTGTCAATAGCGTCCGTATGAGTAGCCTCTGTTTTGTGTATGTGTGTGGTGTGTATCTGTGTGGAAGCCACGGGTTGATGTCACACGCCATCCTTGATTGCTCTCTACTTTATCCAGTGAGGTGGGGTCTCTCTCGGATCCTGTAGCTCACAGATTCAGCTAGCTTGGCCAGCCCGCCTGCCCTGGGGATCCCTTGTGTCCACTTCCAGAGTACTGGGATTACAGGTTGGCCGCCATGCCCACCACTTTTGCATAGGTTCTGGGGATCCATACTCCAGTTCTGACACTTGTGCAGCAAGAGTTTTATCCACTAAGTCGTCTCCACAGCCTTTAGGACAGGTTCTTTAAAAAACAAAACAAAACACCTAATTATTTATTCAGACAGTAGTAGCACATGCCCTTAATCCCATTACTGGGGAGGCAGAGGCAGGTGGCTAGCCTGGTCTACAGAGTGAGTCCAGGATAGCTGGGGCTACACAAAGAAACCCTGTCTCGAAAAACAAAAAAAACTAATAACTCAGTTACTTAAATTTTAAATTTATTCTTTGAGAAGTTTGTACCTATGTACAATATATTTTAATCATATCCACTCACCTCCTTCCCTCTTTGTAATTCTCTCCAAATTTCCCTCAACATCCCCTCTCAAATTCATGTCTTCATTTTATATTTCATTGACCCAATGAGTCAGTGCTCTCCATATACACATGCAGGTGTGGCTACTGTGTCTATGCAACAGTTTTGGCTGCCTTGTTGTGTTCGCAGCTGCTGAGCTCATAAGGGCACTAGCTAGCTCATGTTGGAAGACAGCACATCACAGCTCCCCTTCCCATCTTACGTTCTTTCCGTGTCCCCTGAGTCTTGGAGGTGATGGGTTGATGCAGATGTCCCATCTAGACATGAGCACTCACAGTCGCTATTCTCAGTCCTTTGGCCAATCACGAGCCTCTGCGTTGACCACCGTCCATTGCAGAAATCAACCGCCCTGGCCAATGCTGAGAGCAGCTCAGATGTGTAGGTATAAACAAAAGTATTTAGAGGGCAGTTTGGCAACATGACTCCTGGGTAGAATAACTGTAGTGGGCTCCCCACTAGGGCCTATAGTGGCTTCAGCCATTAAAGTGGTGTTCTTCTCTCTGGCTAGACAGGGGGTGGGGCGGGTGGGGGTGGACCTTGCCTGTCGAGTTTGCAGGTAGCAAAAACTTAGAAAATAAATGCCACACTGGTGTACTGCTGTGTCTGTGGGCCAGGCAGAGCCCGTTGCTTGCTGTGTGTACCTTGGGCAGACCCATCTACTCCCTAGGATGGGAACCAGCTCCCACATTCTGCTCAATGTGGTGCTCTCTTTCTCTCCAGGTTGGGAACAATGACGTGGATGACGTAAACATCATAGTTTTCCGGCAGATCAACCAGTTTGACCTGAGTGGAAACGTCATCACGTCCTCTGAGTATCTTTCTACTTTGTGGGTAAGATGGCACCCTCAGAGGCAAGAGTTTATCCTCCCAGAGTCAGCGGTAGAGATGTTTGTCCCAGCTGGCTCTGGCTTTAGCTTGCCACAGTGGGAGCTGGCCAGACAGCTGCCTGCTGCGGGTGGAGGTTAAGATGTAACAAATAGCTGTCACACCTGGCTTTGGAGCCAATTGTCGAGTGATGGGGAGAGACCAGGTATCAGCCTCAGTCTGGCAGGTGGCAGTGGAGCAGGAAGGCTGAGCGCAGTGGAGCAGGAAGGCTGGGCGCAGTGGAGCAGGAAGGCTGGGCGCAGTGGAGCAGGAAGGCTGGGCACAGTGGAGCAGGAAGGCTGGACACTGAAGGTAGTTGTGCACAGTGCACCTCATCAGGCCTGAGTGTGGCCTGAGGCAGGCAGTCTGGGCGCTGCTTGTCTCACTGTCTTGGCCACGCATGCCACTCCCACGTCCTTTGGTTCTTGCCTTTAAAGCCAGAGCCTTGGCCATGGTAACCTGAACCTTTCTCCCAGCTCTGACAAAATCCACAGGAAATACAGAACTTTTATAAAAAGGCCGGTGATGTCTCGGAGAGGTTAATGGTTTGTGCTGGGATCTAGGCAGATGCTTAGAACACAGCGGAAGATTGGCCCAGTGAGGGGCATGTGGCCTCCGACTGGCTCTGGGCACCCATAGTGGGGACCAGGATGGCAACTGTGCATGTGTGCGGTGGGTAGGTAGTGTCAGAATGCTCGCTAGGTGTGTCTCTGTGTGTGTCTGTGTGTGTGCGTGCAAGGGTGAGGATGGCACCATGGCCTCGTTCCACCTGGTTGTCGCCATGCCAGAATTTTGGCTCAGGATTCAAATCACTTTTCAATTTTCTAGAAAAGCTAGAAATCAGAGTCAGCTAAATCACCTATTTCTCAGCGTAGCCAATTAATTAAATTTCACCTGCAAAGCTGTATACAGTCAAAGAGCACAGACGTGCTCTGGTCTGAGCCTCTGATGTGGTCCAGGGCTGAGGTCGCTCCTGCTCCCTGGAGCGTGGTAGAGAGGACGGCCAGTGTTCCTGCAGAGCAGCGCAGAGCCTGCTGGGAAGCCGCTGCAAGAGCCAGAGCTCACTTGTAGTTCGAGTCCCAGTGAGTTTGGTCACACGGGGAGTGCCACAGCTGGGTGAGGCTGACACTGCCTCAGGGTAACTCTGTGTGGCCCTGGGTGTCTTCAGCTCTCTGGAGGGATGCTGTTTTGTCCTTAAGACTGGCGACATTGTTTATCAACGCTCGGCACACCGAAGCTGTTCTTTTTCACTCTGGTGCCATGGCTGACTGAACTTGCCTCTCTGCTCACTGGAGTCTTGGGCCTGAGGCGTGTTGGGAGGAGGCGGCTGTCCTGGTATGAACTGAAGTCACCGCGTTCAGAAGCTGTCCCTCTTCCTTTCTGCCCCCAGGTGAAGCTCTACAGAAGCGAGAACCTAGACAACCCCATCCAGACGGTGTCGCTGGGCCAGTCGCTCTTCTTCCACTTCCCACCGCTGCTCCGCGACGGCGAGGTAAAGCCAGGCTCGGGCACTCGGGCCTAAGGGATGACGCTCTCACTTGTTAGTCTGAGCACTGCTCTGCAAAAATAAATGTTTGCCCCAGTCCAAGGAGGGTGGGGTCTACAGGGCGGCCTCTCAATTCGCCGTTTTTCTATTTACAAAAGTAATACATATTCTTAGCAGGAGATGTTGGGAAAAAATTTAAAACCACCAGACAGAATCCCAGCTCCCAGAAATAAGGGGGGGAGGGTACTACTTGGTTTCCTTTGGGGCTTTTTCAGTATGAGGAAGTGCATGCGCATTAAGTGCAGGCACTGCTGAGTCAGAGGTGCTGCTGTTCTGTACGCTGTGTGTAGGCTGTGCTGCTCAGGGGAGAATCTGTCCTTCACCTGCTCCCTGTCGTCAGCTCCTTTATTACATCCACCCAGCTGTTACTCATGGCCCCGCTGAACCTGGGCATCCCTTACTCTTAGCCTCTGCGTGCCTGCCTTTGGTCTCATGATGCGCTTCTTTCTCTCCCATGTGGCCCGTCTCATGCTATTCAGTTTTCCCCTATTGCTAAGGGTAGGACCAGGGCCTCACACGTGCCTGGCATCTCGTTCTCTGTGCTTGGCAGCTACAGTGGGGTCTCTAAGTTCTCCCACTTGGTGTTTTCTGAGCTTTGGTCCGGGTCTGCTCTCCACCCCACGGTTGCGTAGTTCCCAGCCACAGGCAGTTACTGACTCTGTCAGCTCAGTTGACAGGATTAGCAGAGAGTCCGGGTTCAATGGCTTTAGCTTGGGGCTCTCCCAGAGCTTTGTACTGCCCTGTGGGGCTGCTGCATGGCGTCCTTTGTGTGTAAACTCCTGGCTGTCATGGAGGGTGCTGTCCACTATGTCCACACGGTATTGCCGTGTGACACATAGGCCTCAGTCTTCACCACTACCATTGTGGAGGTGCTACTTTCTAGAACTTGCCAGTTTAGGAGCCAGTTAAGTCACACCTGAGCCCCCCAGCCTCACTTCCTCCTAGCGCTGGCTCCCAGTGCACCCCTCTTTCATCAGAGCCCATGCGGTTCCTGAAGCCCGTCCTTAAAGGACTGAAGTCACCCAGGCTGAATGTCATAAGGACGGACCACGGCCCCAACAGCCTTATCAGAAGGCGCAGGCCCAGAGCCGCCGAGACTGTGCCTCCTACAGTCTGAAAGTTGGTGACCCTGGGATGAACGCACCGACTTGAGGGTTCACAAACTGTAAAGTGCTGTGCGTGGCTGCCACGTGTCCCCTGCGTCGCCTCAGCCATCTGTCCTATACCTACAGAACTACGTCGTGCTTTTGGACTCCACACTCCCCAGATCCCAGTACGACTACGTCCTGCCGCAGGTTTCCTTCACCGCAGTGGGCTACCACAAGCACATCACTCTGGTTTTCAGTCCCACGGTAAGAGCTGAAGTGAGCGTCTGTGGGAACCTCCCCCGACCCCCAGGTCATTTCCGTGTCTCGGCTCTCCCTGGGCCCCTTGCCTCCTTTCTGCGCGTTGGTACCTGCTGTCAGGAAACGAGTCAGGAGCTGGCAGAATTGCTTGTCCCAGTGGCTTGGGACATGAGGGACAGGGACACCATTTCCCTATGACCAGTGGCATTGCATCCCTTCATTTAGGACACCCCAGCATGTGGCAGCTAGTACTGCTTCACAGGCAGAGCGGAGGACACGAGCGTACACGCCAGCAGGCACGGATGCAGTAGCCGGAATAAGTTCACCAGCACATGGCTGGCTGACATGGCTGAAGAGCCTGGTCAATTTATCAGCCCCTAGAGCAGGCGCCTTCACTGTCCATCTGAGCTGGGGTGTATGTTCTCCATTCAGGGGATCATTTAGGTCGGTCTGGGGGCTTGTGCATGGTAGATCCACTGTGACCCCAACAGGCGTCAGTGATGGAAAAGATGGGCTCCAGGCCCAAGCTCAGGCTGAGGGTGGATCCCCCGGAGACAGCATCACCAGAGAAGCCATGCCAGTGAGGGTGCCCAGCGCCTCAGGGCACTCCCACCAAGCCTGGCGGCCTGCCTTCGGGTAGAAGGAGGGAAGCAACCCCAAAGTTACCCTCTGACCACACCCGTGCATGGTACGTGCAGACATGCACTCACGCAGACACACACACAAAGTAAATGTAAAACATTCTTTTTAAAAAGGGAAGCCGTACTTTGCAGCTACAGTGTTGGCCGTTGCTTCTGAGGAAAGTAAAAATTTTTGCTTCTTCAAGATGCCTGCAGAGCACTAGACTTTGTAGCTGCACTGTTTTCGTGGCGGGAGGTGGGGGGGTGTACCATGTGGCTCAGTCTGTTCAGGATACTAAAAATCGACTTTAGACCGTGTAACTGGAAACAGCAACTGCTCCTTGTAGTCCTAGAGGCCGGGATTCGCGATTCTGCCGTCAGAGGCCGTGAGTGCCCGGGTCCACTGGGCTCCATAAATGGTGCCTGGAGCTGACTCAGATGCTGCGTGTGGCTGCACAGTCCCTCTCGGCCTGATTTATGAGGGCGCTGACCCTGTTCATGAAGGCTTCCCTCATTACTTAATCACCTCCTAAAAGCGGTGTCCCCAGACCCTTCTGTCAGTATGCCACATCGGTCTCAAATGGGACAAGTCTCAACAGAGGACATCACTGGGTGTCCAGCTCATCCCCTGGTGGCACTGTTCCTGCGAGTATGCGTGCTTTTGAGTTTTTGTCAATCTGTGTTTGGCACTGACTGAAGTAGAGTTGCTAAGTCAGGGATGTGCAGGGCCAGGGGCAGAGCCCCGCTGGTAGAGGCCTTGTCCAGCACAGCCATCAGCCAGGCACGGTGGCACATGCCTTTAATCTGGGCACTCAGGAGGTAGAGCTGGAGGTTCCAGGTCATCTGCAGCCAGAGTGAGTTCGTTTGTGACAGTAAGACAGCCCTCGGTCTCTGGGGCCTCCTTGTGAGTCTCAGGGGCTTGGAGGCACACCCGCACCCCACTTAGTTTCTTTTTGATATCACGGGACTCGGGGTAACCATGGGCGTCAGCGTGGGCTGGAGCTGTGATGTGATGGCAGCCTTTGAGGGTGAGGACTCACGAGGGCTCGCGGCTCTCTTGCAGAAGAAGCTCCCTGAGCAAGACATTGCACAGGGGTCCTACATCGCCCTGCCCCTGACGCTGCTGCTCCTGTTGGCCGGCTACAACCACGACAAGGTAGGGAAGCCGAGGCCTCCTGGGAAGGCAGGGGTCAGGAGACAGAGCGCAGGAGGGTGCCCGGGTCACAGAAGCTACAGAAGGCTAAGGTTGGAGGGGACCAGGCGGCTGCCCTAGGCTTTCTACACCTCCCTCCAGGAGTATTAACTCCAGTGCCGTCATTTCTGATGCTTAGGGAGGTGTGGCCTGGAGAGAGTTACCCGCTCTGTGTGAAACCTCCCTGCCAGTCCTCTGTGCGCAGAGCCAACCTGATGCCCACGGTCTCTCTCTTCTAGCTCCTTCCTTTGCTGCTGCAGCTGACGAGTCGTCTTCAGGGAGTCCGAGCGCTTGGCCAGGCGGCCTCCGACAGCAGCGGCCCAGACGACATGAAGAGACAAACCAAGAAACAGAAGACCAGGCGCACGTGAGGAGGAAGGAGGCCCTGTCCCCCGCGGATGGCATGGCCAGGGCTGCCACCTGCCTGGGAACAGAGGCACATACATATTTGCTTACTTCAGGCAGGCCCCCGGGCCCTGGGCCCCCTCTGTTGGTGTCCTGCCTGCCTGTCCTGTGTAGCCCTGTGGTGCAATGCGACGAATGGACCCTCCTGTCACCCTGCTGAACACAATTTATTTTCTGAGTTGGAGATAATTTATTATTATTATTTTTTTTTGTCAGAGAAGTATTTAAGTCGAGCCGTTGCCATGCGAAAGTAATCCTAATCTTCCACATTCGTTTGCAAGAAGAGTTCAGTAAACATGGTCTCTGTCTGCCAAGAACCTTCTGGACTCTCCCCAAACTTCCTGTGCACTCGAGGCCCCTGCCAGACACTGCAGCACATTTGTCTGTGCCCACCAGAAGGGTCTGTCAAGAGCGGAAATGAATAAAGTCACCCACTTCATTCGTCTCAGATCCAGTTCTTCAGGGGCCTGGCATAGTGTGGGGTGCAGACAGAGCGGGTGCGCCTTCAGCCCCAGTGTTGGAGGCCGAGGCCATGGGGATGTAGCATGGTCAGCTTGTGGCTGCTCTCATGCTCACTGTGGTCCTCAGGACAGATGTCCTGTGTCCTAGAGATGCCAGGAAGACTTTGTCGTGCTGAACTTGAAAAGTACTTTTTCTTCTTGGAGTGTTTCTGGTGTGTGTTTGTGGTGTCTATGGTCTATCTGTTTGTGTGTGTGTGTGTGTGTCTGTCTGTCTGTCGGCATGTCTGTCTGTGGGTGTTTGGGTATGCATGCTGGCCACTTGACACAGACCACCGTGTGGGCCTGCTTGCTGCGCAGTGACAGTGAACCGCATGAGCCTCTGGGACAGACAAGACATACTCCATATATACTATGTTTCTGACTCACTCCAAGTGGACACTACACGGAACGTCCTCCTTAAATGTTGGCGGGGCTTTTAATGACAGTGTAAAGGTTAAAAGCTTGTGAGAGGCAGTCAGATCAGTTGGCTCTGTCCGGCTGTGGCCATTAGGGGCAGCTTCGCTATGTCGCTCTCTGGCTCTCCTTGGTGTTGGCTCAGCTTCTTTCCCAGTCCCTTTGGAATTACTGCGTGTCCTGTTCTGTCCGATGTCCTGCATTTGCTGGAGGGATGGGGACAGCACCAGTGTCCCATGGTAGGTGAACTTTTCTGTCAGCTGGGCTGCGAATGGTTCTGTGACACGCCATCCAGAGTCGCTGAAGTGTCTAGTGTGTGAGGCCCCGAGAGGGCCAGAGGGTGCAGCTCAGCTGGTAGAGTGCTTATCTCGAATTCACAAGGCTGAGTTCCATCCCCACCACTGCCCCCCCAAAGCCAGGTGGGCACTCCCTGTAACCCCAGTACTTAGGAGGTGGAGGCAGGAAGATCAGAAACCCAGGGCTGTTCTCAGCTACACGATGAGATTGAGGCCAGCTCGGGCTACATGAGAAAATGGCACAGAAACAGCCCTAACACCTGAATAAGGAAGGACACCTCAGAAAGCTCCCATCCGGAGCCCTTCTGGTCTTTCCTGTTTGTGATTTTTGTCTTCCAACCAGCAAGCTGTGCAAAGTCCCTTCCTGGGGTAAAGTGGGGTGAGGCAGGGCTGGGCGGGGTGAGGCGGGGTGGGGCAGGGGGAAGGGAAGACTGGAGGGAAGGAGCAGACCTTGTGCCTTACTCTGAGGACCTAATTCTTAGGAGGGAACACATGAAATAGGCACTGTTCCCTTCCTGGATTTGCGTTCCCCCTCCCGCCCAGGGAATGGTGCCGCCTACAGTGGACGGACCTTCTCACTTCAGTTAACATTCAGGATCCCCGCAGGCCTGCTCATTCTAACTTCTGTAAAAGTTGACAACACCAACAAACACACTCCCTCTCTTAAAATTCTGACTTTTAAGAGATAATTCAAGATGGCAGCCGCTGCTAGCACCCTTGAGGCCCTCGGGCTGCTCAGAGGAGCCTGAGAGACCCATGGAGGTGGAGACAAGTGGCAAAGGATGAGAACGACAATAAAAGGCAGGCCTTAGGGGAAGATGTGTTTAAAAAGTGGTCTCATGGAACTGGAAGGTGAAAGGATGGCGGATGGAGCAGCATGCTCAGTGGAGCTGGAGATGTGGCAGTGGTGACACAGGTGGTGATGGACCAACGAGCCTGTCCTTGACCAGCAGGGTTGGTCCTCAGGCTGCCAGGGCGCTTGCACCACCACTGGACCCACCTTACCCTGTCACCACCTGCTAGGCCAGTGCTACCAGTAGCTCAACCCACAATGGAGCCACCCCTGCAGCTTCTGCTTCTGTAGGACAGGCCGTGGTGCTGCCTGAGGGCTACAAACACCAAGACTGTGTCCTGGGTGCCAAGGGCAGGTGGTGTAGTGTACAGCAGCCCCAAGCTCCCTGCACATGTTGCCTCTGAACAACAGGAATATAACCAAGATGAAGAATGGCTCATTTTCTTCGTTTTTGTTTTTGTTCTTGTTTTGTTGTTGTTGTTAGTGGTTTGTTTGTTTTGAGACAAGGTTTCTCTGTGTAGTCCTGGCTGCCCTGGACTCACTTTGTAGACCAGGCTGGCCTCAAACTCACAGACATCCATCTGCCTCTGCCTCCCAAGTGCTGGGATTAAAGGCCTGCCCCACCACCGCCCGGCCAGAAAGGACTCAGTCTTCTTTAAGGGGCTGGCTACTGGGAGTTTGACCATACTCTGATGAGTGTATGGGCAACACAGATTGGACTTGGTGCCTTTTCAGAGACAGACAGACAGACAGACAGACAGACAGACAGACAGACAGACAGACAGACAGAGAAATGGAGAAAAGGAGACACAGAGAAACAGACTCACACACAAAGGGTTTGGCAGCAGAGGTGACAGGGCCTGCTGATGGATTACATATGCGGGAGGCAGGAGGACCAGAGCTGTCTCAGAGTTTCAGTCCTGAACAACTGACTGCATGCTACTGACTAGGAGAAGGACAGAGAGCATGCAGAGCAGGTGCCCAGCAGTGGCTGGATGGAGATCTGTCAGGAGAGAGTTCTGTAACAGGGAAAGGGCAGGCTTGGATTCTGAGTCAGGAGTCAGCAGATGAAGAGATGAACCCGTGCTGACGCTGCCAGCTGTGGTTAGAGAGTTCCTACAGCTGGACACAGCGGCTACCAGGTCGTTAGTCACTGCCTGGGAGTCTGACTAACATGTCCAAGAAGACTCAGCCCTCAGGCTGAGGTAGCATTCGCTGCTTTATGATTCTTTCGTCTACCCTTCTCCGCCTATTTTCTTCCACCCTTTCAACACCCTAACACTAGATTAGTGAGGAAAGGAAAGAGATCCCCGAATAAAGTCAGGGGTCAGAAAGCGGGTGTCGTTATTGTTAGGCCACTTCCGGCTGATTAAGGGTTTTGAGCTCCTTGGAACAGTTTGACCTTTGCCATTAGGATATCTACTTTCTTCTTTCTGTTTCTTCTCTGTGCATCACTACTTAACAAACCACAACCAACAACAGCCAATGACTAACTAACAACCCGCCTCTCAGGGACTTAGCGTTTATAGACTCCCTAAAATGGCCCCAGAATTCCAAATGTCACACATTCTCAGAAACTATCTGCAGCTGGCAAACTCATGCCCCTGCTAGAGCACGAGGCAAATCACAGGCAGCTGCTGTGAAGCTGCCCCATATCCCACACCTGGGATTAAAACGAAAACATACAATTTCTGTGTTTTTTTTTAAAGAACCCACAGCATAGCAGGTGACAGCAGAAGGCTGTGAGCTGAGCACAGGTCTCCCAGCAGGGCTCCAGAAGAAAACCTCTGTATCCCAGAGAAGACTTCTCAGGTGTCTGGGAGAGCAACCCAAGGGAGTTGATTTTGGTTCAAAGCTTCAGAGCTGTCCATGGTAGCCAGGAGACAGAGGAAAAGGAACTAAAAGGAGAGAGAAAGACGAAGATAAAAATGTCCAATCAAAGGCGATTTTGTGAAGAACAGTCTCAGAGAAAAGATGGAAGACAGAGAGACATGAGACTTAAAAGGGGGTGAGGGTACTCAGAGAAAGGAGACTGAGCTGCGTAATGGAAGTTTTGGTTTCTTTGTAAACTCAGCAGTGTTATGTAAATACGTTTTTGTTTTAATCCCAAGTGAGGGATTTCAGTTTGAGCTTTAGTCTGAGGGAGACTCAACTTTAGTGGAGTGAGGCTTTTGCCAGCTGATAAGGCCTTCCTCCTGGGGCAGGGAGAGGGCTGGATCTAGGGCTCTGAGAGATGTAAATAAGAGTTCAGAGAGAGCATGGGTGTGGTGTGTGCCATTGGCGTGTGGTGTGTAGCAGTTTGAAGAGCCCAGAGATGGAGAATGTGGCAGTTTGGAGCAGACAGATGGAGAGAAATGCTTCGGGGTGCAGCATTGTGAAGGAGATTGCTGGCAGCATCTGCTCTCCACAGAGACTGACCCTTTGGCCCTAACCAGCCAGGGAAAGTAAAAGGGTCCCCTCTCCCCATAACCTTCTCTCTCCTATGCAGGGTTGGGAGGTTGAGGCCTGAACACCTCAAATAAATAAGAGTTTAAAAAAAAAAAGAGTGCTACAGAGCTGGGTCAGCACAGTGTTCTTCAGTGACAAGTTCCTGAGAGGGAGGACCAAGGGATGGGAAATAAAAAAAAGAGGGCAGAAGAGCTTGGAATTCTGAGGGCTCGCACAAGCTGAGGCCCATGCAGTGCTGGGCAGTACTGGGAGAGAGAGGGCACATGTCTTCCCTTGGCCTGCCCAGGCTGTGGGCATTTGAGTTGCAGGAGGGCAGTGCTGGGAGGGCAGTGCTGGGAGGGCAGTGCTGAGGAGGGCAGTGCTGGGGAGGGCAGTGCTGAGGAGGGCAGTGCTGGGGAGGGCAGTGCTGGGAGGGCAGTGCTGGGAGGGCAGTGCTGGGAGGGCAGTGCTGGGAGGGCAGTGCTGGGAGGGCAGTGTTGGGGAGGGCAGTGTTGGGGAGGGCAGTGCTGGGAGGGCAGTGCTGGGAGGGCAGTGTTGGGGAGGGCAGTGTTGGGGAGGGCAGTGCTGGGGAGGGCAGTTCTGGGGAGGGCAGTGCTGGGGAGGGCAGTGTTGGGGAGGGCAGTGTTGGGGAGGGCAGTGCTGGGAGGGCAGTGCTGGGGAGGGCAGTGCTGGGGAGGGGAGGTCTGGGGAGGGCAGTGCTGGGGAGGGCAGTGCTGGGGAGGGGAGGGCTGGGGAGGGCAGTGCTGGGAGGGCAGTGCTGGGAGGGCAGTGCTGGGGAGGGCAGTGCTGGGGAGGGCAGTGCTGGGGAGGGCAGTGCTGGGGAGGGCAGTGCTGGGGAGGGCAGTGCTGGGGAGGGCAGTGCTGGGAGGGCAGTGCTGGGAGGGCAGTGTTGGGAGGGCAGTGTTGGGGAGGGCAGTGCTGGGGAGGGCAGTGCTGGGGAGGGCAGTGCTGGGAGGGCAGTGCTGGGAGGGCAGTGTTGGGAGGGCAGTGCTGGGGAGGGCAGTGCTGAGGAGGGCAGTGCTGGGGAGGGCAGTGCTGGGGAGGGCAGTGCTGGGGAGGGCAGTGCTGGGGAGGGCAGTGCTGAGGAGGGCAGTGCTGGGGAGGGCAGTACTGGGGAGGGCAGTGCTGGGGAGGGCAGTGTTGGGGAGGGCAGTGTTGGGGAGGGCAGTGCTGGGAGGGCAGTGCTGGGGAGGGCAGTGCTGGGAGGGCAGTGCTGGGGAGGGCAGTGCTGGGGAGGGGAGGTCTGGGGAGGGCAGTGCTGGGGAGGGCAGTGCTGGGGAGGGGAGGGCTGGGGAGGGCAGTGCTGGGGAGGGCAGTGCTGGGGAGGGGAGGGCTGGGGAGGGCAGTGCTGGGGAGGGCAGTGCTGGGGAGGGGAGGGCTGGGGAGGGCAGTGCTGGGGAGGGGAGGGCTGGGGAGGGCAGTGTTGGGGAGGGCAGTGTTGGGGAGGGCAGTGCTGGGAGGGCAGTGCTGGGGAGGGCAGTGCTGGGGAGGGGAGGTCTGGGGAGGGCAGTGCTGGGGAGGGCAGTGCTGGGGAGGGGAGGGCTGGGGAGGGCAGTGCTGGGGAGGGCAGTGCTGGGGAGGGGAGGGCTGGGGAGGGCAGTGTTGGGGAGGGCAGTGCTGGGAGGGCAGTGCTGAGGAGGGCAGTGCTGGGGAGGGCAGTGCTGAGGAGGGCAGTGCTGGGGAGGGCAGTGCTGGGGAGGGCAGTGCTGGGAGGGCAGTGCTGGGAGGGCAGTGTTGGGGAGGGCAGTGTTGGGGAGGGCAGTGCTGGGAGGGCAGTGCTGGGAGGGCAGTGTTGGGGAGGGCAGTGTTGGGGAGGGCAGTGCTGGGGAGGGCAGTGCTGAGGAGGGCAGTGCTGTGGAGGGCAGTGCTGGGAGGGCAGTGCTGGGAGGGCAGTGCTGGGGAGGGCAGTGCTGGGAGGGCAGTGCTGGGGAGGGCAGTGTTGGGGAGGGCAGTGCTGGGGAGGGCAGTGCTGGGAGGGCAGTGCTGGGGAGGGCAGTGCTGAGGAGGGCAGTGCTGGGGAGGGCAGTGCTGGGAGGGCAGTGCTGAGGAGGGCAGTGCTGGGAGGGCAGTGCTGGGAGGGCAGTGCTGGGGAGGGCAGTGCTGGGGAGGGCAGTGCTGGGGAGGGCAGTGCTGGGGAGGGCAGTGCTGGGGAGGGCAGTGCTGGGAGGGCAGTGCTGGGAGGGCAGTGTTGGGAGGGCAGTGTTGGGAGGGCAGTGCTGGGGAGGGCAGTGCTGGGGAGGGCAGTTCTGGGAGGGCAGTGCTGGGAGGGCAGTGTTGGGAGGGCAGTGCTGGGGAGGGCAGTGCTGAGGAGGGCAGTGCTGGGGAGGGCAGTGCTGGGGAGGGCAGTTCTGGGGAGGGCAGTGCTGGGGAGGGCAGTGTTGGGGAGGGCAGTGTTGGGGAGGGCAGTGCTGGGAGGGCAGTGCTGGGGAGGGCAGTGCTGGGGAGGGGAGGTCTGGGGAGGGCAGTGCTGGGGAGGGCAGTGCTGGGGAGGGGAGGGCTGGGGAGGGCAGTGCTGGGGAGGGCAGTGCTGGGAAGGGCAGTGCTGGGGAGGGCAGTGCTGGGGAGGGGAGGGCTGGGGAGGGCAGTGTTGGGGAGGGCAGTGCTGGGAGGGCAGTGCTGGGGAGGGCAGTGCTGGGGAGGGCAGTGTTGGGGAGGGCAGTGTTGGGGAGGGCAGTGTTGGGGAGGGCAGTGCTGGGAGGGCAGTGCTGGGGAGGGCAGTGCTGGGGAGGGCAGTGCTGGGAGGGCAGTGCTGGGGAGGGCAGTGCTGAGGAGGGCAGTGCTGAGGAGGGCAGTGTTGGGGAGGGCAGTGCTGGGGAGGGCAGTGCTGAGGAGGGCAGTGCTGGGGAGGGCAGTGCTGGGAGGGCAGTGCTGAGGAGGGCAGTGCTGGGAGGGCAGTGCTGGGAGGGCAGTGCTGGGGAGGGCAGTGTTGGGGAGGGCAGTGTTGGGGAGGGCAGTGCTGGGAGGGCAGTGCTGGGGAGGGCAGTGCTGGGAGGGCAGTGCTGGGGAGGGCAGTGTTGGGGAGGGCAGTGTTGGGGAGGGCAGTGCTGGGAGGGCAGTGCTGGGGAGGGCAGTGCTGGGAGGGCAGTGCTGGGGAGGGCAGTGCTGGGGAGGGGAGGTCTGGGGAGGGCAGTGCTGGGGAGGGCAGTGCTGGGGAGGGGAGGGCTGGGGAGGGCAGTGCTGGGGAGGGCAGTGCTGGGGAGGGGAGGGCTGGGGAGGGCAGTGCTGGGGAGGGCAGTGCTGGGGAGGGGAGGGCTGGGGAGGGCAGTGCTGGGGAGGGGAGGGCTGGGGAGGGCAGTGTTGGGGAGGGCAGTGTTGGGGAGGGCAGTGTTGGGGAGGGCAGTGCTGGGAGGGCAGTGCTGGGGAGGGCAGTGCTGGGGAGGGGAGGTCTGGGGAGGGCAGTGCTGGGGAGGGCAGTGCTGGGGAGGGGAGGGCTGGGGAGGGCAGTGCTGGGGAGGGCAGTGCTGGGGAGGGGAGGGCTGGGGAGGGCAGTGTTGGGGAGGGCAGTGCTGGGAGGGCAGTGCTGAGGAGGGCAGTGCTGGGGAGGGCAGTGCTGAGGAGGGCAGTGCTGGGGAGGGCAGTGCTGGGGAGGGCAGTGCTGGGAGGGCAGTGCTGGGAGGGCAGTGTTGGGGAGGGCAGTGTTGGGGAGGGCAGTGCTGGGAGGGCAGTGCTGGGAGGGCAGTGTTGGGGAGGGCAGTGTTGGGGAGGGCAGTGCTGGGGAGGGCAGTGCTGAGGAGGGCAGTGCTGTGGAGGGCAGTGCTGGGAGGGCAGTGCTGGGAGGGCAGTGCTGGGGAGGGCAGTGCTGGGAGGGCAGTGCTGGGGAGGGCAGTGTTGGGGAGGGCAGTGCTGGGGAGGGCAGTGCTGGGAGGGCAGTGCTGGGGAGGGCAGTGCTGAGGAGGGCAGTGCTGGGGAGGGCAGTGCTGGGAGGGCAGTGCTGAGGAGGGCAGTGCTGGGAGGGCAGTGCTGGGAGGGCAGTGCTGGGGAGGGCAGTGCTGGGGAGGGCAGTGCTGGGGAGGGCAGTGCTGGGAGGGCAGTGCTGGGAGGGCAGTGCTGGGGAGGGCAGTGCTGGGAGGGCAGTGTTGGGGAGGGCAGTGTTGGGGAGGGCAGTGCTGGGAGGGCAGTGCTGGGGAGGGCAGTGCTGGGAGGGCAGTGCTGGGGAGGGCAGTGCTGGGGAGGGGAGGTCTGGGGAGGGCAGTGCTGGGGAGGGCAGTGCTGGGGAGGGGAGGGCTGGGGAGGGCAGTGCTGGGGAGGGCAGTGCTGGGGAGGGGAGGGCTGGGGAGGGCAGTGCTGGGGAGGGCAGTGCTGGGGAGGGGAGGGCTGGGGAGGGCAGTGCTGGGGAGGGGAGGGCTGGGGAGGGCAGTGTTGGGGAGGGCAGTGTTGGGGAGGGCAGTGTTGGGGAGGGCAGTGCTGGGAGGGCAGTGCTGGGGAGGGCAGTGTTGGGGAGGGCAGTGTTGGGGAGGGCAGTGCTGGGAGGGCAGTGCTGGGGAGGGCAGTGCTGGGAGGGCAGTGCTGGGGAGGGCAGTGCTGGGGAGGGGAGGTCTGGGGAGGGCAGTGCTGGGAGGGCAGTGCTGGGGAGGGGAGGGCTGGGGAGGGCAGTGCTGGGGAGGGCAGTGCTGGGGAGTGGAGGGCTGGGGAGGGCAGTGCTGGGGAGGGCAGTGCTGGGGAGGGGAGGGCTGGGGAGGGCAGTGCTGGGGAGGGGAGGGCTGGGGAGGGCAGTGTTGGGGAGGGCAGTGTTGGGGAGGGCAGTGTTGGGGAGGGCAGTGCTGGGAGGGCAGTGCTGGGGAGGGCAGTGCTGGGGAGGGGAGGTCTGGGGAGGGCAGTGCTGGGGAGGGCAGTGCTGGGGAGGGCAGTGCTGGGGAGGGCAGTGCTGGGGAGGGCAGTGCTGGGGAGGGCAGTGCTGGGAGGGCAGTGCTGGGAGGGCAGTGTTGGGAGGGCAGTGTTGGGGAGGGCAGTGCTGGGGAGGGCAGTGCTGGGGAGGGCAGCGCTGGGAGGGCAGTGCTGGGAGGGCAGTGTTGGGAGGGCAGTGCTGGGGAGGGCAGTGCTGAGGAGGGCAGTGCTGGGGAGGGCAGTGCTGGGGAGGGCAGTGCTGGGGAGGGCAGTGCTGGGGAGGGCAGTGCTGAGGAGGGCAGTGCTGGGGAGGGCAGTACTGGGGAGGGCAGTGCTGGGGAGGGCAGTGTTGGGGAGGGCAGTGTTGGGGAGGGCAGTGTTGGGGAGGGCAGTGCTGGGAGGGCAGTGCTGGGGAGGGCAGTGCTGGGAGGGCAGTGCTGGGGAGGGCAGTGCTGGGGAGGGGAGGTCTGGGGAGGGCAGTGCTGGGGAGGGCAGTGCTGGGGAGGGGAGGGCTGGGGAGGGCAGTGCTGGGGAGGGCAGTGCTGGGGAGGGGAGGGCTGGGGAGGGCAGTGCTGGGGAGGGCAGTGCTGGGGAGGGGAGGGCTGGGGAGGGCAGTGCTGGGGAGGGGAGGGCTGGGGAGGGCAGTGTTGGGGAGGGCAGTGTTGGGGAGGGCAGTGTTGGGGAGGGCAGTGCTGGGAGGGCAGTGCTGGGGAGGGCAGTGCTGGGGAGGGCAGTGCTGGGGAGGGCAGTGCTGGGGAGGGCAGTGCTGGGGAGGGCAGTGCTGGGGAGGGCAGTGCTGGGGAGGGCAGTGCTGGGAGGGCAGTGCTGGGAGGGCAGTGTTGGGAGGGCAGTGTTGGGGAGGGCAGTGCTGGGGAGGGCAGCGCTGGGAGGGCAGTGCTGGGAGGGCAGTGTTGGGAGGGCAGTGCTGGGGAGGGCAGTGCTGAGGAGGGCAGTGCTGGGGAGGGCAGTGCTGGGGAGGGCAGTGCTGGGGAGGGCAGTGCTGGGGAGGGCAGTGCTGAGGAGGGCAGTGCTGGGGAGGGCAGTACTGGGGAGGGCAGTGCTGGGGAGGGCAGTGTTGGGGAGGGCAGTGTTGGGGAGGGCAGTGTTGGGGAGGGCAGTGCTGGGAGGGCAGTGCTGGGGAGGGCAGTGCTGGGAGGGCAGTGCTGGGGAGGGCAGTGCTGGGGAGGGGAGGTCTGGGGAGGGCAGTGCGGGGGAGGGCAGTGCTGGGGAGGGGAGGGCTGGGGAGGGCAGTGCTGGGGAGGGCAGTGCTGGGGAGGGGAGGGCTGGGGAGGGCAGTGCTGGGGAGGGCAGTGCTGGGGAGGGGAGGGCTGGGGAGGGCAGTGCTGGGGAGGGGAGGGCTGGGGAGGGCAGTGTTGGGGAGGGCAGTGTTGGGGAGGGCAGTGTTGGGGAGGGCAGTGCTGGGAGGGCAGTGCTGGGGAGGGCAGTGTTGGGGAGGGCAGTGTTGGGGAGGGCAGTGCTGGGAGGGCAGTGCTGGGGAGGGCAGTGCTGGGAGGGCAGTGCTGGGGAGGGCAGTGCTGGGGAGGGGAGGTCTGGGGAGGGCAGTGCTGGGGAGGGCAGTGCTGGGGAGGGGAGGGCTGGGGAGGGCAGTGCTGGGGAGGGCAGTGCTGGGGAGGGGAGGGCTGGGGAGGGCAGTGCTGGGGAGGGCAGTGCTGGGGAGGGGAGGGCTGGGGAGGGCAGTGCTGGGGAGGGGAGGGCTGGGGAGGGCAGTGTTGGGGAGGGCAGTGTTGGGGAGGGCAGTGTTGGGGAGGGCAGTGCTGGGAGGGCAGTGCTGGGGAGGGCAGTGCTGGGGAGGGGAGGTCTGGGGAGGGCAGTGCTGGGGAGGGCAGTGCTGGGGAGGGGAGGGCTGGGGAGGGCAGTGCTGGGGAGGGCAGTGCTGGGGAGGGGAGGGCTGGGGAGGGCAGTGTTGGGGAGGGCAGTGCTGGGAGGGCAGTGCTGAGGAGGGCAGTGCTGGGGAGGGCAGTGCTGAGGAGGGCAGTGCTGGGGAGGGCAGTGCTGGGGAGGGCAGTGCTGGGAGGGCAGTGCTGGGAGGGCAGTGTTGGGGAGGGCAGTGTTGGGGAGGGCAGTGCTGGGAGGGCAGTGCTGGGAGGGCAGTGTTGGGGAGGGCAGTGTTGGGGAGGGCAGTGCTGGGGAGGGCAGTGCTGAGGAGGGCAGTGCTGTGGAGGGCAGTGCTGGGAGGGCAGTGCTGGGAGGGCAGTGCTGGGGAGGGCAGTGCTGGGAGGGCAGTGCTGGGGAGGGCAGTGTTGGGGAGGGCAGTGCTGGGGAGGGCAGTGCTGGGAGGGCAGTGCTGGGGAGGGCAGTGCTGAGGAGGGCAGTGCTGGGGAGGGCAGTGCTGGGAGGGCAGTGCTGAGGAGGGCAGTGCTGGGAGGGCAGTGCTGGGAGGGCAGTGCTGGGGAGGGCAGTGCTGGGGAGGGCAGTGCTGGGGAGGGCAGTGCTGGGGAGGGCAGTGCTGGGAGGGCAGTGCTGGGAGGGCAGTGTTGGGAGGGCAGTGTTGGGAGGGCAGTGCTGGGGAGGGCAGTGCTGGGGAGGGCAGTTCTGGGAGGGCAGTGCTGGGAGGGCAGTGTTGGGAGGGCAGTGCTGGGGAGGGCAGTGCTGAGGAGGGCAGTGCTGGGGAGGGCAGTGCTGGGGAGGGCAGTTCTGGGGAGGGCAGTGCTGGGGAGGGCAGTGTTGGGGAGGGCAGTGTTGGGGAGGGCAGTGCTGGGAGGGCAGTGCTGGGGAGGGCAGTGCTGGGGAGGGGAGGTCTGGGGAGGGCAGTGCTGGGGAGGGCAGTGCTGGGGAGGGGAGGGCTGGGGAGGGCAGTGCTGGGGAGGGCAGTGCTGGGGAGGGCAGTGCTGGGGAGGGCAGTGCTGGGGAGGGGAGGGCTGGGGAGGGCAGTGTTGGGGAGGGCAGTGCTGGGAGGGCAGTGCTGGGGAGGGCAGTGCTGGGGAGGGCAGTGCTGGGGAGGGCAGTGTTGGGGAGGGCAGTGTTGGGGAGGGCAGTGCTGGGAGGGCAGTGCTGGGGAGGGCAGTGCTGGGGAGGGCAGTGCTGGGAGGGCAGTGCTGGGGAGGGCAGTGCTGAGGAGGGCAGTGCTGAGGAGGGCAGTGTTGGGGAGGGCAGTGCTGGGGAGGGCAGTGCTGAGGAGGGCAGTGCTGGGGAGGGCAGTGCTGGGAGGGCAGTGCTGAGGAGGGCAGTGCTGGGAGGGCAGTGCCGGGAGGGCAGTGCTAGGGAGGGCAGTGCTGGGGAGGGCAGTGCTGGGGAGGGCAGTGCTGGGGAGGGCAGTGCTGGGGAGGGCAGTGCTGGGGAGGGCAGTGCTGGGGAGGGCAGTGCTGGGAGGGCAGTGCTGGGAGGGCAGTGTTGGGAGGGCAGTGTTGGGGAGGGCAGTGCTGGGGAGGGCAGTGCTGGGGAGGGCAGCGCTGGGAGGGCAGTGCTGGGAGGGCAGTGTTGGGAGGGCAGTGCTGGGGAGGGCAGTGCTGGGGAGGGCAGTGCTGGGGAGGGCAGTGCTGGGGAGGGCAGTGCTGGGGAGGGCAGTGCTGGGGAGGGCAGTGCTGAGGAGGGCAGTGCTGGGGAGGGCAGTACTGGGGAGGGCAGTGCTGGGGAGGGCAGTGTTGGGGAGGGCAGTGTTGGGGAGGGCAGTGTTGGGGAGGGCAGTGCTGGGAGGGCAGTGCTGGGGAGGGCAGTGCTGGGAGGGCAGTGCTGGGGAGGGCAGTGCTGGGGAGGGGAGGTCTGGGGAGGGCAGTGCTGGGGAGGGCAGTGCTGGGGAGGGGAGGGCTGGGGAGGGCAGTGCTGGGGAGGGCAGTGCTGGGGAGGGGAGGGCTGGGGAGGGCAGTGCTGGGGAGGGCAGTGCTGGGGAGGGGAGGGCTGGGGAGGGCAGTGCTGGGGAGGGGAGGGCTGGGGAGGGCAGTGTTGGGGAGGGCAGTGTTGGGGAGGGCAGTGTTGGGGAGGGCAGTGCTGGGAGGGCAGTGCTGGGGAGGGCAGTGCTGGGGAGGGGAGGTCTGGGGAGGGCAGTGCTGGGGAGGGCAGTGCTGGGGAGGGGAGGGCTGGGGAGGGCAGTGCTGGGGAGGGCAGTGCTGGGGAGGGGAGGGCTGGGGAGGGCAGTGTTGGGGAGGGCAGTGCTGGGAGGGCAGTGCTGAGGAGGGCAGTGCTGGGGAGGGCAGTGCTGAGGAGGGCAGTGCTGGGGAGGGCAGTGCTGGGGAGGGCAGTGCTGGGAGGGCAGTGCTGGGAGGGCAGTGTTGGGGAGGGCAGTGTTGGGGAGGGCAGTGCTGGGAGGGCAGTGCTGGGAGGGCAGTGTTGGGGAGGGCAGTGTTGGGGAGGGCAGTGTTGGGGAGGGCAGTGCTGGGAGGGCAGTCCTGGGGAGGGCAGTGCTGGGGAGGGCAGTGCTGGGGAGGGGAGGGCTGGGGAGGGCAGTGCTGGGGAGGGCAGTGCTGGGGAGGGGAGGGCTGGGGAGGGCAGTGCTGGGGAGGGCAGTGCTGGGGAGGGGAGGGCTGGGGAGGGCAGTGTTGGGGAGGGCAGTGCTGGGAGGGCAGTGCTGGGGAGGGCAGTGCTGGGGAGGGCAGTGTTGGGGAGGGCAGTGTTGGGGAGGGCAGTGCTGGGAGGGCAGTGCTGGGGAGGGCAGTGCTGGGGAGGGGAGGTCTGGGGAGGGCAGTGCTGGGGAGGGCAGTGCTGGGGAGGGGAGGGCTGGGGAGGGCAGTGCTGGGGAGGGCAGTGCTGGGGAGGGGAGGGCTGGGGAGGGCAGTGTTGGGGAGGGCAGTGCTGAGAGGGCAGTGCTGGGGAGGGCAGTTCTGGGGAGGGGAGGTCTGGGGAGGGCAGTGCTGAGGAGGGCAGTGCTGGGGAGGGCAGTGCTGGGGAGGGCAGTGCTGGGGAGGGGAGGGCTGGGGAGGGCAGTGCTGGGGAGGGCAGTGCTGAGGAGGGCAGTGCTGTGGAGGGCAGTGCTGGGGAGGGGAGGGCTGGGGAGGGCAGTGCTGGGGAGGGCAGTGCTGGGGAGGGCAATGCTGGGGAGGGCAGTGCTGGGAGGGCAGTGCTGGGGAGGGGAGGTCTGGGGAGGGCAGTGCTGGGGAGGGCAGTGCTGGGTAGGGCAGTGCTGGGAAGGGCCGTGCTGGGGAGGGCAGTGCTGGGGAGGGCAGTGCTGGGGAGGGCAGTGCTGGGGAAGGAGGTCTGGGGAGGGCAGTGCTGGGGAGGGCAGTGCTGGGGAGGGCAGTGCTGGGGAGGGCAGTGCTGGGGAGGGCAGTGCTGGGAGGGCAGGGCTGGGGAGGGCAGTGCTGGGGAGGGCAGTGCTGGGAGGGCAGGGCTGGGGAGGGCAGTGCTGGGGAGGGCAGTGCTGGGAGGGCAGGGCTGGGGAGGGGAGGGCTGGGAGGGCAGTGCTGGGAGGGCAGTGCTGGGGAGGGCAGTGCTGGGGAGGGCAGTGCTGGGGAGGGCAGTGCTGGGAGGGCAGGGCTGGGGAGGGCAGTGCTGGGGAGGGCGGTGCTGGGGAGAGGAGTGCTTGGGAGGGCTACTAGATGCAGCCTGAAGTGCTGTGTCCTTTTTCCCCACCATTCTCCAACTGCAGGACAGTTTCTATCAGGAGCAGTGGCACAAGTGGGCGGGCAGGTGTGGGGACAGTACAAGGCCTGTGGGCAAGGGGCACGCCCATTGGTGAGGACTTGGGGATGAGAGCTCTCCCAGCACAATGAAGCAACGCTAGCTCCAGGAGCAAAAGTCCGTGCCCATAAGTGACAAGAGGAGCCTTGTCACTTAGAGGAAGAGAAAGACGTCACCTTTATATGTTAACTCCGTGGGCAGATGATGTGGTTACTGTGGTTGGCACCGGCGGTCTAACCTGGTAGTTGTTTTGGAAAATCAGAAGGAGCGGAGGAAGGAAAGAGGAGGAGAAAAGGAAAAGAGAAGGAAGTGAGCAGGAACTCTTGTTATAATAATTTATGGAAGCAAACTTTTACACTGGCTAGTTTACCTTTTACACAAACTGAATGCTAAGTACCATTATTTAAGGCTCTATTACATTTATGCATGAATACTATAAAGACTGAGCCAAAAACAAAACAAAACAAACAAACAAAAAAACCTGAAAAAGCCTTGTTTCAGCAAAAGGAAGGAAACTGGTGACTCACACAGTCCAATCCTAGCCTATTAGGGAGCCTGAGGCCAGCGGATCAATTAAGCTTAGGAGATTGATATTAGCATGGGGAATAGTACACACACACACACACACACACACACACACACACAGAGAGAGAGAGAGAGAGAGAGAGAGAGGAGAGAGAGAGAGAGAGAGAGGCGGATTAAGTGAAAATATTAGAGTGATGCACTAGCTGGTTTTGTCACATGCTGGAGTCATCAGAGAGGAAGGAGCCGCAGCTGAGGACAGGCCTCCATGAGGTTCAGCTATAGGGCAATTTTCTCAGTGATTGATGGGTGTGGGGGCGGTCAGCCCGTTGTGAGTGGGGCCATCCCTGGGCTAGCGGTCTTGGGTTCTGTAAGAAAACAGACTAAGCCAGGGGTGGTGGTGCACACTTTTAATCTGAACAATTGGAGGCAGAGCCAGGTGGATCTCTGTGAGTTTGAGTCCAGCTTGGTTTACAAAGAGAGTTCTAGGACAGAGGACAGCCAAGGCTATGACACAGAGAACGCCCATCTCAAAATCAAAAAACAAACAAACAACAACAACAACAACAACAACAAAAGAGAGGCTGAGCAAGCCATGAGGAGCAGGCCAGCAGCAGCACCCTCCATGGCCTCTGCATCAGCTCCTGCCTCCCGGTTCCTGCCCTGATTGATTCCTGTCCTGACTCCCTTTGGTGATGAAGAACAATATAGAAATGTAAGCCAAATATACCATTTTCTTCCCAACTTGCTTTTGGGCCGTGGTGTGTGGTTACAGCAATAGCAACCCTAACTAAGACAAATAAATTATGTTTGATTGTGGCATCTCCCTATAGGAAAGCTTAAAATGTTGGGTCGGGGATCGAGACAGGGTGTCTCTGTGTAGCCCTGGCTGACCTGGACTCGCTTTGTAGACCAGGCTGGCCTCGAACTCACAGCGATCCACCTGCCTCTGCCTCCGGAGTGCTGGGATTAAAGGCATGTGCCACCATGCCCAGCAAGGTGGTTGTCTTAAGAATTGTTGGGAAGCAATGGGGCTGTATCAGACATTTTGACCAGATGGCTTGTGACCATGTAAGTTGCTTCTCAAGGTCTTCTCTGCCTGCCTTGGTTAAGTAACTGGACTCCAGTAATATGCAGGGTTGTTTTATCTGCCCTTCTTGGAAATTGTGTCAGGAGTTTTCCACATTTAGGCTGTGAGTTATGGTTTTGTAAAACTGAAGCAAATTCAACAAATACTGAATACATGTCTGGTCTAACGCTAACACAGCCCATACGGATGAAAATTAAGATCGTGGGAATTTAGAACCACAAGTGACGTCTCAGAGAGTATCAGGGAAAGCGTCCATCATCTGGCTTGTCCGCTGAGAGTCCAGGAGTCATTTCTGGGCGCTATGGAGACGGCTCAGTATGTAAAAGCCCTTGCAGCCGAGCCTGGCGTCTTCCTAAGTTTGATCGCCGCCACCTGTGTGGCCAAAGGAGGCCACCAACTCCTGCAACTTCGCGTTTGGCTTTCACACAAATGTCCATTAATAAATGTGAAATTCATCTCTGCCTCCTTGTGGAGCTACAGCTGCCATACTTGCAGTTCCACCCACCGCCCCATGGTGGCGCCCCTGTTTTCTGTTAGTTTTCTCTGTTCTCCCAAGGTACTTAGTGTTAATATCATTGTGTGTATGTGGCTTGTGGTGTGTGAGTGTGGCTTGTGGTGTGTCGTCAGTGTGGTTTGTGGTGTGTGAGTGTGGTGTATGTGTGTGTAGGCAAAGGTCCATTTCCGCTGCCTTCTCCAGTCACTTTCTGCCTTATGTCTTGAGACCTGCAGCTCACTTATTTGGCCACACTAGGTGGCCCAGGAGTCGTCTCCGCCTCCCTAGCGTTGGGATGACAGGTATGCAGCGTGTCTGGGCTGTTATGTGGGTGCTTGGGATACAAACTTTTGATTATGTGGCAACCAGTTTACTGACAGCCATCTCCCACCCCCCATTTCCCCAACCATCATCTCTCCGCCCCCCCCCCCCCATCTGTATAACCTTTCCTTGTGCTTTCTATGTGGTTCTTGATAGGAAACACTCAGACTCAACGTGTAAGCCAGGTTGGCAGCAATTCTTCTGTCTCTTCTGGGATTACAGATGTGTACCTCCAAGCCTGGTCTTTAGGACTTTTTTTTTTTTTTGCCATGTTGGTTTGTGCAAGTTGAAATGAAATCACAAGAAGACAATTAGGACACCTTTCTTTTCTCTTTCTCTTTCTTTCTCTTTTCCTTTTTTGTTTTGTTTTGTTTTTGTTTTTGTTTTTTGAGACATTGTTTCTCTATGTAGCCTTGGCTGTCCTGGACTAGCTTTGTAGACCAGACTGGCCTGGAACTCACAGTGATCTGCCTACCTCTGCCTCCCGAGTGCTGGGATTAAAGTCATGCACCACCATGCTTGGCTTAAAACACATTTCAAACCAGTAGTTATTAATTGTGGGCTTTAATTCCAGTGTCTTTGGATATCCTTTGTGTGTCTCTGCAGACAAATGATAAACTAATGTGTGTTAAAGTTGTGTCTTTTTCCTTTCTTTCTCTCCCTCTCCCCCTGGACAAGACAGGATTTCTCTGTGTACCTCTGGCTGTCCTGGACTCTCTTTGTAGACCAGGCTGTCCTCGAACTCGCAGACATCCATCTGCCTCTGCCTCCCAAGTGCTGGAACTGCCCAGAGTATCCTATTTTCTTCTTCTTCTTCTTCTTCTTCTTCTTCTTCTTCTTCTTCTTCTTCTTCTTCTTCTTTGGTTTTTTTTCCCCCAAGACAGGGTTTCTCTGTGTTAGCCTTGGCTGTCCTAGACTCACTTTGTAGACCAGGCTGGCCTCGAACTCACAGTGATCCACCTGCCTCTGCCTCCCGAGTGCTGGGATTAAAGGCGTGTGCCACCACGCCCAGCTGAGTATCCTATTTTCTAAGGCTGGTGTCTACAAAATGATTTTTTAAGTGTTTGGAAGACGGAAAGGTCAAGTGTCAGTTTTTTTGGGTTTTGTTGTTGTTGTTTTGGTTTTAATGTAGTGAAGGGTCAAAAAGGTGCCTCTGTAGGTAAAGACACTTGCTGCCACGCCTTACGGCCTGAGTTCAATCCCCATAACACATGTGGTGGGGTTTCAGAAAAAACTTTGAAATACATTGAGTTTAGCCAGGTGGTGCACTCCTTTAATCCTAGCACTTTGGAGGCATAGACAGGAGGATCTCTGAGTTCGAGGCCAGCCTGGTCTACAGAAACAGAGTTCCAGGACAGCCAGGGCTACACAGGGAAACCCTGTCTAGAAAAAACAACACAGAATGGAACAAACACAAATGTGGACTTTGAGCTCTGTGGTAGAGGCTGGAGAGATGGCTCAGTGGTTCAGAAGCCCTTGCTGTTCTTGCAGAGGACCTAGGTTCAGTTCCCAGAACCCACATCAGGCTGCTCACGGCTGTTTGCAGCTTCCATTCCAGCGGCTGACACCCTGCTCTGGCTCCCGCGGTCACCTGCACACACACATCAAATAATAACACACCTGTGTTAAACTGGGATCAGGCTAATGAAATTATTTTTAATATTTTCTTTTGTATGCATGTTTGTTTTGTATGTATGTATGTATGTAATATTTTGCTTGTGTGTACGCACGTATGGCATGCATGTGAGAGGTCAGAGGACAACTGTCTGAACTTTCTTTTCTCCTTCTACCACGTGGGTTCTGGGTCTTAGCTTGGTGGCAAGCACCCTAACCCACTCAGCCATATCACCATCTCTATGTTAGTTGTTTTAAGGTAGTGGTAAGTATAAAGAAAAAATTTAGGTTAAGAATTTGTTAATTCGACCAGCTGGGCGTGGTGGCGCACGCCTTTAATCCCAGCACTCGGGAGGCAGAGGTAGGCGGATCGCTGTGATTTCGAGGCCAGCCTGGTCTACAAAGTGAGTCCAGGATGGCCAAGGCTACACAGAAAGACCTTGTCTCGAAAAACCAAAAAAAAAAAAAAAAAAAAAAAAAAAAAAAAAAAGAATTTGTTAATTCAGGCCAAGTGGTGGTGGCGCACGCCTGTATTCCCAGCACTTAGGAGGGCAGAGGCAGGTGGATTGCTGTGAGTTCGAGGCCAGCCTGGTCTACAAAGAAAGTCCAGGACAGCCAAGGCTACACAGAGAAACCCTGTCTTGAAAAAAAGAAAGAAAGAAAAAGGAAAAAGAAAAAGAAAAACAGAACTTGTTAATTCTTTAATTTTTAAAATCTCATTTTGGCCAGCCTGGCTTCAGACTTCCTGTTTAGTGAAAGATGGCCTTGCGGCTCCTGCTTCCTCCTCTCATGTGGGATCTGAGGTGAGCGCCACCATACCTGGCTCCCGGCCAGCAGGCGCTCACACATACACATAAAAGTAAATAAAGTTACTTTATATCTTAAAGTATCTTTGAGGTGAGAACAAATGTTTACCCTTTGTTCTTGCCAGTGCAGTGCAACAGGAAGTGTGTGTTCTGGCCTTCAACTGTTCTTTCACCACTATTCCTGACAAATCATAAATCTGATACTTTTCTTTTACACTAACTTATAGCATGTATATAAATGCACACACTCTTGAGTACTATTCCCACTAAATGGGGACACAGTTATACTTCATTGTTATATTTAATCTCCATCTTTCCCTCTTGCTTTCTATTTAGGGCACAAGAATTGGTTTTTCAAAGGAAGAAATTAAGCCCAGAGTGAAGACCTGCTTCCCACAAACTTAATATTGTGCAGATTGTCTTACCTCTTGGGATCTCAGTGGCCTCATCTGTTGGGGGGGGGGGGGGAAGATAAAAACCCTCAGCCTCTCTGTGGGTAAGTGCCCAGTGAAGAGCTATCTTTTGTGACAAACAAGATCTCCAGACAAGAAAACCATAAAACAGACGTGATAGTGGCTTAAACACTACAGGTTTGTTTTCTCATTTGAAATAATTATCTTTAGCTGGGCACAGTAGCACATGCCTGTAATCCCAGTGCTCAGAGTAGTGGCAGAGGCAGGGGGATCTCTGTGAGTTCGAGGCCAGCCTGGTTTACAGAGGGAGTCCAGGACAGCTGGGGCTACACAGAGAAACCCTGTCTTGAGAAAAAAAACACAACCCCCCCAAAACCCTCTTTATGGTGTGGGCAAGTAAAGGCAGAGCTTCACTGTGTGGCCCAGGCTGGTCTAGAACTCACTGCAGGGTCCAGGCTGGTCTAGAACTTACTGTGGGGTCCAGGCTGGCCTTGAGCTGACAGCAATCCTCTTGCCTCTGCCTCTGTGTGATAGGAGTATAAGCATGCAGCACCGTATTTAGCTTAAAGTAATTCTTTGTTTGTTTGTTTGTTTTTGTTTTTTCGAGACAGGGTCTCTCTATGTAGCCTTGGCTGTCCTGGACTCACTTTGTAGACCAGGCTGGCCTCGAACTCACAGCGATCCACCTGCCTCTGCCTCCTGAGTTCTGGGATTAAAGGCGTGCACCACCACCACCCGGCTTAAAGTAATTCTTTAAAAGATTTATTTTTAGTTGAGGTGTGTGTGTATGTGTATGTTGGTTTGTGTGTGTATCTGTGTGTGTTTATGTGTATATTAGTGTGTGTGTCTGTCTGTCTGTCTATTTGTATGTTGGTTTGTGTGTGTGTATCTGTGTGTGTTTATGTGTATATTAGTATGTGTGTGTGTCTATGTATATGTTGGTGTGTGAGTCTGTGTGTGTGTCTCTGTGTTTCTGTGTGTCTGTGTGTGTATGTTGGTGTGTGTGCATGCTTGTGAACATGCATGCTCTCAGAGGCCAGCAGAATGCAATCCCATGGGACTGGAATCGCAGGTGATTGTGAGCCACCCAGCAAAGGTGTTGGGAGTGGAACTTGGGTCAAGAGCAGTGTGTGTCCTTAAGCACTGAACCATCCTTCCAGCCCCCAAAATAATTTTGTCTTTTAAATTTTAATTTTGTTTTATCCTATGTGTAAAATGCTTTGCCTGTTTGTGCACCGTGTATGTGCCTCTGAGGCCAGAAGAGAGCACCTGCCCCTCTGGAACTGGGCAGTTGTGAGCAGCCATGTGGGTGCCAGGAACTGAACTTGGGTTCTCTGGAAGAGCAGCCAGTGCTTTTAGGGCTGAATCTAAAATAAATCTTTTTTGTTTGTTTGTTTTTGTTATTTTTTAATTTTTAAAAATAATTTATTCAGCTTACATCCTAATTGTTATCCCTTCACTCGTATCTTCCTACTCCCCCTCTCTGTTCCCTATTCCCCTCCCTTGACCTGTGACAGAAGGGGACTTCCTCCCCCCCCCCCCCATATGACCACATCCTGGTAGCCTGCTTCCCCTTCCTCTGAGTGCCACCAGGCCTCCCCACCAAGGGGAAGTGGTCAAATAGGGGGCACCAGAGTTCATGTCAGAGTCAGTCAGTGTGGAGAATGCGCTGTCCGTGGGCTGGATCTGAACAGGGGGGGTCTCGGTTTTCTGCATGCATTGCCTAAAATAATTCTTGAAGACATAGTTTAGAGTGGGCAGAGTGACCTTGTAAAGTTGTCTGAGTCCTAACCTAGTCCTTGATCTGCTGCCCCAAAGATAAAAATCCAAGATGGCTGCCAGACCTCTACTGTCAGGGCGAGGTTCCCACAGCATGGCAAAGACAAAGGCGAATGCGTTTTGTTTCTCTGGAGACTCCCGGAACAAAAGCTCAGACTTCCAGGAAGCAGGCTGCCCTCAATGAACCTGGTTTGTGCTACCGAGATGGAAAGAACAGTTGGGTGTCAGGGGGGAAGCACAATGGAAGTCCTTAGGGCCTTGGTAGAGACATACACTGCTAAGGGATGGGGCAGAGCTTCCGGTCCGACCACTGCCTAGAGAAGGAAATTGTCTGTCTGTTCGTTGTGGGGTATTCACCAGCGCAGACTGCTGGGACATGGGCATAAGGCAGTGGAAAGTCTTTTATTAGCCGCCAGCAACTACACTGCATGTTCAGGATCCCAGTGCAGTCCTGGGCCTTTCTCAGGATGAGCTTTTAGGCACAAAACCATGTTCTGGGTTGACATATTTTGGTTAAAAATAAGTTAGCCAGAAGAGGGCCTACAGAAGCCAAAAAGCAAGGTGAGTCCATTTAGAGACTTTTCCATATGGCTCAGTTGTGCTAAGGTCTTGAGGAGTATCATATACTAAGTTGTATTTCTGACATTTTATTTTTTTTCTGACATTTTATTGAGCTGCTTCTTCTTCTTCCTTTCTTCCTTGCTTCCTCTATTATTATTATTATTATTATTATTATTATTATTATTATTATTATTATTATTATTATTATCTCATTTGTTTTTGAGACAGGATCTTGTGAGTTCCAAGCTGGTCTGGAACTCACAATATAGCCCAGGTCATTGAAGTAATCAAATCTCCTGACTGTGGAGTTGTGATTGTTATACCAAGATTACTCAGACCGCAAGACCCCCCAAAAAGATCACCAGGGCTCAATACCGATGCAACATACACAGGGTCCTGTATTACGGGCTCAGAGCTTTGGATCACAGTCCTTCCTGACACAGCAGGATAGGAGAATGACCCCGAGCTTCAAGGGTAATGGGTTTATAAGGAAAAACTGTAATTGGGGGTTGGAGTCACAGGGAAGTAAGGAAAAAACCATAAGAGGCACGGAGTCCTGAGTCTCAGGAATGTAGGCCCTCAGGCAGTTTGGGTCCAGGAGGCTGAATCTCCAGGGAAATTGTTTTATCTCAGAGGACCAATGGGCATTAATTGTATTTAATTACTCCTGTGGAGTTTCTGGAGACTGCTGGCAGGCCCAGTTTATGGCAGTGCGTGGTCATTCCCAGACCACAGGAAGAAGTGAAGTCACCTGGAGGATAAGTTCTTACAGAACATTCACAGACCAAGGCACTAATTGTAGAATATAGATTAAATATAGAATATGGCGTTAATTGTGCCCTTACATGATCACACGCACGCCTGTCCCCAGGCGCTTGGCTGTATTTTTCTTTTACTCTGGGATTCATTATAGAGGCGCCTCTCTCTTGTTTGGAGTTTGCGAACAAGCCCCCGTTAAATGCTCAGTGGATGTTTGTTCTGTGGCTGACGGTGACGGTGACGTACAGACCAGCGGATAGTTGTCAGACTTCCAGCAGGTCTGTGAGCACGACAGAGACAATGACAGAGCCCTTTCCCTGGGGGTGGGGGGGGAGGGGGTGTCCCTAACCAGCCATCAGAAGTGACTAAGCTGGTAAGTGTGACCCCTCTCCGTGTGCCTTCAGGATGGCCACATAGTTGGAAAACGGCGTTTGCTGTTTTTAAAGTCACTTAGCATCTCTTTTTTTTTTTTTTAAGATTTATTTATTTATTATTATGTATACACTGCTCTGCCTGCATGTGTACACCTACAGGCCAGATGAAGGCATCAGATCACATTATAGATGGTATAGTTGTGAGCCACCATGTGGTTGCTGGGAATTGAACTCAGGACCTCTGGAAGAGCAGACAGTGCTCTTAGCCTCTGAGCCATCTCTCCAGCCCCCCCCCCCCCCCACTTAGCATATCTTGACTGTCATGAGCTTTCTCTCACTACTGGCCCTTGCTAAAGTCGTTCAAGCACAGCATTTCAGAGGGTGATACTGGGAGCTGAAACCAGGGCAGGACACGTGTTCCTCAACTGAGTGCTCTGACTGAGTGACGTGCATCCAGCCTCAGGCATGCCAATATTTTCTTTGCAGATTTTCCTTGAACATATTTATAGACACACAGGATTTTGTCATTCAGGTGACCAGGTGTGTCAGGACACGGCTGCAATCCTAGCCCTTGGGAGGTTGGGCTCCCTATCTGGGCATGTTACCTCTTCCCGGGAGACCCTCTGTTATCCAATGGCTGCCGTCTGGTCCGGCTGTTTCCTGTAGGCCCTCTTCCACGCGGCCCGTGTTCTTGGCGTTATTCTTGCTCTGCTCTCAGGCAGCCTCTGTGTACACCAGCGTGCGGTGTCAGATCTTAATCCCGTAGGATCCTTGCCGGAGACTTCCCTGAGCTCTGTGTTGTCATGGAAATAGAATAAAGTCTGACCTACTGTTCTCAAAATATTTGAAACATTTTGCTCTTTAGAGCCCTGTTGCCCCTACTTGTGAGAGATGAGCATGGACCACTACACTACAGAAAACCTCTCAACATCCTACCTGACACACACACACACACACACACACACACACACACACACACACACACTTTTTTTTTTTGAGACAGGGTTTCCCTGTGTAGCCTTGGCCATCCTGGACTCACTTTGTAGACCAGGTTAGTCTCGAAATCACATCAATCCTCCTGCCTCTGCCTCCCGAGTGCTAGGATTACAGGTATGCGCCACCACGCCCAGCCTAGAGTGACTTGGCTCTAGTTTTATGTGCACAGGTGTCGTGCCCGTGTGTGTGTGTGTGTGTGTGTGTGTGTGTGTGTGTGTGTGTGTCTGTGCTCTGAGTGCAAGCCTTGTGCCTGCAGAGGCCGGGAGAGGGTGTCAGGTCTTCTGGAACTGGAGTTACAGGCAGCTGTGAGCTGCCGTGTGGGTGCCTGGAATTGAACCTGAGTCCTTTGGAGGAGCAGCCGGTGCTTTTAACCAACGAGCCACCTCTCCAGCTCCTTGTTTTAGTTTTCAACACAGGATCTCAGGCTGGGGGTGTGGCTCAGCTGGTGAAACCTGACTGAGTTCCTTCCCCAGCACTGAGTACGGTTGGGTGTGGTGGTGTGCATCTGCCGTCTGCGCTCTTGGGGTGTGGAGGCAGGAGAGTCACAACTTGGCCATCTGAACCATATAATGGCTATAGAATGAGAAAAAACAAAAACAAAAACAAAAACAAAACAAAGACAGGGTCTCAGATTGGGCTGGCCAGGTGCTGGGATTATGGGTGGGTGACCTAATGACATATAATTGGGTAATTTCATATGGTTGAGAGAATACTTGTAGCTAGTTGATTTTTTTCTTTTCGGTCTTTCAAGACAGGGTTTCTCTGTGTAACAGCCCCGGCTGTCCTGGACTCGCTTTGTAGAGCAGGCTGGCCTTGAACTCACAGAGATCCTCCAGTCCTCTGCCTCCTAAGTGCTGGGATCAAAGGCGTGCGCCACCATGCCTGGCTGCTAATTGTTTCTTAATCACATGACATTCAGAAAGTAGTTTATGTTCCTAATTAGCTTGAAAGTTCATTAAATGTATACATTAAAAATGCTTCCCTAGGGGCTGGAGAGATGGCTCAGAGGGTTAGAAGCACTGGTTACTCTTCTGGAGGTCCTGAGTTCAATTCCCAGCAGCCACATGGTGGCTCACAACCATCTATAATGAGATATGGTGCCCTCTACTGGCTGTGTAGCTGTACATGCGGACACAACATTGCGTACATAATAAATAAATAAATCTTTAAAAAATGGTTCCCTAGTACTTTCAATGAATATGCCTAGCTATATAGATAGATATAAACACAATTTATAGTTTTTTCTTCCTTTTCTCTTTTTTTAAAAGATGTATTTATTTATTATTATGTATACAGTGCTCTGCCTGCATGTACACCTGCAGGCCAGAAGAGGACATCAGATCTCATTATAGATGGCTGTGAGCCACCATGTGGTTGCTGGGAATTGAACTCAGGACCTCTGGAAGAGGAGTCAGTGCCCTTAGCCTCTGAGCCATCTCTCCAGCCCCTCTTCCTTTTCTCTTAATCATGTATTTAAAAAAAAAATTTAGGATTCTTATTATCATTTTTTCACTGAAGTTTGGGACTTCAAAATTAAAAAAAAATAGGGGCTGGAGAGATGGCTCAGTGGTTAAGAGCGCCACCTGCTCTTCCAGAGGTCCTGAGTTCAAGCCCCAGCAACCACATGGTGGCTCACAACCATCTAATGTAATCTGATACCCTTGTCTGCAGATAAAGCACTCATATGCAATAAATAAAATAAATAAATATTTTTTAAAAATTAAAAAATATATTTATATGTATATGTCTTATAAGGGCAAAATTAATACCATATCCTATATGTAATTTATATTCTGCAATTAATGCCATAGTCTGTGAATGTTCTGTGAGAACTTGTCCTCCAGGTGACTTCACTTCTTCCTGTGTCCTGGGAATGACCACGCACTGCCAGAAACTAGACCTGCCAGTACTCTCCAGAAACTCCACTGGAGCAACTAGATACAATTAAAGCCCCAAAATCCTCTGAGATAAAACAATTTCCCTGAAGATTTAGCCTTCTGGACCCAACCGGCCTGATGGTTGACATTCCTGAGACTCATGACCCCCTCTTATGGTTTTTTCCTTACTTCCCTGTGACTCTAACCCCCAATTACAGTTTCTCCCTTATGAACCCACTGCCCTTGAAGCTCCGGTGTCACTCTGCTCTCCTGCTGCGTCAGGAACGGTTGTGATCTGAGCCTCAAGCTTCGTAATACAGGACTCTGTGTATGTTGCATTGGTATTGAGTCCTGGTCTTTTTGGGGGGGCCTTTCACGATCTGGGTGATCTCAGCATTACACTGAGCGATCTCGGTATTACATTCTGTGTGAATGTCTGCTCTGTGTGTGCAGTGCCCATGGAGGCCAGAAAAAGGCATCTCCCGGGAGCTGGAGTTATAGGCATCTGTGAGCCACCTAATGTGGGTGCTGGGAACCGAACTCACGACCTCTGCGAGAGTAGCAAGGACTCTGAGCCACTGAGCTGTCGCTGCGGTTCATCATATATAGCTTCCGCTTTCTTTTTCCAGCTAAATTTTTTAGTTAGTGTACAAGATAACGGGTTTAGCTGTGATATTTTATGCCCACACATCAGTGCGGTTTGTTTTCCACCACCACCACGACCTTTCTTCTTCTCTTACTGATTCTTCCCCCCGCCCTCCCCATAGCTTCCTTTCTGGTTTTATGTCACATGAGTATACATGTATTTAAATACAGATTTCTCACATGACATTAAACACGTGATGCTTTGTCTCCTCCTCCTCTTCTGTCCCCGTCATGTCCCCTTTTTCCCTTCCTTTCAGCCCTTTCTTTCCTTCATAGTCCAAATTCTCACTTACTTACTTTTTTTCCCCTTAGACAGAGTCTCTGCACCCAGCTTGGCTTAGAACTCACTGCATAGCCCAGGCTGGCCTTGAACTCATGGCCATCCACCTGCCTCAACATCCCAAGTGCTGGGTACAAGACTGAGCTACCATGTCTAACTCCCAAAATGTTTGGAAGTCAAAGCTTTGTTTCTCATCTTTTACATCTCCTCCCTGCCTCCTTCCCTCTCCTCCTGTCATTTTGGTTTGGGGACAGGAACTTCCTGTGTGGCTTGGGCTAGCATCAGCTGTGGTTTTCCTAGCCTAGCCTCCCAAGTGCTGGGACTACAGCTGTGCGCCACCACTCCAAGCTCTGTCTGTCTGTTTTCAGACAGAGTCTTCCTAAGCACCCTGTGCTGTCCTAGGATTTACAATCCCCCGGCCTCAACCACCAGAATGGCCCATGCCAACTCATTAAGCTCTCCCCTGATTTTCTTCTTTTAAAAAATAATGTTTTCTAAGTGGCACTCGGAAGACAGAGGCAGGAGGATCTCTGTGAGTTTGAGACCAGCCTGGTCCACAAAGCAAGTCCAGGACAGCTAGGGCTACATAGAGAAGACCTGTCTTGAAACCTCCCCCATAAACAACAAACAAACAAACAAAACACCACCCACAACAACAACTGAGCAAAAAAAATTTTTTGTTTTTCGAGACAGGGTTTCATCTGCCTCTGCCTCCCGAGTGCTGGGATTAAAGGCGTGCGCCACCACTGCCCGGCATAATTTTTTTTTACATTCGCTTTTTTCCTTATTTGTCGCATTTCCTCACTGAGCCATCTTGCCGGCTGTCCCCTGCCTCTCTTTGGTTTGTTGTAAGCATCAGATTTGTAAGTTATAACCTATTTTCTAACCATGTCCTAGAGGCGTTTGTTTGGTTTTTGCTTGCTTGTTTTATGTTTTGCATTTAGCCTCTTGAAATGTAGTATATTATTAAAATGGCTTTGGGAACATATGTCCCCAGCCACCCAGCGTCCTTCCAGGACGAGGTGGAGTGTCATCCAGGCACAGCACTGTTTTCCCCTGGTTGTGTGTGTGTGCTTTCACTCTGGAAGCTGAGTCTGCGGAAAGTGCAGATAGAGCGCCTGTGAGTGCCCGCGGGAACTGGAAGAAGCGAACCGTATGGTAACGGGGTGTGGGGATTAACTCTGGGCAGTGGAGGGAAGGAAGTGTTAATTCTGACCAGTGGAAGGACCGCGAAGCGTTGCTAATGTTGACTATGCACAAAGCCCCACATTTGGGAAGCATGTCTGAAGCAATAGTAAAAAGGGCACTGGGCAGGAATCAGGCGACACGACACTGACCGTGCTATTTAATGCAGTTGGCGTGTAGAAGAATTAATCACAGTCTGTAATCAGCCAAGAAGAGAGAAATATTGTTATTTTAAAAGGAGGGAGGGAGGGAGGGAGGGAAGGAGGGAGAGAGAGGGAGGATGAGAAGTTAATCCCATCTGTTGTGTTGCTCCCCTCGATGGCGGGGAGGGAGCCCGGAGCTGTGCATTTTCGGCAGGCGCTCTCCCACCCAGCCTGACCGCTTCATCGCTAACCCACCCAGGTCACTTACACTTAGAATGTACTAGACCCTGATATTGGTCCCAGTTCAGGGCTCCCTGACCGGGGAAACTGTTTGCTAGAAGCTGCTTTTCAAGACTCCAGCCCTTCTGGTCAGAGAAGGCAGAAGGCAAACTTTGAGTCTTGGCTGTTGCTTCTGATTTGAAGGATTGATTGTCCGACTTTATTACAGTGACTGTCTCAAGCGAGTGACTGGCGTCCTGCAACAGAGCAGCATGTCAGAGAAAGGCTCCCTGAAGAGGACCTTGTAGAAATAAGGGGGTGTGAGAAACAGACTGGGTGGACAAGTCTGTGTTGTTATGCTACAGAGTTGTATAGAAGACAGATAGACACGTGACCCATAGGAAGTGGGGGGGGTGGGGGGCCAGGGGGTAGGGGGAGCAGGGAGCGGGGGGGGGGGCAGAACTCATTCTTCTCAGCAACGATGATTGCGACAGAGCTGAAATGTGGAAGGAAGCAGGAGGGGAAGGATGGTTGTCTGAGCCAAATGTGACTGGAAATACCCTGGAGCACTCCATGGGTGCCTGGATGAGGAGCTGTGTACAGCTTGCACTGTGTTAAGGCCTGGTGCTTTGGTCAGGCCCAGATGAACAGAGAAGGTAGTGAGCTGTATTTTACGTTAATACAGCAGGGACAACCATTTGCCTCCCATCCTAAGATGGTAAAACATCCTGAATGCGCTGAGAAATGTACAGTCAGCACAGATTGTATGTGGCACCAGGGGAGAGCAGAGAGCGGGGAAGGAGGAAGCCGGAGAGAGGAGAGAAAAAAGCGAGCACAGCCAACCTAGCAGGGGTATAAGGAGAATGACAAGCTGGGGACATGGAGGCCTGTGAGCCGAGGGAGTTTAGGGCAGATGAGGAAAGCTAGGAGGCCAGCATGGACACTGACATGTGTAACAGGTACCTGTGACACTGAGGGGGCCTGGAGGCCAACATGCGCACTGTTATGCTAACAGGCACCGCAGATGGCCATTTGTCCCTTCTGCCTTTCGGAATTTGAGGAAAGACACATGCCTGTAATCTCAGCAGAGGCAGGTGGCTCTCTGAGTTTGAAGCCAGTCTGGTCTACAGAGTGAGGTCCAGGATAGCCTGAGACACACACTTGCCTTTAATCCCAGCACTTGGGAGGCAGAGGCAGGAGGGTCTCTGTGAGTTTGAGGCCAGCCTGGTCTACAAAGCAAGAAAGGACAGCCAAGGCTACACAGAGAAACCCTGTCTTGAAAAAACAAAGACAAAACCAAAGCAAAATCCCAAAACACCCCCAAAACAAACAAAACCCCAAAAACAAAAAAGCAGTCAGCAGTACATATTTTGGGGTGGCAAAAAAGTGATGTTTAATAGTGATTTATTATTATTATTATTATTATTATTTTCCAGACAGGGTCTCTCTGTGTAGCCTTGGCCGTCCTGGACTCACTTTGTAGACCAGGCTGGCCTTGAACTCACAGCGATCCGCCTACCTCTGCCTCCCGAGTGCTGGGATTAAAGGCGTGTGCCACCACACCCGGCTCTTAATAGTGATTTTTAACATTTTAAAACCTATGTTAGCTTTTATCTGTTATAAACTCTAATCAGAAATCCCATACTCACCACAATCCAACACTTTTTGATCACTGACAAAGATGCAAGAAGTGGGAAGGTTTATGTCATGAGATTTTATGTTCCATTCAGGAAATTATATATATATATATATATATATATATATATATATATATATATATATATATATATATATATCTTTAGGTTATAGATATAATTTGTCTATATAAAATGTAAATAAACTTTGCTTGGGAACCCATCCCCAATATACCTCATTATGTATATGCAAATATCTCAAAATTGAAAAAACAAATCTGGAATTTAAACCCATTTCTGGTCCCACACATTTTGGATAAGGGGCACTCAGCCCACACAAAGAAGACTCCCACGTTCCGATACGTTGATGGTCATGACATCAAGTGTTTGTCCATCCCACAGGCTACCTCCGCAACAAAGCTGAGCAGGAGACGGGCACGCAGAACTCCATTAGACGATGGAGCAGTTGGAGCAGTAACAACCTAAACCATCACAAAGACCAAAGATTTTTTTTTTCAAGACCTAAGATTTTAACTTGTCCTTTAGAGCAATTGGCTGGCTTTTAGACTTTACCTACTCAGTGAGTTTTCTCCCTTGACTTGGGTTTCCAGGAAAAGAGGGACCTTAGGTAAGTGACAGATATAAATAAGACAGTTGCCTCAGCAGTGTTTGCTCTGGTATGTGACCCTGCTGTTCCTTCTGTGCTGTGCAGAGGCATCTGACTGGAGACTAATGCAAAAGTAAGCTAATATAACTCAGGGACCCTTGGCTGAGGGCCCAGATCATGGGCAGGCCCTTTCCACACTTCTCCATTCCCAGCATCCAAGTCACACATAGTCTGTGTTCTCCTTAAACACCTCAAGATGGAGCCAGGCCTTTAACCCCAGCACATGGGACACAGAGACAGGCGGAGTTCAAGGCCAGCCTGGTCTACAAAGTGAGTCCAGGGCAGCCAAGGCTACACAGAGGAACCCTGTCTTGAAAAACCAAAACACACACACACACACACACACACACACACACACACACACACACACACAGATGTCCCTCTTCCTCTACCCTTCTTTTGGTTTCCTGAAAAGACAAGGGAGCCAAGCGAATCACGCCGTCTCCCCCTACTCTTCCAGCCTCTCTGTCTTTCTGCCTTTAGGAGGATACAGGGGTAAACACGGCCGCGGCTGCATAGAAGGTCCTTTCCTCCTCGTGCGTGGAGTCCTGGTCACTCTCCTCTTCAAGGACATTCTTCCTGCCACTGACCTCTTTATCTCTTGGGTCAAGTTTCTCTCTCTCTCCTGGACCACTCCCACTAGAGGGGAGATGCGATTTCTTCTCCATCCTGGGAACCAGCAAACTGTTGGACGTGGGAGCCACGGTTGATGTCTAGTCTTTCACAGCCAGGCTAGTCTCTGAGCCAGGCCCTTCCCTTCCTGTCTGCCTCCACCTCTGGTTTTCTGTGCTGACCATACTGTAGCCTCTGCCATCCCAGTGTGGTCCCTCTTGTCAGGGCATCGCTGTCCCAGCCACTGCAGAGCTCACAGCGTTTGGCTTTGGACACGCTTGTTACAGCTCCCTCCTCCTCCTCCTCCTCCTCCTCCTCCTCTTCTTCTTCTTCTTCTTTTTTAAAGATGTATTTATTTATTATTATGTATACAGAGCTCTGCCTACATGTGTACATCTGCAGGCCAGAGGAGGGCATTAGATCACATTGTAGATGGTTGTGAGCCACCATGTGGTTGCTGGGGATTGAACTCAGGACCTCTGGAAGAGCAGCCAGTGCTCTTAACTGCTGAGCCATCTCTCCAGCCCCCAACCCTCTTCTTTAGGAAGCCTGCCTGTCCCTCCCCGTGCCTGAAAGTGGCAGTGCCTGGGCCTTCTCCTTCACCTTCCTGCTTGCAGTAGTTCCTTGGGTGACATTGTCACGACGCCCTTTGTCAGCGCATATGCTCTGTAGGCTGGAGCTGGAAGTACAACAGTTGTGAGCCACAGCTGGGTTCTGGAGATGGGGCCCCTGCTGGGGTGTGTTTTATATTTAATAATTAAAGCAATGATAGATAGAAGGTAATAAGATATAAGAAGGTACCAGGCAGCAGATGTTTTGTTATACAGAGTTTATTAAATGAGCATTGGGGGGGAGAAGAAAAGGGGAGAGTGGTACCAGAGAGAGCGAGAGAGAGAGAGCGAGAGAGAGAGAGAGAGAGAGAGAGAGAGAGAGAGAGAGAGTAGAGAGGAGAGGGAGTAGAGAGAAAAGAGAGAGGGGAGAGAGAGCGTGTGTAGGGAGAGAGGTAGAGAGCCATGTGGAGACCACGCCCCCCGTGGCAGCTAAGCAGTGACATCACAGGGAGGCCGACTGACACAGAATAATAACAATATGGGTCTGGTGCTTTGTATTTGTTCGTTGCTTGTCCCTCCCCCGCCCCCTCGAGATTCTCACTGCAGACTGTCATGTACCCCAAGCATTGCCATTTAACCTTGTCTCCCTGTTTGACTAGTAAAGTAAGCTGGTACCTGGCCAGGGCAGGAGGAAGGTAGGCATGGCGGAAGGTTCCGAGGGCTTTGAGGACAGAGAGGATCTTGGGAAAGAGAAGCAGTCAGGTATGGAGGATGAGGAAGGAAGAGCATGGCCATGGGATAGGAGAGAGCCACGCGGGCCCAGAGGAGGGACTCTGAAGTTCCACATAAAAGAAATGGCCCAGGCGAACAACCTTAGCAAGTATTTCGGGACTATGGATGGGACATAGCCAAATATGGATGGGTGGCACGGGATGGGGGCTGGGAGATACGGGAGGTGGTTTAGGGGGTTAGTATGTGCTTGGCCCCAGGTGAATAAAGGCTGTTTTAAAATACAACAGGTGTCGGTGTCTTATATTGATTGATAGCAGGTTAGAAATTACTGCCGTAATAATTATAGCCCAATAATAAACATTATTAGGTCATACCATTTGAATTAAGCACAATGGGCCCCAGTCTTCTTCAAGTGAACCCCAGTCTTCTTCAAGTGAACCCCAATCTTCTTCAAGGGCAGCCAGTGCCAAGCCCTCGCTCCAGCCCCCAGGGTGGCTGGCTGTCTTTAGTGCTCTCCACAGGAGTATTTGATCTGCCGCTGGAGTGGAGGGTTTGTTTGTTTTTTTTTTAATCTCTTTTTGCTTCTGTTATTGTTCCTTCCAGTCAGCGCGTGACATTTGTCAACTGTCCTGGCACTAGGGTCATTGTCCTTTGCAGGAAGACGGCACGATGATGTAGTCAGAGGTTGTGACATCGATTGTAGGACACTGTTATGTTGCTGGTGGCTTTTTTCTCCTCCCATCCCTTAGCTTCTGAAATAATGACTCATGAGACTCCTTAAATATTATACAAACACCTAGGCCTTCTGGCTGGGCTCTTCTCTGACTCGCTCATAACCTAAAATAACCCATCATACCAACTACATTTTGCCTCGTGGCTGGTTGCTTGAGCCCAGACACCATGCATGCATCTTCCTCACATCTATGCCTGGCTGTATCCCAGCATCCCTTCTGCCTGCTGGACATTCCCCCCCCCCCCACCTATTTCTGGCCTCAGCTATAGGCCACAGGTTTTTTAATTAGCAGGTACTGCATCCGTACAATACACAAGAGACCCCTTCTACAGACACTGCTCTGGCAGCCATCTTGGGTCCCCCTAGTTTTGCCAGCCCTCCTGAGGGGAATTTCTGGCCTACACCTGACCTGTCTTCAAAAATAAACAAGATCGGGGTTGGGTAAAAATTCATGTGGGTCTCTTAGGCAGCATACAGGGTGGCAAATCCTCTGTATAAGTTACTCTCTTTGTTGCTGTGACAAATTCCAAGGCGAGGTTGACATCCAGGAAAAAGGGTGTTTGGGCTCCACAGTCTGAGGGTGCAACTCATCATGGCAGGATTGCGTGGTGGTTAGCGCTCCCAGCGAGGCAGCTGGTTGCATTGTATTCACAGTCAGGGGCCAGAAACAGATGAATGTGTGCAGCTCGTCTCAGCTACTTTGTGGGTTCTTCCTTTTCCCACCCTTTATGCCCCTGATTTCACCCCCATCTCTAGATAGGAGAGAAAGAAGGATAGAGGGGGGAGAGAGATAGAGGTCCTTGAATCTAATTTCATTCTTCTTGTTTCTTCTTTGAGCACGACTACTAACCAACCACAACTGACACCCCACCCCACCCTGCCAGCGACCACCCCCACCCCACCAAGGACCACCACCAACTACCCCCACCCTGCCAGCGACCACCAGCAACCACCCCCCTCACCCTCCCAGCCACCACCACAAACCACCCCCACCTCTAGGGGCACTAGCAGTTTTGTACCTCCTGAAAACTTTCCAGAATTCCAAAGGTCACCCAATCGCAGGAACTGTCTGCAGCTTAGCAAAACCACACTTCTGCTAGAGCACGAGGCAAATCACAGCCCCACATCCCAAAAGCTGGGATTAAAGGCAAAATAGATTCTCATAATAGTTCTGTGTTTTTTTAAAGGAAAACAAAATTCTGGAATTCTCCTTCTTATGGGGTCCAGGACCCCAGTCCATGTATGGATTTGAAGAAGTAAAGAAATTTATATTAATGCAAATTGAAAAGTTCTCCAAAAGTTTCATGAGTGAACATTTTTGAAATGCCACATGATTAGATCCCCATGGTTATGGTGCAGTTATTTGTTTCAAAACAATTTATAATTCTTTATGATCATTTATATTGATCTTACTCTAGAAAATATTTTTAGATTATAACCTATGATGAGCTAATTATAGTTTTCAAGAGTAAAATAATGTATCTACAAGTAAAAGAGTGTTCAGAACAAAGAAAGGTATTAACCTTCAAGCATATCTTTCTTTCTTTCTTTCTTTTTTCCGAGACAGGGTTTCTCTGTGTAGCCTTGACTGTCCTGCACTCGCTTTGTAGACCAGGCTGGCCTCGAACTCACAGCGATCCGCCTGCCTCTGCCTCCCGAGTGCTGGGATTAAAGGCATGCGCCACCACGCCCAGGGCAAGCATAGTTCTTATGAACAGTCACATAAAGTCACAGTGTCTACCAGAACTTGGAAACATCTGTTTCGTCTTCCACGTCTCTTCTTTTCTCTTCCCTCAAGAAATACTTTAAAGCATATTTGGCATAAAAGAAGAGACCTTTAACGTGAGGATACTTTTTTTTTTGGACACAGATATTTAAGAATTGAAATCTAGATCTGAGTTAGGGATTTAAAGTTTACCGACTGTATTGTCCTTGGCTGGTGCCTTAGTTTGAGTGGGACCCCTGGGCCCAAATCTGCCTATCATAATGTTCTACTTTAGGTTTCTAGGACCCTCTGGATCCTTCTACTTTGCTATTCTCCCATGCTTCTCTCATCTAGAGACCCAGAACATTCTCCACAGTTGAGTGGAGAGTGGGGTATGACTTTCACACAAACTCTGGTGCCTCATATTTGACCATGTCCCCTGGAGGAGGAGACCTGGTGGCACTCAGAGGAAGGACAGCAGGTTACCAAGAAGAGACTTGATACACTATGAGCATCTACAGGGGGAGGAAATCCCCCTCAGGAACAGTCATAGGGGAGGGGAGTAAGGGGAAAATGGGAGGGAGGGAAGAATGGGAGGATACAAGGGATGGGATAACCATTGAGATGTAACAAGAATAAATTAATAAAAAATTAAGAAAAAAAAAAAGAATTGAAATCTACCAGAACCAGGACAAAAACAAAGCCAGCCACTGGTCCCATTGTTCTTGGGTCTCAGTGGCTGACTTTGGGGTGTTTGGAGGCTCTGTGAGTGTCCCCAGGTGTGTGCTGGAGGCCTCAGCATCCAGCTGTGGGGCTGGTGCTTTCCTCAGGGCTGTCAGCATCTCCGCATCCTGGACAGCTGCCCAGACGGCGCTCTGCTTGTTCACACACTCCCTTTCCTCACTTGTATTTATTTATTTATTTTGCTTGTCTATCTCTTGGAGCTCCCCGTCCCCTCTTCTTCTGCTGCTTGGTCATTCCAAATTCTGTGATGCCTTTCAATTCGGGGTGGGGGGTGGGGAGCATTTTGGATCTGATCTTAGACCTCTATGGCCCAAGTCTGCAGTTGATTGTATGGACTGCCTAGATTTTTCTTTTCAAACCACAGATCTCAAAGTTAAATATAGTAATTATAGTAATTTAGAGGTGGTACATCCCTTTAATGCCAGGACCTAAGAGGTGGATTAAGAAGGATCAGGAGTTCAGCATCGGGCTAGAGAGATGGCTCAGAGGTTAGGAGCACTGACTACTCTTCCGGAGGTCCTGAGTTCAAGTCTCATCAACCACATGGTGGCTCATAACCATCTATAATGGGCTCTGATGCCCCCTTATAACCTGCAGATGTACACATAGGCAGAGCACTGTATAGTAACAGATAAATAAATCTTAAAAAAAAAAAAAGAGTTCAGCATCAGTATGCACAGTAAAAGACCTTTTCTCAAAACCAAACTAAAAGCTAAACAGGCAGAAAACGAAACACCAATTGGCAGCTAACTGGTAGAACACTTACCCTGTTGTGGTTAATCTGTCAGTACAGTCTAATAATTGTTCACTATCAGGCCTGTAATTATTATAACGGCAGTATAACCCGCTAGCAATCAATCAAGACACAGACACCTGTTATATTTTAAAATCGCCTTAGTTAACCTGGGGCAGGGCAGACATTAGTCCTCTAAACTACCTCCCACAGTGGGGCAGCCATGGGATCCCTGGCCCAACCCCATGTCATCTGCTTCCAATAACTTCTATCAAGCTACCTCCCATCCATAATCCCAAATACTGTCTAACGTTCTTCATCGGGACCAAATCTCCATCCACATCTCTCTTCCGTTTAACCCATGGCGGCCTTCTCCTCTCTTCTCCCATCTTCCCAAGATTTTCTGTCTCTCCGAGGCCAGGAACCTTAGCCACACCTATCTCATTTGCCCTGCCCAGGGGTGATGGCTTTTTATTAACTAGCATCAAAATACATCAGACCATCCTCCAACACTTACCCTGCATTCCCAAGGCCCTGGATTTGATTATCAGTACTATGCCTTTAGTCCCAGTGCTCGGGAGGCAGAGGCAGGTGGATCGCTGTGAGTTCGAAGCCAGCCTGGTCTACCTGCTGGCCATGTTCGCCAAGCTGCGAGCCTCTGAGGGCCTGCAGAGCAGCAGCCCCATGGCAGCCGTGGCCTGCTCCCCGCCCCCTGCAAACTTCAGCCCCTTTTGGGCCGCATCCCTACCCAACTACCCGAAGGATGCCCTGGATCCCGCCCTCTTCCCCGGAACTCCATCTCCACTGCCCACAGCCCACATGGTCCCCTGGAGCATCACAGGGGGGCGCCCAGCAGAAAGCCTCCGGCAATGGGTGGCCGGAGATGAAACTGGCTGGCATTGGGCTGGAGCAGGGGCCAATTCAGGGTTGTGGGGACACAGGAGGTCTGGGTAGGAAGGAAATGCAATGAGGGGGTTTCTTGAAGATCGCACTGGAAGAATTTATAAGAGAATTTTTGTGTGTGGGGGGACAGTAAATGTCCTGAGCCACTTGTGTTCTTTAGGAATTTCTCTTAGGCGGCGGAGGGGGAAGGGCGGGGAGGTGGGGAGGGAGGGATAAGGACTATTGACAAAGCCCTACTCAGCGTGCTTTCAACATTAAGCCTAAAATCAGGTGTACTTAATAGATAGCTGGTCCTCAAACGCTTCAGACATCTGCCGAATATGGCATTTAACATGTTTAATAAAAAGCTTCCCATAGCCAGGATGTGGTGGTGCATGCCTTTAATCCCAGCACACGGGAGGCAGAGGCAGGCGGATCGCTGTGAGTTCGAGGCCAGCCTGGTCTACAAAGTGAGTGCAGGACAGCCATGACTACAAGGCTACACAGAGAAACCCTGTCTCGAAACCCCTGCCCCCCCCAAAAGCTTCCCATAATAAACATGCCAGCTCCTACCAGGAACTCTAAGGTCTCCCAAGAAGACAGGTGAGGCACAACAAATCCACCTGAGTTGTGGTGACTAACAATAACAACTGAACAAAATTGCCCTACACCTTGCTTGCCTCTCCCACTCTGTCCAAGCTGTGGACACTGTTGGCTTGTTTGCCATACTCTGCCTGGTGAAAGTAAGGTCGGTCCTCCCAAATTCTCTCAGACCTGGGTCTGGCAGCCCTGGACTGATGCTGCTCTGTGTGGCAGCGGAAGACCAACCGCTGCCCCCAAGGAAGCCATTTAAGACCACAGGAACCTAGGCAAACCTCTGCATCTTTTTTTTTTTAACCTCTGCATCTTAATGGATACCTACGCCATCTAGATTACACCATCTGCTATAATTTCTCCTCCTCAGATCTTTGATGGGATTGAAGGCTAACTGTAGCTTTAATGTTAAAAAGAATGAGTATCCCAAATCGTTCGATTTTTATCAATGAAGACTGAAGAGCCAGATGCTGGGGTGAAAACATGCTAACCCAGAGAGGCGGAGAAAACACCCTGCTGACCTTCCTACTCAGCTCATGTCCTGAAGGAAAGAAGCCAAAGGCCAAAAGCTTGCTAGTTCAGCTGACAGCCCAGGAGGAAAAAGCTAAAAGCCACAGAGTTCCTTCTCGTCTTCAGGCTGTCTTAAATACTCTTCTCTCAAAGTCCCAGTTGTCTACTTAATTCTTGTCAGCTGGTTACTTGCTCCACCTTTTGACCTAGGGCTGACTGTATTAAATCCTGTGTGCAGAAAGCTCTCGGGATGAAAGGTGTGTGCTGGAGCTGAGCCACACCATAATCACCTGTTTACAGTAAACAGAAAGCTCTTGCATTGAAGGTGTGTGTCAGGGATGAGCCACACCAAACAAGAAACAGGCTACTACACTTCCCAGTCTTGGGGTTCACAATGGGATCTAACATCCTTCAACAGTTTAGCAGTAGCAAGCCGAGCAGCTCCTGCCCCAAGGCTATAGTTGTTTGTTTTTGTTTTTTGTTTTTTCCATGTGTGAAAACCAGGTCCTAGGCCTCACATTTTTTTTAAAGAGTTGCTATGGCTCCAGCAGAGAAGAAAAACAGTTGACCTTGCCCAGACCCTGAAAGGAGTTGAACTTTAACCCAGAGTCCTTTTTGGGTTCCTGTGATTTTACTAGGTGGGAATCACCTCCATTTCCTACAATGTGGACTTCGGACAGATTGCAGGCCATGCTGACATGCTGACTTTGATCTCATTTTTATAAACTTAAATAACTCTTGGGAACTTCAAGGTGTTGGCTTGTATCCACTTCTCCCAGATGAATAAACTCCAGGATAAGTCCTGTCCATGAACAGCCTGGTTCCCACCTGCCTATACTCGAGAGTGAGCTCTCCTTCCCCCAACATCAGCTGGATTTGGAAGTTTCAAAACTATACAGCTGTGAGCTGGGCTATGGTGGCACACGCTTTAATCCCAGCACCCGGGAGGCAGAGGCAGGCGGATCGCTGTGAGTTCGAGGCCAGCCTGGTCTACAAAGTGAGTGCAGGACAGCCAAGGCTACACAGAAAAACTCTGTCTGGAAAAACCAAATAAAATAAAAACAAAAACAAAAGAACCTATACCACTCGGGGGTTTCAGACCCAGGCCAAGTGCTTGAGATGCCTGCTTAACATATCAAGATGGACCTGGCTACCAGGTTCTCCCAGTATCCTTTAGTCACCACCTGTTGCAAAGGATGGATGGCATACTTGTCTGCTGCTACCCTAAACCTCTCTAGCCCCGGGGCCGGGCTGCCCTTCCCCCAGCTGCCTCTCCCTATATAATCCAGCCATATTGGTTACCTGGCTGTTTGTCTGTCCTTTACTCTCCTGGCCTCTTGGTCTGGCTGTCACCTCTCATCTCTCCTCACATGGCCCAGCTCAGGCTCATGGCCACTCTGGACTCTCCCAGATGTCCCTGCCTCTGGCTATGTTCTCCCTTTTATGCCCAGTAAACCTATTCCTCCACCATACCCAGGAGCAGTCACGCCCTTCCTTTTTTATTTCATTTTTTCGTTCACCAACGGTACAGCAAACTGACCCTGGGGAGCACTCCTGGATGGTGTCTCGGGGATTCAAGTGCAGGCGACAGTGCACACTTCTGCCCCTTTTACACCTGACCCTGTTGTCCTCTTTTCTTTCCATCATGAAGCTCACTGGAGAGCCCCTCAGACTAACACAATGCAGAGCGCAGTCAGTGAGAGCAGCCAGTGAGCGCAGCCAGTGAGAGCAGCCAGTGAGAGCCTCCAGTGAGATCAGGCTGCAGGGCTCGGACACAGCTGGACCTTTGAGGAGAATAGCCACGTTAGCAGTTGGTTTGGCTTTCACTCTGCAAATTTGATCGTCTACGTTTCTTTGTACTAGTAGTGGTATTTTTCAAACCCCTCCAGACACATGAATAGATATGCCAAGGTGCTAAAATATTTATTTAACAATTCTTACAGTTTTGCTATTCCATGGCATTTTTCATAAGGAGTGATTTATCACTTGCATAATTTCCAAGTTATGACTTTTAAATGGTTTGAGAATGAGAGAGGAAAAAAATCCATCTGGTCCTCTTTGCCAGCTCCCATGAATCATTGTGTTGAACACGTTTCTTCTGTTCAGCTTTTGGTCTATTTAAAATGTTCAGTTTTGGGGGTGTCAGAGTGTACGCAATCTCTTCACATGCTAACACTCCTGTGTGGCATGAGAAATATAAATACAGTCTCGGTCATCATCCTGTTGTGTGTACCTATGTCACTGTACCTACTTTATGGCCCACTATGACACTGAGACCTCCAGTTCACCCCTGGGGTGGCTTTACTTTTTACTCTTCGGCTTGGTGTCATTACTTTAAAGTATCTGTTTGTTTAGAACCATAAACCATTGATGCCTTTGTTATTTTTTTTTTTTTTGAGACAGGGTCTCTCTGTGTAGCCTTGGCTGTCCTGGACTCACTTTGTAGACCAGGCTGGCCTCGAACTCACAGCAATCAACCTGCCTCTGCCTCCCGAGTGCTGGGATTAAAGGGGTGCGCCACCACGCCCGGCCACCTTGGTGTGTTTTGAGACAGGGTCCCCCAAATGGAAACCGCAGGAATAAGGGTCCCGAATGGCGAGGTGTTGTTAAGTGGGAGGATCAGAGACGAGAAATGTAGAAGACAGACATGAGGAAGACAAAAGCAACAGCTGGGACACAGAGGTCTTGTAGAAGCAGATGACTGAAGTCAAGCACGCTTATTAAGAGAAGTACAGCGTTGCTCAGAGGTGAAGAACACTGTCTGCTCTTCCAGAGGTCCTGAGTTCAATTCCCAGCAACCACATGGTGGCTCACAACCATCTATAATGTGATCTGGTGCCTTCTTCTGGCCTGCAGGTGTATGTGTAGGCAGAGCACTGTATACATAATAATAAATAAATCTTAAAAAAAAAAAAAGAAGTATAGCATCATGTGTACTGCTTCCGGGGGAAAGCCGGAGGTCAGCAGAGAGCTAAGTCAACACTGCTGGCGAAGAGAGCACAGGACACCTTGGAAACACCTAAGTCTGGACTGATGATAACCAGAGTCCAGGGGGTCCTCGGAAAGCAAAACCTTGGCTTTTTCAAGCCCCTGGCCCCAGTCTCAGAGAGGCTCTACCAAGCCCATTCCTGGCCAAGGACCTTTGCCCTTTCACCAGGGCCTCTGAGAAAGTTTTGTGTCAGCCTGCCTCCCCACAGCGTCCTGTACCGCAGGCTGACATCAGACTCAGTTACATGGTTCTTGGCTCTGTGGTCTCCTGCCTCTGCTTCCCAAGGGCTTGTCTCACAGCTCTCAGACTTCTTTCTTTCCTTTTTACTTTTTCCTCTTCTCATTCTTTCTTATTTTATTTTATTTTTATTTTTGAGACAAAGCCTCAACTCTGTTCCGTAGCTGAGGATGATTAAGAATTCCTGCTCCTCCTCCTTCACTTCCTCAGTGTGGAAATCACAGACATACGCCACCACGCCTGGCCGGTTAGATTTGATTTTTTGTTTTGGTATGGCTTTTTTTAAGACAGGGTTTCCCTATGTAGCCTTGGCTGTCCTGCACTTGCTTTGTAGACCAGGCTGGTCTCGAACTCACAGTTATCTGCCTGCCTCGCGAGTGCTGGGATTAAAGGCGTGCACCACTGCGCCCACTGGCAGGTTACATTTACCATGTTCTTAACAACTCAAACCTTTAAATGTTGGTATTGAGTGGACTGAGAAGTGGCTCAGCAGTGAAGAGCACTGGCTGCTGTTGCAGACGGCCTGGGCTCAGTTCCAGCACCCACACACTCACAGCTGGAGTCTACAGTATAATCTTAAGCTATATAGCTTGGAAATGTAGTTTTAATACCTTATTAAAGAAACATTGTTTTAAATCTTATCTTTCATAAGTCTAGTTTTTTTTTTTAATTTTATTTTTTTTATTAATTTATTCTTGTTACATCTCAATGGTTATCCCATCCCTTGAATCCTCCCATTCTTCCCTCCCTCCCATTTTCCCCTTATTCCCCTCCCCTATGACTGTTCCTGAGGGGGATTACCTCCCCCTCTATATGATCATAGGGTATCAAGTCTCTTCTTGGTAACCTGCTGTCCTTCCTCTGAGTGCCATCAGGTCTCCCCGTCCAGGGGACATGGTCAGAGGTGAGGCACCAGAGTGTGTGAGAACGTAATATCCCACTCTCCACTCTACTGTGGAGAGTGTTCTGTCCATTGTCTAGATCTGGGTAGGGGTTTAAGGTTTACCGCCTGTATTGTCCTTGTCTGGTGCCTAGTTTGAGTGGGACCCCTGTGCCCAAATCTGCCTATCATAATGTTCTACTTGTAGGCTCCTAGGACCCTCTGGGTCCTTCTACTTTGCCTTTCTCTCATGAATCTCACATCTCATAAGTCTAGTTTTAAATACAGGACAATAATTACATGAAAATCTTAGTTTAAAAGTACTTTTAGAGACTTGTTGGGTTATGTCACTTGTTAGGATGGCTCCAACTCTAACTTATGAATTTAAGTTAACCTTGTTGTTACAGATGTCAGAGATCTCTTTAACTATCTTTAATAACCAGTAATTTATAAGCAAGGTGTGCAGAACACAATACATTTATATATTTCAATGAAACAAGTTAAATTAAATCTGTAGTGGCCACATATATTTAAGGAGACAGAGAAAACCTTTTCTTTCTTTCTTTCTTTTTTTTTTTTTTTTTGAGACAGTTTTTCTGTGTAGCCTTGGCTGTCGTAGACTTACTTTGCAAACCAGGTTTAACCATTATTTTTAAAAAACATTTAATGTGGAAAGCTGAATTCATTTAAAGTTTAGCTGAATAGAACCAAAATAATCGGCGAAGTAGGCCACTGGCTAGGCTAGCTCCTTTAAGAATATGCCAGGGGCAGCAGTGAAAGGCACACTCCCTCCCTATACAAGCAGGTGGTATTAGGGTCTCAGTTATTTAATCTACATGTTTAGACATGCCTGGTCGAGCTGTAGCCTCTGAACAGGATCAGGGATGTGCCTCTACCTCTGCTCTCTCTCTGCCCAACCTCTAAGCATTTATCCTAAGCAAGAGGTTTTCAGACCCACCCATAGCATCTCTTGCTGGCTGTACAGGACCCCTACACTTTTACTAGCTCCCAGGAGCACTATCACAGAGGACTTTCAAGGCTCTGACTGAGACCGCCATAGCAGCGAGGAAAACGCTTAGGCTGCTGCCTTCCTTCTCGCGGAAAGACTCAGCCACGTCAGCCTCCGGTGCGGCTGCAAGCCACGCGCCTGCGCTGTGGTCCAGGAGGGAGTGTGGCCAGAGCTACCTCCCGTCGGCCGCGGGATCGGAGCTGATGATATCCATTTATTAAGGTTTATATAGACATCAGACATCGCCTGCATACTTCATGCCACTTTGCCCTCAGGGTAGGCTGTAAAGGAAGCGTTCTCCTGCTAAGCTCTCCTGCCACAGTTACAAGTCCCCAGGGGGGCTGCGGAGACTCTCTGCCCAAGTTCCTTTGTCTTTTCTCAGCAGCAGGTAGTTCACACATTCCCGTGTAGCAGCTCTAGGCAACACAGAGGATTATGCTGACACAAAGGATCCTCCCAGCAGGTTCTGGCGACTCTAAGGCTAGCAGAAGGCTGCCTTTGCAATCGCTGAGTCACAGTTCTGAATTATGGCGTCCGACAGCGGGTGGGGAGCAGGGTGTGCCTCTGCAGGCTGAGGACTCAGATGTTCCAACCCAGCAAAGGGTCTGAGAGCCTCAGGGGTCCCCAAAGGGCCTTTCGTGCTTGGCACAGCAGCTTAGTGTACAAGTGGGGGTGGGAGGCACTAGACTCAAGCTGCCCTGGCCCATTTCTAGAACTGGGAGTAAGCAAACAGAAACACAAAATGACTACACACAGAAGCAGCAAGAGAAAAGAACCAAAATTACACCAAATTTATAGCAGCTTATCCCATAACGGGGGTGGGGGAGTGGGGGGGGGGCGGGGAGGGGGCTCTGCCTGAATCAGAAAACCAGATTTGGTCTGGACCTTCTTAGTCCCAAGAGTCACGCAAAGAAGCAAAGCACAAGCGGACAAAGTCAGGCTTCCCGGTGCATGCAGGTAGTGAGACCCTGGCATCTGTCATACTGCAGGAGCGACCAGCTTTGTCTTCCAAACTTAAGGTTGTTTATCTCGTCCTCTGTCCGGCAGACTCAAGCCAAGAATATTGCCAGTCCAAACTCAGGAAACAGACACAGAACGACTCGCCACTGCCATGCTGAGGGAGTCAGAAAACCTGGTCCGGAATTCCTACAAAGGATTCAGTCCAAAGTCCACAAATAAAAACACAGAAAAACAGACACAGAACAATTCGCCACTGCTACTGGCGAGGGAGTAACAGAGACTGCCACCAGAAAATGAAGACAAGGTGGCTGCTGGGACTCGAACCCAGGGGCAGTCGACCACTTAAAGAGACAAAGACAGATTCGCCACGACCGCTGGCGAGGAAAATACCAGGCCAGTGGACGGGGACAAGAAATCTCTCTGGACACAAGAGATTTACCAGGAGGAGGCCTCTCACCCCGAGACTCCCAGTGATGATCCTGGAGTGTCCCCCAAGATCCTGCAGCCTCTCTCGGCTGCCCAGGCAGAGACTCTAACTCCGGCGGGGACCCCTACCCCAAGACTTCAGGCAGAGGGACTCTAACCCTCTCATAAGTTTACGAACAACCCAAAAGTAAGATAGACAAGCAGAGGCCGGACACACAGAGAAGACATGACAGAACAAAGACAAACCGTGGTACCTAATCGGCGCTCAAGCAGTCCTCTGAACCGGAGACTCTCAAATGAAATTTCAGTTCCCAGCCAATGCACCAGATGTAAGACTCTGATCAGGAGAGTCTATACCAGGAAGCATCAAATGAGAGAGACGGAGACCAGGTGGGTGCAAAAGCAAGAAGCTTTAATCCTCCGGCGCGCTGGGGTCCACCTGCACACACGAGTCAGGCGACCCGCGGGCCGGGGTCCACCTGCACACACGAGTCAGGCGACCCGCGGGCTGGGGTCCACCTGCACACACGAGTCAGGCGACCCGCGGGCCGGGGTCCACCTGCACACACGAGTCAGGCGACCCGCAGGCCGGGGTCCACCTGCACACACGAGTCAGGCGACCCGCGGGCCGGGGTCCACCTGCACACACGAGTCAGGCGACCCGAGGGTGAGAATTAGGGTGTATTTGGAATGCGGATTTTCTGCCTTGGCAGGTGTTTGGGGACCTGCAAGTTAGGTGAAGCTGTGGAAACTTCACAATTCCTTAGGCAGGCTGGGTGGAGACTGAGTCTCCAGGGACGTTTTTCCATTCCTGGAACACAGAAAGACTTGGTTGGAGTCACCTGGAGACAAGTTCTCATACAGAACATGGTATTAAATGCAGAATATAAATTACATATAGGATATGGCATTAATTTTGCCCCTAGGGCGGTGGCCAGTTCTGAAACTGCGGCTAGGCTTGTGTTTGCTGAGGCGGTAAATCCCTCTAACAAGAAATTGTTTAGCAAGTGTTGACAGTCCTCAGTCCTCGGGCACTTCCTATCTTTTTTTTATCACCCTGGGGAACAGTTCATCACATAAGAAGAACCCTCAGATTAAGGCCATGTGCAATCTCTTAAAGGCACGGGGCATAAAAATTGACAAAAAAAGATTTCCTCTTTTTGGAAAGAGTTAACCCCAATAGCACCTTTTATGACCATGCATGATTTATAACCCTTACGCATGGTCCCGAGTTGCTTCCGTTGTCCAAAATAAAATAGGCAGAGTATAATAGCATCTCCTCGATTTCCATATATCTTAAATATGATCCTCCAATACTTTGGACTAATTCAATATATGACCCTTCCTGAATCTTCTCCCCAAAGTTTCTATGAGGGCTACATACAGACAGCTCCATCTACCTTATCCCCCCCCAATTCAACAACCCAGCTACCCCCAGATGCCATTGTAAACACAGGCTATACTCACTCCATCCCTCTTCCAGCCAAAGTGGACAAAACCCAACGAAAAAAATAAAACAAGAGCCAAGTAACTTCATGGCCTCTGATCTCCCACCCTATACCACAGAACAGCCTTATAATCTCCACGATTCTGTGACAACATCAACAACCCAGGTTAAATTCCTGGCCGACTCTGACACTTCTGCTCATGACTCCTATCGGGGACCAAAATATCAAAAATACCCAGAGTCCACAGTCAGGAAAAATCAAGACCCAGATTACACTCCGTGGGGATTCCTTAAGCTTCTTAGCCAGCAACCCTTCTTCACAGAGTTACAGGGGATATTTTATTGTTCAGATCGTCTCTGTAAAACCCAAAATAAAAGTAAAACAATCCCTTCCCCTGACAACAACTATTTAAAACCTTGTCAACAAGTCAACCCTAGTGTAAACAAACCCACCTCACTCCCCAACCACAAAACTAAGCGGCTACTGACTTGTCCTCCCAGACGAAACCAGGCCAAGAAAGCTCCAATGTCCCTTAGTTTCAGGGCTCCAAATGTGCCCCCGCTAAAGGCCTCTACAACCAAACTACTCAGATCAGGAAAGATCCTGTTTGTCAGGAGTAACATCTACCGGAGTCTTTGCTATTTTCAGCACAGACACCAAACTAAGACCCCGCCCCCGCCCACAACTTTTCCAATCTGGCTTCAGGCTACAAACAGGAAGCCCCACCCCCTTAGTCCTGGTAACTCGGTTGCAATTGTTCAGCCAAGGATTGCCTACCAGTGCCCAGGAGGGTGTAGCATTCAAAGACCTGAGCCTAAGGAATCCACGTCCCATTCAAACGCCCACGTTCCTTATGAGGAAAACCCCAGGCGAGGGCAGGCCTGGGACGGACAACCCACGAGGAGGTTCTGGGAGTGGCCTGGGAGGGGAGGTGCCAGGGCCGACTTAAAAGGGGCACAAACACAGGGCTTGGCCATTGAGACTCCGGGAGGCCCTGCAGTACTCCCTGGTGACCTACTTTCTAGAAGATCTGTGACCGGGCAGACAGATTTGGTAAGTTCTAGTGAGTGAGTGGAAAAGACTCTTTTTAAAAAGTCTCTTTAAAACTTGGAGACAGCACCATAGAGAGAGAAAACCTGATCAGAGCCTTTTTCTTAACTTTTGCTTTTAGAAGGCAGAGTCCAGAAGTTTTTCCACAGTGAATGTTGTAAAATTAGCCTTCATTAAATCAATAGTTATTATTAGTATTGTTGTTATTTTGCAAGCCGAGGATGGCAGGGGGGCTTGTGGAAGGTAATGGAATTTTACAACGACAAAGGGAGGGGCCAGGCAAATGTAAAGAGCTCATGAAGTTGGGAAATCAGGAAACGAAGGGCACCCTTTGCTGCCTAGTGAGTTTACAGCTATTCTGTGTAGCACGGTATCAGATTTCAAATACATGCACGGATCAATCAAGGGGGGTTGGGGGGTAGGGTGGGTGGGGCGGAGCAGGCTGGAGCCTGGGTTAGGGAGTGAACAGCGGGGCACTATTTGGGCAGATCCTGGGGAAGGCAGATCTGGTCTCCCAAGTTGAGGGTCCAGCAATTTGTATACTTGTCATTAGCCTCAGGCAAACAATTTTCTCTTCCGAGAGCCACTCCGAACCAGCGTGCAGGTCTGGACTTTTATGTGACATCAAATTCCTTCACAGGTGCGGAAGAAAAGGGGCGGGAGGTTGGGAGTTTGGGGAGGTTGGGGCGGGTGTGTGTGTGTGTGTGTGTGTGTGTGTGTGTGTGTGAAGGCAGGAAGAAGGAAGAAGAACAAGAGTTGTGGAAGGATGGCCGACAGGGAAGGGGGAGGGGGGAAGACCTGAAGGAAAGGCAGGAAAGGGAAGCAGAGAAGGGAAAGTGTTTCCTAAGAGTTACGTTCCAGAAGATGGATCCTAAGGCTGTAAATAAGCGACAGCGGTGACAGCTGATAATGAAGTTCCTGCTCCACCTGGCAGAGGCTCCTCTCTGGACAGTTTGGGAAAGTATCCCATGATTTTGCTGAGGAATGTCTTAGAATGAGTTGCCTTTCTGGGACTGGCTGCTGTGCCAAATATTTGTGTGACAAAGGCTCAAACTCCTATACCCCGAGCTTGTTTCCTTTAAATAGGTTTTTTGTTAGACAGGGTCTTAACGTACTCCAAGCTGACTTGGAACTTTGGCTCCTGTTGCACCTGCCTTCTTCTCCCTGGTGCTAACATTAGAGGCGTGCACCACCTCACCTAGTGCCTGGGACCTGCCCTCTAAGAAGACACAGGAGTAAACATCCCATCTTTTTCCTCAAAGCCTAAAGATACTGATAAAACGCCTTCAAAGCACGCATCATACGTATGTATGTATGTATGTATGTATGTATGTATGTAGAATATATAGCTGACGTGTGTGGCTGAGCGTGCACACTTGTCTCTTTAAGTGCTCCTTTTCCTTTTTTTTTTTTTTTTTTTGGTTTTGGTTTTGGTTTTTCGAGACAGGGTTTCTCTGTGTAGCCTTGGCTGTCCTAGACTGACTCACTTTGTAGACCAGGCTGGCCTCGAACTCACAGTGATCCGCCTGCCTCTGCTTCCCGAGTGCCGGGATTAAAGGCGAGCGCCACCACACCGGCCAGCGTGCCTCTTTTCTTTCTGCATTAGAAGCTCATCGACTGGTTGTGAACTTGTTTTCTGTGACTGACTTCCAGGACCCAGGTGCATCTGCGTGTGGCTCACCATGCTCTGACAGGACTTGCTCTGCTTCACTGCCCAGCTGGTGGAATTACATGTCCAGTTGCTCGTGACAGGATGGCTTCACGGTGTTGCCAGAGGGGTCCTGAAAATGCACAGCTGCACCCCAAGGGGCCGTGCTGCACTGCTCTCTGCTTTGTGTGCAGTCAGGGCTCTTCACTGAAAGGCAGCAGCCTAGGACCACCGAAGAAATGTGGAGAGCGGAGCGAGCTGGTCCATGTCACCGTGGGCCCATGGGTGACAGCGCGGCAGGCCGGCTTGCTGAGTTTGCTATTGTGTTTGTGTTGCCGGGTGCCCGTGTCAGGTAGGATGGGGATGGAACGGGGAGGAAGAGGGAGGCTGCTGCAGCTTCTGCCACCCCTGCTGAGCTGTGATGGAGTCCCCGTGACTGTGGGTGTGGCCTGTGACTGTGGGCGTGGCCTGCCATCCTGTACTGCCCTTTGTGCCTAGTGCAAACATATTGACTGAGTGTTCAGATAAGCTTTGAAGACCTGCAGCGTGCAGTTTGCTTGATTGCATCCCTTTCGGTGTCTTGCCGCTTCACCCACATGACGTGGGAAGATGGGGGGAAATTTGCAGAAAAACTGCTTTATGTCATGCAGGCATCTTTACCACAGTTTCTGCAGAGGCGAGGAGGGGAGGTTTTCCTGCCATGGTAACATTCTAAGGGTCTCAGTCCTGCAGCTCAGGAGTCCACGATTGGGCTGATTCAGCTCTGGGATAGCTTTCTGTTCTGCCTCTTGTGGTTTACACACCAGTTGGTGGTTCTAATCCAACCCCAGAGAGCTCAACCCCCCTGCCCTAGTCATCTCCCCCATGCCCTGACTTGTAAACACGGTCCTGGTGGGGGTTCAGCCTCAACATTTAAATTTGGGAAGGATGGAGAATTCCGTGCTCAGTGCATCACCAATCATGTTAACGGATGGAACATGTAACGTTCTTGTCGTATGTTGCAAATTGATTGGCAGCACGGGTGTGACTCCCACGAGGACCTAGCCGTCTTCTTTGTGGATATTGATTAGTTGGCCCTGAGGTGATTTGGCGGATTAAAGCTGAGGGCCTAAGTTTGTTCTCTGGAGCCCACGTGGTATAAGGAGAGATCTTACATCCACAAGTGTTCTCTGACCTTTACATGGATGCTACATGTTCTCTTTCTCTCCCCCACCCATAAATGTCAATTTTTACCCAAAAAGGTAATTATCTGATGCTAAAATGCACACAGACCCCTGACGGCTACAGAATCTTGTAAAGAAAGGGCATCCATCTGGATTAACACGGTCAGAGCTTTTCTGAGCTAGTCAAGGCTGTATAACAAGAGCTCTGAGCCTGGACATGGTGGCACACACCTTTAATCCCAGCGCTCGAGAGGCAGAGGCGGGAGGATCGCTTTGAGTTCGAAGCCAACCTGGTCTTACAAAGTGAGCCCAGGACAGCCAAGGCTACACAGAGAAATCCTGTCTTGGAAAAACCAAAACAGACAAGCCAACAAACAACAACCCAACCCAAGGGCTACTCATTACATCCCAGCGACTGGGCGCCAAGAGCCTCCTGTAGCTGCCCTCTTTTGTTGTTGTAGATGGATTGGAACTGGAAACGGCAGAGGCGACACAGGTGGCACTCCTGCACGATAATGTCATCATACCCTGCACAATCCCTGGCTCCCCGCACCTGGACATCGCGACTGTGGGAATCATCTGGTCTTGGAAGATGAAACGTGGTGAATCCGAGGTCCCTGTGTATGAGTTTTATGCAGATCACCACAAGGCAATCCGACCTGGAGCCACCGTGTCCCTGGTGGGGCTAGAGCGGGGAAATGGCTCCCTCTATCTGCCCAGGATCGAGTTGAGGGAAGCCGGAGAATACCGGTGCAAGTTTGTGGTCACCCCTGAGCAGGCAGAGGGAACGGTCAGGCTAGAAGTTCTTGGTGAGTCGACTCTCCGTGGAAGGGCCCTGTGGCCCTGATGGCGCTGGGGCTAGTGGTGAGTGTGTGCATAGCCAAGCAGAGCAGAGGGTTAGACGTGGGGTAAAGGGATCAGGGGCCAGGGTTTTCAGTTCTGTCCATTGCATCCCAAGCCAATAGGCAGATAAATGTTAAACAGGATGAGACAGGGGGGCTCTTGAATTAAAGGCCACCTTGGGCTATACATGATATACCTTTCATATGGGCGTGTATGTAGCCTGACTGTAAAGTGTTTGCCAGGCTCTGGCTAAAACTAAGCAAAAGTACAACAGTTTGACACCTTTATCAACTTAGCAGTCCCTCTGAAAGTCAGGCCTTTTCTGTCCACAGAGCTAATAATAATCTAAGTTGTAGGAGCAATGCCCGGCTGTTCAGGCAGCTGCCCTCTAGTGGCTAGTGTAGGAATTTCGTATTACACCTGTCCTCTTCACTGGCTGGGAGATGAGCCGGATGCCAGGCTTGGGGGATCCATCCAGGGATCTCAACTCAGATTCAGCTCTGCCTCCTCCACCGTGAGAGACTGGACCAAACATTGCGTATCTTTGGAGTGAAGTTTTCCCATGTGTCAGACAGGACAGGGTCTCCCTATGTTTCTGAAAGGTAGCGTGAGCAGCTAGCAGGATCCATAGCTCTTTCTGCCTGCTCAAATCAACCTTACCTCAGTAAGTATCTCCCGGCCTTCTGCCTGCTGTTTCACTGCATTCATTTCTGGGTCCTTAGATCACGGTCTTTAGCCAGTTCCTGCTGTCACGGTGCTGTGCATTCAGCTCTTAGTTAGACTGATTGCACAGTCTGTGCTCTTTCTTGGAGTTTCTGAATCTCCTAATGACTTTCCCCCCCTTAATTTGGATTTTTTTTTTTGCAGGGGGTGGCACAGAGTTTCACATTTCCTAGGTTGACTCTGAACTTACTGCATCACAGAGCCCTTTGCATGTTTTGGGTCAAAGTCTTTTGTTGCGTGTATATTTCACAATACATTCTTAAAATCTTATCTTTCTACTTTCTCATTTTGCCACAGAAGTTTTGATTTGATTAGTCATCCCAACTTCCTATTTTCCCCTTCACAGCTCATTTTTTTTCTTTTTTTAAAGATTTATTTATTTATTATGTATACAGTGCACATTAGATCACATTATAGATAGTTGTGAGCCAACATGTGGTTGCTGGGAATTGAACTTAGGACCTCTGGAAAAGCAGTCAATGCTCTTAACCGCTGAGCCATCTCTCCAGCCCCCACAGCTCATTCCTTTTTTCAATTTTTAGAGACTTTATTTTCCTTCCATTTCCCCTCTTTGCTCAGGTGTCTGCAGAGTAGCTCAGGACCACTCAGTGGTGGCTCCAACCCACTTGATGGGTTGTGCTGTGGGAGCTGCTGACCAGTCCTCAGTGGCTGGCTGGGCACTCCAGTCCTCAGTAGAGAACTGCTGGATGGGCACGGAAGGCACCTGCACACCCTTAGAGCAGTCTGCCACCTCTGGATGAGCAGAGGTGAACTCAAGAGCCAGCACAGTCCAGTCACCCTGGAATTCCTCCTTGGTCACGGTCTTCCCAGCAGCAGCCTGCTCCTCCTTCTCAATCTCCTCTGGGTCTATGTAGAAGTAGAGATCAGGCATAACCTCCCATGGGTGCTCACGGGAGATAGTGCCACGCATGTGGAGTACTTCCCGGGCCAGCATCTACCACATCAGACCCACTGAGTGAGCTCCCTTGTTGTTGCATGGGATGGCAATGTCCACATAGCGCAGAGGAGAATCCGTGTTGCACAGAGCGATGGTGGGCAGGTTGACGTAAGAGGCCTCTGTGAGGGGCTGGTGGTCAGCCCTGGGGTCAGTCACCACTAGAAGCCGTGGCTCCTTGAAGGCTGCTTGGATCTGGTTGGCGAAGGTCCCTGGTGTGAAGTGGCCAGCAATAGGAGTGGCTCCAGTGGCAGCAGCAAACATCAGCACAGCTCGCTGGCCAATGTTCCTGGAGGAGATGACGCTGATGTCAGCAGGGTCCTCAGTGGTAAAAATAGCACGAGCTGCAAGCAACAGCTTCTCCCAGGTCCTCTTCAGATTTATGATGCAGATGCCACCACTCTTCCTTTTGTAGATGTACTGCTCCATCTGAAAGTCAGGGTTGGTGCCACCTAAGTGGGTTCCCGCAGCAAGGAGTGTGAGGACATCCTCCTCCTTCGTCTGCAGGACATCAAGGGCTCTGGACATTGTGAAAGCTTCCATTTCAGTTATGATGGGAATCAAGAACAATGCCGTATGGACCCGTCCCTGGGCAGCGCGGAAAAGCCCCTTCACAGCTCTTGACCTGACTTTATTTACTTACTGCCTTTTGGAAAGGGTCTTGCGTAGCTTCAGCTGGCTAGGACTTGCTGTGTGGCTGCAGATGGGCTGGTCTTCTGACGCTCCGGTGTCCGTCTCCCGAGTGCTGGTTTTGCAGTGCGGGCCTGCACCATTGTTACCAGTACCACACTGGCTTTTCTGAAGGCTGCGCCTGGGACGTGCTTGTGCCTTCTCTGAATAGACGCCCAAAATGACTGCCTCATCCTTATAGTATCTCTTTACTCTGGACTGGTCATCTCCAAGACAGACATGCTGAGAATAAGTGGTCCAGGGTTTCTCAGGATCTGAATAATGTCTGACAATAGTTTTGTAAACTGTGCCTGATGTAATTGCTGTGCATATGGGGGCTATGCACGACAGCACCCTGCTGCCACTGCCGACATAGTCAGAATACTTCCTTACGCAGAACCCTACCTTGTTCACACACCTTCCCTGATGCTTGCCAGGGGTCAGGCATGCTGGGAAGAGCTTCCCTGTCTACCTCAGGGAGCGCCCCCCGAGTGTGGTGAGGTGAAGTGGGGCATCTCCAAGCCCACTGCTGAGGTAGAAGCTAGTGTGTTGTGAGGAAAGAAATAGGTGGTTAACCCTGGCTGAACCATTCTTCTCTTCTTCGGCAGCTTCCCCAGCTGTGAGTTGCAGCAGTAAAGAGGAACACATGATTTGCAAGCTGGATAGATTCTACCCAGAAGCTTTCGACATTAAGTGGGAGAAGCAGACCCTGAGGGATGCCCACTTCCAAGAGATCACTGAGGGCATTGTCGTGGATGCTGTTGTGGAGAATGACGATGGCACCTTCAGCGTTACCAGCTCCTTGGCTGTGAAGGTAGCTCCGGCAGGCGATGTCTACCACTGTGTGGTGCGGCACAGATCCTGGCTCGTGCCCCAGTCGTGCAACTTCACGCTGCATGAGCAAGGTGAGCGTGATCCCACTTGAGAACATGTGGCAGCAAGCTTGGGATCTTTGCTGGGGAAGGGGAGCAGGCTAGGGTCTAGTTGAGCTCAGACACAGAGGCAGCTGTCCAGATGTGGGTCCTGTGCCTCTGCTGACAGCCCAGAGGCTACACAGGTGAGAGGTGGATAGTACCATCAGGGCTGTCCGTCAGCTCAGAATAGCATCAGTGTCTGGATGTTCCTGTGGCAGGGAGTGGGAAACTTGCCAGCTCCTTGGAGACCATGGCCAGCATCATCCTCTGAGGACAAGAGACTATCGGCAGGGCCAGCTGTGCCAGCTGTGCCAGCACCCTTCCCAGTAAGGCCATAGGTCCCTGCAGATGCTGTTAGACTGTTAAATCCAATCCTTACTTACTGGCTCCTTGTCAAGATGGGGAGGCCACAGAAGGTGGTCCTGATGTTGCCTAAGGTTTCCTACAGATGTCTCAGACTATCACACCCACGGCAGTGATGCTCATTCTGGTAGGGTGAGGTGTGTGAGCTCATGTCCTGGGCTGCCCTGCCTGTGGCTCTGGTCTTTGGCAGGGATGAGCCTGTTGATCAAACACATCTTCCTGAACTGAGAGGAATAAAGAAAATAGGGACTCTCTCTCTCTCTCTCTCTCTCTCTCTCTCTCTCTCTCTCTCTCTCTCTCTCTCTGTATGCACGCGCGTGTGCGTTACACCACCCCCCGCCTTATGTGCTGTGGCTGTGCTGTGCCAGGTGAGCTGCAGGAGATGGGATTGTTCTTGGAGTAAGGACCAGAAGCATGTGTAAATGTGACTCAGATGCGCTGTGTGTCCAGTTTGTGCTTTCGTTTGGGTGGATGTGATGTTAAGGGAGGTCGTCTAGACCTCTAACATGGTGTGTGACATACGGTCGTTGATATTACTTAGACCATATTTTATCTTTGACATAGACGTTTCCCTCTTTCCTTCATCCCTTCTCTCTTCCATTCCCTCCCTCCCTCCCTCCCCCTCCCTCTGTCCTTCCTTTCTTTGGTATGTGTGTGGGGCTGCGCAATGGTCCATGTGTGGATGTCAGAGTGCACCGCTTTGGAGTCAGTTCCCTCCCTATGTGTGGTCTGACTCCAGAACTTGAACTCACTGAGCCATCTTTTTTTTTTTTTTTTTGGTTTTTCGAGACAAGAGTTTCTCTGTGTAGCCTTGGCTGTCCTGGACTCGCTTTGTAGCCCAGGCTGGCCTCGAACTCACAGCGATCCACCTGCCTCTGCATCCCGAGTGCCGGGATTAAAGGCGTGCGCCACCACGCCCGCCATCACTGAGCCATCTTGTAGAGCCTCTTTTATTTTGATACAGGGTTTACCGGGGCTCAGGCTCGCCTTGAATTTATTTGCAATGTAGTCTAGGTTGATCTTGCACTGTTGTTTTTCTGACTTCTACTTCCAGAAGGCTAGAATCATAGGCCTATGCGCCTGTGCCCACCTTTCTCAAGTGCTGGCCCTTGCGCCCAGGGCTTGGTGCATGCCAGACAGGCACTGTATCAGTGGAGCTGTATCGCTGCCCCTTTCCTTCCTTCCCTCCCTCCTTCTTCCTTCCTTCCTACCCTCCCTCCCTCCCTTCCTTTCTGTTTGAGATAAAATTTAAGTTTACAACCCAACTGGCTTTACCTCCTGCCGCCCTGGCTCCCCTCCCTAGGCTGGGCTTCTGGGTGTGACCCACCATCATCATACTGTACACATCACTGTGCTAAATAGACTTGTTTGAGATACGTATGAGAACGCTGATGCTCATACTTGGCAGAGGCCTGGTGGTAATGTCTGACAAGAAAGGACACCACCATACAGATTTTAGTTAGCCCCAGTGTCGTGCTGTCTTTATTGGTGTTTGTTAATTTTCCTGTTGCTGTCCGACAGTGACAACTCAATAAAGTGCATTCTTGGCGTACTGTTCAAGGCAGGAAAATGATGGCAGCAGGTCCTTGAGGCAGGTGGCCACAGTGTGTGTGCTGTGGTCAGTGTGTATGCTGTGGCCACAGTGTGTGTGCTGTGGTCAGTGTGTATGCTGTGGTCATAGTGTGTGTGCTGTGGTCCCAGTGTGTGTGCCATGGTCATGCTGTGTATGTTGTGGCCACAGTGTGTGTACCATGGTCATAGTGTGTGTACTGTGGTCCCACTGTGCGTGCGGTGGTCATTGTGTGGTCAGGACACAGATGACTGAGCACTCAGCTTGCTCTCTCCTTGCTCAATTCAGGACCCCAATCGTGGAACAGTGTCATCACAGCCCCAGTGGGTCCTCCCTCCTCAGCTAAGCTGACATAGATCATCCTTTACCGCTGTGCACAGGGCATTGTGTCCGGGGTGATTCTCAGTCCCTTCACACTGACAGTACTGACCATCATCACGTCCTCTCTCTAGAGCCTGGATCTGTGGAGATATACTTTACCATTGTTGGACCCTGCGTTCTACTGGCTTCAGTGGTAGCGTATGCCCTCTGGAAATGGTAAGAGCCCAGAACACAAAGCCCAGGCCTGTGGCCTAGGCTTCAGATGTGGGAGCCCTGGGGATGGGTGCTGGGGTACTGGGTGCTGCAGTTTGCTCACCTGGTCTCTTATCTCTGTGGAGAAGGGCCATGGAGCCTCTGCCTGTCCTTGGGATCCCACTCTCACTGTGAATTGCATCTGACCTGGTTAGCTGAGACCAGGGCTTTGAACTAGAGCGAGACCATTGTGTTCTGTCACAGAGAACCCTCAGAGGGGGAGTGTCCCATCCCTCGAGAGGACACAAGCACAGAAAGGCCAGGCTGGGGATCTCCGATCCAGGCTTCCTCCATTTATTAAAGCACAATGCAAAGTTTATATAGACATCAGACACTCCCCCCTGCACACTCTAGCCCACTTTGCCCTCAGGGCAGGCTGTAAGGACCATTTTCCTGCTAAACTCTCCTGTCACTGGAACTTGTTACAAGTCCTCAGGGGGTGCTGGGAAGAGAGCAGAGCCTGGAGAGACTCTCTGCCCAAGTTCCTTTGTCTTATCTCAGCAGGAGGTAGTTCACACATTCAGGTCTAGCAGCTTCCAGCAACAACACAAAGCATCCTCCCAGCAGGTTCTGGCTAGCAGAAGGCTGCCTTTGCACTCACTGAGTCAAAGTCCTGAATTATGGCTCCCGACATCTGACCCTTTCAAAAAAAATGTTTATGAAGAGCCTGTCTTAGGTGGAATAGGTTGAATACTTATCTGAGCCGTCTTTGGTACATGAATTCCATCATTCATGCCCTGTCTTGGGCAGTAAGTTTCAGGCTCTTCCTTACGTGTCATTGGCTTGCCTTCACATCAGCGCAGGGTGCAGGGGAGTGCCTTCCCAGCTCATTTCAGGCATCTGTGCTTAAAAATCAGCTTTGAATGTTGAGGCACAGGCTAAACTCAAGCCCTGTCAGACCTGTCAAGGGAGATCCATAACGCAGCGTGCTGCTAAGTCCACAAGGATGGATGCTGAAATGCAGGTCCAGATAAGTCTCGGTGCATAGTGTTCATAAGGAGCACATACAACATAAGTCCAGGGGAACTGTAACAATGACATGGTAGCCTGTCCGACTGTCTCAAAACACAGTGAAGGCATAAACAGTAATTATCAGTTAGGTACAGTTTGGATTAAGACAATAGCAAAAACAATAACAGAATGCAAGAATAATAACAGAAACTCTACCCCTCAATAGTATATAGGAAACATGAACACAAACTATCACAGATCTTTTTCTAAGTATATCTCTGTAACGCACCTTTTCCAGAGTACAGTCTAGTTGGCGCACTCTCCAAGTCCGTAAGGACGGTGTCTCATTTGGCAACTTTAGTATTTAAAAGTTCTCACAGTTTTTATTTTGACAGTCTTAAACCCTGTGCACGCCGACCAATCTGGAGCCGCCGCCGTATGCTGGGCAGCAGGATCCTGTTTTGGTTTGTCCGCAAGCCTGTAGCGCTGGGCGCTGGGCGGGGCTACAACGCGTGAGCGAGTGGGAGAGACCGCCGTCTATATTGGTGCTGCATGGTGAGGTTTGATTCAGTTCTTTTGTCTTGCTGACTCTGAAGTCGCTGTGTCTGTGGGCCGAGGCACTGGGACGCTGCTTGGACCCTCAGCTGTTGCTCGCTTTGGTCTGAGCAGCATCTCAAAGCACACCGTTGCTAGGAAACAAACAAACCGCTTGCGCAGGCGTGCGCATCACTTCCTCCTCGCGCCCGCAGCGCGTGGTGTCTGTAGATTTGGCCGCCAGTCCGGGATCGGCAGGCCGAACAAGGCATAGCGCTTTCCCCAGCAGGTCCCGAGCCCGCCGTGCTGGCCTTGAGTCGGCAGAGCCGCTGCTCCGGCTCCTTAGCTCGGCGGTTTGGGCCGCGGCCTCCACGACGTTTCTCTAGGCCCTTGCAGAGCATGCCATCTTTGTTGCCATGGGAACGTGGCGCTACGCATGGGCGTTTAGCTGTGTGCTGAGCTGGGCTTCATGGTCCCACCGCCGTTTTAAATCCAAAACGAGTGAAAAGCTGCAATTATGCAGCAAAATATTTTTTAAAAATTAAAAGGAACATTGGAACATATGGCTCTCCCCCTTTTTTACTTTAAGAATTAAGCAGGTTGGTTTTTTTTTGTGTTATTTGTGAGTGCAAGCCGTCATAAGCCGGTTTGAAAAGTCTCAGCTGCCCAAACAGCAGGGGGGAAAAAGTGTCACTTTTACAATCCGTCTCTCACCTGTAGAGACCTGGCTGGTTTGTAACTTTAAAAAACTACGCTTAAAAAAAAAGTTAACATTATTAGCGTTTTGTTTAACAACTAAGCAAAAGAGACAAGAAAATTATAGTTAAGGAGTTTGGGATAAACTATTTTTTAGGTCAAAATAGAAAAATTGTTAGGCTCTACAAGCAAAAATTAAATAAGAAAAATTTAAACATCTTGTAATGTTTTACAAGTAAAAATTAAGGCAAAAATTTAAAAATCATCAGGCAGTAAATTGTACTTTACAGGCTGTATTAATTTTTAACTGGCCATGTGTTTGTGGTCATCCCTGTTTGGAGAGTTGAGCCTTGTAAAACATAAAGATGGCTAGCAAATAAAAGCTTGGCTCTTTTCCAAAATATAGAACAATGGCCTTTAAAAAATATAAAAAAAATTATTGGCCCTTTAAAAAAATATAGAAAGATGGCCTTTTCTTTCGGGGCTTGAACCTGTCTCTGAAGTTCTTTATTAAAATCCTGTTGCTCTATAGAAGGAGCTGGAGGCGCAGTAGTTGGAAGCCTCCAGTCAGGCCCGTGATTGCAAGTGGCCTTTCCTTTTTTATCTATCCCATTATTAAGCTTGGGTTCTCTCATTTCTCCCAAGATTTCCTCAGCTTGAGATACAAAAAAATTTTTTTAAAATCAGTTTCATGCTGAGGGTCAAGAACACCACTAATCAAAGCCTATAATGAAAACACCATGGCAGGCCGCTTTGAAATATGACGATCCTGTAAATTCTTACTCCATCCCACATTTCCTTCTATAAGAAACCATGGGCATACTTCATTAACAAAATCTAAGAATTTAATTAACCCTTTCGTGTCAACCCATATCCCACATGTTTGAAGAACAAATTGCAATGCTTGCTTAAATGACTCTTTAGAATTACTCTGTCCCATGCTTTTCGTCGTGTCTTTACCGTTTCTCCACTAGGCGGGTCACTATGTCAGCAGAACCTCTCTCACTTTGCTTTTCTCAGAGCGCACTCCCATGGGACGTCTGTCACTGTTTCTTCGTGGTCAGGTCCTAGGTTTGGGCGTCGAATTGTCTAGTCCCTCGAGACAACTTCAAACCAGGGTTCACCTGAAAGAAGGGGAGCAGATGGGGGAAGAGCAGAGAACCTGGGGACAGAAAGGCCAGGTTGAACAGCGCACCCGCGTTAGAGGCCCAGGAGCCCATTGTAAACGTGCTGGGGGAATGGCCAGAGGTCCTTACCTGGATCTCAGTCATTTATGGCCGCCAAGGCAGATCTGTGCAAGGCTTGCTTCTCATGGCGCTGTGTTAGGAGACATGGGGGAAAAATAAGGACTGTGGGGCTGCAGAGATGGCTCGGCCATTGGTTAGGATTACCTGATGCTCTTGTAGAGGACCCAGGGGTTCAGCTCCCTCACATGGTGGCTCACAACTCCTTTGAAAACATCTCAACTCCACAGGTCCATACTCACATAAACACATAAAAACAATGCAGACATAAGCCTGCTTTAAGAAGGTGGAGGAGGAAGAGGAGGAGGAGGAGGAGGAGAGGAAAGGTTGCTGATGCAGCACAGACCAATTTTCCTGGTTGAGGCTGAGACAGTGGGAAGCCTGTGTGTAAAGTTGTGTGCAAGTGTCCCCTGTGACACCGTGCAGGTGTCCACTGTGACGCTGTGCAGGTGTCCCCTGTGATGCTGTGCAGGTGTCCCCTGTGACGCTGTCCTTGTTTTTCATTCTTGCCTTTCTCTGTCTCACCCAGGTGCTGCCTCTGAAGAAACGCTTAGCTGAAGAAGGGCATGACCCTGTAGCTGCAGCTTGACTAGACTTTCCTACAGTCATTTCTTCTGTCTTCGTCCCTCAGAGTCCTCTGCAAGTGGGGAGCCCCCCTTGATTTGGGGCTCAACTGTTTGACATGTTCTTTGCTAAGAAACGTCAAGGTGCAATTTTTAAATATTTAGGATTTTTCTCCACACGAGATACTTAATCATGAAAACACCATGTGCCAAAACTTCCACTGGGAACAGTCTGTAAGGAGACGCTTCCAGCTCTAAGTGCCTGCTGTGATAAGTAACTTGATGGTGCCACATAGGGCCTCGGTAAGACCAGCGCCGTATTGGAAAGGATTAAGATCAGGGCAGAGATTTGTCAAGTGAAAATGAAAAAAAAAAAAAAAAAAACCAAAAAAACAAAACATAAAAAACCAACCAACCAACCAAACAAACAAACAAAAAACCCAAAAACAAAAACCACCTTGAAGACTCTCAGGAACAAAGGGCTTGTCCATTGTTAATCTGATCAACAAATCCTTCCCCCAACATTCTGGCAGACAGCAAAGCTTCCCGCAATAATGTCAGAGCCGAGGAAGGAGCCCTCTGAAGCTCAGGGAGTCACTAGGGCATGCTTTAAAAACAGTCCACTAAATTGGGGAAATGTAGAGTATTGACTGAATTAGTTGATGTATGTGATGTACCAGAATTAAACCCCGATGAGATAATGTGAACAGATCTCTTAGGAGCAGGGAGATTGATGCAATAATAATAATAATAATAATAATAATAACAACAACAACAACAACAACAACAATAATGACGATGACAACAGTGTCTCCATGAGAAGCAGGCCCCGATGGAGGCTCTGGTGAAACGTAGCGGATCTTCAGGGAGGTCCTGGCTCCGCCCTCCTGAAGACAGATCACCGCCAAGCCCCCCTTTACAAAGCCAGCATTAGTGTCATTCTAAAACTAGATGAAGGAGCAAAAGGTCTTTGTTTGTTTTAATATATACCTATTTATTTACTGTGTCTGTGAGCATGCCCATGGATATAGAGACCAGAAAAGAAAAGAACCGTGCTTTCAGTAAAGTCAGGCAGGGGACAGGGATGTGCACTTTCTCCACCCTCTTCAAGACACTTCAGGGAGTCTGTCTGTCTATCAGGTTTGTTTGTTTGTTTTGTTGTTGTTTGCTTGAGACAGGGTCTCTCTGTGTAGTCTTGGCTGTCCTGGACTCGATTTGTAGACCAGGCTGGCCTCCAACTCACAGAGATCTGCCTGCTTCTGCCTCCCGAGTGCAGGGGTTAAAGGTGTGCGCCACCACGCCCAGTTCTGTCTATCAGTAATTGAGGCAAATAGAAGGAATATTGTTACCAACAAGATGGTACGTTCTGGGCACCTGAGTTCCGGTCCTAAAGCACAGGTGATAACAAGAGAGAGCTGACTTTTTTGTTGTTGTTGTTGCTGCTCTTTTGAGCCACAGTTTCCCTGTGTAACAGCTCCAGCTGTCCTGGAACTCGGAAGTGCTGCCACTACTGCCACCACCGTTGCACCTGGTACCCACACCCTTGCCATTGCATGCTCTCCTGGCCGTGCTGAGTGTGGAGTGCTGATAGGAAGGGAATTGCCAAGGTCGCCTTATGTTCAGGTGACACTCATGGGAGATGCTGACAACTCCTCCACCAGTAAACTTTGGAGGTTTTTTATTTTTTTATTTATTTAATTTTTTTAAAAAAAGATTTATTTATTTATAATGTATACAATGTAAACACCTGCACGACAGAAGAGGGCACCAGATCTCATTATAGATGGTTGTGAGTCCACCATGTGGTTGCTGGAAATTGAACCTGGGACCTCTGGAACAGCAGACAGTGCTCTTAGCCGCTGAGCCATCTCTCTAGCTTGTTGTTGTTTTTTGTTGTTGCTGTTTTGTTTTGTTTTTGTACCTCTGACATCATGTTTATCTGTAACTGAATATCTGAAGGTGATGTATTCAAAAGTTTACAAAGTTAAAAGCAAGCGACCTATGGTTGCTTTCTTTTATAGTAAATGTGTACTGAGGAAACTTGACAGGCTTTGCTATTTGAAGCCCTTGACTACCCCTGTTTGCCTTGAAATAAGTGTTCCATTATGTTACGTATGAGATGCACCTGCCCTGCACACAAAGGGTGCCCGTGTGGACAGTGCTAGGATACTGAGAGGTCTTACAGGGCAGCTCTCTTATGCTTCTGGCCAAAGGCTCCAAGTCATTTATCTTAAAAGTCAAAATAGCAATGGCCTTCGCCCCCCTCCGCTCCTGTCGCCCTGCCACTTGCAGGTGCACCTCAGGGTCACCCTTTGGAGACACTGACCTCAGAGCCATCAGAACTCTGTGTATGAGCCAGACACGGTGGTGCATGCCTTTAAGTTAGCACTTGGAGCCAGATCTTGTGAGTTCAAGGCCAGCTTGGACCACATAGTGAGTTCCAGGCCAGCCAGGGCTACACCATGAGTCCCTGTCTCAAACAGTGAGAGAAATAGTCAATCCTCTGTATTAGTTTTGTGAAGTCGAGGAAGGGAGGTTGTTCTCTGGGAAGCCCACAGCCAGGGGCTAAGGGTCCCCCCCCCTCCCCCCGCCCCAACTTTCTCCAAGTGCCTTTTTCTTGATCCCTGTGTTGAATGTATCACATCATCTCTTTATAATAAACTCCAAATATCCTTCAAGTTGGTTCATTGTTTTGAATTTCTCTCCTTCAGTGATGTCAGAATCTGAATTGTCTGGGGAGAAGTTAAGACTCCAGCTGCGCCTGCATCAAGGTCTCCACAAGTTTAAGGACCTCCTCAGGCGGCTGGTGGCAGTTTTGGGCCATCCCCACCCCATGGCCACAGACAGCTTTTATGGGACTCCTCTTGGGTTGTTTGGGACACTGAGGGTGAGTTCCATCCAGTAGCTGGCCTGCTCTCTTGGCCTGCATGCCTCTTTGGTTTCTTTGTTTCTTCTGTTTTCTGTCAGGACCCACATGGTGTTTTTTTTTGTTTTTTTTGTTTGTTTGTTTGCTTTTTTTTTTTTTGAATACCCTGACTGTTGACTCTGTTTATTAACAATTAAACTTTATTATACAACCCAACTAGCATACACAAGAGGGAAAAAAGGTTAAAGGGACAGAAGAATGAACCTTCCAGTATCCGTTCCACGGGATAGGTCTTTAGGTGTCTCTCTGACCCACGAGCTGGTCCAGTCTGTTGCTCTCTCCAAGCGCTCTCCTTGCCTCTCAACCTGTTGTTTTGTCTTCCCCCCACCTTCCCAGTCATATGCAAAGGGCGGTCCTTTCTCCCTTCGAGGGTCAATTAGGAAAACAATAGCCACGGTGGGGTTTCCAGGTCCGCTTCCTGAATTCCAAGCCCAGGAAGGCTCCAAACAGTCTCTCACAAGGTATTCATGGGGTGCCCCAAGGGTAAAGCCTGCTAAGACTGCTTCCACCTGTGACAAAGTTTAATCTTTCCCACACATCCCCCCCTTCTCTTTTAAAAAATTAAGAACTATATATACATATATACATATATACATGCTTATCAGGATATACAAAAAGACATAACAAAGTCCTTTTATACTTGTTAACCTAAGGGAAAGTATACCACTATCCTACCAAAGAGTCCTTTTCTTTCATGAGAAATTGCAATTATTAATCTATAAATGTGTTTTAATTCTTAGACTAAAGCTTCTAGTAACACTGTGGCTATCTAATCTTCAATCCCATCAGAGACCCAAGAAGGAAAATCTATCTAATAAAGGAAGTGCTGGCAGGCAACTTCCAAGTTGCAGGGAACAGAGAGAGCAGACTGCCTGGATAGTCACCGAATTCTCTCTTTCATTGGGGCAATCAGTCTTCAGCCTTATCGGCCCAAAACATCCAACGAACTGCTTTTTGAAGCAGGAAATCCGACGGTCTGGTCCATCTAGTCTCTTTAAAGCTGGACAGGCAACTTTCCAGCATCACTGCTGATCATTGCAGACGGTCATCCTGTCATCAGCAGTAGAGATAAGAGCAGTAGTAGAGCAGTTTTTCCGTCTAGTGACCATTCTGTCACCAGCGTCTCTTGAAGCCCCCATCTTCAATGATGCAAATGGAGAAGCGGCCAGGAGTAGATGGCTCTCTCTGTCAGGAAAGCCCTCATTGTTAAATGTCATATTCTGTGGATCTCTGAAGAGTTTGAAGAGCAAATCTATCTGTTCTTATAGTTATCAATCTATTCCTTTGAAGACATATACGAGCTATTAAACAAACCTGCTCTATAACAAAGTGAGTATCTAATAGGATTTCTACATAACTAAATACCAACTTTTATCCCCGATGCTTCCAAACAGTTTTTTATAAGACATTAGTGGTACATGAATAATACATCAAATAAACATTGAACAAAAAGAACGTAAATTTCTAACATACAATATACAATATTTTGTCAACATATACAATACATAAGGCAAAAATGAATGGAATATAGAATTTAAGTTCATAACAATGTGAAGCAAAAGTTGAAGTCTTAAATTTCCATCAATCAAAAGTCTTAAATTTCCATCAATCTACAATACCAATGTAGAATTTTTGAAGTTAGTAGATTCAATAATCTACCTTTTATTCTACAACCCTGTATCCTCCCTTCCTTCCCCCCTTTTCCTTAATATTAAAAGGGATAGAAAGTAAGAGAGAAAGAAAGATAGAAGAAAGAAATCCCCAAATGAACTTTTATTAATTGTAAATAACCCCGTTAGGCAAAGATGAGCATTGGTAATGCACCAAAAACATACATCCCACCTACTGGGAATGGTGGGCATCGTGTTCTCAAAATTACTTGATGCTGTTTAAGAGAAAAATATTTTTCGGGTACCCAAGAAAAATAATATATTGGCCAAGCGCTGGAAAAGCTAGCTGTTTTTGTCCAGTTCTTTTGGGATCGATCCTTTCGGCTAGCCGATTTATTGTTAATATGCATGCAATTTCTGGAAGAAGCAGTAGTACCAGAGGCAGAAGTTCGATCTTCATAATTGTCCTGTTTTTTGCTCTGAAAGTAAGCAGACTTTATAAATCATTAGTACAGGTATGTTAGTACATATATAATTTTTAAGGGAACATCATTTGAGGCATCTTGCTCGAGGTGCCAGAGGCATGCTTTTGGGGTTAAATCACCCATGCTGCCTGCTGTCTTCAGTATTGTCCTGCTTTTTGCAAATACAGGGCTCTACCTGCATATACACCAATAGGACAGAAGAAGTTCTCCAAGCTGTATGAAACAATGTCAAGCTGTTAAGAACCAGGTAGCTCTTAAGATTCACTTGTTATATGGTCAGATCTAATCTTTATAAGTTTAGTTGGTAGCCATATATTTTCACTCCCTGTGAAAACATACACATACCCACGACCCCATCTCAAAACTACTGCAGGTTTCCATTTCATACTTTCTAAGTCCTTGAAGAATATTGGTTGCCCCAATTCCTCAGTTTTTTCTATTATCCAATGTCTCTCCGCAGCTGACGTCCCTTCATCATTCACATTAAGAAAATTTAGAGTCAACAAAGCATTATTTAATCGATCCCTGGGTGTCTTTACCCTTCCCTTTTGTTTAATAAGCATTTCTTTTAAGGTACGATTAGCTCTTTTCACAACTGTTTGTCCTGTGGGGTTGTGAGATATACCAGTAACATGTTTTATATTATAATACATAAAGAAGTTTTTCATCTTAAGGGACACATATGTAGGAGCATTATCAGTCTTAATTTGTGTAGGTATTCGCATAAATGCCATTATTTCTAGCAAATGAGTAATCACACAGTCAGCCCTTTCAGAACTTAAGGCAGTTGTCCATTGAAAACCTGAATATGTATCAATGGTATGATGTACATATCTCATTTTTCCAAATTTTGTAAAATGAAACACATCCATCTGTCAAATTTTATTCCTTTTGTTACCTCTAGGGTTAATTTTAGCAGGTAATGGTAGTTGACTATATAAGGAACATGTAGGACACTTATTAATTATTTTTTTGGCTCGTTGTCAAGTGATAGAAAATCTTTTTTTCAACCCCTTACCATTGAAATGATGTTTTTTGTGAAATTTGGAGGCTTCGAATATATTACCTATCAATAATTTGTCGATCTCTTTATTTTCTTGTGTCAATGGACCTGCTAAACCTGTATGGGATCGAATATGAGTAATATACAAGGGATAATTTTTGTTTTTGATGACCTGTTGCAGTTCTATAAATAAAGTAGTCAATTTTGTGTTATCAGGAGTAAATTTAGCAGTTTTTATATGTAAAACAATCTTTTAGTATATTGAGAGTCAGTAATTATATTAAGAGGTTTAGGAAAATCTAACAATACCATAAGGATAGCATATAATTTTGATTTTTTAACTGATGTAAATGGGCTTTTAATCACCTTGGTCATTTTCTCAGACTTATAACCAGTCATACCTGATTTATTTGTATCAGTGAAAAAGGTGGGTGCCCCTGAGATTGGTGACCTCTTTATAATACTTGGAAGGATCCAATTAGTTTTTTTTATAAACTGTATACGTTTGTTTTTGGGGTATCTATTGTTAATGTCTCTCAAATAATTACTACAAGCTTTTTGCCAATCTTCATGAATTACCCATAATGACAGAATCTCAGAATCCGTAAGAGGCACTACAATTTCCGCCGGGTCTATCCCTGACAGTTGACGCAACCTTATTCTTCCCTTTGTAATCAATTTAGAAATTTTCTCTATATATGTTTTTAATTTTTTGCTTTGTTTATTTGTCAGGAATATCTACTCTATGATCCTGTCTTCCCTTTGCATGAGAAGCCCAGTAGGAGAATGTTTTGAAGGCAAAATAACCAAAATGTAACCAAGTTCAGGATCAATTCTATCCACATATGCCTTTTGAAGTTTTTGTTCTACCAGAATTAATTCCTTTTTTGTTTCAGCGGTTAAACACCTAGGACTGTTTAAATCCGAATCCCCTTGTAAAATCTGAAAAAAGTTACTTAACTCATAGGTAGCTAACCCGATTGTAGGCCTTAACCAGTTAATATCGCCCAATAATCTTTGAAAGTTATTAAGAGATTGTAATTGATCTCTACGGATCTGTACCTTTTGTGGTCGAAGTTTTTGTTCAGTTATTTTATAGCCTAAATAGGTAATTGAATCTCTTCTTTGTATTTTTTTTACAGCAATCTGTAATCCCCAGCATGGCAGAATTCTTTGTGTTTCCTGAAACATTTTTTTTTTTACAATACTAGGATCAGAATCAGCTAGCAGAATATCATCCATGTAATGGTATATGATAGATTGAGGAAACAGCGTACGAAGTATTTTTAAAGGTTGTTGTACAAAATACTGGCATAAAGTTGGGCTATTTAACATTCCCTGTGGAAGTACCTTTCAATGATATCTCTTCATTGGAGAATTACTCTTCAGAGTAGGTACTGAGAAAGCAAACCTTTCCCTGTCCTTCTCGTGTAGAGGTATGGTAAAAAAACAATCTTTTAAATCAATTGTAATTATATGCCAAGACCGAGGTAATAAGGAAGGCAAAGGAATTCCAGGTTGAAGCGAACCCATGGGTTGAATCACCTTGTTTATGGCCCTCAAATCTGTTATCATTCTCCATCCACCTGATTTCTTTCTTACCAAAAACATAGGGGAATTCCAGGGACTGGAAGATTCTTCGATGTGTTGAGCCTCCAGCTGCTCTTGCACTAAACCGTGAAGCGCCTGCAACTTTTCTTTTGTTAAGGGCCACTGTTCCTGCCATACAGGTCTGTTTGAAATCCATTTTAGGGGCAAGGCGGTTGGTATTTCAGCAGTGGCCCCTCTTATAAATTTTGACATCTTAAACCTGAAGAATTCTGACGTTGGACAATGGGCATAGCTTGTGGTCGCCTCTGATCACTTACATTAATCTCTTCCCTAGAAGCGCATACCAATTCACCCATTGTTTCAACCTTCTTTGTCTCAGTATTTGTAGGAATAGTAATCTGAGTACCCCATTGTTGTAAAAGGTCTCTTCCCCATAGATTTATAGGAATGTCAGCCACATAGGGTTTCAGCCTCCCTAACTGCCTGTCTGGTCCCACACACTCAAGCCACTGTACACTTTGTTTTATTTGAGATAACTTACCAATTTTTACAATTTTTGTATAAACCTTCTTAAGTGGCCAAGTTTGGTTCCAAGACTTTTGGCAAATGATGGAGACGTCAGCTCCACTGTCTACCAAGCCTTCTATTTTAATACCATTTAATTGTATAATTAACTTAGGTCTCTGATCATTAATTACTGTTTGTCAGAACACACGTGTCCCTGTGCTTCCGAACGCACAGTCTTTTTCACTGGATCGGCTTTGCCCTTAATGTAAGGAAACAGTAGGAGTTGAGCAATCTTATCTCCGGCATTGATTTTTATCTCCTTTTTCATACATACCAAGATTTTTATTTCCCCTTTAGAATCTCCATCTATAATACCGGGATGTACAATAAAACCCTGAGAAGTCAGCCCGCTTTTTTTCAGAACCAATCCTACTGTGCCTGAAGGCAAAGGTCCGAGCCCAATGTTTCCCTTTTCCACAGCGACTACAGTACCCTGGGAGTCTTGGTACTTTATTACCATCATAACCAGAACCTCCTTGTTCTCTTTTACGAGTTACGTTTTTTCTTGGGTTATTGTGCCTTCTATCTCTACAGTTTTTTTGCACATGACCAATTTGACCGCAACTGAAGCACCGAGTATTATGATATTTGGGCTTTCTGACTAAAGCTTGTCCCACAATATTATTTTGATATTTCTAAGAGTTGATATTAACTGTCTCCTTTACCCAGTCATCTAATGGAGCGCCTCTTTCCTTTAACGGTCTAAGCACCTTCTTACATTCAGTATTTGCATTCTCATAAGCCATGATAAGTTTTAATGCCTTTTTGTTGTCAGAATCTGGCATCGCCTTATCCATAGCAGATCTTAATCTCTGCAAAAATTCTGTAAAGGGCTCTAGAGGTCCTTGGAACACCTTAGTAAAGGGAATAGTTGTTTTCCCAGGTTCCTCTACCAGCTCCCAAGCTTTCAAGGTTGTCTTACGACATTGTTCAATCACTCTATCGTCAGATTGAACTTGCTCTCTCATGTTAGTATATGGTCCATCACCAAGTAATTGATCTTTATTAATATTTATTCCCTGTGTGATATTTTTTGTTCTATTTTTATAGCCTCTGTTCGACACCATGATAACCACTGTAACTGTTGTGCCGCTTCCAATACCAATGAAACTAAATTTTTCCAATCTTGGGAAACAAGTCTATTCTGATAGGCCCAGCTGTTTAACATTTGTTTAACGAAGTTAGAATGCATACCATATCTGACGACGGATTTTTAAAAATATTTTAAATCCATCATGTCTACAGGACACCAGGCTATTTCGTCATGACCCTCAGCACCATTTGGCTCGAGTACATGTCTTACAGTGACTGGAAAAGCTGAAGGTGCCTGGGTGACTGTGGAGGTATCCTCCACTGGTACATTTACTTCCAAAGACCTTTTGGTCAGTCTGGCTTTCTTTGCCTCTGGTTTCTGACCTTCTCCACCCTTTTTAACCAAAGGTGCTTCTGCTTTTCCAGCCCTTCCAGTTTTTTCTGCATTTTGCCCATTTGTTCAGTCAAGTCAGTAATTCTTTCCAAAAGGATAGAGCTTATTGACTCTTCCTGGTTTTTTGGCTTTCTGGTCTCTCTATTTTCTGTCCTTCATCACTACCAAATGCCAAAAATTCTATCCGCTTTCCCATCCCTTCATTTTTATTCCTCAGCCTTTCTGTCTGTCCGGTCAAATCTGTAATCTTTTTCAAAAGGATAAAACTTACTGACCCTTCCGGCTTTTCTATGTCATTAGCCTGTCTTTTAATCCTTTTAAGCATGAAATATTGTAATAAAAGGACAATGAGAAAACAAAGAATTCCCTCTAAGTATAATGCAGGAAAGAGTTTTACAACAGCAGTTGCAATTTTGTCAATAGCCTGAAACAACATTTCTATCCCTTGTAATACTGAATCTTCCCTCATATCATTAGGGACTGTGGAACCCATCGGGCCCCATGTTGGGCGCCAGATGTTGGCTCTGTTTATTAACAATTAAACTTTATTATACAACCCAACTAGCATACACAAGAAGGAAAAAAGGTTAAAGGGACAGAAGAATGAACCTTCCAGTATCCGTTCCATGGGATAGGTCTTTAGGTGTCTCTGACTCACGAGCTGGTCCGGTCCCTTCCTCTCTCCGCGCCTTCTCCTTCCTCCCCTCTACCTCTTGTTTTTTTTCCTCACCACCTTCCCAGTCACATGCAAAGGGCGGTCCTTTCTCCCTTCGAGGGTCAATTAGGAAAACAATAGCCACGGTGGGGTTTCCAGGTCGGCTTCCTGAATTCCAAGCCCAGGAAGGCTCCACATAGTTTGTCACAAGGTATTCATGGCTTGCCCCAAGGGTAAAGCCCGCTAAGATTGCTTCCACCTGTGACAAAGCTTAATCTTTCCCACACCTGACTCCTGACAAAGTAGTCCTGAGAGCTCATCCCTGGGTGAGGCATGTGTTGCCTAGCAGCGTTCCTGGGGGGGCAGGGTGGGGGTGGGGAGTAGGGGGGTGGGGAGTAGGGGGTAGGAGTGTTGCTCCGAGGCTGAGTCTATTGCTGAGGCGGATTCTACTGCTGTGAGGACGCATCACGACCAAAGCACCTTGGGGAGGAGAGGGTCTATTCAGCTTACACTTCCACGGCACTCTTCATCTTTAAAGGAGGTCAGGACAAAAACTGAAACAGCCATGAGGCTGGAGACAGGAGCTGATACAGAGACCATGGCGGGGTGCTGCTTCCTGGCTTGCCCCTCATGGCTTGCTCAGCCTGTTTTCTTATAGACCCAAGGACCACCAACCAGCCCAGGGCTGGGGTGGGCTCTCCACAACATATATCACTAATTAGGAACATTCCTTCCTTCCAGGCTTGAATGCAGCCCAATCTTATGGAACATCTCTCTCTCTCTCTCTGTCTCTCTCTGTCTCTCTCTGTCTCTCTCTCTCTCTCTCTCTCTCTCTGTCTCTCTCTCTCTCTGTCTCTCTCTCTCTGTCTCTCTCTGTCTCTCTCTCTCTCTCTGTCTCTCTCTCTCTCTCTCTCTCTCTCTCTCTCTCTCTCTCTCTCTCTCCCCTCCTGGGTAAATATGGCCAGATGATGAAGTTGTTCCAAGCCTGGGCACTCTGACAAGGGTTTTCTTTCTTTCTTTCTTTTTTCCCGAGACAGGGCCTCTCTGTGTTAGCCTTGGCCTTCCTGGACTTGCTTTGTAGACCAAGCTGGCCTCAAACTCACAGAGATCTACCTGCCTCTGCTTCCCAGGTGCTGGGATTAAAGGCATGTGCCACCATGCTTGGATCATGGTTTTCAATGAGAAAGAAAAGAGCAATGAGCCGAGAGAGCATACCGTCTTGGTTTAGCATAACCACCTGCTGGTGATGCCGCCATTCGGTTCCCTGCCAGCTACAAGCACCCAAAGAGCTCACTGGGAAGCCCACAGCCAGGGGCTAGGGTTTGTGCAACTTCCGAGGTAGCAGAATATGTTTATTAAAAGATAAAGGATAGCAAATTTTTATTAATAGCGCAGGTACTTAGGTGAAACCAAGGCGTGGGTTGGTCATGTTAAAAAGTAGATGTGAGGGCAGTGTTCCTACTGCACCACATGAGGCTGCTACACCATGGCCGAGCATCGTCCCTTCTGGGTGAGCTTTTTGCCTCTTCTTCTTTATACTCTTGTCTACTCAGATGGTGTGTGGTTGGATGACAACTGACAAGTGATGTTTATCATAAGAAACCTCCTGAGTGGTGTTTGAGTGACGTGTTCTGAGCTGAAATTATGAATTCCCTTCTCATGGCCGTAGTGGCTTGTGCAGCCTTACAACATAGTGGCGGCGTCTGCCATCGGCAGCGATGGCTTGCAGATTCTCCAGACCCTCTCCTCTCCCACAGCAGAAGCCAACGGCAACGTGGGTCCCCAGTGACTCAGTGTGAAATAAGTTCCTCCAGTATCCCTAATGGGATCAGTCCTCTATAACCACCACAAAATCCATCACCAACCCACATGGCAGAGGTCATGTCTGCCATGGCTGCGTGGCCAGAAACTGAGCATCACAAAGGGCTCCTGGCTTCTTCACGTTGTGGTCCTACACAACATCTTTGGTGCAGTCTGGGGTGGGGGTAAGGCCCGTGTGTTCCACTGGTTTCTACCATGTTGACGGTGGCCACATCATGGCTGTCGGCTGCGGAGTTCTGTGGAAGATTCTGTCTCCACCAGCACAGAGCAGAGGATGAGGAAGGAGCCACAGGCACAGGAGACTTCACATCCCAAGCCCGTTGGCAGTCACTATTCTGGGTGGCAGCGTTGAGAACACCGAGACCTTCAAGTTGCTATGTTTCTGTCACTCGAAGGTCCCGTCAGGAGCAAGCGAGCTTGCTGGGTCTTCCTTCAAAGGAGGTGGAGCTTGCTTCATTAGTGTTGTGGTCTGTTTTCCCACTATATGTAAATCAGGATCCAGGTCCAGTGACTCCTGATCAGCAGGCAGTGGCAGCGAGAACTTTGGGACAGGCCCTGGGAGGCGGAGGACGGCCTGGTACTCCACAGCATTTCCCATGAGTGTTTGTAGGCTTTCTGATGATCCAGTCTAAAGACAAAAATGTTCTCCTGCCTTTGTCCGGATCATCGTCTTCCACAGCCACCTGAGCACATCTGTTCTTCTTAAAATCCAACCTGGTTAGACCGAGTTTAAGTCTCTGTCAAAAACAAGGCCTCCTGTTGGATAAGTCCCACGCTATAGTCACTGCCATCTCTAGCCTTGGTCACGTGCATGTCAGCTCCATTCATTTCTAAGCTGTTTGGCTTCATTCGGGTAATTGGTTTCTGCTTGTGCTGGTGTCTCACCTCTGGACTTCTTCCGGGTCTCCTCCACAGCCAGCTCCATCTTTGCGGTGTGATTGGCACAAACCGAACCCAGAGACCAGCTCAGGACTGGGCTCAGCCAGACCACAGTGGCCAAGATCAGCTGGCACCGTATAAGCTGCGGAAGTGTCAAAGGGACACTCTAAGTTCCCACCGAAAATCTCTTGTTTTAGCTGAATAACAAATAAATACCGGGTTAGCTCCTCATGAAGATGATTTGGTTATTACTAATAAAACTTAACTGGAAAATGAAGACCCTATGGTGGACCAGTTTTCACGTGTGTGTGTGTGTGTGTCTGTGTGTGTGTGTCTCTGTGTGCCGTCTAACCCATGTGCTACTTGGGCTGAATCTATGAATCTCAGACCTAAAAGGTCACTTTCTTTCTTCTTCTTCTTCTTCTTCTTCTTCTTCTTCTTCTTCTTCTTCTTCTTCTTCTTCTTCTTTTTTTCCGAGACAGGGTTTCTCTGTATAGCCTTGACTATCCTGGACTTCCTTTATAGATTAGACTGTCCTCGAACTCATAGCAATCCACCTGCCTCTGCCTCCCAAGTGCTGAGATTAAAGGCGTGCGCCATCACCGCCCAGATAAAAAGTCACTTTCAGTCAAGTCCAGGTGACACATAACTTGACCACAGAGCTCATGTCCCTCAGCTTTTTTTCCCCTGCTAAGTCCACACTAACTTCTGTACCACCCAGAAGGGACACGGTGTGTGTGATGATGGAGTTGGCATCTGCAGCTGCAGGACTGTGTGTGGCAGGATGCTGTGACTCCCAGTCTCTCCTTCTCAGCATCTTTGTGCACATAGACTGGCGGCCACGCGGTCTTCCCGGGAAGCTCAGCATTTCTGCCACTGTAGTGGGGGGGGGGGTGAAGACCATGTAGCCATGGAAACTAGAGAGACTTCTACAAGGACTGGTGTGCACAGCCCTTGTGGAGAGGTGCTCAGCTGGCTAGAGCGAGGACAGGTTCCCTGAGACACTGAGAAACAGCTGCAGAAAGCACGGGCCCACTCTGTGCGAATCCCCCTGGAGGCAGTTCCTTAACCAAGGTTCCATCTTCTCAGGTGACTTTAGCTTGTGACAAGGTGACACAAGACTGGACTAAGGTCCAGCACAACCTTAGTCTTATCTCCAAGAGAGCTGCACAAGACCCTACTGCAGTAAAGCAAGCTTGCACTGACCCAGAGCTCCTAATCTCACGAAGCAGCAACGGATCCATTAGCAAACACCCACGCCCAGGAACTCCCATCTTAAAGACTCCGATGACGGTGAGAGGTGCTGTCCTTCCCACCCCGTGCGATGGAGATTTCAGGACTATGTTTCATCCTGCTTATCTGACTCACAAGGAGCCGAACACAGTGCGCCGTCTCTGTGTTAGAAGGCTTGTCATGGGCTCAGCAGGAGAGACAGATGTAGGGGTTGTTTTCTCAGACTTCAGTCACCTTAATAACGTAGAAAACGCCCGATACACACTGCCTGATAAGCAGAGGGCAGGACTCCCGACAACACTAGCCGTGGCTGCTTATGAGAGGGACCTTCTGTGCCTGCTTCTTGTGGGAAAACAAAAACGCCAGGATAGCTAAAAGAATTCTCTACAATAATGAACACCAGGAGGTACCACCATTCCTGGTTTCAAGATACACTACAGATCTCTAGTAATAAAAACCACATAGTATTGAAATAAAAACAGACAGGCTGATCAATGGAATTGAACTGAAGGCCTCCACGTAAAGCCATACACCTATGAACACCTGATTTTTGACAAAGGAGCCAAAATTGTACAATGGAATGAGAAAGCCTTTACCACAAATGGAGCTGGTCTAACTGGATGTCAGCGTGTAGAAGAATTCAAATAGCTCCACATCTGTCACCTTGTACAAAACTCAAGTCCAAGTAGATCAAAGACCTCAACATAAGACAAAAAGTGGGGAAAGCTTCAAACACTGGCAACGTCCTGAACCGAACACCAACAGCTCAGGCTCTAAGATCAACAGTTACTAAAGGGGACTTCACGAACCTGAAGCTTCTGTAAACCCACAGACATCCTCAAGAGGACAAAACAGCAGCCTACAGAATGGTAAAATATTTTCACCTACTCCACATCTGACAGAAAACCAACATATAAAATATATAAAGATCTCAAGAAACTAGAACAAACCAAATAATATAATTAAAAAATGGAGTACAGATATAAACAAAGGATTCTTTCTCAACAGCGCAATCATAAATGGCTGGAAAGCACTTAAAGAAATGTCCAACATCCTTCACTGTCAGGGAAACGCGAATCAAAATGACTCTGAGATTCCATCTTAGACCTGTCCGAATGGCTAAGATAAAAAAACACTAGTGACAGGCTGGAGAGATGGCTCAGCAGTTAAGAGCACTGACTACTCTACTCTTCCAGAGATCCTGAGTTCAATTCCCAGCAGCCACATGGTGGCTCACAACCACTATAATGTGATCTGGTGCATACTGTATACATAATAAATAAATCTTAAAAAAAAAAAAAACACTAGTGACAGCTCAGGCCGGTGAGGATGTGGAGCCAGGGGAGCACTCCTCCATCGCTGGTGAGGATGTGGAGCCAGGGGAACACTCCTCCATCGCTGGTGGGGATGTGGAGCCAGGGGAGCACTCCTCCATCGCTGGTGAGGATGTGGAGCCAGGGGAGCACTCCTCCATCGCTGGTGGGGATGTGGAGCCAGGGGAACACTCCTCCATCGCTGGTGGGGATGTGGAGCCAGGGGGAACACTCCTCCATCGCTGGTGGGGATGTGGAGCCAGGGGAGCACTCCTCCATCGCTGGTGGGGATGTGGAGCCAGGGGAACACTCCTCCATCGCTGGTGGGGATGTGGAGCCAGGGGAGCACTCCTCCATCGCTGGTGGGGATGTGGAGCCAGGGGGAACACTCCTCCATTGCTGGTGGGGATGTGGAGCCAGGGGAGCACTCCTCCATCGCTGGTGGGGATGTGGAGCCAGGGGAACACTCCTCCATTGCTGGTGGGGATGTGGAGCAAGGGGAACACTCCTCCATCGCTGGTGGGGATGTGGAGCCAGGGGGAACACTCCTCCATCGCTGGTGGGGATGTGGAGCCAGGGGAACACTCCTCCATCGCTGGTGGGGATGTGGAGCCAGGGGAACACTCCTCCATCGCTGGTGGGGATGTGGAGCCAGGGGAACACTCTTCCATCGCTGGTGGGGATGTGGAGCCAGAGGAACACTCCTCCATCGCTGGCGGGGATGTGGAGCAAGGGGAGCACTCCCCCATCGCTGGTGGGGATGTGGAGCAAGGGGAGCACTCCTCCATCGCTGGTGGGGATGTGGAGCCAGGGGAACACTCCTCCATCGCTGGTGGGGATGTGGAGCCAGGGGAGCACTCCTCCATCGCTGGTGGGGATGTGGAGCAAGGGGAGCACTCCTCCATCGCTGGTGGGGATGTGGAGCCAGGGGGACACTCCTCCATCGCTGGTGGGGATGTGGAGCCAGGGGAGCACTCCCCCATCGCTGGTGGGGATGTGGAGCCAGGGGAGCACTCCTCCATCGCTGGTGGGGATGTGGAGCCAGGGGAGCACTCCTCCATCGCTGGCGGGGATGTGGAGCAAGGGGAGCACTCCCCCATCGCTGGTGGGGATGTGGAGCCAGGGGAGCACTCCTCCATCGCTGGTGGGGATGTGGAGCCAGGGGAGCACTCCTCCATCGCTGGTGGGGATGTGGAGCCAGGGGAGCACTCCTCCATCGCTGGTGGGGATGTGGAGCAAGGGGAACACTCCCCCATCGCTGGTGGGGTGCACACTTGTGCTTATATAGCCACTTTGGAAATCAGTATGGTGGTTTCCCAGAAAATTAGGAATTGATCTACCCAGAGACCTGGGATACAACCAAATAAAATTGACAAAAACAAACAACAAAACAAAACAAAAAACAAAACAAAAAAAAAAAAGGAAAGAAAAGAAAAAGCCAACGAGATGATTCCCAGTGCTGGTCTCTTTACTTTCACAGTTAGCCCAATTGTCATCAGAGAGGCATTGTTTCGCACGGGAACAGATGCAGAGACCCACAGCCAAACACCACACAACCAGGGGAACACCCCAGAAAAGAAGGAGGAAGGATTCTAAGAGCCAACGAGGCCGAGGGCTCCATGACAGCAAGATCCACAGAATCAACTAAGCAGGGCTCCCAGGAGTTCACAGAGACTGAGGTGACAGTCATGCAGTGGCTCTGAGCCAGGTCCTCTGCATTTACATTATGGTTGTATAGCCTGGTGTATGTGTGTGTGTGTGTGTGTGTGTGTGTGTGTGTGTGTGTGTGTGTGTATGTAATGGCTTATTACAGTGGATTATAGGTTGTTGTCCAGTGGCTGTCTATGAACGGAAAATCCAAGGGCCCTGTCGTTGCTCAGGCCTGCAGGCGATATGTCCAAGCTGGTCTTCGGTACACACTGGAATCCTGAAAACGTAGTCTCTAACGCCACTGAAGAGATGGACAAGAAGAGGCAGGCAGAGAGCAGAGGCTTCCTCCTTTCCTATCCTCACACAGGCTCCCAGCAGAAGGCGTGGCCCAGATTAGAGGTGGGTTTTCCCAGGTCAAAAGGTCTGGATCAAAGGTGTGTCTTCCAGCCTCAAAGATGCGGATTAGAAGGAGGTCTTCCCGCTTCAAACTAAGCAAAAGTCCCTCGTAGGTGTGCCTGTCCGATTTAGGGCTTCGGCTAATTCCAGATGTTGTCAACTTGACACCCAAGGCTGGCCACCACATCTACCGTGCCTGGTGTCAGCTGTTCTGACCAGATGGATAGAGATGGGATCTCTGGCGTTTGTTCTGCATTTTTCTTTCTTTCTTTTTAAAAATTTGTTTATTAAGTATACAGTGTTTTGCCTGCATGTACCCCCGCATGAGCGAAGAGGGCACCAGACCACATCATAGATGGTTGTGAGCCACCATGTGGTTGCTGGGAATTGAACTCATGACCTCTAGAAGAGCAGTCAGTACTCTTAGCTGCTGAGCCATCTCTCCAGGCCCTGTTTTGTATTTTTCTGACAGGAGAATATTGAATGAACATTTTCCATATATTAAAATTCTTTTTTAAAAAAGATTTATTTGTTTATTTATTATGTATACAGCATTCTGCCTGCAGGCCAGAAGAGATGGTTGTGAGCCACCATGTGGTTGCTGGGAATTGAACTCAAGACCTTTGGAAGAACAGTCAGTGCTCTTAACCTCTGAGCCATCTCTCCAGCCCTATATTAGAATTCTTAAGTTACATTCATTTATGCATACACGCGGGCATGTTGCGGCATACACGCGGGCATGTTGCGGCATACATGTGGAGGGCAGAGGGCAAGTAGAAGGGTTAGCATTCTCCTCCACCAGATGGGCCCTAGGCACCAATCTCGGGTTGTGAGGCTTTGGTGGCAGGCGCCATTACCCACTGTGTCATCTCACTGGCCCCACTTGTCTTACGTCTTGGTGATTTGTGATTTTGTTGTTCTTGTTTGGGTCTTGAGATGCGATCTCACCCAAACCTACAGCCGTCTTCCTGCCTCTGCCTCCAAGGGCTGAGACTGCGGTCTCGAGCCACATGCCTGCCGGGCACTCCACTTGAGAACCGGATAGTCTATTTACTTGTGCGCTTTTTTTTGGTTTTTTGTTTTGTCTGATTTTTGAGACAGGGTTTCTCTGTGTAGCCTTGGCTGTCCTGAACTCGCTTTGTAGACCAGGCTGGCCTTGAACTCACAGAGATCCACCTGCCTCTGCCTCCAGAGTGCTGGGATTAAAGGCGTGCGCCACCATGCCCAGCCAAAGCTCATGTGTTTGGATGCTTGGCCCGTAGCGGGTGGCTTTATTAGGGAGGCGTGGCCTTGCTGGAGGAAGCCTGTCGCTGTGGGCTTCAAGGTCTCCTGTGCTCAAGCTACACCCAGTGTGGCACACAGTCTCCTTCCTTTGGATCAAGATGTAGACCCCGCTAGTGGTTTCAACTTTCCACCTTGTACATTAAGTCTTCAATCAATTTTTTGTGCAGGGTGTGTGTGTGTGTGAGAGAGAGAGAGAGGGAGAGAGAGAGAGAGAGAGGTTCCATTCTGCATGCCGATATGCAGTTTCCTTAGGTCGATTTGTTGAAGGCTCTGTCTTCCTTCTGCATGCTTTTGTGGTGGCTTTGCTGACGATCAGGTGCTACGGCTGTGTGGGCTTATTTCTGGGACCCCTATCCTGTTCTATCTATTTAGGTGTGCTTCTGGGCCAATAGTATGCCGGGGTTGATACCATGGCTCTCGGGCAATGTGAAATCAGATATTATGATTTCTCCATCCTTCCTCTTTTGCTCAGGATTATTTTGGGGGACTATTCTAGGCCTTTTGTACTTCCATATGAATTTCAGGAGCACATTTTCTAATGAATACTTACTTATATAGAGCATCTGTTAGGTTTGCTTGTTACGCAGCAAAGACTGACTGATACAGTCTCTCAGGAAGCTGACCTTCACCAAGAGGAATGTGCTAGGGGACAAGAAGCTACACGGTCCCCTTTGAGAGAGTACCTGCCCTGGGCACTGTAGTCAGCTGACATCCTTCCAGGGAGCTTCAGACCAAGACAGCACTTCAGCTAAAACGTTCTTCCTGAGGAGTCCCAGGCACTGACTGAGTACCATAGGAGTTCCCTCTTGAGGAGGAGTCTTTCTCCAAGTTATATTGTAGCCAGAGGCTCTTCCCACGAAATCTCTCCTAGCTCCTCCTATGCTCACCCCCAGCCTGTACTGTGTGAGCTGACAGACTCCCCACTTGCTTACTCTCCCCGTCTCTTCCATAGGAGCCACCCCTGACACTCTTATACTTATGACTCCATCTTGGTAGCTGCTTGGCAGATACAAAGCGACACAGCAGAGGCTGAAGAATTCCATGGAAAGATCTAGCTCATTCGTGGCTACCGCAAGATGGACAGTGGTAATTAAAAAATTAATTTTTTTTTATTCTTAATTTTTTAATTTAACCTGGAGACTGCAGAGAACACTTTTTCAACTGATTTCAAGTTGGTCGCTGTGGTACAAAATGCCTAAGGTATGCAGAAACTCTGAAACGAGAGTTTATATGAAGTTTAAAAGGTGAAGGCGTCCATCCCCAATGGAAAGAGGGGATGAGACAAAAAAACACCTTCAATAAATGTAAAAACCCGGGTACAAGGTGCCTATGGTAGACATAAGTTTAATTAAGGATTAATGTCTCTTCTTTTGCTCAGGGCAACCGGCGTGTCTCTAAAACAGGATGCATTTTCTCGGGAGACAGGCAGTGGCCTAACCTATCCATCAGGCGCCACAGAGCCTAGAGAAGGACATTAAGAACTATACAATCTTATTTTGATTTCAACGAAATAATGATTGTATGTTATTTGGCAATAGTATTATTATACTTCCTCTTTGAAAGAGATCAAAATAAAACAGACCTGGATGAAAAGGAGACTGCTGACTTAAGTCAGTCTGTACGTACATGAATTCAAACTACAGTACCAGCCTCCATGGTTCTGTGCGTCCTGCACACCTCATGCATTTATAGTTTTAGAACGATATAATGCTTGTGAGAAACTATATAATTTCAGAATTAAAGTACCAGACACTGATGCTGGATCAGATCTGACAAGATTCATCCTCCAGCATGCTGAGATGCTGAGATGCTGAGATGCTGAGATGCTGCATTCCTCCTGTTCCATCCACAACTGCTTCAGCTGCTGTTGTCATCAGAACAGAACATCTGCCAGGGTAGCTTTGGAGAAAACTCCTGACTCCAATTGGTCCAGCATTTCAGACTGTCCCACACGGGACTTTTATTAAGCCTGAATTTCTCAACATTTAGAGACTGGACCACAAATGCTATCTCTAGCTTTTTAACCATTTTTTCCAGTTTTATTTGGGTCCCTGTATAGATATTATTTGTCCCGAAGTCAGCCTGAAGAAGCTTTACAAAGAGAACACCATCCCTTTTTCTTTAAAGGGCAATTGAGTAAGGTTTTGGGCTATGGAGGTTTATCTACTTTTCAACTTACAGAATATGGCATTTAAAGAAAATTTATTTGTTTTGAGGATTCTTTGAAAATGAGACAGGTTGACTCCTGGCAACACCCAGCCTGCCTCAAAGAAGGAAATGAGCATCGAGGAACCTCCTTATGGAGATGGCTTCAGATGTGACAAAGCAGCCACTGGGCAAAAACGTCCTTGTTTTCTGCCACAGACGGAATTCTGCCTGAAATGGGCAAGCGTGGATGCAGGTGGAGTTGACGGCCTAACTCTGCTGAGACAGGGTAAGCAAGTCCTCAACAGTCCCTGCTTCACAAACATGTCTGTCAGATAAAGTGGGCCAGAAGGCTGAAGATGATGCTCCAACGTGTTAAGGACTTTTGAGTGACTGTTCAGGTAGCAAACTCTCTCTCTCTCTCTCTCTCTCTCTCTCTCTCTCTCTCTCTCTCTCTCTTTTCATTTTGGAAGCTGCTAACCTGCACTTTCTATTTACTCAGCTATTTAATTTTATTCTTTCTCAAGTCTCCGATGGGGTTGAAGACAGCGAAACATTATGAGTATAATATAAATATAACGATTGTTTTCTGGTTCTTGTGTATGTATACTGTATATTGGTGTAATGATATAAATGTATAGGTAAAAGTTGTTTTTTTAAAAAATTAGACTAAAAAGGGGAATTGTGGAGGAATGCTGAGTGGATCTATCAACTGTCAATAAAGCGCTGTTTGGCCAATCAGATGGGCAGAAGGACAGTGGAAGACGGGACTTGCTGGGGAGAGGAAGAGCAAGTTTGGCAGTTGAGGAGAGAGATGGTTGGCAGGGTAGGAAGACTAAGGGGAGAATCGCTGGACGAGCATCACAGTGGCAAATGCTTGGGGTATATGCATCATATGTCAGTTTAGAGTAGTTTGTTTACCTCACTTTAGGAGAAGATTTGTATCAGTTTAGATTCTGCCCAGAGTAGAGCTGAATGCTTCAGCCTCTGTGTCTTTATTTAGCAATCTTAGGCTGGACCGATACATTTTTAGTATAACAGGTCACTGGGTGGCTTTTCCGGATGACCCATGAGAGGTCATGAGGACGCACTGTAAAGGAAGAATTCAGATGGTTTTCAAACCACCTCTAAGATGGATGGGAAACGAAAGACAAAGCAGGAAGTGGGCCCAAGCAAACTGCCCTGCTGCTGTGTAGGCTGGCCTTTGACGCTCTCTTAGTGAAACATCTCACCTTTCCCAGTTACGAGGTCATCTGACCAGAGCTGGAATTGGCCAAATGGAAATAAAGGGTAGACAGGCAGAGTACCCAGATCCTAGGTGGCTTTAGCGACGTGATGACGGTCTGGGGAGGTGTCTGAGGTGTGATCGTGCTGCGACCAGTGACGTGGCTTCATGGTGGTGAGGTTCAGTGCAAGGGAGCCGCTGATGGCGCGGACCTGTATGTGGCTGGTCCCCAAGGTGGACTGTGGAGTTGGGCACGCGCCTCTCACCTTGAGTCGCATGGTCTCTGTGAGGTCTGGGTTCATGAGTGATGTTGAATCAGGCTGTGCTTTTGAGGAAAAGATTTATTAGTGGAGTTATTAATGGCGCAGCCGGCCAGCCTGGTGGGGAATATGAAGAGACGAAGGGCGTGGGGTGGGGTGGGGGGAGGGAGGATTTCTCTCCTGCAGATTTCTGAGAAAGGAGCGAGGTCCCATAGGATGTGGTTTGCAGGCTGGCTGCCCCTGGCTGCTGTGTGGTTTAAGGAAGGATTTATTCAATGTGTGTCCTTCATACGGGACCGTCACCTGCAGCCCTCGGCCTCTCAGGGAACCTGGCACTCTTCTTTGGCGGAAATGGGAACTCAGGCTTTGCAGCAGATCACTTGTCCAATCTCTGTAGCATCGAGAATGACAGAGGCACAGACAGAGCCCTGAAGGTGGGGCAGGGGACGCTGCGATGGGCAGGGCCTGGCCTGGGATCTAACATTCTGGTCATTACCACCAGGAAGAATGGAGGACAGGAGGGAAGGCAGACCGCCCCCCCCTGGACTCAGGCTGCCTAGTCTCAGTAGCCTGGTCCTTATGTCATGCCAGAACTGGGCCTGAAGAGTGGCAGTCGAACTGTGCGTAGAAGGAACCCGTGTCCCTCCAGCGTGGGGAAGCAATGCCCCCAGCAGATGGGTGTGGCCATAAGGCTGCCAATCTAGACTGCACTTATGGTCCAGGTTCTGGCTCTGGTCTCAATGCTCTTCCTCTCCCGTGATCCCTTGGGACAGGAATAGAACAGTGGTTCTGCAGACCTGGGGCCGCCTAGGGCCGCGGCTCATGTGCCCAATTCATGTCCCCTCTCTCAGCGTCGCCTGCATGCATCGGTAAAGCTCAAAACTGTGAGACGCTTGGAAGTCTTGGGGGTTACCGAGGCCTGTGGGAGGCACCCCTGGGAAGAGGTCAGGAAGGAATCCAAGTGAAGGATAAAACTGGAAAGAGCCACCTGTGTGCAGAGAGTCAGGCTGGATGGGTTTCCAGTGTTCGCTGCCAGTTTGTTTTCAGACCAGCACACAGTCCCCAAGAGGAAGAGAGCAGCTTGGCTTTCCTCCTGTCCTACTGTCCTCCCCTGACATGGCTCTGGGGCATGTCACACCACTATCATGAGCTGGTATGTGTGAGGTGGTATGTGTGCCTCTCCAGGCTGCACTGTCACCGCTCAGCTTGGCCCACAGTAGACTCAAAGGCAAGAGAGGAGAGAGGGGTCTCTACGGAAGTGGATCAAAGGCCAGCGAGGTCCCTGTGATTGCATGGCTGTCTTGGACATCATCAAGACTGTCACTTATCAGAGTGACCACGCTGCCACGTTCAAATATTGAAGTTATATGCTTTCCTGGGCACATTTTTATTTGGGTAGGTATCTCTGCAACACTGGAGTTTTCTAGTTCCATTCTTAGCTACAACTTTAAGGATTGGGTTGAAAACGGACAGAATTTCTGGGCTCATGTAGATCCTCTCTGTGGCCAGCAGGTGGCACCATAGCCTCATTTCTACGGACTTCAGGCGCCACCCGCGGCTTATCAGGGAGAGGCAAGGTTATTTGCATGGGACAGCGTGGATGCTGCCGCTCAGCTAGTCTTACAAGTGACTCTAGCACCTCCCTGTGGCTCTAAGGAGAGCTAAAACGAGTCCCAAGAACTGAGACAGAGGGAAATTCTGAGGGGCTTTTTACCACTCCTCTAAACAGGAAACATGCCAATCTGCTAAGAGGGAGTCAGGAGAGGGTAGTTTAGAGGTCAGACTGGTACCAGGAACTTCCCGGCTTGCCCATCCCTTCCTCTGGAGAGTCCTGAGACAGACGTCCCTGATCTAGGGGCAGCCCCCTTAGGCCTCACTATAACTGCGGTCCTGGTTTGTGGTCCTGTGCACAGGACCCATGCATTCCTCCATTGAGCATCTACTTGGTTCCAGTTGCTGACTGGCATTGACCTCGAGGAGACATGAACGTAGGGATGGAGAGACAGGTCCTTAACCATAGGCAAAGAAGAAGCCCCAGAGGGAAGAGAAAGGCTGGGTCAAGGAGCATCGTTGGCCTGGGCTTTTATGGATCTTGACAGAGAAGGCCACCCTTGACCCAGGAGACGGAGAGCCACAGGATAGTTCACACGGTAGGGAATGATCACAACCCTTTTCAGACCACTTGGGTGGCTGTGAGGCAGGTGAGGGGGCAGAGACAAGGAGAGCCCCCCCCAACTCCGCCCAGTCCAGGTCTGAGCTGAGAGGGTCACTGTGGGGAGGGGCCGGGGGTGGGGGATAAAACCAGATAGAGCACCAGAGTTCGTGTGAAAGTCATACCCCACTCTCCACTCTACTGTGGAGAGTGTTCTGTCCATTGTCTAGATCTGGGTAGGGGTTTAAAATTTACCGCCTGTATTGTCCTTGGCTGGTGCCTTAGTTTGAGCGGGACCCCTGGGCCCAAATCTGCCTATCATAATGTTCTACTTGTAGGCTTCTAGGACCCTCTGGATCCTTCTAGTTTGCTATTCTCCCATGCTTCTCTCATCTAGAGTCCCACTAGAATGTCCTCCCCTCTGTCCCAGTCTCCTAGTAAGTGAAGGCTTTCATGGATAACCATTGAGACGTAACAAGAATAAAAAAAAAAAAAAAAAAAAAGACCAGATAGAGCAACACATCACTCAGACACAGTGTAAAAACACTTTTGTCTTAACTTAGGCTTAATTTCCCATCACGTGGCTAGCACAGCAGCGGTCACGATAGTTAACATTTATTGAGCACTTGTCAGAGACCAGGCACTTCTGAAGCAAGTATGGGTACAAGAATGTGCTTTCGTCTGCTCCCCAAGTCAACTCAGTGAGGTAGGGACTATTACCATGGACGAGACAAGCGAGTCACAGAGCCAGGATTTGAACCAGTCACTACCCTAAAGCCTAGGTACGACCTCCGCGCCCCTCCCCATGGGTACTGGAATCAGCAGAGAGGCCAGGCCTTTGACTATGGTGTCTGGTGGATGTCAAACAGCCAAGATGGCCGGACAGACTGAGAGCTGGCAGGGGGAGGGACCTGAGGTGGAAGGGTGAAGTCCTCCTGAGGTGAGAGAAAAGCCAGCCTAAAGTAGCTTTCCTGGCCTCTTGCCTGCCAGGGCCACGTTGGGTGGCAGATGCTGGCAATGCCTCCCCCTTTTTCCCCCCCAGCGGCATGCCCACTGCCTCCCCAGCAAGAAGAGCCCAGAGTTCAGGTCACAGATGGGAGGCTTTATTGACAAGTGGAGTTCTGGGCAAGGACACAGGGCACTGCTCTGAGAGTCCCGGCTCAGGACGAGTCTGAGGGCCTCTTCACCTCAGGGACTTCCCTTCCCCTCACCAGGCTGAACTTTCTAATATTTCTTTTTCTAGCACCCGAGACAGGCCATCGGCTACCCACCAACGCCTTCCGGACAAAGTGACTCACGGCTGCCCATGTGGAGCCAGGAGTGGAGTTTTGCCTGAAGTGTATCTTGTAAGGCAGGCACGGTGCCCTCCTCAGCCTCCCAGGCAGGCGTATCAGTGTCTGCCCAGCACCCCACTTCCCAGCCTCTCAGGGTGGGGGACAAAATGAGGCAGCAGCCCCCGGATCTCTCTGCAGGATGCTAAAGGTCAGGGACACAAGCCTGAGCCGGGGACCGGCAAGGTCTCCACTGTCCTCCTGCGTTATCCCCCTTTGTGGCAAAGCCTGCCCCACGGCGGTGAGCATTGGGCATGTCTGGGTGGGCCCCTCTCCCGTGCTCTGACACCCACCTTCTCCCTGGCTGGCAGGGTTCCTCAGCCCCCACTTTTTAGAAGGCATGAACAGGGCTGGGGCCTGCCCAGGTATTTCTTAGGGGCTACAGAAACAGCAATTGGCTCCCTACTTGGGGGGGAGGGTGCTTTTTCCCCATTACCTGTCTGCGTGGGGCAGGGTAAGTCATGGAGAGCCAAGACTGGCTTTGAGACCTCAGCTTGAGGAACCCTGAAACCTTCTATAGCCTCCCCAGTGTTGGGCAAAGACACAGGGGTAAGCCAGTCCTGAGCTCGGCCAGGGAGGAGCAGGGAACAAAAATAAACCTGGTACGGGCTCCTGCTGGGGCCAGAAATAGCATAGTGACAAGCGCCTTGTAACACCCCGGGGCACACAGCAGCAGGGAGGCTGAACCGAGGAAGGTCTTGTCTCACACCGGACCCTCATCTGGCCGAGGGGCTCGCACACCATCCACCCTACGTACCACACTTCACTTTCCACGTGCCCACATAAGCGAGTGTGGGCCAGAAGGCTGCAGCTCAGGAGAGGGATTCCGGGGAGATGCTAAACTTGGGCTTGGCCTTCGCCACAGCCACACTGCGCTTGCGCAGAGGTCCCCGCGCAGAGGCGAGGGTCAGGGCCTCCAGCAGGCTGCGGTCCTCATCAAGCTGGCGGGCCGTGCAGAGTGGGGTGGGCACTTTAACGGTGTTACCAAATTTGGAGTAGTCCACAGAATAGCGGCCGTCCTCCTCGGCCACAATGGGCACAAAACGCTGCCCCCAGAGAATCTCGTCAGCTAGGTAGGAGGTGCGGGCCTGGGTGGTGATGCCTGTGGTCTCTACCACGCCTTCCAGGATGACAATGATCTCCAAGTCCTGGTGGTGGTGCAGGTCGCCAGGAGCCAGGTCGTAGAGCGGGCTGTTGGAGTCGATGACGTGGTAGATGATGAGCGGGGCCACCAGGAAGATGCTGTTACCGCCCACGCCGTTCTCCATGGGGATGTCCACCTGGTGGAGAGGCACCACCTCGCCCTCGGGGCTGGTGGTCTTGCGTACCACCTGCATGTGGATGGTGGCGCTGATGATCATGCTCTTTCGGAGGTCCCCCACGCGAAGCATGAAGCAGAGGCGGCCGTGGCGCAGGGTGATCACCGCATGCTTGCTGAAGATGAGGGTCTCCGCTCGCCGGTGCGCCTGGGCCGTCTTCATGAAGATGCAGCCCAGCATGATGGCGTTGATCATCAGCCCTACGATATTCTGCACGATGAGGATAAGGATGGCCAGGGGACACTCCTCTGTCACCATGCGCCCGCCGAAGCCGATGGTCACCTGGACCTCGATGGAGAAGAGGAAGGCGGATGAGAAGGAGTGGATGCTTGTGACACAGGGCACGGTGCTGCCCTCTCCGGGGGCCAGGTCACCGTGGGCGAAGGCGATGAGCCACCAGACCATGGCGAAGAGCAGCCAACTGCACAGGAAGGACATGGTGAAAATGAGCAGCGTGTGGGGCCATTTGAGGTCCACCAGCGTGGTGAACACATCCTGCAGGAAGCGGCCCTGCTCTCGAATGTTCTTGTGGGCGACGTTGCAGTTGCCTTTCTTGGACACGAAGCGAGCCCTCCTCTCCCGTGTACGGTACCTGGGCTCTGTAGGGTCCTCTGCCAGCCGGGTCAGCACATATTCCTCAGGGATAATGCCCTTTCGGGACAGCATGGCTCCGGTGGCCCCAGGAAGGGGCTTCCCCCATGGGGGGTCACTGCACTGACTTGGCCTAGGGCCTGTCTGTGGGGGTCCTCTTTCTGAGCCCTCTTCTCCTCAGGCTACCCTAAGCTTATATTAACCTCTAGGCTGATCTGCCCCCCAGCTGGGTCCTGCTTCTTTCTGTACCAGCTTCAGATGCCGGCTCTATCTGCTCATTGCTTACTGAGCCTCCAATCCAGCCTGTGCTCTACCCTGGACCGCCTTTCAGAGCTCCTCCACCACCTCTGGACCTCCCCAAAACTCCCTTTCCCTGGCCCCGGCCTTTCTTCTCAAACCACCTCAGAACTTATCATCTCCGAGTCTTTCAGCTCCCCAGCCCCCATTCCACCCCCTCCCCCGCTATTTTCTGGCCTCACCCACTTCTGTCTCCGGTCCCCTCTAAGCACCAGATTTACTTCTTGCCTCAGTCTCCCCTGCAGGTGTGCCCTCAATTTCCTACCCCACCCCTCCCCTAGCGCCCTCGCCGCTCTCCGGATCCTTCTCCAGCTCTCGTCCTTTCTGTCTCCTTGGGATCCCGCGCCCTTCGAGTCACCCCGCAACCGGCTGCACTCGGGATCCCCCTCGCCCCCCGCCGCCCAGACCCCGCTGGCTCCGTGTCGCGGCCTCCCTGCTGCCCTGCCGCCCCGCCCGCCAGCGGCCCCCGCCGTTCCGTCCCCGCCCCGCCTGTCGCCGCCGCACCTGCTCCTGCTGCTCAAGCCGCGGCCACCTCCCTGCCCCCTCCCACTCCGGGAGCTCACTCCGGGCCGGGCTCCCGGGCGTGTGTCTGGTCTGTGAGCCGGTCCTCTGGCAGCGACCCGTGCGCGGTGGGGGTGCGAGGTTGCGGGCGGGGGGCTCGTGAGAGCAAGTGCAGCCTCCGCCGCCAGGGGGCGCCAGATTTGCTCCCGGGAGATGGAGGGGAGGGGGCGGGTGCAGGGTTGGGCCTGGGCATAAGCTCCGCCCACAGAGGACTTTCCTCCCGCCCTTGCCGGCTCACCATCCTCAGCCGTGCCATAGGGCTTTCTTCAAAGGGACGGCTTTGAAGAAGTTCCTTTTGTGAAATCTCTTAGTCTGGCCCTATTGTCCTGACTTTTGCCTTCCACAGTCTGTAGTTGGGTCTTACCTGCCTCTCACTCAGCACTTGATTGCCAGGGAAGGAAGGCAGTGAGAGACATCAACTCCAGGGCTGGGATGAGATGAACGTTAGCCTCAGGACTTCTCTGCTGATGACTCTTCTCCACTTGGGGGTTATTTATTTATTTGTTTATTTACCTATTTGAGGCAGAATTTCTTGTAGCTCAGGACGGTGTCGAACTTGCCATGCCGTAGAGGATGACCTTGAACTTGTGGTCCTCCTGCCTCCACAGTGCTGGGATTGCAAGTGTACAACAAGGCCTTGGCTACCGCCCCTGCATTTTCAGAGGGTTTTTTCTGCCAGCATTTGCTCTGCACTCTGTACACCTGTAGCCTGATGTCTTCCCCCCTTAGCCCTGGGGTTAGGAGTGAGGGTCTGGGCCTGGGCTTTTCAGGGCTAGCTTGGGCACAGAGTGAGAGACCCAGGTTATTGCCAAGAACAGGGGTGATGTTTTCATTGCAGACGCCACCCTAAGAGTGGCTCCAGAAGGCTGTTGGAGCTATGATGTCCTGCCCAGGAGCTCAGCTCCTTTGAGACGATAGCAGTACTGGGAATGTGGGCCATCGTGGCACGTTTTCATACCGAGCGGAGGACTTTTAGATGGAGTTTTCTCCAAATCCACCAAGAGGTTGAGTGGACGCTGCTACAAAGAGTGAGTGGGGGCTGGGCCACACCAATAGGGGGTATTGTCCCTAGGGCAGGGAGGTAAAACAAGTGAAGAAGAGAACAGGCAGTTTGAGGACACAGTTGCACAGGAAATCTCTGAGGCCACTTCAACTTTTTTTTTTTAATTTATTTATTGCATTTGCATTGGTGTTTTGCCTGCATGTCTGTGAGAGGGTGTCGGATCCTCTGGAACTGGAGTTACAGACAGTTGTGAGCTGTGAGTTTCCATGTGGTTGCTGGGAATCGAACTCAGGGCTTCTGGAAGAGCAGCCAGGGCTCCCAACCACTGAGCCATCTCTCCAGCCCACTACTTTGACTTTTAGCCATGAGAAAAGGACCCTTGGAGAGCTCCAGGCACCCTGGACATCTTTGCATTAGTCCCGGGGGTGGGGGGTGGGGAGATAAAGGAGGAAGGACTGGTAGGTTTACTTGGCCCGGAGGGTAGTATACGCAACTGGGTGAAGCAGAGGCGGGCTTTGAGTGACACCAGCAGGGTACACGGCAGTAACCTGAGATGGCCCACATGGCAGAGAGGCCCAGGTCTGAGTTGGCGGACCATAATTAGATCATTATGCAAAGATTTGGGCCAGGATAGCCTGGAACATTCTTTGACTTCCCTGCTCTTCCTCTGCTGTTCCCTTGGGGTGTGGAGTCCTTTCCCCTAACCCTCTTGGTGTCTGCAGGGAACTGCTGGGCCCACTGAGGCATCCTAGGGTTGAGAGGCCAGGCCCCGCCCTTCCGTATGGCCTTAGCTAGTCCCCGCCCCCGGGGAGAAGAGGCTGACTGTCTTGCCGGAAGAGCTCAGCTTCCTTCCTTGTTTGTGTCCCCATTGGCTCACGGTTATCTCCCCAAAACACTGTGCTTGTAGAGTCCTTTTCTGGAGAGCTATCCCACACTCACTGTCCTAGCATTGAGGGTCTCTGCTGCTCCCCTTTATCCCCTCCACACCCCTCCACGAGCCACTCGACACACCCACTGTCACTGCTGCCCCTTCAGGCTTGCCGCGTGGTCCCCGCCTTCCTCTCCACGCCTCTGTCTCTCCGACTGTCTAATTTCTTCTCTCTACACCGAACACGAATCCTGCCTTTCCCAGGCATCCTGCCAGGCCTCACAGAGCTCGCTCTTGAGTTCCTCTGGCTCCTGGCACCCCAGGAACGGCCTGGGCTGACCTCCTTCTGTTACTAGTGAACTCTCCTTATGTTACAGGGCTCTGACCCTCCTGCAGCCCCCGGATGAAGACCTAAGACTCCTAGGTCTGCAACCCCAGGGTCTCATAAGCCAGCGCTTCAGGCAGTATGCTAATCATAACCAAATGATATGTAAATGAGCACCTGCCATTTCTTGGCTGCGCAGAGGGTTATATGCCTGTCCCCCGGTGCAAATGGGCTTGGGGTAAGCTGTTGTTTTGGTCTCCCGGTTTCTGGTCCTTGGCATCTTTGAGCCACCACCTGGCTGGCTTGTAGAGACCCCCCCCTCCCACTTCTGAAGCTCGTGGGGTTGGGTAGGGAGGCAGAGGTGGGGAATCTAAGATCCTGGCCTAGCTGCAGAGCATCCGTGATTGGGTGGGTATCAGCATGTGACCAGGTGAGTCTGTCTTTTGGGATTCAGTCCTAGGACCTTACTGGAGTATTGGGAAAGAAAACCTCAGTTTCCTCCTGATTGCTCTGGGACAGGCTACTACCCAGCCCTTTGTCACCGGACAGAGAGAAAGAAGTGGGATTCCAAAATGGAGACACCACCCCGATGCCAGAAACCTGGAGTCACTCGTGTTTGAAGTAACGCTCATCCAGGTCACTCTGGCCAGTCACGTGCCACAGCAAGTTCAACTTCTGGTTTAAGCCATGTTGAGTTCCTGTTACTGGAGATGCTGGGGGGCCAGACCCCATGATTATAAACTGGAGGTGGGGCGGGGCATGGTGGTGCATGCCTTTAATCCCAGCACTGGGTAGGCAGAGGCAGGCAGATTAATGTGAGTGTAAGGCCAGCCTGGTCTACAAAGCGAGTCCAGGATAGTCAAGGCTACACAGAGAAACCCTGTCCTGAAAAAAAAAAAAAAGGTGGAAGTGGGGGAGCTTTATAGAGATTGCTCCCTTATTTGATGGGGCTGCATGGAGCCCTTACCTTGCTGAGGTCCAAATTCCATCCCTAGATTCATATGTTGCTGCCTCCAGTTACATGTATTTGGGGCCAGAGCCCATGAGGAGGTAATTAGGTTCCGTGAGGTCGTGGGCAGGAGCTAATCCAATATGGCTAGTGACTTAGAGGAAAAACACAGAGGTGTGGGGAGAGGGGAAGCTGGTATTGAGAGGTTGGGAGGACACAGTGAAAAGGCTAAGGACAGAGGCCTCGCGACAGACCAAAGCTGCCATCGTCTTTATCTTGACTCCCAGCCTCCGGGCCAGGGAGACATACACTCTTGCGGTAAAAGGCCAGCCCGTCTGTGGCATTTTGTTACGGCAGCTGGATCTGCCCGATACGGACCAGGAACACGTTTTTGCCTCTGCTCCCATGGCATGGCACCTTCAAGTTGGCTTGGTGCTAAAGGTTGGTGTCCTGCACCCATGGGAACCACTGCCCCGTGCACAGAACCAGAGGCTCCGGTAGCAAAGAATCAGCTTCTTTATTTACACGTGATTTACAGTAAGAAACCCTAGGCAAGCAAGTGAGGTGTGGCGTGGCACTTTGGCACTGGCAGGTCACTTGTCCGCACGGACGAAGGAGGCGAAGACGCTGTCCTTTTGGCTCAGCAGCTTCTCCGGCTTGTCAAACTCCAGGATGGCGCCCCTCTTCAGCACCATCACCAGGTCTGCGCTGAGGATGGTGTGCACACGGTGCTGGGTGGGCATGGGGGTGGCGCTGGTTAGTGTGGTGGGCAGGACAGCCGAGGAATGCTGTCCTCCCCTAGCCTGGAGGACATCTACGGCCACCGTGTCTCCTCTCTCTCCTCTTCCCTCAACACCCCCTTTTTCTTCACTTGGTCCTGACAGACCCGACAGACCGGAAGCTAACTATGTAACCAAGGATGACCTTGAACCTCGGCTCTCCCTTCCACTTCCTGAGGGCTAGGATTACAGTGTCAGCACCACACCGGATTCTGCAGCGCTGGGGATAGAACCCACGGCTTCACCCCTGTAGGAAAGCGTTCTACACAGCCCAACTGTGTCCAATCGGAGGTGGTGGTGGTTCCAGACCTCTGCCTTTCTCTCCTCTATTAAAACCTCAGCTCTGCAACCCCACCCTCCACCCCTCCCCCCACCCCCTCCACCCCCCTCTTCAGGCTCCCCCTTTCAGTGAGAACTAGCCGCAGCCTAGCTCACAGGGCTTTAGGGGAGGGTGTATCTCGGAATCCAGGGAAACAGGGAAAAAGCCTGAGGGCAAGTAAAGGTGTAAATCTCTAGACACCCCCAAATTCTGCTCTGTCCTCTTGCAAGCTTTCTAGATTCCCTGTCCTGAGCAGTCTGGGATCTTGTCCTGACTACAGAGACCAGTTTTTTGGTGACAGTGCCAGAGGCGAGCTTTCCCTCCTGGTGTCCTCCTTACCGCGATGGTGACCACGGTGCGGTCTGCGAAGGCTGTCATCACCACCTTCTGGAGGATGTTTTCCTGTTAGGTGGAGGTAGCAGCTGGTGGCTCATCTGCTCCATGGGATGGAGCTGGGGACATGGGGGCCCAGGTACCCCAGCTGCCATTTGCTCCCGCACCTAGCTCGATGCCAGCCTCCTCTCTGGCTTTAGTCCCAGAGGACTGACCAGGTTCCCTGGACTTAGGGGCTGGACTTGCTTCTGCCACCTAGCCCTTGGTGTGATCATCAACTTGAGGCTTAAGACCCCTCTGTGCCAACTGCTCCCTAACACACCATCCCAGGACCAACCGTAGCCATGTCGATGGAGGCAGTTGCTTCATCCATGATGAAGATGCTGGTCTTCCTCACGAAGGCCCGTGCCAGGCAGAGCAGCTGCCTCTGGCCCTGGCTGAAATTCTCCCCTCCTTCTGTGATGATGGCGTCTGGGGGGTTAGACACGGGGGGGGGGGACTCAGTTAATCCTTGCCATGAGCGGAGTAGCCCCGTGGTTTTATGAGTTGTAAGAGGATATATGTACAGGTATGTATGTGGCTGTGTCACTGTGTGTGTAGGGAGGACGTATCTGACACAGCTGGGCTTCCGTTTGTGTGGATACAACGTGCGGTGGTCATCTGGGTGCTGTGCACTTCTGGGGCCCTGGGCAGGCCTGGTGAGAAGCCCCCACAACCAGCTTGTCCAGCCCCACAGTGGCTCTGAATGACCCCGGACTGGGGCAGTCTTCCCAGTGGACTGTTATGAGGCATATTCTACACTTATGTCCACTGGGACTTCTCTCTCCAGAGCAGGTGGATGGGGCAAGGCTGGCCCGAAGATACTCTGTGGCGTGGGGACTTGCAAGCTGTCTCCCAGGGACCCACTCCCACGCTAGACTCGGAGCTAGGTGATTTATGTGACCCTAGGCAAATTGGCTGACTTCTGGACCCCCTGTATGGTGAAGGGTGGTCACTGAGTTCTAGCTACACGCGGGGATCCAAACTCGGGCCTCATCTCAGGCATGGGTGGGAGGTTCTCTCTCTCAGGCCCATCTGTGCAAGGAGCAGTCACCCAGGCCTCCCGGCAGCGCCTTCACCACCAGCTTCAGCTGGGCGATCTCCAGGGCCTCCCACAGTGTGCTGTCTGAGCATTTCTTCTCTGGGTCGAGGTTAAATCTGGAGGGGGAGGGGAGACACAGAGAGGCCCTCAGAAAGCGGGGTTCTACCTAGAGCAGCGACTGAGAACCTAGTGGGGGGGGCAGGGTGCACTGAGGAGATGGCAGTGAGTGAAGAGCTGGGGTCACGGGTGGGGCCCACAATTCCTGCTTAGGCTGCATGAAGAAGGCTGTGAAAGAGGCCTTTCTTTCGCTAAGGACTCTGGTTCCCCATCATGTGCTCAGAGAGCAAAGCTGGCCTAGGGCTGGGACAGGAAGAGTGCAGGGTCTCACCTAATGGTGCCGCTGAAGAGCACAGGGTCCTGGAGGATGATGGACAGGCGTGAACGTAGTGTGTGCAACGGCAGCTTGGCGATGTCAATGCCGTCGATGATGATGCGCCCTGTGTGGAGATGATGTCATAGGTCAAGTGCCACCAGGGCGGGAGTGGTGCTGGGAAGGAACACAGCCTGGGACATGGATCCCGGTGAGGATACAGAAAGGCAAGGATTGCTGGGTTTCCTGTGACATCCCAACGAGAGGCCAGGACTGAGGTCTTGCCTGGTTGCTGTGAGAACCCGTGTACATGCGTGGCAGCGAACACACAAATCACCTTCAAACATATCCACCATTCGGAAAAAGGCGAGAGAGAAGGAGGACTTCCCACTGCCTGTGCGACCGCAGATCCCAATCTGGAAGCAGAGAAGCAGGTGCACCACTGTGGCCCTGGGTGTGCACAGGAGCAGGAGTCACACCACTGTGGCCCTGGGTGTGCACAGGAGTGGGAGTCACACCACTGTGGCCCTTGGTGTACACAGGAGTGGGAGTCACACCACTGTGGCCCTGGGGTGTGTACAGGAGCGGGAGTCACATTACAGTGGCCCTGGGTGTGCACAGGAGTGGGAGTCACAGCTCTGTGGCCCTGGGTGCGCACAGGAGCAGCGAGGGGTCACAATGCTGTGGCCCTGGGATGTGCACAGAAATGAGAGTCACAGGACTGTGGCTCTGGGGTATGCACAGGTGTTCACAGGAAGGAGTGGGAGTCATAGGGGTGTGGCCTTGGGGTGTGCACAGATGCAGGAGTCACAAAGCTGTGGCCCTGGGTGTGGGTGCACAGAAGCATGGGTCACAGCACTGTGGCCCTGGGTGTGTACAGGAGTGGGAGTCACAGTGCTGTGGCCTTGGGGTGTGCACAGGTGCAGGGCCACAATGCTCTGGCCCTACAGTGTGCACAGATGTAGGAGTCACACTGCTCTGGCCCTGGGTGTGCACAGGTGCGGGGTCACATCATGTCCTCTCATCTTGGCTTCCTGACCAGCTTCTCTCTGGCCAGGCTGGACCCAGGGTTAAGCTTGTTTCCTGTGGTTGATTCAGAGCGGGCTCTCTTGGGGACCCAAGAGTAGCGTATAGGTACAGACGGCGTGTTGTGCAGGCCTTGCTATGTACGGCTCTGCAGGGACTGCCCACAGCCTGTTTGGTAGCTGTCAGGGAGCCTTAGTGTGCATGTGTACGGAAGGACAGCGTGGAATGGTGGGTGCCGCCCGCAGGGTGCCTCTGAGCTCTCCCCCTGCAGGAGGGCCGTGCCTGATCCTATCGCTTCTTGGTCCTTGGGCTCTATGAGGACCCTACATAAAGGACTGAGGCAGAGACGGAGATAGTGACACAGAAAGAGCAGTGTGGAAGAGACAGGCTGGCATGGAGAGCTTCCCCGAGGCCGGACATATTAAAGACAACGACACCAAAAGGACAGAGAGACAAAGGCGAAGAAAAGAAGGACATGCCAGTGATTGACTGAGTAAGGAGGGACGTGAGGAGACAACTCAGAGCACTGGACAGCGAAAGCATCCCCCTCCCCCTCCCTGTCTCCACCCCTGCCTCCTCCTACCCCCCCCCCGACCCCACCTCCAAGCTCAAGGGGGATGCAGCAGGGAACACTGCCGGGAAGGGACCCTCTAACTCAAGGAAGTCCAGGATGGCTGCTTCTGTGGTGGGTGAGGCCCGAGGGTAGGAAGAGGGCCACAGCTGACCTTCTGTCCTGGGGAGATGACAGCGTTGACGTGCTTCAGCACAGGCCTCAGGGAGCTGTCGTAGCGCACACTCAGGTTTTGAATCTGGATCTTCCCCTGGTCTGGCCAGTTCTTGGGGATCAACGACGGTGCTGGGGGCCAGGCTGGGGGGTCAGCCATGAGGCACGGGCCACTGCTAGCACCCAGGAAGGTCACCTGCCTCCCGCCGGGGACAGCCTGTGTAGCGTCTCACCCAGCAGCCCCTCATAACTCTCAGCCTCAGTTTTCAGGAGGATGTGGATGCGCTTCACCGCCCCCAATTGGATCTCCATATCCGCCAGGTTCCTCACCATCCAGTTGAGGTAGTTGGAGACCTACGGGGGGGGGGGGAGGTTTCCCAGTCAGTCACAGCTGCTTAGCAGCCACCATTTTCCCCTTGGCCTCCAAGATAGCTCTCTATATGCTGAGGAGGACTAGGAGCCTCTGTGAGCCTTTTGCTCCCCACCAACTGCTTGTGCACAGTGGCGACTGGGGCCATGAGAGTGTTACAACGGCAGTGCTTCCTAGCCTGTCACCTGTTTGCTATCCCTTCAGCCAAGCCTGGGTGGGGGTGTACCATCTCTCCCGTACCTCAGTTGAGGAAACTGCCCTGGTTGCTTGAGAGCTAGTATCTGACTGGGGAGGACCCTGCCCCAGGCCGTTTGCACTCACCATCAAGGCATAGGTGAGGCCCAGGCCCACCAGGCCAGCAGAGAGCTCCCTGTGCAGGGAGTTGGAGATGGAGGTAGCAGCGGCTATGAGCACCACGCATGCTCCGATGTACTCCTGAGGAAGGACAGAAGCTGGCTCAGGTTGTTGTGGGTCAGGGCCTGGGGTACCTCATCTTGCCTCCACCTTGGGGCAGAGAGCAGCTCAGCCAGCCTGACCCCCAGGCTCCCAACACCAGACACAGACACACAAGAGGCTGGCGGAAGCTGAGGCCTAGGAGCTAATGTTTGCTCTGAGGCTATGAACCTTACTCCCTGAGGAACGGTGCCTCACCGCCCAGCCCAGGGAGCACTGTGTGTGTGTGTGTGTGTGTGTGTGTGTGTGTGTGTCACATGGCCCACTGAAGGATCTTATAGCCCATGCAGGCCTTGAACTTTGTACCCTTCTGCTGCTATCCCCAGGGTGCTGGGATTACAGAGATGATGTAAAGGTCGAACCCAGGGCTTTGCACATACTAGGGCAAGCACTCTCCCAGCCGAGCTACAGCCCCAGATCCAACCTCCATTGTTGTCAGTGTCTGCACCCTGCACACACCTGCACTCTCCCTGTTCCTGGAACATCCCTGGGATGTTTGGGGTGAAGATGCAGGGTTAGATGTGGGAGGACTATCGGGGCGGGGTACGAGGAAGGCTCTGGGTTCATCAGCTATAGCCTCTTTACCCCTTGTCCCAGCTCCGCACCCCCTAACAGAAGCTCTGCCCCAGGCCCCAGAGTGGGGGTGGCACTTGCCATACGGACTTCCAGCCATCTGTTGGCCGCCGTGAGGAAGAGAGAGGCGATGTTGTTGGAATCAGTATACTCTAGAAGCTTCTTCTGGAACCGGGCCTCGTACCTGGAGGGGTGAGAAGATGTGGAGGAAGAAGGTGGGGCTTCCCTACACAGGTCAGCGTGTAGGTCCACTGTGCATGTAGTCCCTGCCTGGCCACCCTCTCTCCTGCTTCTGGCTCCCTGGAGTACATTAGATCCCTAACTGGTGTCCTGTTTTGCTCTTTCTTTCTTTCTTCCTCCCTCCCTCCCTCCTTCCCTCTCCTCCTCCTCCTCCTTCTTTTTGGTTTTTAGAGACGAGGTTTCTCTGTGTATCCTTGGCTGTCCTGGACTCACTCTGTAGACCAGGCTGGCCTCAAACTCACAACGAACGATCCACCTGCCTCTGCCTCCCCGTGTGCTAGGACTACAGGCCTGTGCCACTGTGCCCAGCATCTCTAATCTTTTTTTTTTTTTGGTTTTTTGAGACAGGGTCTCTCTGTGTTAGCCTTGGCTGTCCTGGACTCACTTTGTAGACCAGGCTGGCCTCGAACTCACAGCGATCCGCCCGCCTCTGCCTCCCGAGTGCTGGGATTAAAGGCGTGCGCCACCACGCCCGGCCCATCTCTAATTTTTTAAATCATGAAGGGGGTCTGCTTGAGAGCATCAGTGGCATCTGGAACTCAGGACCACCTCTTCGGCAGGGGCCACAGCAGCCCCCCAGCCGTTCAGAGCATCGTCTCCTCTGCCTGCCCCCCCCCCTGCCCTGGAGCCCTTAGTTCACGCGCTTTCCCTCCCCCAGGAGCGTTCTCCCTTGCTCTTTACAAATCTGGTCCATTTCAACTCTCAGGCCTTTCCTTAGCTGCACCTCCTCAGAAACACCTTCGCTGGCTCCTCCCTTCCCTCCAGTATTTCTGGGAAGCTCTGTCTCTGCTGCCTTTTAGCTGCTGGAAGTCGGCTTGAACACTCACTCTTCCAGCCACTATGATCCAGCTTGCCCACACATCCACACTGGAGCATGTGTGAGCATAAGAAGTGTGTCTCCCAGGCTCACAGGGCCTGACACTATCCTGAAAACATTAGTGGAACAAGTGTGTTGCTCCTCGTAGCTTCGTCCTCCCCAGTAGGTAGGATCTTGCCAAACAGGGATGCCCCCCAACCCCAGACCCTGTCAAATTTTTTTCCTGCACCACTGTACCCAGACCTGCCTTCCTCTGGTGGCCTGGGCTCCTCGGTCACCTCCTTCAGACCTTGCTGGCATCAGCCAGGCCCTGAGGTGGCATAGAAGTGCTTGTTTAATGATGAACAAAGGGAGCAATTGAAAAGCCATCTTGATACTAAAGCGGGAAAAACCAAACTTGGGGGCTCGGAGGGACGAACGGAGTCCATGACTTGTTGGACATGTGTTTCTTACCCCTGAAGCTGTTCGCTCTGCTTGAACTATTTCTGGGCAGAGGACATGCATCCAAGGATGGTAAAAAAGCACCTCCGAGGTGTTGGGGAGTGCGTGCTGCACAGCCAAAGTGGTGGATGGGTGTGGGTGGGTGATAGGTCTGAGGTGTGAATCTCAGCATGATTAAGAGGGCTTGAGTAAGTACATGACGGTGTGTGTGTGAGTGTGTGTGTGAGTGTGTGTGTGTGTGAGTGTGAGTGCGTGTGTCCGTCCGAGAAAAGGTGAGGAGGAGTGTATGGGGGTCTGAGGACCTGTGTGCATGGCAGGAGAGTCAAGGCAGGTGACAGTTGTGTCTGGGGACTGGAAAGGAGCTCCAGAGCAGTGCAAACCCAGACCAGCATCCAAACACCGTGAGCAATGTTAGGATGAAGATGGCTTTTTCATGGGCAACGTGGGGACACGGATGTTTAACATGAACTGAGGGCCTCTGGGCCACGCCAAGCCCAGAGCAGGGCACTGTAGAAACCGTGCCGTCTCTGTCCCACCCTTGTCACGTTTCCACTGCATCACGACTGGGCAGCAGCCACTTTCCCTAGACTTCGCTCCCAAGGAAGTGCTTATTTGATGATGAACAACAAGAAGCCATCTTGATGCCACGGCCCAGCGCAGAGCAGCCGGGTTTAAGCTCACACCTCCATCATGTGGCTGTTGTGAGGGTGACTGGTAATAACTCACATGCAGCATTTAGCCTTTGCCACTCAACCAGTGTGAAATCAATAGTGCTAGTTAGCTTCTACCAGGTCAGACTCCTGGGCCAACGCCAGCAAATTAGACAGCAGTGAGTAAAAGTCTTCAACCTGAGAGATGGCCTGTTTGGGCAACGAGCCAGTGGGACCATGGTTCACCACAGGCTTGGTCTGAGCCCTGGTCTTGGTCTGGGGCTAAGTGACAGAGAGTGAATCCACTCAGAAGTCTAGCTCGCTTACCAAAGTCAGTCTTAAATGCCAGGGCCCAGCCCAAGTGGCTTCTAGACACCAATTTTATTTATTTATTTATTTTGGTTTTTCGAGGCAGGGTTTCTCTGTGTGGCCTTGACTGTCCTGGACTCGCTTTGTAGACCAGGCTGGCCTCAAACTCACAGTGATCCGCCTGCCTCTGCCTCCCGAGTGCTGGGATTAAAGGCGTGCGCCACCACCGCCCGGCTGAATAGACACCAGTTTTAAAACTCAGAGCAAAGGCTGGCCCGAAGGTGAAAGCATCCTGGGGCAGCTGGGAGCCAAGTCTGGAGCTCTGTGCCAGGCTTCGAGGCTTCTGTGTCAACCTGTACCTGCTTGTGAGGGGGAGGGGACATGCTGGGAATGTAACCCAGGCTAAGGCACAGCTCTGTTCTGCTCTCCTCAGATGACATCTGAGAGGCAAATTCCCACAGGCCCACTTGCCCCAGGAGCGGGTATGGTCCGTGCCAAAGCCCAGGGCACCTCCCCTTGAACTGACCTTGGAGTTAATGGTAGAGGAAGAGGTGAAGGCCTTGGGTCTTCACCTTAGACTTGCTCCTGACACAGGGCTTAATGTCACATACTTATTGTCATACAGCTGTACAATTCTAAAAATAACCTGTTGTCACCCTCCGGGTTCGTCTTGGAGATGCATGCACAACTATGTGGTCGGGGGTAGGGGGGTGGGGTCTGTGGTATGGCTCGGGGGTGGGTGGGTGGGTGGGCAGAGGCTTGAGAAGACCCAATCACTACTTGGTCATGAAAGCAAAGGGTCTTCTCTGTTCCCCGGAAGCCTCAGATGCTCCGGGCCCAACACCTCAACCCAGGGAGATGAGATGGTGGGAGGGACATTGCGCTCTCAGGAAAATCCTCGGGGCAGGTGACCTCTTACCTGTGCTTAGACTCATAGCCTCTGTTACTCTTCCTCTAAAACCCCTTCCCTGACTGCTTCCCTGCTGCGCTCCCAAAGCTTGTGTCCCCACATCTAGTAGGGCAGTGGTCACATGGCCTGTGGGGACTGAAAATGCCTCTGGGGCTGTGGTCCAGGAGGCACATGTTCAGTGCCTGACGTTGGCTCAACACAGGTGGAGCTCGGGGTTTGTGAGATGGGTGAGGGGGATAAACTCGGGGCTCTGTGGGGGTATCTCCTGGATAGGTTATATGACTGCTCAGTGCCTCAGTTTCCCTATCTGTGCCTGGGTCACAGCGCAGAATGACTCAGCGTGGTGTTTAGTGACAGAACATGAACAACAGAACACCTCTGGCTGGCTCCAGGTGTTAGGGGCCTTTAAGTGTGGACAGATTTACCCCGGGCTTGTTTCTGGCCATGCCCTACCTTACTTCTGAGGCCCACACTTTGCCTGCAAGGCTAGCTGTGGATTTGACATCTGGAGTCCATGTGGCCTGTCCCCACTAGTGGATAATGCCCAGGCCTCAGCTGTGGTTTGGGCAGGTATGCTCTGGGCCCTCCCTTTGAGGTGAGTCTCATGACCTGCGAGCCGAGGCTGACAGCACTCCACTCCTACCCTGAGGACTCCGGGAGAGTACCTGAAGGCACGGATGGTGGTCAGTCCTTCCACGGTTTCGGCAAAGTGTGAGAGCAGTGGGAGCTGCGTCGTGTCATCCAGCTGCTGCAGGTCCCTGTGACGGACAGAGCGGTTAGGAGGACAGCTTGTCCTCTGCCTTAGCAGGACTGCAGCTGTAGCCACCGGGACGGGCAGGTGCATCTCTTCCAGGCCCAGTTTCTCACTTGCTGAGGGCCACTACACCGGGATGCTACTGCTGCTGTGGTGCACCATAGAAGCGAGCCCAGAGCCCTCGGATTGTCCTGGGCAACCTCCACCTTACATCTGACACTGTGTGTATGTGTGTGAGTGTGTGTGTGTGTGTGTGTGTGTGTGTGTGTGTGAGAGAGAGAGAGAGAGAGAGAGAGAGAGAGAGAGAGAGAGAGCATGTGTGGTGCGACTGTGTGTATGTGTGTGTATGAGTGTGTGAGTGTGTGTGTGAGTGACTGTGTGTGTGTGTGTGTGTGAGAGAGAGAGAGAGAGAGAGCATGTGTGACTGTGTGTATGTGTGTATGTGTGAGTGTGTGTGTGTGTGTGTGTGTGAGAGAGAGAGAGCATGTGTGACTGTGTGTATGTGTGTATGTGTGAGTGTGTGTGTGTGTGTGTGAGAGAGAGAGAGAGCATGTGTGACTGTGTGTATGTGTGTATGTGTGAGTGTGTGTGTGTGTGCGCGCGTGTGCGCGCGTGCATATGTTCACACACTCTTTTCACTTCACAGCTTTTGGGAAACCTGGCCCAAGGGACAGAAAAGCCAGATTTGACATTCTCAGTTCCTTGTTTTCTAAGAACCACAGCAGGCCTCAGGGCATCCTAGGCCAGGATCTAAATAGTTGCTGGGTGGGGAAAACAGGCTACCAGTCTCCATGGCAACAGGAGGCCTCCTTCTCCCCCACAGCCAAGTATCATATGCCAGGTAGGCCAGCTGGGACACAAGAAGCAGCCTCCCTAGACACTGGTGCAAGAGCCAGGGTCAGGGGAATGGGGTGAACATGGCTTCTTTGGCAGAGAAATGAAGTTTACAGGACAGCCTGCACTGCAGTGTGGGGAAATTCTTGGAGTGTGGAGTAAGGTAGAATGTTTGAAAAGACACTGTCATTTTGCTGATGTCAGGGCAGAGTGTCCCCCTGGGTGCTTGGAGATTCGGGGCCATTCGAACAAAAAGCCATTTACTTCATTGCTGATTCTTATGGGCCGGTGAGTAGGATAAAAATGCATTTAAATACAATGATTATTATTACCAAGCAGTATTTTTGACTCTTGTTTCTTATCAACGATATGCACTTGCGAAAGGTAGTTAACTTTTATGAACAGTACCTGAAGTTTAAAAAAGTACATTTTGTAGCACAAATAAGTACGCACGCTTACATGACCAAAGCAAAGGCTTCACAGAGCTGTCATGTTATGAACGTAGCCTGATAATTTATGGTATAGGTCAAAATAGAACGCACATATACATTCACGTATGTGTGTGCGTAAAAATGTGTAATAGATATACTTATAACTGTGTTACAGTGTTTGGAATGAAAGTCAGTGTCTGCAGTGTGACAGGCAAGTGCTCTACCTCTGACCTCTGGCTCACTCCGAGGCTCGGCTCTACCTCGCCGTTTTTAAAACGCTGATTATGAGTCAGGGTGCTGATTTAGTGATGGTTGCAACTGGCAGTTTGAGTGACTCTGGCCTAGAGGGTCTTTTACATTTTCATTCTTAATTGTTTGAATCAGTGAGTTTAACAGAGTCACTGTTATAAAGAACTCTCTAGAGAATATTCTGGAATACTTTGAGTTGGAAGTGTGTGTGTGTGTGTGTGTGTGGTGTGTATATGTATATGTGTATGTATGTGTGTGTGTGGTGTGGTGTGTGGTGTGTATATGTATATGTGTATGTGTGTATATATGTTTATGTATGTGTGTGTGGTATGTGTGGTGTATGTATGTATGTGGTATATGTATGTATGTGTGCATATGTGTGTGGCGTATGTATGTGTGTATGTATGTGTATGTGAGTGTGTATATTTCAATCTCCCAAGGGCAAATATGATCCACAAGAGAGGCTACAAGAGCCTCTGTCCTGTCACACTCTACACCCCTGTGGACTTGGAAGTGTGTCAATCCATCACGCCTCTCATGCCGGGTGCCATCTGTGTCCCTCCCCCGACCCCCCATTACAGAGCAGCCTGATTCCTAAGTCATACCGTTCTCATGGGAAGCATTTGGGACAAATGAATGAAGGGCATAAATATTGTTTACCCTACGCTAGCAATTCCGCTCCCGACCACATCTCCCAAGGAAACAATTGAGGTATGAAATGTAAAGCATGTGCTGACAGGTGGCGCATTAGGATGGGCAGTTCCTCTGTTTCCATTGCTTATTTCTATTTTCAATTTTTGGGAAGCACGACGCTATTACGTTTATTATGACGATTCTGGCAAGTGTACCAAACTGCCATGGCAAAGGAGCCCCTCTCCCTGTCCCACACCTCCTCCTCCCACCCCCCACCCCCGCCCCCCCTGCCTGCCACCACCCCACCCCCCGCTGCCTGCCAGAGATGCTAGGAATGCTGCCGTCACCTGGACGCCACTCGGAAGTACTTCTGGATGAAGTAGCACACGACAGCGAGGGGTAAGAGGGCCACCAGGAACACGGGTGTGACATAGGAGATGACAGTCAAGGCGGAGACACAGAGTAGGGTGGATCGGCTCAGACACTCCAGCGTGGATGGGATGTGCTGAGGAGGCAAGGAGGAGACAGTGGGGACATTTCTGTATTAGACCCTTTGAAGCACCACTTGTCACCATGTTTGTCTGTCATGCTATTGCAGGCTCATGTGTATCTGCCCGGCTACCCTGCAAGCTCTCTGAGGGCAGGAATGAAGACGATTTTTTTTTAAACCACTCAGAGTAAAATGTCAACAGAGGAGTTAAGCAAAATCCAAGTGAATATTCATAATATTCTGGAACCCTCTTGAATGACCCAGTGGAATCTTCGATGGAAGCCAAAGAGACTTCAGTCTTAGGAAGCTCTCAAGGGGTCTCCTCAGAACCAAGGCAGTGTCAGTCAGAGAAGGACACTGGGCTCCTCACACAGGGACACTGGCCTCCCACACAGGGGCACTGGGCTCCTCACACACACAGGGACATTAGGCTCATCACACACACAGGGACACTGGGCTCCCCCCCTCCACAGAGACACTGTCCTCCCCACACAGGGACACTGGGCTTATCACACACACAGGGACATTGGGCTTATCACACAGGGACACTAGCCTCCCCACACAGGGATATTGGGCTCATCACACAGGGACACTGGGCTCCTCACACAGGGACATTGGGCTCCTCACACACACAGGGACACTGGCCTCCCCACACAGGGACACTAGGCTCATCACAGAGGGACTCTGGGCTCCTCATACAGGGACACTGGGCTTCCTATACTGGGCTTTGAACATCTATGTGGCGAGGCCAACATCTGAGAGTTTCCTCACAGAGTCCCAGGCAAAGTACGGCACAGTCAATACCTGGTCAATGGTGTTACAGTCAGATGAAAATCTGTTCAGGATACTCCCCAGGGGCGTGGTCTCAAAGAACCTAAGAGGCAAGCAGAACCATTATTGATCGACTGATTTGCTCTGTTTATGGAATGGGGGCAGCTATTTGTTGATTTAAATATTTCTAGAACCATCTGGCTTCTTAGGAGCAGCTGCCTTTGCGTGCCTGCAAATATCTTTCTTGTGTCCTTGAGAATTCCTGTAGCCACCCAAGAGGGTGTCGGCTTCCCTTTGGCCTCTCTGAGTCACAGGCTCACTGTGACCACTGACACCCTTCCTCCACCTGACTCACTTGGCAACTGTTCCCTTGGGACACAGAGCCCTCTCCCAGGAGAGCAGATCCGTGGGGACAGCCTGTCAACTGCCTGACAGTGAGAGGCTACGCTGGCTGTCAGCACTCTGGCCGTGACTGGGAGTTGGCCCAACCCAGCCAGAGACCTTCTGAACTTCAGACTGGGGGCAAACAGAGGGTAAGACAGTGAGGCTGCCGTGTCCTCAGAGAGACAGCAAAGCAAGAAAGTGGAAGTGCAGCCAGGCGGGCGGGCAGCCATGAGGTAGAGTCGCGGGACTGGAAGCCACGAGCCCAGGTAACTAGGATGCCTGTGTGGTTCCAGGTCAGTATGACCGGCCAGTGGGGCGTGAGCCTAATGCTTCTCCTGGCACTTTTAGGGCTCTGTTCCCTCTCATGTGGGTGATGCCAACAGCAAATCCTGCTTCCAGAAAGTGCAGGGAGAGAGGAGGCAGTGGAACTTGCGGGCAGAGATTGTATCACATAGAGAAGGGGATTAACTTTTGCCCCAAGTCTGCAGATGCTCAGGTTGAGGGCCGGTGTGACCACTGGATGAGCCAACCGTGTAAAACGCTCATGGGCTGTGCTGAGTCAAGCCCATGCTCCCTCTTCTTGCATAGGGACGCTTGTACACACACACTGACTTGAGTCACCCCCACAAGCCCGTGTCGGAGGTCATCTGTGCTCATTTTATAGATGGGGGATTTAAGTCTCAGCATAGCGACCTGCCCCCCTGGGTCTGGTCAGGTCTGGGAGTACCTCATGGGGGCCAGGATGATGCGATTGAGCAGGCTGCGATGCAGCCTCTTGGCCACCTTCAGTCCTGTCCACTCCACAGTGACGGAGGTGACGAGGCACAGCCCGATACCCAGGCTGCAGAGCACGGTGAATACCATGGCGTAGACAGATTGGTCCAGGGCACATTCCTAGGGGGAGGGGGATGAGAACAGGTGTGTCCTGGGGCTGTGTGTGGGCTCAGCCCTCCCTCCTCCCCTCTGCCGGCCTTGCTGTGGGCAACCCTTGTCGTCATACCTGGCTGAGGGAACAGTTCCTGGCCGCAGGGCTCAAGACCAGAGCACTGTCAGTCCACTTGGCCAGCCAGTAATCGATGGCCACCAAGACCATGTGCTTGAGCAGCTGTGAGAAGACAAGCAGGGACAGGAGCAGGACGCCAGCGGAGGACAAGTACTTGGTGCAGGCTCGCCATGGGATCTTGGCTCGCTGATGCAGCACCGAAGATAGGTTGTCATCCTCCTCGCTCTCGGCTGCCTCCTCTGCAGGCCGCAAGAACCCACCCTGTAGCTTCACAGATCACAACCCTCTGAGGGTGACCCAGGGGACATCTTATTCCCACGTATAGATGGGAAAACATACGTATGTATATGTGTATAGGTAATACATGTATAATATAGAGACGATGCTTAATCGAGCCACACTACCCGACCGTGCCTAGAACACCGGGCTTTAGTCTCTGTGTGTGAGGGTTAATACTGTCAACTAGAGTCACCTATAAGGGAAGCCACTGGGCAAACTGAGAGGGGTCACCCGCAATGGGCTAACTGAGGTGGGAAGACCTGCCCACATGGGTGGGGTCATTCCATGAGCTGGGAGTCCTAAACTGAAAAAAAAAAAAAAAGAAAAAGAAAAAAAAAGGAGATGGTGAGCTCTCTGCTTCCTGACTGTGGACACAGTGTGCCTGCCACTCCCCTCCCAGTCCTGTCACTGTGCTTTCTCTGCCACAATGAACTATGTATACCCCTAGCCTAGCAAGCCGAAACAAGCCTTTCCTAAGGTTGTTTCTTGTCAGGTACTTTGACACACCCATAAGGAAAGTGACCAGTACATTGTGGGTGCTAACTGTGCCCCCAGGCTCGGGGTGGTGGTGGTGGTCATACCTTCCTCCTCTTCCTCATCCAGCAGAAGACCATCTCTTGAGGACATGGCGCGGGGCAGGCCCTGAGATGGCTCTGGGGCTTTTCTCTCCATGACAGTTTCCTGAAAGACAGACGGAGCCTGGCCAATGACTTCAGAGTGTGCGTGTGGGCAAGTAGAGGTTGGCGTCAACTACCCTAGCGATGACTGGCTTCCAGGCTGTCGCTGCTTTGGGGATGCTACACGTGGACACATGCTCATCTTGCCAGAATTAATTTCTTCTCTATCAACTAATAGCACCCCGATATCTCAGAGGGATATTCTTTGTGTGTGTGTGTGTGTGTGTGTGTGTGTGTGTGTGTGTGTGTGTGTGTGTAGAAGTCTATGTAGCCCAGGCTAGGCTTGACCTTTCCATCCTCCTGCCTCAGCCTCCCCAATGCTGGGGAGTGCACACCACTACATCCGTTTCCTCCTCCCCTGTCCTTGGTCTCTGAGATTTAAGTACCTCAGGTGGACACATGACCACGGGCTGGCTAATCCTCACATTCCACCATCCTAGCTATAACCATCCAATCATGGGGTGCGTATGGCCAGACTGGATGAGTGACAAGGCTCTGCCGAACCGTGAGAAACACTGTCCGACTCCACAAAGACATCCCAGGGCAGCGGACACAGCACTGCGGATGTATCGAGGCTGGGCCGATTCAAGGGCAGTGGGGCAAAGACACAAAGAGAGGCAGAACCTGGTGGTGATCCAGCGATGAACGGAGCCATAACTCTCCTTGGGACTTTTTGGCTTCATGAAGCAACAATTCCTTACGTTTCTCTTCCCTTTGTTTAGCTACTTTGAACTGATTTTCTGGAGCCTTCCAACTACATGGTATCTGAACATCTGCATGTCCCCGAGCCGGTCCTGGGTCCCCGCACAGGTGTCGGTCAGCCCTGCCCTGGTAGAGGATGCTGAAGACAACCCTACATCCTTCCTTTTGGAGACTTCCTGGGACAGGCAGCCCTGTGAGGTCTAGAAGGACCTTCTATCCAGGGGAGCAGCTGCCTGGCCCCCACAGTCTCACCTTCTCCAGCTCTTGGTCTTGCCGGTTCATGAGGGTCTTCCAATGCTCAAAGAGCTGGCACTCAGACCTCTGGAAATCCTTGAGTGTCCCCTCCCTCTGAATGGTGCCGTCCTTCATAGCGATGATCTGGCACGGAACAGGTTTGGCTACTTAGAGTCCGAGACAGGCGTAGCATCCTCCACACTCTACTCACAGCTGCCTTCACCCGCTGCCTGTGCAGTCTGCACACCCACCCTGGCCAGCACCACCCTCAATGGGTGCTAACCAGTGTACCGTGGCCAACATGGCAGGTTACCCCCAGAACCCCACCATCATCACTTTCCATACATGGCTGAGTAGGCCATCCTGAGCTGGTTCTGATGGTGGGTTTATCAGTTGGCGGTAACACACTTGTGTAATCCAAGTGGCCATGGGTGTGCCCTTTTGGAATGCAGCAAACTCTGTATTTGAAGCACCCAATGACACCATCATGTAAGCTGCCATTAACTGGCACCCCCTGCCCCCCGTCCCGGGGTGACACCATCATGTAAGCTGCCATTAACTGGCACTCCCCCCACCCCCGTCCCGGGGTCCTGTGCATAGGTACCTCAAGGGACCAGGCACCTCCGTCTCTGCCTTACTGGACTCAGGACCATTCTCAACTACAGCCATTTTGCTTTCTGAAGTCATTTTACCTGTTTTACAATAGTTTTTTTGGGTCCTTTTCATAGTGGAGGAGGCTCTCATTCCACAAGGAAGATTTATTTTGAGAGAAGTTAATTAGCAGGCCTATTTGGCCCAGACTTGAAGATCAGAGAGGGTCTCAGATTCCCTGCCGTCCAAGGGAATTTTGGTAAAAGAGTAGGCGGGTGTAGACTTCCAAAGGCCCATTGTCTTTCTCTTAGCATTAAGCAATTCCCAGTGAGACGGAGAACAAGTGCGTCCTTACATACGGAAGGGGTGTTGGGGAGGGGGTTAGTCAGAATGGGGCTCACAACGCCATATTCTGTGGGAGCCTTGTTGCCTGCAGGGCTACTGCCACTGTTCCTTCCAGCATTTTCCATATGAATGAGGCTCCAACCCACTCATCCCTAAAGGCCAATGGCCAGGGAACTTGGCTCGCCCACCTAAACAGGAGCATCCACAGCCAGGGAAGGCAGGCTGGACAAGGCCTCTGTAAGGTAGGAACCAAGTGTCTACTTCTTCTCGGGCTGTCTGGTGCTGGCCCAGGGTACACCAGAAGGGAGCAAGCCAGGCAGGGAATAGCTAAAGGCCTAGATGACACCCACTTTCTGGACTATACATATTTCTAGACTGCACAAAACCACTCAGGGCTTTGCGTCCATCAGCCATTGCTGCTGGGTCATATGACTGATTCTTTGGAAATGACACACACACACACACACACACACACACACACACACTCACACATGCGTGCACACTCACACATTCACACACTCACTCACACACATGCACACACACTAACGCACGCATGTGCACACACATACACACACACACACTCACACACGCGCGCACACTCACACATTCACACACTCACTCACACACATGCATACACATGCACACACTCACACTAACGCACGCATGTGCGCGCACACACACACACACACACACACACACACACACACACACACACACACAGCTCCAGAGTCTCACCCAGTCTGCATGAGGCAGGTACTGCAGCTTGTGGGTCACCAGGACCACTGTCCTCTTGTCATCCCGCAGCAGCTCAAGGATGCCGGCCTGCATCAGGTGGTCGCTCAGATGGACATCCAGAGCTGAGAAAGGGTCATCCTGAGAAAGATGATCAGGTAGGGGCGGGTGTGTGTGGCCTGGGTGGAGGTGAGCAGAACTCCTCAGCATTCTTTTGAAGCGTATCTAGGCACTGACACTGGCTAGCTGTGTGGCCTTCAGTCACCCACCTAAGCTCTCGGGCTCAAATGTTATCTCCCTTAAACAGACCTTATCAACTCACTTCCTGTCCCTGAACCATCAACAGCTACCCATCTCCCAGGAAGCCGGAACTCCTCAGTACAATACCCCAGGCCCTCCCTAGTCTGCCCAGTCTTCCTTCCTAGCCACACTTCTCACCTGTCCTTCTCTTTTTTTTTTTTTTTTTTTGTCTTTTGAGACAGGGTTTCTCTGCGTAGCCTTGGCTGTCCTGGACTCGCTTTGTAGGCCAGGCTGGCCTCGAACTCACAGCGATCCGCCTGCCTCTGCCTCCCGAGTGCTGGGACTAAAGGCATGCGCCACCACGCCCGGCTCACCTGTCCTTCTCAAGCTCCCTCCATTCCAGCCTTTGCCTGAGCTGCTGCTTCTGCGTGGGGTGCGTTCTGCCTCCTGCCTAGTGAGCTATTTTCCACCTATCACTCACCCAAGCACGAGTCCTCTGTGTCTGGCCCTGAATAGGTCCTAAGCATCCCATCTTATCTGTCCCAGGGACAACCCTGTGCAAAGCCAGATCTGAGCATCCCTATGCCCCTGCCTGTGCCTGTGACCAGTTAACTTAATGACTGGAGGAAAGTAGACACTGGACTTTTATCAGGTGGGACCTTGGATGACAGAACTTCATAAACCGCTGAGCGTGTCAGGTCTACGTAAAGTATTGCTGGTGAGGAGAGCTACGTGCGTGTTGAGGGGTCAGGGTGGCGGGGAAGAGGATAAAGCCAGGATCAGAGAGCTGAGGTTCCTTGTGCCCAGCCTTTGTCCAAATTCCCCATTTCCCTCTTGCTTAATTGACTCTTCAAGGCTCTCTTCCAGGAAGCCCCCCCCCCCATCACTCTGGCCATCACAGCTGTCTCATGGTCTGAGCCACACAGCTTAGGTTTGAACCAGCAATATTTCCTGCATGGATGTGAGTCTGTCTCCCAATTCAAACTTCAAATCTTCATAATCAAGGGCTGGCTCTTAAGATTCTTCAGTGTCAACCAAGGCACCTGACACAGCGCTTGGCACGAGGTACAGAAGTCTATCTCATGCTTGGTGGCTACAGTGCTGTGTGGAGAAGGACTCTGAGGACAACTTTGAGTTCCCTGGGAAAATAGCTTAGTGATGGATTAGCAGTGTCTAACCTGAACGCTAGCTGGGAAGTGGTGTCACACACTCCATGCGTTTCCCTTCTGACAGCTGGGCATATGTGTTGACTATTGAGGATGTCCTTTTGTCCTCGAGAGACATGGTCTCTAACCACAGCTTGCCTCCTCTTGAGGTGATTGAGAGGCCCAATGGGAAGTCCACAATGGGTTATAATCACTGTTCTTGCCTGCCTCAGTTTCTCAGTAAGACAGATAAGCCAGTATGTCTAGGAGGAGTGCTTTGTGTCTGACTGGGGAGGTTGTTGGGTGATTGATGATGATGATGATGACGATGATGACGATGATGACGATGATGTTAGGGCCCAATGGAAACCTCATCTGGGACACTCACCAAGAAGACAACATTGGTGTGCTGGTAGAGGGCTCGGGCCACACTGATTCGCTGACGCTGACCACCAGACAGGTTGATGCCCTGTCACCAAAAGAGAGGAAGAGATCATGCCCTCAGTCCTTCAGACTCTCACTGTGCACTTGAGGCTCTATGAAGAGACGGAGTCATTCCCTAGCTTAGGATTGCTGACTTCTCCTGTCAGCCAGGATGCTGTGTAAATATTCCTGTGTAAACTGAAGCATTCTCTCCTGGATGGAGGAAGGAGACTTGTAAGACTCAGGGAGCTAAGGAACTGTATGGTATTCAGGAAGCAAGGAAAACTCACAAGGTTCAGAAAGCTCCAGAAACTTACAAGACTCATAGGGCCCTTCCCACAGTTGTATCAGCAGAAGCAATTGCTGTGGATGGGTGACTCCAACTTGCCAGACTGCAGTAAGCTGTGCAGGTTGCTGCAGAGAAGCAGCTTTTGTGAGTTGTTATGGATGCTGGCGTGGGCTTTGCTGGCTACAGCTGCCTTTGAGTCACTCATACTAATGTGATTAACCCCAATAGATGCATTGGGTTCACTAAGGCAAACTTGGGTGTTTTTGCCTGTGGTTGCTGTTCTATCTGGGATGAACAGATTTCTTTATGTCCCCTCCGAAGATGTCACACAACTCAGGACAATGGTCATCACAATTTCATTACACTAGAGGCTCCTCAGGCCTTTCTTTCGTCCTGTCCTACTGTTCATTCAGGGCACTCAGGCTCTCAGGGCACAGTGGAAACCCTGGTAGCGAGCAGGGGAGGCTGCCACTAACCCGTTCTCCAATCTGAGTCTGGTCTCCGTGGGGAAGGATGTCTATGTCTGGCTGCAGGGAGCAGGCTTCGAGGACCATCTTGTACCTGGAGGGTAAGGACAGGGAGTCAGTCATCTGGTTGGCCTGATCAGAGTGGGGCCTCAGTCGTTGTACGGTCATTAGCCCCTGGGTTGATGGGCCCCAGTGAGAGATGGCTTTAATGCACTTCCTGCCTTGTGCAAACAAACACCCGTGAGAGCGGGAAAGAGCTAAGGTCAGCGCTTACACAGCCCGGGGCAAGTTAAATATTTGAATGATGAAATTGTATGGGAGCAAATAGGGTGAGTGAGGCATAAGAGGGGACTTATGGTCCCCCAGCAGCAGGAAACCAGCCGGAGCTCATGCTGGGGCACCATCTGGGACAATCACAGCTGAGTGCTTGGAGATGGTTATGGTGATGGCTGAGCAAATATTTGCCTATCCTGCGCTTCTCCTCCTCCCGCGGCCAGCTCTTAAGAGCAGGTGCCAGCCAGCATCCATGGAGACTTCAGGGTTCCTTGGTGACACATGACCTTAGGCAGCTTTGGATTTGACACCCATTTCAGCATATTTGCTGGCTGCGCTTAAGCTTCCACACCTTGTTTTCCTCATCCATAAGATGGGCAGAAGAGTGTTTCCGTGTCAGGGACACAGCATATGTATCAAGAGCTGGGCACACGTCCCAGGCAACTGCTAAGTGTTCACTGGGTGCTGGTATGAATATCATCAAGGAGCATTGTGGTGTGTGTGTGTGTGTGTGTGTGTGTGTGTGTGTGTGTGTGTGTGTGTGTGTTGGGTGGGTGGCCTAGACATCTGAGAACGGGGAACTGCAGGAAGGGTTAACGTGCTCAACCCAGCCCTGCTCCCGATCTATCTGGACAGGGCAGCAATGCCCTCTTCCTCTTCTCACACATGGGAAGGGGCTTCTAGAACTCAGGGCCATTTGGATCCATCCCAGCTGGACTAAGATGGTGCTGGCTGAACGGCAGGATGCTCAGGTGCCAAGGACCACACCCGCCCCTCCCCGTCTCCCTCCTGGAGGCTGTTACCGCTGTTTATTGAAGGGGCTCTCAAAGGTGATGTTCTCCTCCACGGTGGCATTCAGCAGCCATGGTTTCTGAGATGCATAGGCCACAGGGCCTCTGCTCCTGGAAGGAATTGGTGGTGAGTGGGAGGGCCTTCCCGGGGGCTCGGTCTCAGAGCAACTGTCAGGCCAATCGGTGGATTAGACCAGGGGAAGAGGGTGGAGGTACTGAGCCAGCCAGGGCACGTGGCAGGAATCTATGGGGGGTGGTGGGTAACACAAGCCAAGTCCTTCCTGATGGAACTCAGTTCTCCAAAAGAGATTTCTAGTTCTTTCTAACCCCACTTTGTGCCTCTTTAATCCCCGAGACCCAGTCTGAAAGCCACACACAAGGATCTGGGTACAGCCAGACTTGGGAACCTCGCTGTTTGACCACATGGGTATATGAGGAGACCCAGCTTTTAGCTCATTTAAAAAGGAGAAGGAAGAAGGTCCCCATAACATCGGCCTTCGGAGGAAACTCTCCCCGGCGGGAGGAGACCCTAGAGAGCCTCTGCAGACACAGTTGCATCAGGGCTGACACAGTGTTCCAGGAAGTCCTGGAAAGCCTAGGCCTTGGGTGGCTAGGCATAGGCCTTCCATCTCCCGCCTCCCCCATGAGCTTTCTTCAGCCTCATCTCAACCCTGAGGCAAAGAGGACTCTCCAAGCACCACCAAATCAAGCAATTCCTTAGCCCGGCTTCCTTATGTCCTCATCAGTGGCTAGACTTGGAAGAGAAGGATATTTTTACAGAAACAGCGCCAAGGAGATCACATTCAGTGTGTTGTAGTTTCCAAAGCGCCCCGCTCTCCACTCCCCACCACCACAGAAGCTGCTGGTAACAGACATGCGTGATGATGTACATCTACGGAAACTCCCAGGCCAGAGTGGAATGCAGCTCTTCCTGAAACCTGCAGCTGCTCCCAGGCCACAGTGGCTCCACAGCTCCTGGGGCCCTTGGAGGAAGCCTGCCAACACAGGTACCTGGCATCCGAGTCAGCCACTGTCTCCCGCTCTGGGCTGCTGAAGTGGAGAAAAGACACAGATCAGGCTTCCCTGCGGGGCTGGGCCCTCCATGGAGATTTCTGAGTTCTATAAACCAGCCACCCCATGCTTCTGTAAGCCTTGGGGCCCAGTCTGCAGCCACGTATGAGGTTCTAGACATGGCCAGCCTAGACTGTACTTGAATTCATGGGCATTGAAAATTGGGATCACAGGCTCACACCATCAGGCCTGGGATGAGTAAAAACCATTGTCACATCTAAGTTTTTTCCTCCCCTCTGCAAACCACATTTTGCCTTCATCAAAACTCCATGGCTTAGCCTCATGCCTCTGGGAACGTCTGGCAGTAGAATCTTGTGTTCATACTTAGCACTGTCACCCACAGGCCCGTCCATCCCACCCATGCCTGTCCCGGGCCAGTACCTGGGGTCCTCTCCCTCGCTGTCCGGAAGGCTGCTGGGTCAAAGAGAAAGATGGGCACCGGTTACTCCCACTGCCTCCCAGCACACTGGAGCTTCACAGAGAAGTTGCTATTCCTCCTACCTCCCACCCTTTCCAGAGCCCCTTTGCTGCAGAACTGACTCATCTTGACCCCAGCACCTTGCTGAGTGCCCTCCACACAGCACAGGCTCAGCTGGCGCTCCTGGCATAGACCTGAGGCATCAGTGAACCCGGCTGGGTACCAAGGTGGTTTCCCACCCCGGACGACTGAGCTTAGGGAAGGGTCGTGGCTTTCCCAGCACGGTCACCGTCACTGCACGCAGACAGTGCTTCTCAAACCGCAGGCTCTGAGAGTGGGTCAGAAATGATTGGAGCAACAGTCTGTAAAAAGGACAAAGTGTCGGTGTGTGCAACAGGCCGTGTGGATCTGCCTGGGGCTTTCTTGAGTCTGTCAGCGCAGGGAGGTGAATCCTGTCATAGTAAGAGGCGCCTTTGGAGAACAGTGATCTGAACACCGGGGCCAAGTCTTTCTGTGGTTTTTCTCCTGTCCCAGCTCAACACTTCTCACCCTTCCTGAATCACCGTCCAGCAATGAAATGTGCACTTGTGACGTACACATGAGGGAAAACACAACCTTCTCTGAACTCATGCAGGGTTTTGTGATTATAATTACTAAATTAGTAGTATTAAAAAAATTTTTTTTGTTTTGTTTTGTTTTTTGAAACAGGGTTTCTCTGTGTAGCCTTGGCTGTTCTGGACTCACTTTGTAGACCAGGCTGGCCTTGAATTCACAGCGATCCACCAGCCTCTACCTCATAAGTGCTGGGGTTAAAGGAGTGCACCACCGCTGGCCAGCCTTGCTAGTATTTTTAGACAAGGCCTCATGCGGCTCAGACTGACCTCAAGGTTGCTCTGGTCAGCTAAAGATGACCTCGAACTCCTGATCTTCCTGTTCCAGCCCACCAGATGTTGTGGACTTGAACCACACCACATGCAATTATCTCATTTTATTTATTTTTTCAGTTATCTTATTTTAATAATGCTGAGACAGCCATCGTTTGTTGAGCTTTAAAAGTACTGCTAAACACCGTAATAGAACGGTCACTTAATATCTTTAGATTTATTTTGCTATTTATTTATTTGGTTTTGTATATGGCTATTTAGCCTTTGTCTGTTTGCCCTGTGCTCTGACAGATGTGGACTGTCATGTGGGTGCTGGGAACTGAACCTGGGTCCTCTAGAAGAGCAGCTTTTAACTTGTGAACCATTTTTCCAACCCTAAAATGATCACTTAAACATGCCAAATAGCCACATGGAGTTGTTTTGATTTCTCAGTTCCATTTTGCACATATATTTAGGCTCTGAGAGACTAACTTGTTCAAAGAGACACAATCAGAAAAGGACAAAGGCCTGATAGGTACCCATCCGGCTCTGGGGCAGGACCAGGTGAGGTAGTGATGCATTTGTCATCCCTGGCCCGTTCCTCTGGCTGTTGTGGTCCCCTTCCGTTCTCCCTGCCCAGCCTGCCTTCTGCAAGCACCAGATTGCCACGGTCGACAGCTCACAGGCAGACCACAAGCATGAGACAGAGAAGAAACCGGAGCTGACAAACTCCTGCCCTGTGGCCACAGCCCAGATGAGCTTCTCTCGGGAGACTTCCTCCAGAGCAGCGGAGGATGTGGTCTCCGTGGCCTCCCAGAGGGCTCAGCACAGGCTCCTCTAGTCCTGACTCGGCCCTGATCATCTTGATCCTGGCTGCTCAATTAGCGCCCCTAATGGACTGCCTTGCTCTCCATCAGTGCCCGTGTGCCGGGTGGGAGTTAAAGGCAGGAAGAACATCCTTTCCTGCCCCCACGGTGCTTAGCACGTGACTGATCTGTAATAAATGGAGCTTGTTAGCAGGCTTATTAATCACCAGGGAGGAGGGAGGGAGGCGTGAGTTCTCGCTGGTAGCCATGCCCGTCTTCAGTGCTGAGGAGTTTACGCTCAGTCTGTTTTCATCCTACAACTGCATCCTGGCCCCGCTTTACCGATGAGCACACTGAGGCTCTCTGGGTTGGAGAACAGGCTCGATGTAGCAAAGTCAGAAACAGAGGAAGAAGTTAGGGTGCTGATTGGGGTTCGCTTGCTCTTTCTATTGTAGCCCTAAACCTCCAGCAGGCGCCTTAGTAAGGCTTTGTGTATATATTTCAAACTAAAAAGTACACGCGGCAAGCATGCTCTCTCACTGACTGCTGGAGTGTGTGCGTGTGAGAGTGTGTGCGCGCCTGCATGTGCGCGCACACATGTGCATGCATTTTGTATGTACTTCTTCTTGTGGGCATGTCACCTGTTGGTGCATGCAGTTAGAGGCCAGAGGTCCACAGCGAGCAACTTCCTCAGTTGCCCTCCCCACCTGTGTTTTGAGACTGTGGGAAGCCATGCATCTGCCTCCTTAGTGCCAGCAGCCAGCTCTGTATTCCACAGCAAGCAGTTTCCTGACCGGATCTCTCTGGGGTACCCTGCTTCTCCTGGCCTGCACTTTGCATGCCAAGCTACGCCAGGGCACAAAGCCACAGTCTGATGGGTGAATCTGGCAGATGAGAGTTACAAGACCCCAGAGAAAAGTAGGAGGAAAACCAAAGTATTTGAGAATTTTGAGAAGATGGTCACAAATGTACGAAATGAAAGCCAGGACACTTGAGGAGGGGGAGTGAGATCGTGAGTGCTTTGTCTACTTTGTACTGTGCATCTTTCCTAATTTAAGGTGCATTTAGCATTTTATTTTTTAATTATGTGTATTTGTGTGTCTGTGTGGGTATGTGTGGTGCACATGTGTATGCCTACCTAGGGGGTCTAGAAGAGGGTGTTGGATCCCTTGGAACTAGAGTTCCAGGCAGTTATAAGGCTCCAGATATGGGTGCTGGGAACTGAACTCAGGTCCTCTGCTAGGGCAGTAAACACTGGTAACTGCTGGGCCATCCCGCCAGGCCTCAAGATGTCAGGTAAATGGTCTGCCACTGAGCTATGGCCCCATCCCTACTTTTTTTTCTTGCTAAGTTACCCAGACTGTGCTTTTGAACTCACAGGGCTTGAAAACGGGATCGCAGGCTTACACCACCAGGTCTGGCAGAAATTGTAATTTTTAAGTCATTTGGAAGAGGCCACCTGGTTCCCAAGCCTGGCTGGTCCTAATGGAGTCTCTTATTCACTGGTCATCTCCTGGAGACTAAGGGGCACCTGAGCCCCCAGGCTCTCCTTTGCACACTTGGGTGTATCTAAGAGCAAGAATCAGGCAGCTTTGAGCTGAACACCACAAACCAGCAGGCAGGCTCTGAGAAAGGCCAACAGCAAGGACGGCCGTTATTGGGCATAGATAGACACACTCATAGGCCACCTCTGGGTGCCTCAGCAGGTGGTAGGGAGAAGGCAGCAGGGAGTCCTGGGGAAACCAGATGTGTACCTTCTCATGGGGGTGGGAACTTTCTCCCCACCCTGTACACTTCCTGATGGCTTTGGGGGGACATTAGAAGTCACTCCAGCGTAGAGACTAATGGCCTTATTCTTCTCTTACTGGGAAATGAATTGTGCCTGAGTGTGTCTGCCAATATTGACTTTCATTAACGTGTTTTCTTCTAAGAGATTACACAGGGAGTTTGCAAATTCCCAGGTTGACAGTTCATTGAGTCAGGAAGGCAGGGAGGGGCAGATGACTCACGCAAAGGAACACGTGGGAGTCACGTGGCTCTGAGACCCAGAACCAGGGTCTGCTCAGGGTAGCTCTCCACCCCGGGCCTCCTTTTACACAGCCCTGTCTCTCTGAAGTTAACTGGGAACAAGGACCAGTTCTTCCTTCTCCTCAGTTCAAAGGAGAAGCTCCGAAGGTCCTGCTCTGGGCTGTTGGAGAGAGCATCAGGGAACCTTTAGGGGCCCAGAGACCCCCCCCCCCCCCGACCTGATCACCGGAAAGAGTGTGACTTACGGCCACAGGGCTGGCTCCTTCCCAAAGTGGCTGCAGAAAGCTTGGAGCTTCGGTTAGGGAGCAGCTTGGGCAAAGGCTTGCGGGAGAGAGGCACGTTAACACAGTCCCTAGCTGTCCCTGGTTCATTCATTTGTAAATGAATTCATTTACTAAAGTGACTATGGACTTAGAAAGAAAAATGAAATGTGGCTTTTGTCTCCAGGGAGCTTTCTCTGGTCTCTCCTGGGAAGACAGGCTGGGGTGCAGTATGAGAATTTTGTTCTTGGCAAGGAGGCACATGGCTGCATAATTACGTCGATCATAATATTTATAGGGCTCTTGCTACATGCTAGGCTAATCCTTTCATCACCCCCATGGGTTAAACGGGGAAACTGGTACAGGACGCTTATGGAATTTTCCAAAACACACAGATCAAATCTGATCTCAGGCAGCTTGGCCCAGAGCATCTGCTCCTGCCTGCTCAGCCATACTTAGCTCATTTGGTCCTCCCAGGAGCACAAGCCGTGCTCCATCTCCCCAGAGTGTTCTCAGTGCTGTGTCTCCCTAATCTCCCAGCTTCCTGCCCTGTGCCCCCTGGAAATCTTTCTGGCCGCCTGGTCACCAGGGTTTGGCCCTGGTAAGGAAGAGTGTCCTGACAGGGCCCTTGCCTCTGGCAGCAGGCATGCGCACTATCAGGAGGGGCCTCCTGGTCAAACGCTATTCTGTTCTTGGCTCACTTCGCAAGCACATCTTTCTGAAAACCTGAGGTCCAATATCTTGGGTTCGGATCTCCTCCCAGGAAGGAGAGGCACCCAACGTACAGCAGCTCCCATTCTTAGCTCATTGCTCCGAGATAGGGGTCCAGGTGGAGACACGGTGCTCCAGGATTTTGCAGGACAAATAGCAGAAGCCAACAGACCCACATCAGTTTAGACCCTCTGGTGTGCAGCCATTTTAACGAGCCCCTAACTGGCCTCCCCTCTCGTCCCGTCCCCGACTCCAGCATCCGTTATCAGGAGCAGCTGCTTGTCCAGCCCTTCAGCTCTATGTTGCTTCTTCTGCCTGGTACATCCATCTCTGCCAGGGTCCTTCATCAGTCCCTCATCACTGCATCCCACACACCCAGTGCTCCAGGTTGCCAGAGCCATGCTCTTCAATATCAGCAAGCCAATTGCCTGTGCAGCGACCTCATCTAGGATAACCGTCCTCTTCCACCCCTGCTTTTCCCATTAGCTAGCTCACACTGACAGTCAAGGGCCTTCTCAGTGGGCCTCCCCCCGCCTCAGCCACAGAGTTCCTTATTCTCTGGGTGCCCTGGTGGCACACTGATTTCCTTGCCCTTACTTTTTTCTTTCTTTCTTTCTTTCTTTCTTTTTTTTTTTGAGACAGGGTTTTTTTTTTTGTTTTTTGTTTTTTGTGGGTGTGTGTAACAGTCCTGGCTGTCCTGGAACTCACTCTGTAGATCAGGCTGGCCTCGAACTCACAGAGATCTGCCTGCCTCTGCCTCCCGAGTGCTGGGATTAAAGTGTGCGTCACCACTCCTGGCAAGGAGCCAAGTCTGAACTATCATTGAGTTCCTGTTGCTGTGCACAGGGTCTGGCATCCCAGACCAGCATAGTTTGGTCGAGTTAATGTATCGGTATGGAGAAGCCAGAGCTGGAATTGAGCCAGAAATGGGTTCTCATAGCCACCTAAGGGTGACTACAGGCTAACCTGTTATGCCTAGGGGGAGCTGGCCCAGGAAGGAGAGCAAGGTAGATTCTGAGGAACAAGAATCTTGGCACCTCAGTCTCTCCTCCTGGACATTCACAGAGGAAAGGGGGTCTGATGAGTGCAAAGTCTGAATTCATGTAGTGGCTTTATGAAGGGTGTGTGTGTGGGGGGGGGGGAGGGAGGGGGAGGGGGAGAGGGAGGGGGAGGGGGAGGGGACAGGGGGAGAGGGAGGGGGAGAGGGAGAGGGAGAGGGAGAGGGAGGGGGGCACACTGCTAACTTTTGGGTCATCAGGTGAAATGTTACTTGTTCACAGTGGTGGCTCACGGGTGCACACTTGTGGCTGCAAACTCTACTTCTGCCGTGATGAGAGAACTGGGTAACCTGCTTCCCTTCAGTTTCCCATCTGCTGAATGGGGAAACCAGGGTGAGGGGCTGACAGACACTGAAGGTCCTGCTCAGTGCCTGGCTCAGGAAAGGGATCCAGCCTTAGCCACCATGGAGAGGCTCCTTGCATCCCCTTGGCTGGGGCCGCCGGCATTCTGAAGGGAGAGAGGAAGCAGCCAGGTCCCAAGCACTGGGGGCCAGCCAAATCCCCGGTGCGTCATTTGCCACCTCTGGTGGTCAGAGGAGCTGATGTGATGGTGTATATGGGGGTGCGGTGGGGTGCAGAGAAGGCCAGGAAGGGGAGAGCAGCCAGGTTCAGAGGCATGTTGGCTTGCTAGCTGTGTGGGACACAGTCCCGGGAGCCCCAGGGGCAGCTCCAGGTTTGAACTCAGCAATCCCCTCTGGAAAAAATTTAACCCTGAGGAGAAACTGGGCCCTGACTGCCTTCCACGTGGAATTTAAAGAATAATTCCCGGGGCTGGAGAGATGGCTCAGTGGTTAAGAGCGCCATCTGCTCTTCCAGAGGTCCTGTTCCTGTGTTCAATTCCCAGCAACCCCATGGTGGCTCACAACCATCTATAGTGAGATCTGCTGTCCTCTTCTGTAAAGCACTCATATGCAATAAATAAAGTAAATAAATCTTAAAAAAAAAAGAATAATTCCCTAGGATCAAGACCCAGGACAGTAGCCAAGCCTGGGTCCTGCTCAGACACGCCAACAGAAAGTGACCCAAACTTCCAGAGCCCCAGTTGGCTGCTGCCTTGAGGTGGATGGCTTTGGTGAGATCATGCTTGCTAAGGGACCTGTCCTCAGCAGGGACCCAATAAACACCGGTTGCTTTCTTCAGCCCACAGTTCACTGAGGCGCCTGCCTTGTCACACAGACATGGCTGATAGGCATGGGTTCGTTACCGGAAGCCTCGAGGAGCTGCTGCTGATATCAGAGCTAGCATAGTGAACTCAAGCCAGTCGCAGGGCCTGCCCAGAATTGCCAAGGAGCCTCTCAATGGGATGGCGAGTGGAGGCAGGGCCATTTCCGTTCCTAAACAGGACCCACGGCTTACAGCACCCTCAGCGAACCCCAAGCAGGGCTCACCTGCTAGCCTACAGCCACACCAGGGATGGAAACTTGTTACTGCCAGGGACACCATTTGGGGACAGTTTGGAAAAAGAGGCCACGACTGTGAAGCTTGTAGTCAGCTCTCTCTGCTCTGCAATTTCTCTCTGCTCAGGTTTATCAAAACCTGTCATCTTCAGTAATTTCCTTTTAAAAATGACCTGTAGGGTAGGCTGGCCCTCCCGTTGTACTGACTGCAGCCCCTCAGTCATGAATAAGAGCTGTGAATTCCAGTTGGGGGACTGGGGCATCTCTTTCTCTTGGCAATGTCAGGGCACCGAGCCAGGCGGTGTGGGGGCATCTGCAGCTAAGGTTCTGAACACCTCTCCGCTCTCTTCATTTCCCCGCGTTCCCTCTCCTCGCCTGCCTTTTAAGGGTTCTATTTGATATGCATGTTTCAGCAGCTAATTTCACTGCCTTTTAGAAGTAGGTGGGTATAAATAATAGATTCATGATGGGCTTTGCCTAAGGTTCTGGCTCTTTAATGAAGCTAGTGATCTTTGGAAACCAAGGTGTTTGTCTGGGTTACTTGTGGGCCTTGCACACTCTCTCTGAATGGTCTCCAGTCTGCTGAAACCAATGTTGGCAGGGAGGAAATTCAGCCTAGGAAATATGAGACTTAAGAGTGAGCAGATCTGAGTTCGAATCTCCGCTCCGCCTCTTGCTTAGTTTTGTGAGTTAGGGCAAATACAGCTCTCATCCACAGCGTGAGAATTGGTAATATATACCCTGCTGGTGTCCGTTCATGAATGGAATTGTGCAAAGAGCGCAGCACACCACATGGCAAGGGTTGAATGGACTCTAATGGTGACCATGTGAGAAAAACTACAGCATCCAACAAACGAGAATGGTGCATCGCCTGCAGAGACGGATGGTCGGAGGCAGAGGAGCAAATGTTACCTGTTCCAGAAGACGGCCCCAGAGACCTTCTGCATCTCCCCCAGGGTGGCGAGGAGCAGTGAGGACTTGCCGCAGCCCACCTGGCCCACGATCATGGTCAGCTGGCCTGTGGCAATGGAGGGCAACAGATGGGAGGGGAGCAGGATGGAGTCTGAGCAGCTGTCCCCCAGGAGAGTAAATGACAGGTGCGCTGGCTCCAGACCCTCATCCCTTGCCCAACCTGGAGTCCCTAAGAAGTCCCCTTCCCCGAGTTTCTCCTTAGTGTTGACACTGTTCTCTGGCTTCCTAGGTCCTTCTTCTGCTTCCGACATCCTCTGCTTCCTCCTGCAGAGCTCCCTGACAGAAGCACAGCCACTTGTGTCCCTCCAAACTGCTCCCACGGCTCCCACCTCTGATCCTCTGCCGTGGGCTGATGGGAGAGAACACGCTATGTTCGGAACCTCCACTTTCACAATCCTCCTAGACTACTCAACTCTGACACCTGTTAAAATGTCACTGACACCAGACGGTTTGACATCAAGGTGTCACTGTCTCGCCCTGACCTTGGCTGCAGCCTGGTTCTGTTCAGAAGTCAGACCTCAGAATGCCCAGCTAGGTAGCAGAGGGCAGGCGCTTAGCAAACATTGACTTGGCCTTTTCTCTCTGTTTGGGGCATGGGGGGGGCACATTCGGAGGGGTGAACTGGCATACCTCGGGGAATCCGGATGGTGATGTTGGACAGAGTGGGGAGTCCATCAGGGGTCCAAGTGAAGAAGCCTCCGATGATCTTTATTGTCCATCCCGGCCACGGTGCAGAAGACGACAGAGAAGCAAGGGGGTTGTCAATGTGGACTGTCCCTTGTCTCCCCTCCCCTATGAAGGTCAGTGCATACTGCTTCTAACCCCAGGAGTGCTTCCTGGGCAGGACAGTGGGGACAAAGCCCTGTCTGAGGTACCCTAGAGAGTAAAAAGCAAGTTCTGCTGAGTGGGAGTGCAAATGGTGCATGGGGGTTGGGGGTGGGGCTTTGTTTAGAGGACTCGGAAGGCAGGTTCTTGAAGCTTCTCTTGAGGCTGGCTGTGTGGACACATGGTTGAGGACTCACCTGGACACAGAAGTTGTCGGCATCTCCATCCATGCTGGGGGCCAGCCTCTGCAGTGGGCCCAATAGGTCTCGGACCTCTTCCCGGGCTGGGCGCTTGCGGTTCACAACCTTGAGGGGCTGAGGATGGTTAGGAGGTGAGAGCTCCTGGGCTGGGAGGACCCCTCTTCTGGGGGCGGGAATGTGAGGGCCCAGCGCAGGTTGGCCACACACTTCAGGACTCGGATGAAACCATTGGAAGTGGCAGGGGGAGGCTGGACACTTACCACCGCCTGGTACTTGCCAGCTTGGCCTTGGGGTGCAGGCTCTCGGGGGGCACACTGCTCCTCATGGATCTCTGCACTGGACAGGAACTCACTCAGTTTTTGCACGCTGCAGAGGAAGGAAAGAGATACCCTTCACCCCCAGGGGTGGGGGGTGGGGCAGAAGAGGGGAGAGGAGGAGGTGTGAACTGAGAAAACAGCTCTTAGTGGGTGCCTGGTTCTACGCGTGCCCCACAAAGGCTGTGCTGCCTGGGAGCTGGTCAGAGGGCAGGGTACCAAGTGTTACCAGGAGTTAAAAAGAATACATGTATTCATTTGTTTTGTGTGGTAGGGTCCAGCTGGTGCATGTGCTATGGACAGCTTTAAGGAGTGGTTCTCTCCTACCGAGTGGGTGCTGGGAATTGAACTCACGTCATCAGGCTTGGCAGCAGGCACCTTTATCCGCTAAGCCATCTTGACACCCCTCCACCCACTGTCCTATTTTTTTGGTATTGTTTTGTTTCTAGGCAGGGTCTCATGTAACCCAAGTCAGCTTAAATTTACTAGTATAGCTAAGGACAGCTTTGAATTCCTGATTCTCCTGCCTCGACTTCCCAGGCTCTGAGGTTACAGGTATGCACAGCCACACCAAGCTTATATATACATATATATTTTACGCTGGTGGGCATTGAATTCAGGCCTTGGCTATACCAGGTGAGCACACTAGCTTGAGTTAACACTCCACAGTCCCTAAGACTTAAAAAAAAAAAAGTTTGGCCAGTCATCGGAGTAGTCTGGATGGGAGGTACCTTTGTTTGGTTTGGGTTGGTTTAATGTTAAAGATGGTTAGTTGGATTTTACTAGGTAAACCATTAGAGTTAAGGCTGGCTATGTTAAGATCACTTGGGATTCAGACTAGTTATTGACAATGGCTAGTGTCATTGGAGCACCAACTATATGCCGGACAGCATGCCAATTACTATATGAGCATCACAGTCTTTTCCCATGACAGCTGCTCAGAAAGGGCTCAGATCTCAGGGAGGCGTGTGCTGAGATGGAACCCCCCCACCCCTCGCCCGAGCACATCCTGGCCTGGATCCTTCTCTCACCTCACGAGGGCTTTGACAGTGGACCGAACCACACTAGACAGCAGGAACAGAGGCGTGACCAGAATGTGGAAGAGAGAGAGGGAGGCAAAGGCCACAGAGGGCGAGAAGTCCGACTCTTTGAAGAAGCTGACGTGGCCCACGAAGGTCTGTGGATAAAGGCACAGGGAGGGTGCAGTGACTCAGGGTGCGGGTCCCCCTGATGTGCTCCCACACTGGGAGCCCAAGGCCCTGGAAGCTGAGAGCTGTTCAGGACTGTGGGGGAACCTTTCAGTTAGAGACAATCATCTTCTTCAGTCACCTCATGACAATGTCCCCAGAAAATTCAGGACTCATGCTTAGGGGTGCGGCAGCTCCCTTCTGGCCCCTCCCTTCTGTGCCAAGAATAAGCAGGGAGGAGCCCTGCTCCCCTTAGAACTCTGGGTATGAGCATCCCTAGTTCACAGTCTGGTGAAAATGCAAAAATTGTTGCTACAACACTGCCCTCCTGGGTCTGTCCCCAGCTACCTGGCTGGCTCTGCAGCACAGTTCCCAGAGCCTAGGCCAGGAATTGGCTCAATAAATCACACTGAAAATGAATTCCCTGGCGTGCCTGGCAGCCTGTGCCCTCCAAGGCTGCTCAGGGATGCCGGCCTCAGGGGAAATAACAGTATCTTTTAAAAGAACCTCAGTTCTGAAACAAGCATGGGAGGGGGCGGGGGAGGCTAGGTAGGGCTGAAGGGTGGGCTCCGGGGGCCCCAGGCCTTGTTGTAGGGCAGTACCCTGCCTCCACAGCTAGGCTTATGCATAGCTTTGTCCAGAGGCACATCATGTCCATCCATGATACAGGAGCTGGGCCGTGGCATGTTCCTAAATCCAAAAAAGCAGGTTATACAACTGTGTATGCAACACAGTCCTATTTCTGTAGAAGTGACATATCATCTGCTTTAAAAAGGACGAGAAAGAAACACCCTGACGATGCTGAGTAGGGAGTGTGAGGGGATTCACCTCCATTTTCACTCTCCTCCTGAACTTTCCCATCATTTCTACGACAGCTGTTCCATTTTTTTGTGTGTTAGCAAACAGCCATCTAAAAGCTCCCTAAAGAATACGTCTCCTCTTACCTTTTTGGAGACAGGGCCTTATGTAGCCCAGGCTGGCCTTGGAACTTACTTGTGTAGCCAAAAGTGACTCTGAATGGGCACCCCAGCCTCTGTTTCCCAAGTGCTGGGGGTACAGAACGTGCCATTGTGCCCATCATATGTGATGCTGGCCTGGAGCTCGGGGCATCTTGCATACTAGCAAGTACTAGCAAGTACTCTGCCAACAACAGAGCCACATGCCCAGGCCCAACAGTTACTTTGTAAAAGGAGGTTTCATTCCTCTAACTACTATGTATCCTGTACCCCAGGACCTGAGAGAGAATCCTTGTCTGTGTGGAGTCGGGAGAGAATATATCTACATCCACCCCCACACCCAGATACAACTGTTGAGATCCTTGCACGGAAGAGCGGGACTCGGAAAGCTCTCCACCTGTCCCCTCCCCAGCCCTGAGCAGAGGAGAAGGGTCCACTTACAATGAGGACGGCGGCAATGGGGATGGCTGTGTTCATGAAGACTGTGGAGGAAGCACAAGGTGAGGTTAGGAGAGGAAGGAGATGAGAGGAAGAAGGCGGCCATGCTGGCCAGGCTAGCGCGCGTGACTGGAGGCTCAGCTTGCTGGCTGCATCTGCAGAGAGGGCACCCGCAGCCCCTTCCTTCCTTCCTTCCCCAGAGCCTCCTGTTCCCCTAGCCCCGGCCCTTGCTTCCGTCCTGTGAAGAAGCCTTCGAGCAAGTTCCAGGTAGGACTGGCTGCATGGCTGCACGGCCGAGCAGTAAGCAGCTTGTGTCTCAGGGTCCCCAAAGGCTGCTTCTTCCGAGACCTCAAGATGAGGCATATCCCTGTGCAGTACAGCCATTTTCTAGACTGCGAGGGCTCTCGGGAGGGATTTCAAACTCCTTCAGACTAAAGGGCTGGAGACTGAGAGCACAAATCGGGGTCTTCCTTAGATCTAGGGCCGGTACCCCATGCTCAGCTTGGGTAGCTGCTGTCTGGAGTAGAGGCCCCTTCCTCATTGGGTTAGAAGTCCAGTCTCAGGGGCTGGTGCGCTAGCTTAGTGGGTAAAATCACCAATCCGGACAGCTTGAGTCTCATCCCCAAAACCCATTAGGTAGAAAGAAAGAATAGGTTGCCACAGTTTGTCCTCTGGCCTTCACGTGTGTGCCATGGCATGTGTGTGTACACGCGTGAGTATGTGAACACACACACACACACACACACACACACACACACACACACACACACACCCAGTTAACTAACTAAATTCAAAGCCTCGCCTCATTCTTTTAGGCAAGTCCTGCGAGGGGCGTGTGGGGGGAGAGGCTGGTTCTGCAATTACCCATATTAAAGCCCCAAAGAGCAGGATGCAGGAGGCTGTAGCCAAGGCCAAAGGCTAAGCTACTGTATTGGTCCTGTCTGCTAAACAGCAAAGTCTTTGAGACTCTGAAGTCCAGATGCTGCCTGGCCGTCTCCTTGCTGCAAGAAGCCTGCAGGAGCAGTTCCCACAGGGATGTCTGGAGCTGCGGCCACTGCTTCAGAGAAACTCTGCCTGGCGGAAGGGCATGCATGGTCCTTGCTCTCAAGGGCTCCCCCTCAGAAGAAGGGGATGAGTACTGCTCTCTCAGAAAGCCCCGGATGTGAAGGAAGATGGGGAATAAGTTCCTACGGGAGTTATCAAGCAGGCAGGAAGGAAGTGTCTATCTTTCCTCAGGAATTTCTAATCTGAAAAGGGAGATGACAATGCTCTGATATTATGGCTGAAGCCCTGGGCAGTGGTAATCTTCCTGTAAGACTGGGAGGCGTTTAATCAATACCAGCATTAACTATGGCCACGTTGCAACTGCCCTGCCTGACAATGCACTCACCTGATGCTACTACCCTGCTTTATGGCTTATTTCAGGGGGTAGAAACATTACTGGTTACAGCCATGGTACTGAGGGTCTGGGATAGGACACAGCATAGCCACGACTGTCTGGGGGAAAGCACACAGCTGTCAGGCCTGCACCCTCCACTGTCACCAGCCACACAGCCACACACCTGAAGTAGTGTCACTCCTGCCCACAGAGCCAGTTATCCCGAGGTACCCTTGAGACAGAGGCCTCCCTTCTGCCCGTCTCCTGTCCATCAAGATAACAGTAAGGTGACAGGAACACTGGTGCCTCACCCTTTTAGCCTCTGGTCCTCGCAGAAACGAGCTGCAATTTGGAGCAGGGACTGACAAAACTCAGAGAAAGCAATCTGGCACTGTGTGTCCGGAGTGGCAGAGAACTCCCGACTTTTTGACCCTGTGGTCCATCTCCTGGGCAGCTTTCCTGAATAATCACCCAAGAGAAAGAAAGCCTATCACATCAGCAAGGTAGTGCCAGCCTCAGCGCCATGACTGCAGAGCACAGCTCCAGCTGTAGCAACAAACCACCCAGAATGAGGCGGCCTGGAAACTTCTAGCATGGGGGTTGGAGGGGGGCACCTTAGTAAAGTGACGGTGAACATCTCTGGGGGGACATTTGGCAGGCAGAAAAGTCGGCCATAATTGATATTTTATTTTAATGCATGTTTCCCCTGGTCGTGATTGTTAAAATATGTATATTTTTGTTTTATTGTCTTTATTTTTAGAGATGCCTGGACTCCTTTGAGGAATGAGAAAAGCTATAAATAAGTTAAAAATGAACATTTCAGAGCTGAGGCAGCAATGTGGAGCCTGCTTGTGGCAGAATTAGTTTCTGGGCCGTGCTGACTGTTGCGGGAGGGGATGAGAATGTGGCTTTTCAGTCCCCCCACCCCTCACTAGAGAGGTTCTGGGTCCCCTTTGGGGTAGGATCTAGGGGAAGGGCACCACCAGTTGCTGTATTTCAAACACCTCTCTGAAGACCACTCATCACCCTGGGAGAGATTTGGCCACCTTGGGGGGTGTCACTGGGGAGCCTGAGGCTGGGACTCTGTCCTTCTCTGAGTGTGGCAGACAACTGGGGGGAGGAGAACGAACAGGCAGCTGCGGTGGGGTGAAGACCTGAGGTCCCATTTTTCTGGGCTCTACAGTTTCCCACAATGGTAGAAGAGGCAGGAAATTCAACGGAGAACAGATTTCTCTCTAACTCTGGTCCAGAGTGGGTGATTCCCTTTGATTTGTTAAGAAACAAAAACGAAAACAAAACCACCACCACCACCACCACCAAATACTGCTACAACAAACAAACAAAACAAAAGATTGAAGCGCACGCCAGCACGCAGATGTGAGCGTGAGAGGAGTGAGCTGTGGGCTGAATGACGTCAGATGAAGCAGAGGATAGAAAGGGGGTGTGGTCAGGCTTTGCTTTTATCGTTAACTTGACACAAAGTTACCCAGGAGGAGGGCGCCTCCCCTGAAGGACTGTCCAGATCAGACTCTGGGAGAGGCGGTGATGTTTCATAGGAGGAGGGCCCAGCCCACTGTGGGCAGCACCATCCTTAGGCCGATGGGCCCGAGCAGTGAGCTAGCAAACTGTTCCTCTGCAGTTCCCCCTTCAAGCTCTTGCTGGTGTTCCCACCCTGCGGTGCTGTGATCGACTGTGATCTCCAAGTGTAAGCAAAATGTATCCTCTCTTCCCAACTTGCCTTTAGTCATGGTATTTATTAAAAGAGCAGAAAGTAAACTAGAACAGTGTGTGTGTGTGAGTGAGTGTATGTGTGTGTCTGTAATTACATGTGTGTGTGTAAGCAAGAGTGTGCGTATGTGTATCTGTGTGTGTGCATGTGAGAGTGTATGTGTGTGTCTGTGATTACATGTGTGTGTAAGTGAGAGTGTTTGTATGTGTATCTGTGAGTGTTTGTGTATGCATATGCGTGTGTAAGTGTGTTTGCGTGTGTGCATGCATGTGACAGTGTATATGTGTGTCTGTGATTACATGTGTGTGTGAGTGTGCATGTGTGCATCTGTGTGTGTATGTGTGAGTGTCTGTGTATGCATATGTGTGTGTAAGTGTGTATGTGTGTGTGCGTGCATGTGAGAGTGTATGTATGTGTCTATGATTACATGTGTGTGTATGAGTGTCTGTGCATGCATTTGTGTGTGTGAGAGTGTGTGTTTGTGTGTGCACGTGTACAAGCATGTGTGTGTGTGTGTATGATTGTGAGTGTATGTGTACGTCTGTGATTACATTTGTGTGTGTGAGAGAGTGCATATGTGTGCCTGTGTGTCTGTGGAGTGTGCATATGTGCGTCTGTGTATGCATTTGTGTGTGTGCACGCACACATATGTGATTTTTGGCTGAGACGAGGCCTCATGTATTTCAGGCTGCATTTGAATGCATTGTGTAACTGAAGATGACTTTGAACTCCTGGATTTCCTATCCCTACATCCCAAGTTCAAGGATCTCAGGTGTGTGTCACTACACCTAGCTCGTTAGGGTAAGAGGCCTAAAAAGTCACTATAAAAGTGAGGCCCATTTGCAATGGTTCAGAGGCATGAGTACTGTAAAAAGTCCCTTTAGAGTTACTCACTCAATCCAACAATTAATTTTTAGCATCCTTCCCCCATTGCAATCTTTGTCCCGAGCCAAACTGTGTTAGCTTTCCCTACTCCTACGCAGAGGAGACAAACCCACCCAAGGCAGAGCAGACCAAGTCACCGGCTCCCCTGGCTCTGTCCATGGAATGCAGCTTGGCCTTGTGGGTACCAGCCTGGCATTGTGATACCAGAAGCTTTTCATTTCCTAAGTTACCATAAATATTTCAGGACTCATGTGCCAGGGAGGTTAACTCCAGCTTTGCCTTCTGCGGAGGGAGGGCAGGACTCAACCTGGCTCTAATGGAAAGCTGTGCTGGGAAGAAGGGAAATGTGTTTTGAAGCGGTGTATGTGTGTGTGTGTGTGTGTGTGTGTGTGTGTGTGTGTGTGTGTGTTTGTGTAGGGCGGTTTTCCATTCCGTCTGATTGTCAACAGAGTGGAGAGGAAAGCAGGGGCCTGCTGCCCTGTTGCTGGGGGCTACAGAAGTGCATCTGGAGGCCCCCAGCAGGACTGACTTTTGCTCCTCTTCAGCCAACCTGGCAAACCAGGGTCACTTAAGTGACCCTCAGCAGCTGCACTGATTGGCAGGGGGAGGGGCAGGTGATGAAGGAGAGGAGCTAGGGAAAGGAGGAGACCAGGAGATGGGTGTAGTGGGGCACACCCAGAATCCCAGCACTCAGAAGGTGGAGGCAGGAGGATCAGATTTTAAGGCCGTGCTCAGCTACGTGGCGAGCTCCAGGCCAGTTGTAAGAAACGGTCTCAAGAAGACTGAGGTATAAACAAAAACAAAACAAAAGGCTTGTGTTTCCACATAGGAGGCCGGAGGGAAACAGCGTCGTGAGACAGGCAGTGTGTGGGGTGTGGAGAGGCACTATTCTGTGCCTTTGTGGACACTTGGCCCCAGTCCTCACACACGGTTGAGCTGATTTTCTGGCCCTTGGATTTTTAAGACACAGCCTGAAACTGTTGCATTGCCTGTCTTGGATCCGGACCACTGAGCACAGAGCATTGACAGAGATGGCAGTCACATCTTCAGTCTGCCTAAGCTCCTTCCTTGCCTCCCTGGCCCAGGAGTAAGTGCAGTGGCCTGACACACAGTTTTCTATGAGTTGGTCTCCACCTACTGAGAGAAGGTAGCGATGGAACCCGCATCACTTTCCCACCCCGAAGCCTTTGTGCTTGGAGGATCCTTTCTCACCCAGGTAACTGACGCTTATCCCAGAGAAACCACCACAGGCGTCTCCTCCCGTGTTCTGCCACCCGCCGTCTCTCAGACGAGGCTGGGTACAATTCATAACTTTTATGGGTATCCAGAATGTCCCCTTCCACTCTTGTCAATCACTACACTGTTGCATGATGGGCTTCTCCTGTAGACTATAAACAACATCTGGCTACAACCAGCATCTTTTCTCACCCAGTGCTGACCTCAGGGCCTGGGCACATAGGAGACACAGCCAGTAGGTAAGGTGGTCCATAAACGCTTGAAAAAAACAAATGCACAGGACCAGGCAAGCAACGCAAAAGAAAGGGACGCCTGGAACTGACCCTGTGCCTCTAACTTGTGCATGGCCACTCCTGACTGTCACAGCCAATGTTCCCTAAGACTGTGTGGACCAGGCCTATTCCTTCCTTATGCTCAAATCATCAGCAAAGCTCAGCACAGGGAGAGCTCTGGCATGAGTCCGCACGTGGACTGGTGGCACTTTTGGCTGGCTGACTGTCACGCCTCTGCGAAGTGCTGGATGTGGGCGTTCCAGTGTCTCTTTTAGTGCCCCGGTCCACCTCCGCCACTAGCTGCAGGGGCAAGACACCAGAACTCTTGGTGACCCTGTGAGTGAAGCCATCACAAATGTCAGAAAGAATCATGCCCGCCCCACAGGCTCCCTGCAGCGTGTGCATACACGACCAGACCGGAAACCCATCCGGCATCCCCATCATGGGCCCCATCTGGAAACATGACACCTGGACTCTTCCATGTTGCCGGGACCCCATGGCTGGAGCCGAGGGCAGGAACACGAGGTTTCCATTAGCCTAATGACCTGTGCCTCGATGCCTGGAAACAGAAGCCAGGGAGGCCAGGAAGAGGACGGTGAGAACCCACGTGAAGCACGGAGCACCTGCCTGCAGCCAGGAGAGGCCTCCACCCGACCACTTCCTCTCAGAAGAGATGCCATGCAAACAGCGCCAAGCTTTCCGCATTCTCCCGAAGGAGCGCTGTACTTGGCGGTGCTTTTACACGCGTTGTGTACCCTCCCACTATCCTCCTCTCTGCCCGTCCCCCTTCCCAACCATTCTCCTATATTGAGACTGGCTGTGTGTGCGCGCGCACGCGTGCGGGCAAAACAGGGGTCAACACTAGGTGCCGTTCCTCGGGAGGCATCCACTGTTTAGTTTTTGTTTGTTTGAGACAAGTCTCTCCCTGGGACCTGGGCTTGCTGGTTAGGCCAGCTCGCCTCAGGGAACCTCCTGTTTCTGTCTCCCCAGTGCTGGCCTTATATGCCCAAGCCTCCCCCCCGCCCCCCGCTATTTTATATGTGAGTGTTGAGACTCGAACTCACGTCCACACGCTTGTATGTCAAGATCTTTATGAATCTTCTACCTTCCCAGCCCCAGGGATGACTTTTCAAAGCTTCTGCATGAGAGAGAACTCACCCTTATCTGTCTTTTTGGATCTGACTTACTTTTCTTTCCTAGCACCATCACACACATCTGGGGTGGTAACTCACAATAACGTCCTATATGTTTTCTGAATGACTATAGAGTATCTCCAAAAAGCTTAACAGGAGCAACGATACGGAGGCAGATAATGTTAATGACCTGGTTTGATGTGTGCACATTCGAAACATACAGTGAAACCTCAACTGCATCTCATAGATATGCACGATTATTTTTATGGTCATCAAAATTTACAGACAAGGACTGGAGAGATGGCTCAGTGGTTAGGAGCTCTGTCTGCTCTTCCAGAGGAGCCAGGTTCAATTCCCAGCACCCACATGGCAGCTCACAACTGTCAATAACTCTATCCAGTTCCAGAGGATCCAACACTCTCACACAGACATACATGCAGGCAAAATACCAATGCACATAAAATAAAATAAAGAATTAAAAAAAATTTACAGACAAAATGCTTAAAGAGATGGAGATGCTAGCAGCTCTAATTTAATCATTACACATTGCATGCAAGCATGAATTATCATGTAGTGGTCCACACATATGTATAATTAGAATAATTACAAGCCTCCCCACTCTCCATCCAGGGACCAGATTGTGTTGCCGTGCTGGTCCCTTGCGGCCTTGTGCATAGGTACAAAACACTTCCTGCTTTGCTCCAGAGGTCCTTTCTGTTTCTTATCCTTTCCCCAGATGCTACTGACCCTGAGTCCCAAAGTCTTGGCTCATCTTCCAAGCTCCTGTCACATGGGCTGCGGTGAGACAGGCACTAGCCCATGGACCAGGCATCCTAAGATGTTGCACATTCACAAAACAGGTTGGAGTTTGGAACTCAAGGAGTAAATACAAACGTCTCAGTTGCACTTTCTGGGGCTGCCTTATCTTTGATGCCCACTGTGCTTCAAATTATAGGGACCCAGTGGCCCCAAGTTCCTTGCTTTTTCTTTTCCTTCTCTCCACATCAGCCATGACAGGCCTGCCTCACTATCTGAGCCATAGTATTGCTGAGAGAGGGTGTCTCCCAGCTACGGGGAGGAGCTCTCCCAACCAATCTCATTCCTCAGTATGTATTTCTTTATCTCTCACCAGGCTGTCCTCAGGGCAGGGCCATGATAACACAGCAGCTCCTGGCTGGGCGGGCAGCAGGAGCTGATGGAGACAAGGCAGAAGTGGGATTGGATCCGGGGCTTCTCTAGATGTCTCTTCTAATGTCCCCACCTCATGAAGCACCTCATACCTGCCCTGAGAACAGGAGGGTCAGGGTGAGGACGAAAGGGAAGGCCAGGACCATTGGCGGCGACCATGGATCTATTCTGAGACAAGGGGGTGGGGTCTGAAGCCTTCCGATGTGAACGCACAGGCCATCTATGGTAGATGACCTCGCCATTGCTGACTGGACCAGGTCTGAGATATCAAGGACCATGGATGGTATAGCTAGACCTGGTGGTGGAGTACTGACTACTTGGGTGCTCAGGGCCAAGCATTCCTTGTGACGGATGGTGGCTACCTGGCCCCATCAGACCCTCTCTGTAGGCAGCACAAATGCCAGGAACACGTCCATGACCTGGGCCGCCATTTTTTCTCTCCGTGGGTTGCACTGTAAGAGTCTATCTAGGAGAGATCCGTCACACCCTCCATTACTGTCCCCAACTGGCCACCCCACAGCACACCGAAAGGAAACAATGTGACACTCAAGCCTGTAATCCCAGCATTCAGGATGCTGGAGCAGGAGGATTCTGTGAGTTAAAGTCCAGCCTGGGCTGCACAGTGAGTTCTAGGTCAGACTGTGGTGAAGAGTAAGCCCCTGATGAAATGCTCTGCCCCACAAAGGAAAGCCACGCCATTTCATGTGGAGGAGGAGGTCAGCCCTGACCAGCTTTCTAAGGCTCCTCAATCTTCCCTACTCCCATTACGACCTGTTCAAGACTGTGTCTGTCTGCAAAGAGGGCACAGCCTCATGATGGCCATGGAATCCCAGCTCTTCCACTCCCTGGAGCTCCCTGGCATTCTGGAAATATCATGTGGAGGCTCTACAGGCTCTGTTCTGAGGGGCGCTGCTATAATCTGCAAGGGCCTCTGAAACACTGCCCACCGAGCCTCAGTTTCCCGTCAGTGAAATAGTTGCCCGCCTTGTGGGAAACAGTTTCTATTGACTTTCCTTGCCAAATCCTATGTATATATTTTTCACAATATAGCTTCTAAACCACAGATTCTTTTTTTAGCCATGTTTATTTGATTGACATGTGCGCTGATTTGGCTTGCTTTTTCCTTCTGTCCTTCTTTCCTTTCTTTTCCTTTGCGCCAGGGGCTGAGCTCTTCTTACCAAAATGGCTGTTAACGTGAGCAGATCAGGGAAACAGAGTGAGTCTGCCATTGGCTATGTGTCTACATATCAGTGAGACACGGGGAAAGCAGCCACCATTGGATACATCCATGGAGGATGAATTAGCATCAGCTGTGATTCAGTGTTGGACCAGAGAGCCCCATGGTCACCTGACCTCCATGTGCCCTCCTTCTGCCTGGGAGAATGTACACTGAGTCAACTTCAATAGCTAAAATTTTAACTTCTAGAATGTTCTTTTTTTTTTTTCTTCCCCTGGTAATCCCCTATGTGGCCTTGTTGCTTTTGAATCTTAAAAACAAAAACAAAAACAAAAACAAAGAAAAACCTCTTTAGTCATATCAAGTGTGTTAATTTTATGATCTTTTGGGTGACATTATTTCAAGATATTTAAAAATTACTCTATTTATTTATTTATTGTTTGTTTGTTTGTTTTGTTGAGACAGGGTTGCAAGTAGCCTAGCCCGACCTCAAACTCGCTATATAGCTGAGGATACCTATGAACTCATGATCTTCCTGCCTCTGTCTCCTAAGTGCTGAGATTACAGGTGCGCGTCCCCCTACCTGGTTCTCTTAGTGTATTTGTATATGGGGTGTGTGTATATGTGTGTGTGTGTACATGTGTGTACGTGTGTATATGTGTTGGTGCTAGTGCACTCATGTATGAGTGCAGGTGTACACATGCCATGGGACATGTGTAGGTGTTGTCACAGGACAATCTCCAGTGCCAGTTCTCAATTCCTGCCTTGTTTCTGACAGGGCCTCTTGCTTACCACTGCATGTGGCAATCTAGAAGGCTTATGAGCTCGGGGATTCTCAGGTCTCTGCCTCCTGACTGGACCTGGGAGCACTGAGACTGCAGACCTATGCTACCTACCGTGCTTGGCTTTTGGCGGGGGGCTCTGGTAATTCAAACTCGGTCCTCATACTGGCCTTGTAGCTGCTTCACCCACTGAGCAACCTCCATAGTCTCTCTTATGGTTAGGAATCTGACATTCTCTTCGATGGTGACTTTTCCCTTGTAGATTTCGACTTCTTAGTTATCAGTTAGCTCGGTGTCTGAGGGGTTCTTTCCAACCCGTTCTCTAAAGCGCTTTTCATATGTGTGCCTTTAGAAACCCAGATGGTTTTATGCAGAGCAAAAGGCTAGCCTGGGCTCCTGCTCTGTTCAGGCAGCTAGCCCTTCCCTCTGCATACCCCATGGAAATGGCAGCTTCACTGGGGCGGTGACAGCTCCTTCCGACTCTGAACATTGTTCATGCTCAGAAGAGTTGGCAACCCTTGCTAGTCCCTTGCTCTCCGCCGCCTGGCAATTCCATACTAGCTCCGTGAGGAGCAAGACTTCATCTTTCTTTCTCACTGGTGTGTATTAAGAGCTAGTGCAGAACCCTCCACACAGCAGCCTCTCAGGACACATGTGCATAAGTGAATTACAAAAACTGACTTCTAGGCTAGCAAGATGGCTCAGTGGTTAAGAGCACGGACTGCTTTTGAAGAGGACCCCAGTTCTGTCCCTACCGGCTCCCTCAGGCAGTTCACAGCTGTCTGTAATTCCAGCTCCAGGGAGATCTAGGCCTCTGGTATTCAAAGGCGCCTGCACTCATGTGAACATACCCTCGCATATATACCCATGTACTTATACATGCTAAAAAGGAATATTTTTTTAAAGGAACACTGATTTCTAGGAGTTTGCCACCATAGTTAAAGCGCCCCCAGGTTCCTGTGACCCACCCGTCACCCCTGCCGGACATCCCAGGCTTGCAGGCAGGTTCACTCACTGGAGATGGAGGTGTAGACAGCGAAGGCCCTGAGGCTGGTCATTTCCTTCCTGCGCGTCATCTCCACCCTGGAGCAGAAGATGTCTTCCCACGCGTACAGCTTGAGCAGTTTGATGCCCCGGAGCATCTCATTGGTCTGCTTCAGCCTCTCGTTGGAGTATTCCTGGGGGGAAGCAGTAGTGGAGGTGGTGGTGTGGTCAGAGTTAGAGCAGGCATGCCCGCGGCCCTGGCTCAGCCCTGGAGAAGGCACCAGATCCAGTCCTCACTCTCTGCCCAGCTCCTGTCCCCCACAAGCACGTTGTTAAGTTCCTCCCATAGAAACTGAGGCATGGACTGAGAGCGCATGGAGGAGGTGGCTGAGGTGAAGGCCATGGAGGGAGACAGGGGGATGGCAGGGACGGGCCATGCGTAGCCTGGACACTCACCAGCGTGCTCCGCTGTGCCTGGGAGAGCTTGGTGGCCACAAAGTACTGGACGGGAGCCAACAGAATGATGACAGCTGCTCCAATCAAGGCACTGACCCCAAGGATGTAGTAGAGGAGGATGACGCCCACAACGATCTGGGGAAGGTGACAGGGGGCTGACGGGCAGTGGCAGCATCTCGCCACCAACTCTTTAGAGAGTGTGGTATGCCTCAGTGCCCAAGCTTTCAAAATGCCTTAGGCATGGAGTAGGGCACAGGACCGGGTATGGGAAGGAAATACATTGGGTACGCGTGCAGACAAGGCTCGGGTGGCTAACCAAGGGCACTTCCCCCAGAAGCTGGCTGAAGGACTGATTTTCCCGAGTCAGCTTTTCCAAGGCGGGACTGAGAGCTGAGACTGCACCATTGACTTTATTTGCTGACACTGATATCTCACTCAAAATAAGCCACCCATGAACGGAAGGGAAAATCTGTGGCATTTATGCCAGGCAACTGCTAAGAATGTTCTCTGCCTTCATGGTCCCGGTGTCCATCTACCTATCTATCTATCTATCCATCTATCTATCTATTTACCTACCTATCTATATACTAAATCTATCTATCTATCTATCTATCTATCTATCTATCTATCTATCTATCTTGATTTATCATCTATCTATCCATCTATCATCTATTTTCTATCTGTCATCTCTCTCTCTATTTATCTATCAATCTATCATCTATCTATAATCTATCTACCTATCATCTATCTGTAAACTATCATCTATGTATGACCTATCAATATCTATCTATCTATCTATCTATCTATCTATCTATCTATCTATCTATCATCTATCTATCTATAACCTATCTACCTATCATCTATCAATCAATCATCTACCATCTATCGACCATCTCTCTCTCTCTCTCCACCTATCTGGTCATATATCTCATATACCCTGGACTGGCCTTGAACAGACTCTGTAGTTGTAGCCGGCTTTCAAGTTCTGATCCTCCTGCCTCCACCCACCTGAGTACTAGGACTACAGAATGCTAGGCAAGCACTCTACCAACTGAACTGTATCCCCACCCAGAACCCCTTTTGTCTAGGGAAGTGCTTTATCTCCGAGCTGTTGTCATCCAGGCATGGTCTCTGCACCCTTCCACTTGGCCCATTAAAACAAAACAAACAAAAAAACCAAACCAAAACAAAAAAAAATTCCACCGTTTCTGAGACAAGGTTTCACTAAGTTATCGGTGTAGGATGGGGCACCAAATCACTCCTTAACCTAGGACAGCTTTCCCTGAAATCCTCTTGGCTCAGCCTCCCAAGTAGCTGGGACTACAGGTCTCATTACTGGTGTTTGTGGCATCTCCTGGGCTCACTGGGAACTTAAGAGTGTCCTTCTCAGTTGGTCAAGTGTTGGGATTACAGGTGAAAACCACCACACCCGAGTCTGGCCTCTTTCGATTTTTAAGGAGCCTGACAGGCATTCTGTTCTTAGCTTTATGTAAATGACTGTCTGCCTATGACTATTCATGAGAAATGTAAACCTCTCTTGCCAGTCCCCAAAGCCTCCGGATGACATTTTCCAGGCTGAAGTCAAAGACAAGCATCTGTAACTGCATGGATTGCTCTAGAAGAACAGATGTGACAGTCTCCTTAGTTGAAAGAGGAGAGGAAAGCGCGTCCACCTGGCTTGGCGCTGCGGTCGGCCAGCCCTGCACCAATCTGGCATGAGGCTTGCTGCCTCAGCTCAAGGGTGGAGGACGCAGGGCTCTTTGCTTTCTATTAATCACAGAAAGCCTCCTTTAGGGGTCTCTTTCCTCAGGTAACTGAGAGGCAGTGAAATGACCCCATCACCACCTTCCTCCCTGTGTTTAACTGACATATAATCTGGCACAGTGGGAAGAGGGCCATGGTCAGAGATGAACCACCCACTTGATAGCTGCACCATCCTGGAAGTCTTGCCTGACTCAGCCCTTCATCCTTACATGAGCGGTGCTCACACGGAGGCAGCCAGTGTGTCCTTCAGCCATGGGGCTGTGCCAGACTCCAAGAAGCCTTCCAGGGTACCCAGGATCATGTGTAGGGGGCCTCAGGTGTACCTTCACCCACTCCAGGGTCTCACTCCACAGCTCAGCTGTTCTGAAACTTGAGGCAATCCTCCTGCCTCAGCGAACCAAGTACTGGGAGCTCAAGTGTACACTAGTACAGTCCACCAAAATGTCATTTAAAAAATCGTATGTGATTAAAGATTACAAACTATAAAGAGAAATGAATTTCACTATCATAAAAGGCCTGTGTGGATGGGATCACCAGGCTGGCCCCAGAACCGCCACCGGGTGGGGTTTCCTTGTCTTGAGGCCAAGGTTGTATCGTGTGTGTGTGTGTGTATGTGTGTGTGTGTGTGTGTGTGTGTGTGGTGGCTAAGACCTAACCCAGGGCTCATGCATGCTAAGCAAACACTCCCACTGAGCCGTCATTTCTGATTAGGAATCCAAGTAGGACGTCTTGTGTGATGGTCAGTTTTGTAAGCATGGAGGCCCACACAGTCTCTGAAGCTCTAAAAATGAGAATCAGACGGGCCTGGTGCTGTGTCCTGGTAGTCTCAGCTACTCAGGAGGTGACAGGAGATGACATGAACTGAGGACCTCGAGGCTAGCCTGGGTAAACAGAACAAGACCCCATTTCAAGTAACTTCAACAGAATGACCTTGAGCTCGCTGTGTAGGTGAGGATGACCCTGAAGTTCTGATCCTCCTGCCTCCACCACTACCTCTGGTTTATGTGCTGCTGGTGAGTCCAGGTACTCACGCACACACGCTAAGCAGCCTTCCTACCAACCAACTACACTCCAAATCCCTATAGTATGGCTTTTAGTATTTACAAAACTGCTCCTTGTATGGACTGTCCGATAGGATATTTAAGGTTGGCTATGGTTTTGATGCCCTAATGATACCATCTACTGTGGTAAAGATTAAGCTTTGTCACAGGTGGAAGCAATCTTGGCGGGGCTTTACCCTTGGGGCACCCCATGAATGCCTTGTGATAGACTTAGAGGAGCCATCCTGGGCCTGGAATTCAGGAAGCAGACCTGGGAACCCCACCTGGGCTATTGTTTTCCTAATTGACCCTCAACGGGAGAAGGAGACCGCCCTTTCCATGTGACTGGGAGAGGTAGGGAGGAGAGAACAACAAGTTCAGCCCAGGCGAGAGCACGTGGAGAGCAACAACCAGGCCGGACCAGCACGCGGGCCAGAGAGACACCTAAGGACCCGTCCCGTGGAATGGATACCGGAAGGTTCACTCTTTTGTCCCTTTAACCTTTTTTTCCTTCTTGTGTAAGCTAGTTGGGTTGTATAATAAAGTTTAATTGTTAAGAAACAGAGTTAACACTCTACTCTGATCACTGACAGATGTCCGGGTGACTTGCCGGGGCACGGGGGGGGGCGGGGGGGTGCACTTCATGGCTAGACCCAGGGGGACAGAAGACAGGTGAACACAGCTTCCGATTTTGTGTCCTATTGCCTCCATTCCACCCACCACTCCAACTCTCTCCCCCTGACACGCGAGTTCCCCCAGCGTAAATTTGGTACCTGTACAGGCATAGCCCAGAGGTTTGGGCATAAGAAGAAAAACCACATGAGCTGGTTTGTGTCGATGGCCACCAAGTTGCAGATCTGGCCCGCAGTCATCTCCCCCATGGACAGGTTGGAGGTGGACAAGTGCATGATTTTATTGTAAATCTTGGTCTAGAAATGAGAGCAGAGAGCATTGCATTGGCTGCCATCGCCATCTCTATCGCCACCACAGATCTGGGAAGGGCCGGAGGCCTCTCTGACACCCCCTACAGAACCCCAGAGCAGCTCTGTAAGGCGCTCTGACATTCCACCTTCACAATGATCTGCTCCGTGCATCAGGAAGTCAAGATACAGGAGTCCAAGGCCGGAGCAGCAAGCTACTTCCCCAGCAAGCGTGACCTCTCCCTTGAGGGACATGACATAATTAGCTCCTAAATCACAAACGCGGCTCCTCAAATCCCTCTGTGTTCTTGATTTACTGGGGACCAGAGCAGAACACATTTAAGAGGCATAAAAGTGATGAAGTGCGGAGCGGCCCGTCTTAATGTGTCATTTCCACCCTGGGGCCAAGTCATCGAGCCTTGGAGTGAGCGAGGGGTCGGCCTCAGCAGACCTAAGGTGACATGTGTTCACGACAGCCGGTCAGCCTGCACCACTCCGAGAATCTGCGCAAGGCAGCATGGAGGGTTGCGGCTGCCTGTGGGCTCGGACCTGAAAGCTTTATGTGCCGGTTGTTGGCATCTTCCAGAAAGATTGGATTTTCAAGCTACATGCTCCGGAACAAGGAAGGATTCTGTCTCGTCTTAAATGTCCGCAGGGCACCTGCTTTTGGACCCAATCGCACTGTGCTGCTGCTGCAAAGCCTTTAATCCACCTTTGTGTTAAGCTCAGCTTGCTTTTGTTTGTGGGTCAGGTTTTCTGAAAGCATGGGTCTCTTCTATGGCTGGAAATAATGGCGATGATATTTTTGGACAAATTTATGCACTTTCCACATTCTTCCTGGCTATGTGAAATTAAGCCTTAAAGGCTAACCAGCAGCTTTCAGTGAAATACAGGCACCAGAAGCCTGTTAAGTAAAGCCAACACGTGTGTGTGTGTGTGTGTGTGTGTGTGTGTGTGTGTGTGTGGTGTGTGTGTGTGTAGTGCAGAGTTTTGCTTGGTAGCTTTCAGCTTCTCATCTGTGAGGGCAGATTTTCAGTAGGTAACTTTCTGGAAATCTCTTAAAGGAAAGAGGTCTTTTAGGTCTACTTGATTTCCATAATGAATGCCACCATTTCCTTTTTCTGGCATATGAATTAATCTCTCTGGTTAATGTAAGAGATTCAGATTGATTAAAAAAATTACAGGCTGATATATTAAAAACCCATTTGGGGGCTCTATTAGCATAATTGGAAAATACTAGGCTGCTGTGTGATTTATGACATACAAATAGAAAACAGATCCAATGACAAGACCATCCAAGCACAAAATTGGTGGTGGTGGTGGCACAAGCTGGCCTGTCATTGGAGGGGTAGGGGCCAAGGCTGGGGTTCACACGGTGTGGTTCTTCTCAGCTCTGAGTGCCCCCACGAACCCCAGAAGGCCATGCCCACCCTTCCTACCTGCTGGTACCCTTGAGCAAATACTGCACAGCATAATTTGCATATCCTCATCATTGATACAGAGTATCGAGGTGACCAGAGCTGAGTGTGGTTCTGGCCCAGTCCAAGCTGAACCTTCTGGGTCTGCTCAGCCCCTTTCCAGCATCGCCTCTAAACTGACTCTCACAGGATCACCCCGTGCTCCCAAAGCCAAGGAATACTTTTGTAAAAAAAAAAAAAAAAACACCTACATAGAGAGAAATGATGCCAGCATCTCATCTTTCTACAGAACCGTTTTGATGGATGAGGCAGCTTTGAGATTTTGCACAGCTCTGTGCAAATCAACAGGGACCGCAGAATCGACTACTTGGCCCCACCCTCTCCTCTTTACGCAAGGAGAATGTCAAGCCAGGGACATTAGCTCCTGCGCTGCCCCGGGCTGGTGGGAAACCCTGACAAGCTTCTATCCCTTGTAACCGGCTCTTAGCCAGGGTTCTTCCTGCAAGCCTGAGCTCAAGTCCTAATGGAAGCCCTGGAGCCTGGGATGGCTCTCGCCTCTGCCGCCCTCCATGGGGCTCTGAGCCCTTTCTGGTCTTGCTCATCCTACGAATCAACTCTAAAGACTGGACCAAGAGCTTAGACCTGTATGTCATGAATCTCTCGCTAGGATCTTCTGATGTTTCTGATGTTTTGCTTGATCTGTTTGTGTTTCCGCACCTAAACAGACTATCTGCCAGGCCTCCAGAATTAGAGAAGGATTCTGAGGCCACAGTCTACGCTCAGCAGGAGAGAACTCTGCGATCGACTGGTGATGTCTGCCACTTTCAAAGGCGGGAAGGAACCAACAACTGAGCAGCTGGCATCTTGTGGCAGAACCGGAGCTAGCATGGCTTCCAAGTCTCAAGCCCAGCCCCCAAGCCACGCCCACTTCCACCACACAGCCAATGCTTGGCTCCAACACGGGAGGAACACCAAAAATAAACTCCCAGCAGAATTTATTCTGAGCTACAAGAAGAGTTAAGCGAGCCTGCTGCGAAAGTGAAAAAGAGATAGGATCCCAGTACCTGGATTGCTCCTCTCAGGTTAATTCCGGTTTCGATGGCGACATAGTACGAGGCTTGCAGGAAAGTCCTCTGCAGCAGGAGGGCGAGGAACAGCAGCACGGCCAAGACGTAGGCGTTGCCAAGGAACTCTTGGGACGAGACAAAGTAAACCCCGAGAAACTGTGTCTGTGGGAGAGAGAAGGCCGGCGGGGGCTGTTGCTGCCGGAAAGCGACACGGTCGGCACATGCCATGCTGTTATGGATGTCGCTACTGCAGGAATCTCCGTGTTTGTAAAGTCTCTGCGGTTCTTTGTAGATAAGAACTCAGAAGGAGGGAGCTGGGAGATTGGCGCAGCTGGTAACGAGCCTGCCGTGCAAGCACGAAGATCTGAGTTCGACCCCTGGCACCCACATAAGAAAGCTGGGGGCAGCAGTGTGTAATCCCAGCGCTGGGAGACAAGGGGTAGGGAGACTCCCTCTGCATGTCTGGCCAGCCAGGGGCTAGGTCAGTGAGCTTTGTGTTCAGTGTGAGATCCTGTCTCAAAAAAAAAAAAAAAAAAAAAAAAAAAGACAGAGTTGGTCAGACGGATCAGTGGATAAAGGTGCCTTGCTGCGCAAGCCTGGAGACCAGAGTTTAGTCCCTGGAACCCACGTGAAGGAGGGAAGGGAAAACAAACACCAAAAAGCTGACCTCTGACCTCCACATGTGGCACACTCACCCACACATACAAAGCATATCACACACAGACACAAAATAATAAATAAATAAAATATTTTAAAATTGAAAAGAGAAAATAGAGAGCAATTGGGGAAGACACCTGACACTGACTTCTGGCCCCACATATGTGCATAAGCTGTGTGCACACGTGCCTAGACCGATAAACCCAGTCCAATCTTCTACAGGAAAGACTGTCTCTCCTTCGGTCATCTTCCCACTTGGGGAAACAGAACGAGGCTCGGTTCTAGCCCCAGGCCTACAGGATTCTCAGCATCTCTACCTCCGTGCCCTTGGGAGTTTACTCTGAATGGAACAAGAATAAATAGAGCAGATCAGGGAGGAACCCAAACAGAGCAGCTGCAGCAAACGGCACGATGTGTTCTCTGCCTCAGAAACAGAACCAACAATCTGCCCAGCACTGACTTCTGGGGCGGTGCAGGGTGGAAGTTGGGGGTGGGGCGGAGTTGGGGAACCGACCTGGTGTTGACCGGTCCCGGGGGAACGCTGGGAACAAAGTCCTCACAACAGCCGAGAAGGACCTCCTTTTAAGTTCCGGTCACCCTCTCTGCACTCCAGCGAGACCCCAGATGGTAATCAGGGAAAACATTCTGCCTTTTGTGCTGAAGGTCCCAGGAAGCGCCAGAGTGCCTGTTTCCAGATCCAGCATCACTGGTTCCCAGGAAAACTTTGAACTCAATGAGCCCTCCTCACCTTCTAGCACGACCACGCTAATCTTCCCATGAAGACGGGGCCCTCACCTTTCTGACACTGCCCGCGCAGTGGACATTTGGAAGGATGTGGGAGGTGCTGCCGGGTAGACAGTGATGGGAACAAACGGAAGATCATGACCTTGCTAGTGATCGGGCCGACATGGGAAAGGCTCTCTCGGTGAGGATTTCCTGAGAACCAAGAATTCTTGGATCTTGGCTTAGGGGCCCGAGATCTCTAGACCAGCGATTTTCACTGATGCGGCAATACTTTAATACAGTCCCTAATGTTGTGGTGACCCCCAACTATAAAATCATTTCATTGCTATTCCATAGCTGTAATTTTGCTACTGTTATGAACCGTAATGTAAACATCTGATACACAGGTTATCTAACGGTGTGACCCCCAAGGGGGGGGTCGCGGCCCACAGGTTGAGAACCGCTGGTTTGGAGCATCCCAGGTGGTACTGACTTGTCTACCAGTTCTCCCAGCTCATGGAATTGCTTGGTCCTGCCCACATCTGCTTCTCTGCAGCTCCACAGGTCAGATGCTTCTCCATGGGGGGGGGGCAGCAAGAAATAGGCAGAAGAGGCCAAACAAGAGGTGCTCTAAGGAAGGCCCTGCTGAGACTCACTGGGCCACTTGCCAAACTACCAAACGGAAGGGTGGAAGGCCCGAGGGTGGGGGAGGGCTAGAGGCAGTGGCACCTGGCCTTGGGGGTGGGAAGGGGGTGAGTGATAAGAGGTCAGGAATGACAGTGCTCCATTCTTCTGGCACTCGGAGAGCAAGGTACCGTCTGGGTCCGTGCTTTGTACGAGAGGGAATAGAGTTTCATGGTGGTGAGGTGGCTAGCCCAAAGCTGTGTGCTAGTTAAAGACGACACGTGAACTTGGCCTTGTGTGAGCTAAAACAGTGCCCCAGACCCACTGTCCAGACCTCATGTGGCCCTGACGTGGAGTCACACTCTGATAGATTATTGTCCTGAACAGACCTGTGGCTTGTGGCAGATGGACATATGCGCCGTTGGCTGGTTCTGGGTAAAGAGGTGCTGGTACAGAGGCCTCAGGGGGACCCAGCCCCGTCTAACACTGGTATCGCAACATCCCCTCATAGAGCCAGCTCTGGGAAACAGAAACCATTGTTTTAAAACCAATCACATTGTCAATATCATTCTCACTGATGTAACTAAGTAAGGGCCGTGCACACAAAGGCACTTGTTTCTGAATTACAGCATGAGGGTAGGGTGCAAAAGCTATGCAGTGCCCAGCCACAGGGACTGTTAGGGACACCGAGACACTCATGGGAACAATAGAAAGCCAAGATCTCTGGGCACCATGATGGAGAGTCAGGACCTGCTGTGCCACAGCCACCACAACACGCCTAGGCTGTGGCAAAGGCGGGAAAAATCAGGTGAGCACACACGTGTGCCGGATAGGGGATTCCTCTCTATTGCAACCTTCCACGTTTGTACATTTTCAAACAAAGCAACAGATTCCCCCTTTATAGCGCCAAAGACATAAGCCTCCAACCCTCTTTCCCTGAGACACACACACTCTAGGCCTAAAGATCACATTGCTGTAGATTAAAAAAATAATAATTGTAGCCTATTAAAAAGGGAAATATTGTCACTAGGTATGTCACTGGGTTGTGGCTGGAGGTCGTTTTAAGACAGCTTCAAAGAAGTAGAGCCCAGAACATGTAAATTTATAATGAGGAAGTGGGCACCAAGGACGGTGAAACACCTCTGCAACGTGTAATGCAACCCCCAGGTGGAGGCAGGAGGGTCGGCAGTTCAAGGCCATCCTTTGCTACATAGTGAGTTTGAGTCCAGCCTGTGCAACCCTGTCCCCTAAAATAAAGAAAATGAATAAATGGGTACCAGGCCAGGCAAGGGGTTTTAGAAAGGAGGCCCTGGTAAAGTCTAGCCAAGAAGAGGACACCCTGGGTCCTCTAGTGTGTGTGTGTGTGTGTGTGTGTGTGTGTGTGTGTGTGTGTGTGTGTATGTGTGTGAAACGCTTGTGGCAGGAGAGAGAAGAGACAGGAACCACAGCAAGACATCTGCTGGGAGGCAAAGGCTTTGAAGATCTTATGCCCTAGATCTGTGTTTTCACAAGCACTTGGGGAAGCTCTTTGCAAGTTGATGCTTAATAAATATTCTTTTAAAAATTTTAGTTACATTTTAACCCATTTATTTTGTGTACACATAGGTGCCACAGTATACACGTGAGGTCAAAGAGCAACTTGGGGGGAGTCAGCTCTTTCCCTCAACCATGTGTGTCCCAGGGATTAAATTTAAGTTACCGGACTTGGCATCAAGCACCTTCATCCCTTAGCCATTTCTTTGGCTTTAAATGTTCTTTTAAAGGAGTCGGTACATAGGCGTTCCATGCCACACGCTCTCATCTGGCAGTGAGGTCTGCAATGGAGTGGCCACAGCAAGTGCAGTGGACTGATGACAGGGTTAAGATGTGACAGCAGGCCTTATGACGGTATTATAATCCTGACACTGCCCTACCGGGCTATGGCTTCAAAAGGCCCCTTCATTGTCCTCTGGATCTTAAAGAGGGTCCCTGGGCCCTATCTAGGAGGGCCAGGGTAAAAGCTATGAAACTATCTCATGTCAGTCGTGGGCAATGCTCCATTCACCCATCCACACCCACCTGTCACATCCGCACACCTACCATTCCCACCTGACACAGAGGTTAAGAGCCTGGGCTTAGAGATGAGCCATACCTGAGCTTAACGCCCAGCTCAGCGGCTGTCAGCCGGTGGTATCCGATGGTGTCTCTAAAGCAGTCCCCCAACCTCTCTGAGCCTCAGTTTCCTCATTTGTAAAACAATGGTTAAGGATTTCTACCGCAGAGGGCTGTGCTACCAGGGACAAATGGCATCTAGTAGCATTAAAAATCAATATATAGTAACTTCTGCACTCAGTGCTGACGACCGAACACAAAACATTGTGCACATTAGCAAATACTCTGCCCAGGCTGGCCTTGAACTTGTGGTGATCATCCTGCCTCTGATTCGAGAGTGTGTGTGTGTGCATGTGTGTGAGTGCGTATGTGCACGCGTGGGTGCATGAGTGTGTGAGTGCGAGTGCCAGTGTGTGTGAGTGCCAGTGTGTGCGTGTGCGTGTGCCCATGCATGTGTGGAATCTGTGGCTGGAATCCAGAGCTTCATGTGTGCTAAGCACGCACCCCACCACTGAGCTACAGCTCGCCCCACTAGAGAGCAGAGACGAGGGTGTCTAACACAACTAAGGGGGACTTCCTGAAGAAAGAGACACAGCACTGAGGAGTCATGGACCTGAAGGCAGCCACTTCACGCACTGTGGGAGCATCATGACTAGGAGGCCAATGACATCCCAACACCATAGAAACAGCAAGACATTAATGATCATTATGCCTCCCAGAGTGAGAGCCACAAATAACCCAGTGAGGAGGGAGGGGAGAGAAAAAGAGGAAAGAATAAGAATAATAAGAGAGAGGAGTGGAGGAGGAGGAGGGAGAGAGGGAGGGAGGAGAGAGAGAGAGAGAGAGAGAGAGAGAGAGAGAGAGAGAGAGAGAGAGAGAGAGAGAGGATAGTACACACAGAACCATCAGCCACTTCTGCTGTATTTGTTCAGAAACACATGACCGGCCAGCATGCTCTTCCCGCTGTAGCCTACAAGGGTTGGTGCTTTGGCCTTGGATCTGGCCCAGGCTGCTCTTTTTTTGGCTCAGCTGATATTCCAGCGTGGCGCTGGCAGGTTTCAGATACCAGCCATTCTTTATGAATCCAATCCTGTCGCCCTCCAGCCAGATCAGTGGCATCCCTGGCAGGTGACAGATTGGAGAGGGGGCTGGGCAAGAGAGTGGGCCTGGGAAGAATTAGATCCTGGGCAGAGCCTAGTTTTCCCTGGGAAGAGAAACAGTGGGGACGGCAGCTTCAGAACAAGGTTCCGTGGGCTACAATCAAGGGTGCGCATCCTTCTTGGTGCCAAATGAGCTCTGTTCCTTGCCAATTGTGTGTCCTACAAGGGAAGAGAGGACAGGACAGCTGCTGACAGAGTTCTGCACACGGAAGCAGGCTGGGCACGGGCTGAGAGTCCTCATCCTGTCAGGCTGAAGCCCCGCAGCCTGGGGCTGGCAAGCTTCCTCCTTGCACCATCCCTGACGACCCCAGCAACATTGGCTCTTGGATAGAGTGCAGGCAAGGCGAGGGACAACGTGACTGCACTGAATGCCCTCTTCCCACATTTCTGAGCTCTGATGCCTAAGTGAGGACTAGACTGCAGGAGGCGACCTTGGTCTGGAGAGCCAGAGAGTGTCCCAGGAGCTACAGACTGTGTTTACTCCCAACTCAGGTTTCTATGTTGGAAATTTGCTGATTGTGTTTGGGCTGCAGGGAACAACTATTAGAGCTGAGAATGCCCAATGCCACTGAGGCAGAGCCATCTGTCCCTGGGATCTGTGTGCCTAAAAAAGAATTCCAACAAGGAGGCAGCGCACTGTAGTCAGCACTAGGTAGCCACCAAGGGCCGGCAAGGCTCAGGTGAATGAATTTCTTGGGGATGCGCTCACATCTCTGAGGGTGCTTTATCATTAGAGGACTTCCCCAAGGCCTTGTGGAAACACAGGAAGAAGACGGCTACCCAGGGTGATGGGAGCTCTGGCTTGCTCTAGGTTCTCCTAACATGCAGAATGGGGAAGGTGGAAGATTCTAGGGTTGTCTATGACCACACTAAAGCGGGAGGCAAAGATATCTCTTGCTCTCTCCTTTAGGGGCCTGATAAAGGCCAGAAGTTTAAAAGGCCGTAGAAGGAGGCCACTGAGATGGCTCTGAGGGGAAAACGTGTTGTCCTCTGACCCCAACATGCATGGGATGATACACACACAGACACACACACCCATACACAGACACACACACACACAGACACACAGACACACACACACACACATACACAGACATACACAGACACACACACTCAGATACAGACACACACACACACACACACTGTAATAACAATATATATAGCCAGAAAAGGCCCCTAAAGGCATCAAAAGCTAACTAAACAAAACAAAAAACCTCTTCACACATAGGAAATGTTTCTACCTGGTTAATCCGATTTATCTATCTGGGTCCTATTCAAAAGCCCTTCTCTTGGGAGACAGGGTGTTGCTATGTAGGGCAGGCTGGCTTCGAACGTGCTGACAATCTCCTGCTCTAGCTTTGTGGATGCTGGGGCTGCAGGCATGAGCCACCACACCTGGCTTTTACAGTCTGTTTATGTGCCGCCTCCCAGTCATATGTAGCTACAGATATCTTATTTAGATTTCTCCATCATTGGATTTCACAGTCCTGGGAGCCAGCGCGACAGTTTGATAATAATAATCATTTTGGTGTCGTGGCTTGAGAGACCAGACTACAGAGCCAAGAGCACTCGGGTCATTCTCCTGCTGTTAGAGGCTGGCTGAGAGACCTTGGTCAAAGTTGCTCAAGCTGCCTCCGTGTCAAGGTTCTCCTCTATAAATGGAAATAAGAGTATCTACCCCATGAATTATATGACATGGGAATTAATTATATCTCAATATACCCATCACCCTCCTCCCAAACTACCCTTCCCAAGGGTGTCTGTAGGGATTAAACAAGAAAGTGGGAAATGGTGCTCATAGCCAGATGTGTGCACAGCAGTTGCTAGGTGGGCATTGCTGTTAATAGCTCTGATCAAAAGTCTCCATGACTGTACAGCCCTGCCCAGGCCAGCACACATTAGGATCAATAAAAGTATTCTGGGCAAGTCAGATGCACAGACTTGGCCCGTCTGGGATTTCTAAGTGAGCAGTGCTCAGCTGAATAATGATGTTTTGAGAAAACTATATGACCCTCCCAAGGATTAACAGCTATCTGCAAAGTCAGCTCTCAGGGACAAAGGAACATTGCATATGGGGTGTCATCAGCTATCAGGAGCCCTAGTTACAAATGCTTCATGTAACCTGGCCTGTGCATGGTTGAAATGTTATAATTGACATGTCGCCAGGATTTTACAAGGCAGGCTGTCGCTGGGGATTTCTCAGCGTGGCCATCTGCACCCAGGCAGCTGCAGAGAATCAAGTACCTTCAGTCCTCAATGCAGGTGATGTTGTCCTAAGCAGAGAAAATCACTCCTAGAAGAGGCTTTTGCCCTCTCTTTCAAATCTTCTCTCCCTCTCTCTCCTTTCCTGCCCCTCTGTGAGTATATGCATGGGCACGCCTATGTGTGTGTGGGCACACTTGTGTGTGCATCAGCATACTCCTGTGTATGTGGGCATGCTTGTGTGTGCATGCACATGCTCCTGCATGCATGTAGATGCCCTTGGACTTATAGTTGGTTGTGAGCTACCTAACACACATGCTGGAAATCAAACTCTGATCCTCTGCAAGAGCAACAGGTATCCTTAACTGTTGATCCATCTCTCCAACCCCTTTGACCCTTTTTTAAATTAGTTTTTAAATTAGTGTACAAAAAACGAGTTTCATTGTAACAATATCATACACCATTGTATTATCATACATCATGGTAATTTGCTCATATTTCCCCCATCACCTTTATCTGTTCCTCTTCTTGCTCTTATTGGTCTCCCATGGCCCTTAATGGGTCCCTTCTGCTTTTAAGTTTTTAATATCTATATCTATATCTATCTATCTATATCTATCTATCTATCTATCTATCTATCTATCTATCTATCTATCTATATCTGACTCCTTTGTCCAAAACACTTTAGATGAGGCATCTTCTGAGTTGAAAGGACCACTGAGCATCATCTCGTCTAGAGAGTTTCAGGTATCCTGGAGCTGTGCAGAGCCTTTGTAATACGCTAGTTATGGCAGTGCAAACTTTCAGAATCAAACCTTTAGGAGGTGTGGAAGCAGCAGGACCAGAGGCTCAAGAGGAGTCTCACTACATAGAGAGGCCACAGTCAGTCTAGTCTAGATAAACCCTGTCTCCAAAAACCAAGAAAGAGAGAACAGGTAAGGAGAGAAGGAGGGAGATAGAACAAAGAGGAAAGGCTAGCAGAACTGGGGTAGTGGAAGCGCGAGCAGGGAAGTGGGGTTGCCCATGGAGTGCCACATGGCTTCTCTACCAGCAGCCATCCTAGACACCTCTGCAGAGCATCCCCAAGACTTAGGATCCTCAAACCGAAGGCTGTGGGCTGTGGGTACCATGGATCTCGTGGGAACACAAGCTCTGTCCTCAGGATTTCAACTGAAAAGGACACAGATCCTCTTCCAGAAGTGGATGCTGTGGCCAGCGTCCAGTTAGCCATGCTAACATGGCCTCTCAAACTCACACTCACACCTGCACAAGACAGCTGTGGGTTGAACCTTCTAGAGGGGGCCTAGCCCTGCCCCAAGGATGACCCACCTTAGGCTGGAACACATGGTTCTCCTTCCCGAGATGGTCCACGATCCCAAAGATGCAGAGAGGCCCAGCAAAGCCCAGGAGGTCAGCCAGGATGCGGAACGTGCTGCTGAGGACCAGGCGTCTCCCAAAGGCATGGCAAAGAGCCCTCCAGATGGCCCGGGCACCCTGCGGGCTCTGCGTGTCCTTCCGCTGCCAAGAGAGTCCCACAGCCCGGTCAGAGTGGCTGACGGCTCAGCCATTGAGACCCCCTCCTCCCAGGTCACCCCTAGATCCTGATGCCTGGGGAGACCCTGTAGCCTTGTTTTCGGTGGACAGACAAACTTCAGTAGGGAATCATGGTATCAACAGATGCATGACAGGGCAAGTCAGGTAGGGAAACTGAGGCCAGAGGCATCATCAAGTGATGGCACTGGCATGGGGTCACGTGATCAGCATAGGACCATCTTGACAATTGGCAAATGCCATGTTCACTCGATTACTATCTGTTCCAATGTTTCCCTGAGTGCCAGGTAGACGCAGTGAGGGAGTGCCGGGCAGGGCACGGAAGTTCCCAGTCTCAGCTTCTTCCTTACTGGTAAGAGCGGACCCCGGCCTGGCCAAATTTGCAGAGATAGTGTAAGGACTAGGCCAAAACCTCACACTCCACACTGGGTGGAAACCCCCAGCATTACAGCCACTATACCTCAAAACGAAGAGCTCGGGGGACAAGTCATATAGCGCCATGTCCCTTACCAAGCCTCAACTTCCCCATTTTGACACTTAGCAATCTGGACACGCTGGCCTAAACTATAAGGGGACACTCCAACTATGACCTTCCTAGGACTATTCGGCCCTCGACTTCTGTGTAACTAAGGGCGAGCCCCTTGCCCTTCCCAGGTCTCAGGGGTTTGGCCTTCTGTCTTCTGAAATCCTTGGCTGTGACTCCAGGGAAAGGCGGGTGACGGGTGTTGGTGGGTCTCGATCCACTGACCGCCTGGGCGTCGAAGGCCGCGCAGAGTCGCTGATAGTTGGTGAGGGCTCTCATGGCGATGGGCAGCTTCCCAATGGCCCGCAGGTCGATGGGCTTCTTGTGGGCTGTCTTGATGAAGGCATTCATCCACCAGTAGGTGCCCTTCGATAGCAGGTTGACGAAGGGCTGCAGGAAGCGCACACCGAGGTCCTGCAGGTCCTCAGGGGGCTTCACTTCCCTCGGCGTCTTGAAGAAGATGTACCTCTGTGGGGCACACGGGAGCGGGGCAGGGGTGCAGGGTGAACAAGTGCAACTCGTCCCCCTCCACCACCATGCAGCAAGGGTCTTGACCACCAAGAGATGTGGCCATCTATGGCCTGTAGCTACTCCAAGAACAGGGCCTCCTGGGCACCAGGTCCAGGGCTTCCTTGCATTGTGGCTGTTCACTGAGGCTGCCGTTAAGCTGAGCTATGGGGAGAACTGGGGTACCATTGTGAGGTGGTTAGTACTTCCTGTCATCATCTCTTAGAAGATAAGCCTCTGGGCAGGTCTGTAGGGCAGGTCCACACCATGCTAACTGAGGAGGAAAAGCCACTGTAATGTGGATGGCATCGTCCCAGGATGGGGGCTGCTTCCAACTGAGCAAAAAGGAGAAAACAGGAGAGAGAGAGAGAGAGAGAGAGAGAGAGAGAGAGAGAGAGATATCACTTGTGAAGGTCGCCTACTGCTATCGTAGAGGACGGCGGTTTGGTTCTGAGCACACAGCTGTTTCTGACTCCAGCTGCAGGGGGTGTGATGGTCTCTGCAGGCAGCTGCATTCATGGACACGGGGACCCCCCCATCCGCATCACAGAGATCCACCTGTCTCTGCCTTCTAAGTGCTGCGATTAAAGGTGTGCGCCACTACACCTTGGTAACTCAAATATAATGTTAAATGCTCTTAAAAAGAAGATGAGAAAAAAAGAAAAAAGAATAAGAAGAAAGAAAGAAAGAAAAAAGAAAAGAAAAAGAGGATGAGGAGGAGAGCCCAAGCTATGCAATGGCATCAGCACTTGTCTTTATCACGACCAGTTGCTCCACACTCCCGACTGCCATGCCTTTCCTGCCGCTGTGAATCTACCTGTCAATGGAAAGCCAGAGAAAACTCTCCCTTCCCTAAGTTGCTTTTAGCAGCTGCTCTGTTGGAGCAACAATAAAAGTAACCAACACCTACTGAATCTGCAGAGCAGGAAGTGGCGTGGACCGGGTTCAAATCCTGCCTCCTGCACATGCTAGCAAACCCCATCTAACACGTTATTAAAGTGGGGTGATGTGTGCCTCCCAGGATCGCTGTGAGGATCAGTTGTGGGAGGGAATGTGTTGCCTCTCCTGGGGACCACTACCTTAAAGCAGAAGAGCCTGGCGGACAAATTCAAGAGCAGTTTATGGCCGTGAGAAAGAGTCACCACCCTGTGATGGGCTGGAGGGCAGGCAAAGGACTGTCTCACTCACTGCGGGGTGCACGCAGCCTTCTGCCGGCAGCCTACCACACTGGTTTCACTTTACATTCACGCACACGCACGTGCCCTTTGCTTAAGCAACTCCCTTCCTTGGCATCTCTCCTACAAAACAGAGCAGCAATACAGAGAGAGGGAAGATGAGCGCCAAACACAGCTCATCTACAGGGTGGACATCATGGGAACGATGTCATATTAATAAAAAATAATATGGGATGGAAGTAGGCTGTTAGTTTGAATTACCTGGGACAGCAGGGGTAGGGGCAGGGTAAGGAGAAGTCTAAGATGGAGAAGAAAGAAGGGAGGAGAAAAAAGGATGAGAAACAAAAGCCGCAGGCAGGCACTCAGGAGGCTAAGGGAGGAGGGTAGAAAGTTCCACAGCAGCCTGGGCTACGTGTTGGAGTAACGTTCTTGTGGACCGCGTACAGTTCACCCTTGTTCACTCAAAGGCCGATTTCTCCACCTCACTCTCTGGATCAATCCCGACATTGCCTTGTGATGTCTATCCTAAGTATCCCCAGTTTCAAGTTCGTGTAAACAGGTCACCATTTGTTCTCTGTGCTGCCAATAAAGACAAACTAGCCAATGCCGAGCAACAACAGAGAATAGGGTGGGACATTTTGATCAAGTGAGGGGAGGAGAACGAGAAGGAAAGAGAGGATGGAGCCAGGAGGAGAGGCTGGGGAGACATCAAGAGAAATGAACAGGGCCTAACAGATGATTTAAAAGCAAATATAAAGTGGGGAATCTGAGCGGGAAGAAACTATACTAGCATGGAGCTTTAGGGCCGAGTCATTAGTGCGCAGCATTGTGCCATAGGCTGATTAAATAGATCCTGGTCTCTCTATGTGGGTATTTGGGTATAAGGCTGGTTAAGGAGTAACCACTAATTTCATCAAAATAATAATTCGATATTCAATATTAATAATCAGTGAACAGCTACAATCTTTCTCTCAAAAAATCCAAGCAAACAAAGCAGAACATGAAAGGCACACGAGCAGTGAGCACTCCCCAAAGTCCCCCTGTCCCCAACAAGAGAAGCTGAGAGAAGCAGGCCCTGATGCTTCCTCTTCCCTGTGAGAGCCAAACCATTCTTATATTTCCCTCTCTTTCTGGGTGCCTGGGGTGAAGGGCTGGGTGCTGATGACATGGCTCCCCTGAAATCTATCTATGCTCTCAGCGCCCAGGCCCAGGTCAGGTAACGCCAGCAGGGTCTCCTGAGTTCTGCCAAATGGCAGCAGTGCCCACATGCGAAGGCGTTCCTGGGTCAGCAGCATGCCTCCCACTCCCCTGCTTACCCGCACCCTGATGACGTTGACTTCCACAAGCAGCAGCATCCCATACAGGATCACCAGGAGCCCCGTGAGGCAGAAGCGCAGCTGAGAGAAGCCGATGGCGTGGTCATAGAACTTGACAAACTTGATGGTCTTAGTGATGAAGGCCAAGGTCCAGTAAATGAGCAGAGCTGAGGAGGAGAGGGAGGAGGAGAGGATGCCGCAGTGTACTCACGTGCGCATGTGTGCACCTCTACAAGCACACAAGCATGTGGGCAAACAGAGAACACGTCTTCAGGAGGCATGGGGTGGGGTGATTTTTGCTAAGGGGGTGTGTACATGTGACTTGCACCTCCTTCCTTTGATGAGCCAATCAACGGGCTGAGTGTTGAGATGGATGTCTCTAAGAACAACCTTGGCCTTCTAGCTTTCTGGCCTTCACTTCCCAAGTGTTGGGATTGCAAGTATGAGCAGCCATCACACTTGGCTCCAGTGTCCCTTTAAGATGCGGAACAGGCATCATAACACTCGTGACAGACATGCTAAGAAACATGGATGATGTTGTAAGTGCAACCGATCAGGAAATTAGCCATGATCATGGAGGGAAATGGCTCCTTAGAATTCAACTAAGTTACAGGCACTGTGCCAGGTGAGCACTCTAAACATGTCTTCTCATTCCTTACTACAACCTCAAAAGGGAAGTGGCTTGTCAGCCCCATTTCCACCAGCCAAGGGGACTAAGGCTCAGCAAGTTTGGGTGACCCATGCAAGGTCACAGTGACATTAAGCAGCACAGCTCTGCTTGCCGATCTATGGGGACTTGTGGTGGAATTCCCAAGCGGAGGGCATCTTAATAATCATTCAATGCAGCCTTTTTGTTTTGGATATGGACAACGAGGTCCACAGAGATTAGGTGGCTTAGGCACGTTCACTGACAGCTTGTGATGGCCAGAAGGTGAGGCAGGCCCAGGTCCATATCCTCGCAACCCAGTGGCCACAGCATCCCAACCTGGAAGCCTGGGGAGACGGGGCAAGCAGAAATAGTGACTTTCTGCACCATGGGACAGTGCAGCACAGTGACTAGAGGCAGAGCCCTGCAGCCAGACTCTCCCAGATTTGCACATAATGGCTGGATTGCCTTGTGGAGTACCAAGTGGATCTAATATGTGTCTCAAGAAAGCTATGAATACAGCCCAACACAAAATCATAAACTTACTTTTTTTTTTTTTTTGGTGTTTTGAGACAGGGTTTCTCTGTGTAGCCTTAGATGTCCTGGACTCACTGTGAAGACCAGGCTGGCCTCGAACTCACAGAGATCTGTCTGCCTCTGTCTCCTGAGTGCTGGTATTAAAGGCTTGTGCCATAACACCTGGCTCATAAACTTAATTAAAACCATGTTTTTATTTTGTAAGTCATTGCAGAATCCTCAAGAGTTGATTTTGTAGTTGGCGATATCACATTGTAATGTCAAAAAGTTGAACACACGGGCTCAGTGGTTAAGAGCACTGCCTGCTCTTCCAAAGGACGCGGGTTCAATCCCAGCACCCACATGGCAGCTCACAACTGTCTGTAACTCCAAGATCTGACCCTCTCACACCAATGCACATAACTTAAAATTAAATAAAATATTTTTTAAAAAGTCAAACACACTTGGCAATGCAACCCACTTAGATCTGAATTTGCTCACCTGTCAGTGACAGCACCACCCAAGGGTGTTTTGAAACAATGAGCCTGGCGTGCAACATGGCCGCTCTTTGCACATTAGCTGTTGGCATTTTTATGAGGGCTGGGTTTCAGATTTGGGGCAGTAGGCTTCAGAAGGCCTGGGTTTATGTCCTAAACTATATCCTAAATTCTCACCATTCTCCCTAATCGGCCAACTTTGCTCTGTCGGCTTGTGAGAACAAACCCCAATACAGCTACTAAACGGCTGTGGACGGGGTGTTTATGTGATGTGGGCCACTGCAGCACCCTTTGTCCCTGGAGTCACATACACAAATGCAATGAGGACAGCTTCAGTCCCCCACCCCACCCCCAAAGCCAGGCCACAGTGAGTAAATGAGACTTGCACCCTGACCTCCACCCCTGAGTCATCAGGACATTGTTTGAGAAAAAAGCGAGCTCTGTTTGGCCTGGTTGTGGGCTGAGAAGCAGGCCAAGCCACCAGGCCTCACCATGCGGCCAGGACTGAGTGTGGGCAGGAGGAGAGAGGGAAAGTGCCCTCAGGACTGTGGTGATGTCCCCTCACTTGTGCTGATCTCCAGGCCATATGGATCCACAGGTGGAGGTCACCCCTGGCGTGGAGTGTTTCCCACGTATTGGAATATCTTTTGCACAGAATAAAAGGGTCACTTACTGGAGCAGGGACTTGAGCTGTGTCTCTGTGTCTGACCTCCTAAGATTCTATAAGTCTGTGTCTTAGGCAAGGTAGACTTTGTGTTCCTACCCGGACAAGAAACCAAGGGTCAAAAAGCCTGGGTGTCTTCTGCAACAGTCCAGAGGAAGTTACCAGTGGAGCCAGGGTGAGGCCCAGAGGGTCCTCTCCCACAGTGCCAGGCTGTCACTGGACACAGCAACGCACAACAGATGCTTGGGCTGAGAGAAGCGGGAACCAGGAAGTAGGTGTAGATGGGGATATGGAAAGTTCTAGGCTCTAGATGCCTTGACGTTTCTCTCTATTTTCTCCCACTGCCTAGTTCTATGCATAGCACAGGCATATTCTGAACCCATCTGCTGTTCTCTGCCCTCCCTGCTCCACCACATGAAAGCCACCGTCATGCCCTTCCTTTCTCAACCACCTAGGGAACTCTGTCACTGGTTGTCACTTCCCCTTGCTCTCCCTCTTCTCAAACCCTGACGTCATAGATCCACACATGTAGTCATGTCCAGAAGCCTTCATTGCACCCACAGTCACAGCCACTGCTCACAAGGCTCAAGGCCAGGTGTGTGGCACACAGCTACAATCCTAGCACTTGGAGACGGAGGGAGGAGGGTCAGGAATTCAAAGTCACATTCACTTGGCTACAGAGTGAGTTTGAAACTATCTTGGTGTACATGAGACCCTGTCTCAAAAAATCCAAAGAAATAAACAAGAGAAATGAAAAATCAAAGCACAGAAACCTCCACAATAATTATAATATATAGTAGAGCAGTAGTAGAAGAAGAAGAAGGAGGAGGAGGAGGAGGAGGAGGAGGAAGAAGAAGAAGAAGAAGGAAAAAGAAGAAGAAGAAAGAAAAAGAAGAAACAAAAAGAAGGAAAAAGAAGAAGAAACAAAAAAGAAGAAGAAACAGAAAGAAGAAAGAAGAAGAAGAAGAAGAAGAAGAAGAAGAAGAAGAAGAAGAAGAAGAAGAAGAAACTTACATGTCCACCAGCAGATGAATAGATAACAAGATGCGTCACAGGCAGATAACAGAATATCCCTCGGCCTTAAGGGAGGGAATTCTGACACACGCTACAACACAGACAGAGGGCATTGAATGATGATACTAAGGGAAGTAAGTAAATTACAAAAGGACACAAAGTCTTTAATGAAGTTTTATAAAGACAGAAAGGAGAATGCTAGGCCCAGGGGCTAGGGAAGGGGGAGCTGGAGAGCTAGAGCCTGATGGGGTTACAGCTTTACAGCTTTGGTTTGCGAAGGTGGAAGGTGCTGGAGAGAGACAGTGGCTCTTAATGCCACAGGACTGCACGTGTAGTGGCTAGCATGGGAAATACTATGTTTTACACACGCACGCAAGCACGCACAACCTAAAAACAGGTAAGAGAGCCTGAAGTTTGAGACCTTGTCATGAAAATAAAGAAACGAACAAGCAGCTACCATACCAATAACAACAGCAAAAACAAAACAACAACAACAACAACAAAAACCAACAACCAACTGCTCGTTGACCCTGGGGGAGGACCAGTACTGGTGTGGCCTTTGCCTCCTCCCTGCCCTCCCTGCTCCCGCTGTTCTATTTCAGACCCCGTGATGTGCTCTGTTTCTCAGGACTTTTGCACTCACTCTCTGCTCTCCCTGAAGCCCTCCTTTCCTTTCTGTCAGTCCCACTTCTCAGCTCACACCTTTCCTTGGTGTCTGCGTGAACTAGTTTAACCATACTGTGGTTTACCTCCCTGTGGGACGTCAGGCCTGTGGCCAGATGTGGGCTTCTGAAGTGGGTAGCTTTTCCACGAAGTGCCTTCTAACCCAATAGCTTAGCATCCTCTTTTGCCTGATCTAGAATTTCTGTACCTGTGGAGCTTCTTCTGGGGGCAAAACTCCAACCAGGGTTTCTCTCCATTTAGGTTGATGTTGGTTGGCTCTTGGCTTGCTGTACATAGTCAAGTGGACTAAAGGCCTCAACATAAAGCCAAATACATTAAATATGTTAAAAGAGAAAGTGGGGAAGATCCTTGAACTCTTTGGCACAGGAGACGACTTCCTGAACAGAACACCAACAGCTCAGGCTCTAAGGTCAAAATTAGTAAATGGGACATAATGAAATTCAAAAGCTTCTGTAAGGCAAAGGACACTGTCAACAGAACAAAGCAAAAGCCTACAGACTGGGAGAAGATTTTCACCAATCCTAGATCTGACAAAGGGCTAATATCCAAAATACATAAAGAACTCAAGAAATTAAACACCACCAAACCAAATAACCCAATTAAAAATGAAGTACAGAGCTAAACAGAGAATTTTCAACAGAAGAACATTTAATGACTGAGAAACACTTAAGCAAATGCTCAGCGTCTTTAGTCATCAGGGAAATGCAAATCAAAATGACTCTGAGATTCCATCTTACACCTATCCGAATGGCTAAGATCAAAAACTCAAGTGACAGCACATGCTGATGAGGATGTGGAGAAAGAGTAACACTCCTCCATTGCTGGTGGGAGTGCAAACTTGTACAACAACTTTGGAAATCAACCTGGTGCTTTTTCAGAAACTTGGGAATAGTTCTACCTTAAGACCCAGCTGGTCCACTCCTGGGCATGAGATGCTCCACCACACAACAGGGAAATTTGCTCAACTATGTTCACAGCAGCCTTATTCATGATAGGCAAAATCTGGGAACAACCTAGATGTCCCTCAACCAAAGAATAGATTAAAAAAAAACTTGTGGTGCATTTACTCAATGGAATACTACTCATCTTTTAAAAACAAGGAAATCTTGAAAATTGCAGGCAAATGGATGGAACTAGAAATGATCATCCTGAGTGAGGTAACCTTGACCTAGAAAGACATAGTCATAGTGGTACATAGTCACTTATAAGTGGATATTAGCCCAACATCGATGTCCTCTGAGTGACTCCACCCAGTGGGGGATCGGGACAGATGCTGGGACTCACTGCTGGACTCTGGGTATCGTGATGATAGTGATATGGAAGTGTAGGGTGATGGAAGGACCCAGAGGGCCCAGGAGCCCCACAAGGAGACCATCAAGGCTGCTGGATTTGGACCCATTAGGGGAGGCAGGGGAGGCAGGGGCTGCACAAATTGCTGTACCAACCAAGGACAATGCATACAGTAAACCTAGACCTCCTATTAGATCTAGCCAATGGACAGCTCGTTCTCCATGGTTGTGGGGAGAGTGGGGGCTGCCTTTGACACGAACTCTGGCCCCGTCATTTGATCATTTTCCTTGGTGGGGAGGCCTGGAGGCCCACAGAGGAAGGGGAAGCAGGCTGTCCAGATGAGACCTGATAGGCTGTGGTCAGATGGTGGGGGAGGAAGTCCCCTTCTGTCAGAGGTGTAGGGGAGGGAGCACAGGGCGGAAGAGGGAGGGAGAGCAGGAATGGGAAGATACAAGTAAGGGAGATGACGTTTAGGATGTAACATGAATAAATTATAATAAAAATTTAAAAACCCACAGCAAATGTTGCTCTGCCTCTGTTCAAAAAAAAAAAACAAAAAACAAAAAACAAAAAAAAAATGATTTCTTAAGCTACCGAATATACCAACTACATGATTTGATTTATTATGTAATATACACATCTGTGAAAACATTATGTTGTACCCTACAAATAAGTATATATGTCAGCTAAAACAATAAAATCTTGAAGAAAAAAAAACCCAAAATGCAGCTCCAACCAGAGGAGCTGAGGAAAGGGAAGGAGTCATTGATTTCTTGGAAAGTATGGTGCCACCCATGGTGCTGGTGTGGGCTTGTTGGGAAATGGTCATACTAGCTTTCAGGTGTCTACAGTGTAGCAAGACTCAGCTTCGCCAGGCCCTGGGGGCTCACTGTGGGGGGAATGGTCCTCTTGGGGACTGCTGCTGTCTGAAACTTGGAAATTCATCTGCCCGTCTGGCTGCTACTCCAGACATATTCATTCATTGCCATGGGGTCCTGGGGCAGGGGGAGGGGCGTGGGTGGAGGATCCTGATGGAGCATCTAACATAGGAAGGTAGACCTGTGAATAGACATACAATACGTCTTCTGCCTCAAGATGAGGCAGCCATGTCACTGGCAGCGCACAGAGAGCTCCAGGCCTAGCGTTCATTAAATGCTGTGACTCTGAGACATCAGTGACTTACTGACACAACATGAGGAGCACAGCCTGGCCACAAACTGTAACTGCCACCAATTGTAGGCCACGTAGTTGGCAGATCTACAGACTCATAGCTTTGGTGGCAAGAACACAGCTTGAGGACCCTTAGAAGCAGCTAGAAGCCTGATTTTGGTGATGCACCTGAGTAGCTGGGTAGACTAGACCCTCCCTCACGCCTGAGCGTAGGCTTCCAGCCCGTGGAGGTTGATAACGGGAGCCACCTGACAGGGCTGCCACAGGATCAGGTTAATACGTGTAGGACAGAGCCTGGCACGTAAGAAACGCCCAAGGAGCCGTTGCTGGTGTTGTTTTAAGCCTTTCTATTCTATATCTGTATGCAGCACTGGGGAGTCACAGCTCCAACAGAGCTGCTGTGGGTATTAATAAGGCGAATGATGCAGCCCACAGGCTTTGGTTCTAGGCCTTTCTCTGCTCCAAGTGGGACTTCATCCAGGCTCAAGCATTAGATGCCATCCATAAGCCTGCGTCTGCTGAACACGTCTCCTGCTTGGCCCTTCCCTAAACCCCCAACACATTTCCTCCTTAGCTCTCTGCTTGACCCTGGATTTGACCTTCTTGGTGACGTCTCAAATCCAACATGCCCGGAACCTTCATCCACTTCTTGCCCCTACCTCCTACCCTGGGGCCATCTCAGTGAGCAGAAACACCTTTACCAGACTCCAGATTTCCACACGTGGTCCTGCGCGCTGACTCGTTCCGGAGCCTCCCTGCTGCCCCGCAGGTAACCACACCCGCCATTTTCCTCCCTGCTCCCACAGCATCTCCAGCACCAGCTCCTTGGCTAACGCACTATCTTTCCCCCATCTGTCTCCTCCTCCGGACCACAAGCTCCATGGAGGCAGAGGCCTTCTTTTCATTGCTGGTTCCTAGCCTGGGTTGGTTGCCTGGAGTGAGTTCTCAGTAAACACCGGCTGAAGGAATGAAAGGCTGTCCCAATCCTTACCTATCAGCAGCTTGGGGAAGTTGGAGGTCTCAATGTTATGATAGTAGACCACGGAGGTGACGGCAGCCATGAACGCCATCCCAGCTGGCATGTACAAGTGGAGGTGGCGGGACTCTGTCACCCTGGGATGGGGGAAGAAAGAGAGAAGATGACAGAGAAGATGTGGATGTGGCCAGCACGGGTCTTGCGCTTACTGCTCAACGCACAGTAGGGCCTCAGGTAACCATGGCATCCCTTTCATGTCCTGGTAGTTCTTCTCAGCCTAGATCCCAAACCTTCTGTGCTACTCCAGATGGCCTGAAGGCTGAGGGAGGGCAGAGGTGAGGGTTGCAACCAGGGAAAACTCCCCGGAGGATGTAGACCCAGGCTGGGCTTTGTTTAGCAGAGGAGTCCTGCCATATGGAGAATTGCACCACGCCGGGACTCTGGGGTCTCTGGAAGGGCCCACGTGCAGGCGTGGCAGCAGCATGTGCTGTTCGCTAAACAGCACCTTCCCCTCGCTTCTTAAAGAAGACCCACAAGTTATTCAGCCCCTAGGAAACCATGCTGACCAGCTTAAGCAGGCTTCCAATTCCATAGCCTTTGGCCACGGGTGGTCTGAGAGTAGCCATGTAATTTTGGCCACTGAGGTGTAAAGCCACCCCTGCAGAGGGTGACCTTCCCTGTGAGGGAGAGGCGTGGTTAGAGCATGCCTTCCCAGGCTTGCCCCTTCCTTCCTGCGGGATACTTACAAAGGGCAGCCCCTTTGTGGTTCTGACTCACAGAAAACAGTGGGGGAAAGGCTGAGTCCCTGAAGAAATACCAAGCTGCAAAACCAACCAGAGAAGGTCCTTTTCTAGATTTCTTGGTAAGTGAGACTGTCGTGGGTGTCCTTTAAGCCTTGGTATTCTCAGGCACAGAGCTTATGGCTAATGGAGAGGATGCAATGGCGCTAAGGCAGAGGACAGGCGACCACTGCCCTGGGAGAGGGGACTCCAGAACCCTTGCCTCTGCACTAGAAACAATGCTGAAGTGAGTTTAATATGAACTGTAATTGGAACAATTATGCTACAGCCTCTGTTATAATAGATCTTAAATGCTGTGCTGAGTGGTTCAGAACAGAGTGGGAAATAAATTGGGTGAAAGTTTTTCTTATATTAGTCGGGTGTACAGTGATTTGGGCAAACATTCTCCCCGTGTGCTGCCCTCTCCCCCTTCTCATTAACCTGCATTGGCTGCTCTGAGTTAACAGGGTCACACACAGGAGCAAGGCCCTGAGGGGGCGCCTTCACTACAGATTGAAGCTGCCGCGCCTAGTCATTAAATGTGACTTAGCCTAAGCCAGACCCCAGCCGAAGACAATCACCTTACCAGGGCCCAGCCCCACAAGCCACAGGCCAGTGTGGAAATGGGGAGACACAGGGCAGATCTATGACGTCACCAACCTTCCTCTCACACTCCATTTTTATGTCCCTTCCTCACACTTGCTGACTCAGCCCCAAAGACCAGGAGCCCAATGTCCTGCTAGAGACAAGCATTATGCCTTGGAGGAGGTACACTCAGCAGGCCTGGGGTTCCAGGTGCAGCTCTACACGGTGGAGGGTATGGATGGGAGCAACAATGGGTGTCTGGGCTATTTCCTTTCAGTCCCATGTCCCGGGCACACTTCCTCTGCCCCAGGCTCTGTGGCTGGGCTCTGGGCCCATTTCCTCTTCCTCAAATAGACAAGTGAGGGCTCCAGTGTTCATGTCACAGGTAGAAAAGACAAGTCCCACAGGACACTGAGCGGAAGGCCCTCCCGGAGCTCCCTTTTTTTCAGCAGGATATTTTCCTGTCACCCAGCCAATTATAATCTAAGGGCATTACTGGCCCAGGGTCTCACAAGTCCCTCTCTTTGGACCACTTAGGACCACTTTGGAAGGGTCCTGTGGAAGGTGACAGGCTAGTCTCTGGCTACTTAAGTATCACCATGCCTTATGGTATTCTTGTTGGTCTGGAAGGCTTTGATCAGCAGTGGGACCCGATGCCTCGAGGGGACGAGGCGTGAAGTTAGTGGTGACATCCGGATCTGTCAATACTAAGGAGCAGGAGGTGGCGGGACAGAAACCCCACTGCATAGGGACAGCTGCAAGTTGGGCACCATCTCATTGTCTAAGTAAACCTCAGAGGGGCTGGACCTCAGTTGGACCCACAACCGTGACATCACTCTTGAGACCGGCCCTGAGGCTCACTGACTCCTCCATTCTGCTTTAAAGATGGCTGCTCAGATCCCTCTCTGTCTCTCTCTCTCTCTGAGGACACACTGCACCTCGCATTCCAGTCATCCCTCACCTACCCTCTGACTCTTCCTGCCTCTGGCCTGTCCGACACACACTTAGCCTCCTCCCACCCAGGAGTCCTGTGCCAAAAGAGGGCATCCCTCTGGCGCTCAGAACTGCGAGTTCAATTCAACCCAGACAGGCAGTCTGCCATCCAAAGGCTCCTCTTAGCCCCAGAGCTCAGCCTCAGCCTCAGCCCCGTGGCTCCCTCTCATGCGCCTAGTGCTCCGGCCTTCTCCGTTCCTCCAGCTCCTGCTGCCTAGACTGTCTCTGCACACCCTGCCCTCCTCTGGGCCTCAAGTCATGAGTGCCCGAATTGTGCTTGTCACCTCTGGCGCAGCCTGTTCCTCACTCCTCTTCCTCCAGCACTATCAGAATGCTTGTCACCCTTCCAGGCTCTGAAGTCCCCCTCTAGCATGGAGCCTCTCTAACATTGCCTTCTGCTCTCCTCCCAGACGGCGTCCTTGCGGGATGATTTTATTTATCCCTCCAGAATGCTTGCAGAGCTCTCGTATGCCCTGCACTGTGAATACAAAGAGGGTCAACAGCCAAGATCTCACACATCCTGGAGTCTTTCTGACAGCTTTGCAAGTGGAAACTTGAGCATATATTCTGATCAGTAGGAGGGGAGAGGGAAGGGATGGGTATGAGGAGAAGAATGGGACTAGAGGCACGGGACTGGACTGGCACAACTATGAGATCCAGAGATGAGAGCCCAGAGGTCCAGGGACTTGACTGTGACACACAGGAGTGCCCAGAGGTCCAGGGACTGGACTGTGACACACAGGAGTGCCCAGAGGTCCAGGGACTGGTCTATGATACACAGGAGTGCCCAAAGGTCCAGGGACTGGTCTATGATACACAGGAGTGCCCAGAGGTCCAGGGACTGGACTGTGACACACAGGAGTGCCCAGAGGTCCAGGGACTGGACTGTGACACACAGGAGTGCCCAGAGGTCCAGGGACTGGTCTATGATACACAGGAGTGCCCAGAGGTCCAGGGACTGGACTGTGACACACAGGAGTGCCCAGAGGTCCAGGGACTGGTCTATGATACACAGGAGTGCCCAAAGGTCCAGGGACTGGTCTATGATACACAGGAGTGCCCAGAGGTCCAGGGACTGGACTGTGACACACAGGAGTGCCCAGAGGTCCAGGGACTGGTCTATGATACACAGGAGTGCCCAGAGGTCCAGGGACTGGACTGTGACACACAGGAGTGCCCAGAGGTCCAGGGACTGGTCTATGATACACAGGAGTGCCCAGAGGTCCAGGGACTGGACTGTGACACACAGGAGTGCCCAGAGGTCCAGGGACTGGACTGTGACACACAGGAGTGCCCAGAGGTCCAGGGACTGGACTGTGACACACAGGAGTGCCCAGAGGTCCAGGGACTGGTCTATGATACACAGGAGTGCCCAGAGGTCCAGGGACTGGACTGTGACACACAGGAGTGCCCAGAGGTCCAGGGACTGGTCTATGATACACAGGAGTGCCCAGAGGTCCAGGGACTGGACTGTGACACACAGGAGTGCCCAGAGGTCCAGGGACTGGTCTATGATACACAGGAGTGCCCAGAGGTCCAGGGACTGGACTGTGACACACAGGAGTGCCCAGAGGTCCAGGGACTGGTCTATGATACACAGGAGTGCCCAAAGGTCCAGGGACTGGTCTATGATACACAGGAGTGCCCAGAGGTCCAGGGACTGGACTGTGACACACAGGAGTGCCCAGAGGTCCAGGGACTGGTCTATGATACACAGGAGTGCCCAGAGGTCCAGGGACTGGACTGTGACACACAGGAGTGCCCAGAGGTCCAGGGACTGGTCTATGATACACAGGAGTGCCCAGAGGTCCAGGGACTGGACTGTGACACACAGGAGTGCCCAGAGGTCCAGGGACTGGTCTATGATACACAGGAGTGCCCAGAGGTCCAGGGACTGGACTGTGACACACAGGAGTGCCCAGAGGTCCAGGGACTGGTCTATGATACACAGGAGTGACCAGAGGTCCAGGGATGGGACCGTGACACACAGGAGTGCCCAGAGGTCCAGGGACTGGACCGTGACACACAGGAGTGCCCAGAGGTCCAGGGACTTGACTGTGACACACAGGAGTGCCCAGAGGTCCGGGGACTGGACCGTGACACACAGGAGTACCCAGAGGTCCAGGGACTGGACTGTGACACACAGGAGTGCCCAGAGGTCCAGGGACTGGACTGTGACACAAGGAGTGCCCAGAGGTCCAGGGACGGGACCGTGACACACAGGAGTATACCCAGAGGTCCAGGGACTGGTCTATGATACACAGGAGTGCCCAGAGGTCCAGGGACTGGACTGTGACACAAGGAGTGCCCAGAGGTCCAGGGACTGGACCATGACACACAGGAGTTCCCAGAGGTCCAGGGACTGCACCGTGACACACACAGGAGTGCCCAGAGGTCCAGGGACTGGACCGTGACACACAGGAGTGCCCAGAGGTCCAGGGACTTGACTGTGACACACAGGAGTGCCCAGAGGTCCGGGGACTGGACCGTGACACACAGGAGTACCCAGAGGTCCAGGGACTGGACTGTGACACACAGGAGTGCCCAGAGGTCCAGGGACTGGACTGTGACACAAGGAGTGCCCAGAGGTCCAGGGACGGGACCGTGACACACAGGAGTATACCCAGAGGTCCAGGGACTGGTCTATGATACACAGGAGTGCCCAGAGGTCCAGGGACTGGACTGTGACACAAGGAGTGCCCAGAGGTCCAGGGACTGGACCATGACACACAGGAGTTCCCAGAGGTCCAGGGACTGCACCGTGACACACACAGGAGTGCCCAGAGGTCCAGGGACTGAACCGTGACACACAGGAGTGCCCAGAGGTCCAGGGACTGGACCGTGACACACAGGAGTGCCCAGAGGTCCAGGGACGGGACTGTGACACACAGGAGTGCCCAGAGGTCCAGGGACTGAACCGTGACACACAGGAGTGCCCAGAGGTCCAGGGACTGGACCGTGACACACAGGAGTGCCCAGAGGTCCAGGGACGGGACCGTGACACACAGGAGTGCCCTGAGGTCCAGGGACTGGACCGTGACACACAGGAGTGCCCAGAGGTCCAGGGACGGGACCGTGACACACAGGAGTGCCCAGAGGTCCAGGGACTGGGCCGTGACACACAGGAGTGCCCAGAGGTCCAGGGACGGGACCGTGACACACAGGAGTGCCCAGAGGTCCAGGGATGGGACCGTGACACACAGGAGTGCCCAGAGGTCCAGGGACTGGGCCGTGACACACAGGAGTGCCCAGAGGTCCAGGGACTGGACTGTGACACACAGGAGTGCCCAGAGGTCCAGGGATGGGACCGTGACACGCAGGAGTGCCCAGAGGTCCAGGGACTGGACCGTGACACGCAGGAGTGCCCAGAGGTCCAGGGACTGGACCGTGACACGCAGGAGTGCCCAGAGGTCCAGGGACTGGACCGTGACACACAGGAGTGCCCAGAGGTCCAGGGACTGGACCGTGACACACAGGAGTGCCCAGAGGTCCAGGGATGGGACCGTGACACACAGGAGTGCCCAGAGGTCCAGGGACTGAACCCTGAAAATGAATGAGACCCAAGGAAAGGCCTTTAGTAAGAATGGTGACAAGCTTAACTGTCCTCTCGCCCATCTCAGTCATTTGTGGAAGTGACCAAGTGTTTTCCGCTGAGGTTGTGGCACTCTGTCTGGCTCTCGGATGGTTTCACAGGGAGCTGTGGAGAGTTCTGCCTTCCCTTTGTCCTCTTGACTGAGGGCAGGCCCTGCGCCTCACGTGTGTCTATGGTCTGGCAGAGTTCACACCAGGCAAAGGTTACAGGTTTTCACAGCCACGGTAGTGATTTGTGGAAGGTGTGTGAGCAGGTGCCGGGAGGGTCTCCCCCAGCTTCCCGGGATGTCTCCTGGAGCAGATCCTCCCTGTCCTCCCTCAGTCCTCAGCCACTCACTCACCCATCAGACAGGACGCCCTCAGCGATCTCACACACAAGGACGAAGAGCAGCATGAAGGTAAGGATCCAGCGCAGGTTGTGCCCCGGGAAGTGCAGCCAGGTACTGTGGTGAATGTGCACCTTGGAGCTCTGGCTGCCCCATCCTGCAGGCAGAGAGACACAGAGGGCAGGAAGCCCAGCCTGAGGAGGTCCACCATGGTGCTAAGGAAAGCATGCATAGATCCTACCTCCCCAGGCCTGAGCTAAATGTCCAAGCACAAAGCCTGGGCCTGCAGCCTGGTCCTAAGCAGGTACCACACTGACCGCTTGTGTCACTGGCCATCCGTTCTGTTTCATTTCTCATACACATATGGGCATGCGGTGCGTATTTTTCTTGCTATTTCTGGCTAATCGTTTATCTTTGTCAGTAACTAGCTGCTTCCGTCCGCAGCAGCTCTTTATTTCTGAGACAGGGTCTAATGCTGTCCACACTAGCCTTGAACTTCCTACGTAGCTGAAGATGCTCTTAAACTCCCCGGTCCTCCTGCCTCCAACCATCAGGAACTGGGATTTCCAGGGTAGCCCGGTTCAGCAACTTTTTACTAAGGCCACCTTGCCCTTCCTCCTCAAAGAATTTTTAAGATTTGCTATTTCTCTTCATTGAAGTAAATAGACAGTTGAGGAATCACCTCAACACCCTCTCTGAACAGAGCTGACTAGCCTGGGAAACTCAAGGTCTTTGGAAAGGAGGGGGTTTGGGAAGACTAGGTACCTAACTTTGTAGACCATTTTCTGGCAAGCGCACTAGGAGTCACAGGGGTTGCTAAATCTGATTTGCGTTGATCCACGCAGTCCTGGAAAAGTTGTACTCAGAGGGCTTGCGCCTTGTCGGGTGGCTGGGTACCGGCACCCAAAGTCTAATCTCCTTGCCCAGCTTACACAAGACTCCGTCCGGGAAAGGCTTCTACCCACGCTCAGGCTGGTCAGGCCGGGCCGGGACAGCGCGGGGCTCGTGGGCCTCTAGTACCAACCTCCCCGGCTGCAGCCTGCGCTCCTGACCGAGAGTAGCTGCGGCGGTGACAGGACCAGCCCGAGAGAGACGGTGGCCTGCTCCCACCGCTGCGCCAGTCGGGGTGTGGCCGACCCCTGGAGACCTTCCCCATGTGTGCAGAACCCCATCCTGGTCAGAGCCTGCGGTAGCAAAACTTGGGGATTCCTAGGGTCTAGAGTGCCTGTCGTGTTTGGCGCGGGTTCAGGGATGGGGGAGGGTGAGAGGGCGGAGCAGAACAGGGGACCCAGGGAGACTGGCAAGCCGGTGCGGGACCGCCGGGGCCGCGCGCCATCCCCCGCCAGCTCCACGGCCGCGCGCCCTTCCCCCGCGCGCCCTCCCGCCCTCCGCGTGCTCACCAATGAAGAGGATGGGGAAGGTGATGAAGAGCAGGAAGACGTGCGGCACCACGTTGAGCGCGTCCACAAAACAGCCGTTGTTGAGGACGCCTTGATCCACCCGGTAGGCAGCCGAGTGATTCTCGGTGCCGCAGAAGGCCAAGGGCATGGCGGCGCGCGCACGGGCTCAGCTCCGGCTCCGCGCGCCTCCTTTGCCTCTGTCCCTTCCAGCACCCTGCGCTCCAGCAGGACCCGCCCGGCCTGTTCCGCTCCGCCTCCACCTGCCGTTGGGCCCCGCCCCTCCAGCTGCTCCTACGGGGGTGAGGGTGGTGTCTTGCCCAATGCGCACGTGCGCTGGCAAAGCGGAGTCTGAGTGGGAGTCATAACCTAGATGATCCGGGTGAGCCCAGAGTGCGTGGATTTGGGATTTCCAAATGTAAATTCGCCCGAGCACGGGCTCAGATGGATGTAGGAGATCAGAGTGGCCCACACGGAAACAGAGTGGCGCAAGCCTGCATCCGAATCAGTCCAGAGACACTGTGAAGAACTTGCACTTAGGAGGGTGCTTTGGGATTTTCCAAGTATCTCAGGCGCGATGTCGCAGAAGGACCTCAAAGCCTTTCTCATAGCCCAGATTTTCCCCAAAAAGATCCAAGGTGTCCTTGCTAGCAGAAGGGAAGCTAGCCTGAACTCAGCTCCTCTACGTGATGATTGGGTTTTTGTTTTGTTTTGAGATTTATTTTACGTGTGTGTGTGTGTGTGTGTGTGTGTGTGTGTGTGCAGGTGCCAGCAGAGGCCAGAAGAGGACCTTGAATCCCCTGGAGCTGGAGTTACTTGTGGTTGTGAGCTGCCAGACATAGGGTGCTGTTGGGAACAGATTTCAGGGCCTCTCCAAGAGTCCCGTGGGAGTTGCTCTTGACCAGGGAGACATCGCTCCAGCGCCTGATAGTTTTAAACTGTCAACTGGCCACAACCTAGAATCAATTAAGAGCCTCAGTAGAGGAACTGCCTAAATAAGGCTGGCCCATGGGCACGGCTGTGGGTAAGTGTCTTGATTATTAACGGATAACGGGAAGACCCAGGCGGGAAGACCCAGGCCACTGTGGGCAGCACTATGTCAGAGTGGAGGAAGCTAGCGAGCGCAAGGACAGCAAGCCATCGAAGGTCCATGTGCGTGCTCCTCTGCTCTTGCCTGTGGATGGAATGCTGTAAGTGCCTGTTGTTGTTGATTAGTGCGATCTTGCTATGTAGCCCTGAACTCACCCTGTGCCCCAGATTAGCCTCAAACTCCTGCCCTGGGCTTGTTTTTTTTCTTTTATTCTATGTTTTCTCTGCATTTTCTACATTGTTCTTCGTGCAGCTACGTTCTCAGCCATGTTGTCTCTTTCAGTAGTTCAGTCATGGGTGCATAGCCTTTCAGGCAGCTGGGGACCACGTCCGTACCAGGGTGCCCTATTAGACTAGACTGCCTACTGCTGCCACTGGCATCTCATTCGCCACGGGCTCAGTGATGGCATCCCTTTGTGACATCTCTCAGAGCATACCTCCACTGTAAGGCAGCATATGACCCTGTTCTGACTCTGCCATAACTTCTTATATGGTTTGGGACCAGTCATCTTTCTAAGCTTCAATTGTATCATTTCTAATTGGGGGAGGAGGAAGTCATATGGCTTGGGATGAGATCACGGGTACCAAGGGGCTTAGCAGGCTGGGGACAGCAGGTTCTCTATGGTCATTCAGTGTCCACCACAACCCAACACTTGCCTCTCCCGGGCCCTTAAAGTAACCAAAAGGTATGGTCCAGTGTAAAGTGCTAGTGAAGTGATCCTCAGCCTCGGGGACCCGTTATCTCAGGAACACATAGCGCTTGGCTGCCTATGAGGCACTCTATTTCCCCCTCATCTGGCTCTAAAGTGAGCCCACACAGCCCACTGCCTGGCGCACATGGGTTTGAGAGTTCTCTCGGAAAGTATGGCATCAGCTGCCCAAGGAGGCGTCCTAAGATGGTTCTGTGGCTGGATTGTGGAACCACGTCAAATGCCCATCAGTACAGAGACAGTGAAAACACAGGCCAAATACGCGGTGTTGTCCTTCCTGGGTCGACAGCGGGCAAGCACAGAGAAAGAACAGGCCGCACATGGACATGGAAATGTCGCCCGGACACAGGCATGGAGGAGCATGTGCTGTGTGGTGTCCTTTATGGGTGAAGAAGACTTGCCTCTGTCTACACAGGGAGCGTCAGGCCTCTGGGCTTGCTAACCCCTGAGACCCTGCCGATTCTCTTGTGGCAGACAGGAAGGTCAGATGCTGGGAGAATTCTCAACCATCCCGTGGCAGAACAAAAAGTGACCTGGATTTAAGAGTTTTGGATTCTCACTGGCTGGCAGGCAGGGTGGGTGTGGCTCTTCTGGTGCTAACGCTGTGGCTCAGGACTTTGTGTGGCTAACTGGGTGACTAGGGACCCTGGCAGAGGGTGCCCTCATGATGATAATGCCAGCCATGGCATAGGTGCCAATCCAGGAAATGAACCTTCACAATGATCCCAACCAATGGGCTGGTTAATAACAAGAGCGATATGCAACGTGTGTCCATTTGTGTTATAGGTACTTACTTTGCTGAGACAAAAGGAGCTTGAGGGTGGAAGGCTTTGAGGGTACACTACCTCCTGTCAGGGACGTGTGGCCGTAGGAGCGTGAGGAGGCTGTCACATTGCTTCTGCAGTCAGGAAGCAGAAAGAGATGGGTGCTTGGCTTTCAGCACTCTTTTCATTCATTTGGTCCAGGCTCCTAGCCCGTGACATGGAGCCACTTAGGCTTAAGAAGTGCCTTCATATTGCTTCATGTTAGCTGTCCTAAAAGCCCCCACACAGGTGCGCGCACAGGCCCAGCTCCTCTTTGGGGACTCCAGATCCCGTCAAGGAGACAGTGTCGATCAGCCACTCTCATGCTGTAGAACATCGTGGTGGGAGACTTGAGGACAACACAGGGCTATCGGTACCAGCGGAGAAAGACACCTTCTGCCCCCTCTACCACCGCTGACTGTGAAGCTGTGGCCGGGTGGGAAGCAGACAGACAGTGCTTCTGGGGCTCCTCAGAGGAAATGAGAAGAGATGACAGGACTGAGGTAGAGACAAACATTTTTTCTGGAACTGCAGCAGTGGCAGTGTCTCCTCTCGCAGCCCCCACTCTGCCTTGGGTCAGGAGAGAAGAGAAAGTTCCAGACAGAGGGTATCTAGCTACCCGCCTAATGGAAAGGTGGCTCAGGACCTAGCCATCAACAATGGTGTGTGCAAACTGCATTGGATAATCAGTATAGATCATGCAAGGTTCCCCTGCCCCAAGGGGGAGCCACAGACTGATGGAGGCAGGGGGTCCTCAATCTCGGACGAATGGAGGCCTAGTGAGGCAGCCTGCCCCAGTCTCTTGTCACCATCTAATGGGATAATTGGGAAGGGAACTCCTGACAACAACCAAGGCTAACATGTGTTTTCTGTTGGCCTGTTGAGATTAGGGACGTGTGTGTGTGTGTGTGTGTGTGTGTGTGTGTGTGTGTGTGCATCAAAATGTTGCTTATGTCAGTTTGTTTGTTTGTGACAGGGTCTCGTGTAGGCCAGGATAGTCTCAAATTTGCTGCCTTAGTCAGTGTCCTGTTGCTGTGAAGAGACACCATGACCACAGCAACTCTTACAAGGAAAACATGTAACTGCAGCTGGCTTAGAGTTTCAGAGGTTTGGTCCCCTGCCCTCAAGACAGGAAGCATGATGGGATGCATGCTGGAAAAGTAGCTGAGAGTTCTACATCCGGATCTGCAGGCAGTGGGAAGAGAGAGACTCTGGGATTGGAACCAGCTTCTTGAAACCTCCAAGCCCACCTCAAGGACACACCTCCTCCAACAGGCCACACCTCCAAACCCACCCCAAGGACACACCTCCTCCAACAGGCCATACCTCCAAGCTCACCCCAGGGACACACCTCCTCCAACGAGGCCACACCTCCAAGCCCACCTCAGGGACACACTTCCTCCAACGAGGCCACACCTCCAAGCCCACCCCCAGGGATACACCTCCTCCAACAGGCCACACCTCCAAACCCACCCCAAGGACACACCTCCTCCAACAGGCCACACCTCCAAGCTCACCCCAGGGACACACCTCCTCCAACGAGGCCACACCTCCAAGCTCACCCCAGGGATACACCTCCTCCAACGAGGCCACACCTCCAAGCCCACCCCCAGGGATACACCTCCTCCAACGAGGCCACACCTCCAAGCCCACCCCAGGGACACACCTCCTCCAACGAGGCCACACCCCCTAATCCTTTCAAACCACACCCAGCCTCACTAGTGTTTTGATTTAAGAGCCAATCCCTCTGCAGCCACCCAACCAAGAAGGGCAACTTCCTCCCCGGGCACAATCTGTGGTTTGAATGTGGAAATGCTCCCATAAGCTCACATGTTTTAACTTTTGGTTCCCATCTGTTTGGGGAGGTTGTAGAACTTTTAAGAAGTGGGGCCCAGCTGGAGGAAGTGGGTTGCTGCAGAGTTGCTGGGGGGCAGAGGGATAGCTTTGCCTCCTGTCTCCTCTCTCCGTTTCCACATGGTAGATACATCACGACCAGCCACCTCATGGTCTGACCATCACGTGTCCCTTACTCTGAGGCACCGAAGCTCTTAAGCCACATGAGGCCAAATATCCCTTCATGATGGATACCTACCTGCTTGAGGACACTTACGGGCAGGTCCACATTCTTGTTTCTTTTAGAATCTAATTCCCAGGCTAGCCCAGTGATGTGAGATTCTGAAAGGTGATGGCTGGCCACCCCATCCCCACCCCAAAGCAGCAGAATGCGCATGGGGTGAAGCTGAAAAGGAAGTCACTTGCTAACCCTGACATGTGCCTCTGGTAGGCGGTCAACCAGCACGACTGGCCCAGAGGTCGGCTGAGACCAGGAACCTGCCTCCCTCCACCAGTTACCGTCCTCCTAGAAAGCATTGTGCCTAACCTGTGGATTGGGGGCCACATGAAAGCTGAGATGGCTATGAATGAGGCCCAGTGCATTTATAGATGACGATTCATATTTCAGTGTCCCGAGATGAGACATCTCTGCCAGAGAGACCTTATCTCTGGTTTCCTGAGAAGACCCTTCCTGGGCTCGAGGACTATGGAAATTTGTATTATGGAATCAGGGTTTCTGGCCAGCGATGGGACTGTGGGCACATAAACCTCCCCAGACTTCAGCTATAACAGGAGGAGTCACCTCCCTCACGCGGTTCATAAGTTACAAACCACGGCAGCAGAGGAGTGGGGCATCCCCTGCCTGAACTCCCAAGACACTGAGCCCTACCCAGTGTTACATCCTTCCTGGATTGATCAGCACCTCTCTATGAGGAAGATGGCATGGTCATTCTGCATCCTTCGGGGGCCTTGGCCTTGCCAGGCACTCTCCTGGGAAGCTTGGCCTATCTGAAATAGAGCAAGAAAGATGGCGGGAGTGATCTGCGCTGGCACTCCAGTGAATGGTGGACGCTCACAGCAGCCAACAGCTTCCTGACTGGAAGTCAAGCCCGGGGATCCAGCTGTGAATTCTTCAGGGAGGAGGGGAGCCCTTCCTCCCTCAGAATAAATGACAAGTCTCATGTGGTCATGGTGGAGGAATAGGGTGAAAGAGGGAGCATTTATCTCATGAATCAGGGACATTATAAACCGTGGGCAGTGGGAGGAGTTTTGAAGGGGAATGTGCTTGATTTGCTGGGGCTAGAGGCGCCAGGGATGCTTTATTTACGTACAGCAGCATAGTCCTATCATAAGAAGGGGAACACAGTGCTTAATTATCCTAAGGGCGTGTGTGTGTGTGTGTGTGTGTGTGTGTGTGTGTGTGTGTGTGTCTGTGTGTGTGTGTGTGTGTGTGTGTGTGAGAGAGAGAGAGAGAGAGAGAGAGAGAGAGAGAGAGAGAGAGAGAGAGAGAGAGAGAGTACACTCCAAATCAAATTAGCATGGAGGATATTTTCAGGAATCCCAGGTGCACAGTGGGAAAGGGTTGGGCCTGAGGACTATTTGATCCTCTTTTGAAGCGTCTGGGATTCCCCCTGCCCCACCCCCCATCAGGCAGAGAAGAGGGAACCCAGCTGAGGAAGGGAGCCTGTCATTTTTTGCATGGAGCTCAAGGGCTATCCGGTAGTGCCAGACTTCGTTCGACCTTAACAGCAAGGTCCAACAGGGCATCCTTCTGAGAAACAGGAATCTTCCATGGGCAGGGTAAAACATCAAGGCAAAAAGAAGGGTACATAGTGGGTGTGACATGGCAGATGGTGGTAAAGACGTGTCTGGAAACAGTGTCCGCAGAGCAAATCCCCCTTCTTATTTAACACTGTCTGGTCAGTGTGTGCCTGCCTGTACTGTACACGCCTAACTCTCCTGTGGCAAAGGGCTGACTGTTTATGTCTTCCAGTCGGAAGACCCAAGCAGGCATCGCGAGCCAGGGCATCTGGGAGACGACTGGGTCAGGACTCACCTGCACCATGACATTCATGCTTTTTTATAAGCTGCCCAGGACCGCTCACCGACATCCTCCTAATATGGTTTACAGGGAGAAGCCAGCTGTCTGAGAGGAAGCAGGCTTTAAATACGCACCAGATGTCTTCCTGCCCTTGGACTTTGCAGCCACCAGAAACATGAGAAATAAGTCTGTTATTCCAGGCAATCCAGTTCCTGATACCTTTGTCATAGTGGACGGAATGGACCTAGATGTTTGCGCACAGGTGACAATGATGCTTGTGCGCTGGTGACAATGGGATATGGTAGCGTTGAGCTAGATTTTTTAGCTATATTATGTACATTAAACATTTAAATTGATGAGTATATTTAATGTTAAAGTGAAGAGCAACTTCAGTGGTTTAGAGAGAAATGTTGCCCTTCCTTGGGAGCTTTATAAGCATATTATTCTTTTTCTCTCTGTGAAGAGACTAGCGTCTGGAGGGAGGGGTGTTAGGGTGTTGCAGAAGGAAGGATGGGTGTACTGCTTGGTCATCTAACCAGAGAAATACCCTGGTTCAGCCAGTGGGTGCTACGAGCCGTAAAGAGAAAGTCGGCAACAGGCGTTCACTGTGTAGTTGCTGTGTGCGGCTTGGGTTCCTCTGTAACCTACAAAGTTTGTGGTACTGTGTGTCCTTTGGAAACGGGCCCAGAGAGGCTTAAGTGGCTTGCCATAGCTCACACAGCCCAGCAAGATACATAAAATCTGTTGGAACACAGGCTGATTAATGTAGAATCTGTGTGCTTTCTGTCCCAGTTGCTCTCTAAGTGTCCCCAGCCAGCAGCATTAATTGGTTCTTTGTTGGGCATACCCGTTCTCGGGGCAGTTCACCGCCGTAGCGGCACTGTTTGGCTACTTCCTTGGGTTCTTTTAGCTACCACTCATCTTCACCCCAATCCCTTTCAACTCCCCAATACTAGGTAGGAAAGAAAGAAGGATGGAGGGGAGAGGGGGCATACATCTCTTTAGACTACTTCCTGCTGATTAGGGGTGTTGAGTTCCTTGGGGCAAATCTAGTCTACACTGTCAGGGTATCCCCAACCAGCATCCAGCAATCTGGCAAACAGCAAAAGCAGCTGCAGGAACCAGCAGCAGCAAGGGCAGCAGCAGAAAAAAAAAACAGCAGCACTGTTTCTCTGGAGCTCTGGCATCTTTTATACCCTCTGAAGAGTCCCCAGGATTCCAAACATAAACTATTGTCAGCTGGCAAAATCACGCCGCCCCTAGAGCATGAGGCAAATCACAGGCAGCTGCTGTGGACAATCTGAAACATCCCCCTATCACCCACACCTGAGATGAAAACAAAAACATATTCCTAGCATAAGTGGTTTTTTTTTTTAAAAAGAAACCCAAACTCTCACTACATTTTGCCCTTTCTGTGTTAAGCCATTAATCGTGCTGTGTTTAGTGAAAAATTATAAACAGAGACATTTTAAGTAAGGTAAACGCTTTTCAGACCAGTGGTCAAGGTTTTTAGGAGAACTCTTACGCTCAATTCCAATCTTTTTAAGTTTTGATGGTATCCATGTCTTTTCATTCCCTATAGAAACAAAAACAAAACCACATCCCCAACACAAAACCCAGTGGGTGCAGACTTCCGTTCTGATGTTAGCACATCCTTATTGTACACAAGCTTATTTGGTTCCACAGTCTTTTCTGTAACCCAGTGTGTCTCTTGGATGCTGTTGTTCCTCTTTTTTTCATTAACATTCAGAAAGTTTAAAGTTAGCAAAGCATTATTTAATCTGCCCCTGGTGGTCTTCACTCTTCATTTCTGTTTTATAACCATTTCTTTTAAAGAGCAATTAGATCTTTCTACAACTGCTTGTCCTATTGGATCGTGTGGTCTACCCATAATGTGTTTTTTATTATAACATTCAGTGAATTGTTTCATCTCACTGGACACAAATGTAGGGGCATTATCAGTCTTAATTTGTGCAGATATCTCCACAATCGCCACAATAAATGTGTAATTAAAGAAATGACTTTTTTCCAGAACTCAAAACAATTGCCTTTAAATTGCCTTGAAATATTTATGGTATGGTGGTACAAACTTTACTCTCAAACTCTGGATAATGAAACACAACCATCTGCCAGATTTCATTTCTTTTAGTACCTCTAGGGTTACTTCCAGCAGGCAATGGAGTTGAGTTACACAAAGAAAATGTAGGACATTTTAAAAATTATTTCTTTGGCTTGTTGCCAAGCGATAGAGAATTTTTCTTTAAACCTTTACTGGTAACATAATGTTTTTCTTGAAAATTTGAGGCTTCTAACACGTTTCCTATTAAAATTTGATTAGTTTATTTATTTCCTTGTGCCAATGGACCTGGCAAAACTGTATGAGACTTAGTATGTGTGATGCACAACGGGTAGTTTCTATTTATGACTGTCTGTTGCAGTTGCATCAATAACAAGGTCAATTCTGAATTATCAGAAATAAATTCAGCAGTTTCTATAAGCAAAACAACTCTTTCTACATATTGAGAGTCAATAATTACATTAAGAGATTTAGGGGCTGGAGAGATGATTCAGAGGTTAAGAGCCTGCTCTTCCAGAGGTCCTGAGTTCAATTCCCAGCAACCATTTGATGGCTCACAACCATCTATAATTAGATCTTGTGGACAGTCACACACGCAGGCAGAACACTGTATACATAGTAAAATAAATAAATAATTAAAAAAGAGATTTAGGAAAATTTAATAGCGCTATGAGGATTATATACAACTTTGATTTCAAACTGATGCATATGGACTTTGAATTACTTTGCTTATGCTGTCTGACTTATAACCTGCCATTCCCATCTTGTTTGCATCAGTGTAGAACGTAGGTGCCTCAGGAATTGGTGTTCCCTTTACAATACATGGAAGAATCCAAATCAGTTCTTTTTATAAACTGTGTATGTTTGCTTTTCAGATATTTATTATTAACTTCTCCCAAGTAGTTACTACAAACTCTCAGCCAATCTTCATTGATTACCCATAATGACATAACCTCATCATTAGTAAGAGGCACTACAATTTTGGCCAAGTCTGGTCCTGCAAGTTGACGTAGTCTTATTCGACCTTTTATGATGAAATCAAAGCCTTTTCTATGTAAGTCTTTAATTTTTTACTTTGTTTGTGTGCTAAGAAAAATCTATTCCACAATACTATCTTCCCTTTGCATAATAGACCAGTAGGAGATTGAGTTGAAGGCAAAATAACCAAAATACAATAAAATTTAGGATCTATTCCATCCACATAGTCACCTTGTAGTCTCTTTTTTTACTATAATTAACCCTTTCTCAGTTTCAGCTGTTAATTGTCTTGGACTGTTTAGGTCTTAATCTTCTTGTAGCATTTGAAACAAATTCCTTAATGTATGAGTAGTTAATCCAATTGTAAACCATAGTCAATTGATGTCTCCCATTATTTTTGATAATCATTAAGTGTTTTCACCTGATCATTGATTTATTTTATAACTCAAATAGCTAACAGTCTCCTCTCTATATTTTATCAGGAGCAATCGGTAACCCCCAGCATGGCAGAATTGTGCTTTCTTAAACATTTTTTCCTAAAATATCTGTGTCAGATGCAGCCAACAAAATATCATCCATTTCTAGTGGTTGATGCACAAAATATTGGCATAAAGTTGGACTATTTAACATTCCCTGTGGAAGCACTTCCAATAATATTTTTTATTGGACCATTATTATTATAAGTAGCTACTGAGAAAGCAAACTTTTTCTAGCTTTTTAATGTGAGGGGATTATGAAAAGGCAATTTTAAAATCAATTACTATCATAGGCCATGACTTAGGTAATAAAGAACGCAAAAGGATTCTAGGATGTAAAGGACCCATTGGCCGAATTACTGCTCTTAAATCTGTTAATATCCTCCATTTTCCTGATTTCTTTTTTTATAACAAACACAGGGGAATTGCATGGGCTGGTAGATTCCTCTATATGTTGACCCTCCAGGTGCTCTTGTACCAGCTACTCAAGCGCCTGCAATTTTTCCTTAGTTACAGACAACTATTCCACCCAAACAGGCTTCTCAGTCAACCATTGTAAGGGGTTGGTATTTCAGCAGTGGTCCCCTTTGTAAATTTGGCAACTCAGTCCCTGTGGTGTCCTGTATTTATAAAATGGGGACAGCTTGTGATTGTTTTTGATGACACATATCAATACCTTCCTCAGGAGCATCTACAATTCTCTTCCTGCCTCTAATTTCATCATGAGCTGTCACTGGGATTGCAGGAATATTAATGTGAGTAGCCCATTGTTGTAAAAGATCTCTTCCCTGTAAATTGATGTGCATGTCACCCACATAAGGTCCCAATTTCCTTGTTTTACCTTCTGGTCCCACACATTTAACCCATCATACACTTTGTTTTGTTTGAGACAATTTGCCAATTCCTATAAACTGCGTATAAACTTTCTGAAGTGGCCATTCTGAACTCCAGGATTTGGGGAAATGATAGCTCCTGTACCGGCCAAACCTTCTATTTCAACACCATTCACTTGCAATTTTAATGTTGGTCTCTGATCAGTGACTACTGTTTGCCAGAAGACATGGTTTCCGGTTCTTTCCAAACCCTCCTGTTCTTCCTCCTGGAGAGGTCTTGCCTTTAATGTAAGGAACGGTAGCAGCTGAGCACTTCTATACCCTGCATTAATTTGCATCCACCTTTTTTTTTTTTACATTTGCCATGATTTTCATTTTTTCTTTGAATTTCCCATGTATAATTCCTGGATGCACAATGGATCCTTGGGAAGTGAATCCACCTCTTCCCCCGATCATCCCTGCTGTCCTTGAAGGCAAAGGACCATAAGCTCTAGTGTCTATTTTTGTAACACTGAATTTTTTGGGATAGGACAAGAGGTTTATCTGTGGCCAAGTCTAGAGCAGCACTGCCTGTAATAGCACGTGTGAGACCAGCATTACTCAGTTGCAGTTTTTCTGCCTGCTTGTTCTCTCCCGTCAGAACAGAGGGAACTAGCTCTTATTTTGCTGCTGGGCCTCAAGCTGGTAGGCCTCCCACTTTGTGTCCCGAGGACAAGAGATTACCTTGGATATCTCTCTTGGATCTGTACTCATTGGTCCAATGACATCCCCTGCCATGGTGTCTGCAAACCCCAGGAAGCCTAAGCATTCTTTCAGAGAACCCATTGGCATCAGAAATGGATTATTCACCTCTACAGAAAATACCATAGTTCTCACAGTTACCAAACCAGACATTTTGGGGTCTGAGGCCTTTAGTGCCTTGGTCCCATTTTTGTTGTAAATGGCTGAATTTACTACAATTGAAGCACTGGGCATTTTGATTGGAGACCTCTAGCTATAGCTTGTCCTGTGGTATTGGCACGGTATGTGTGACAGTCAATATCAGGCACTCCTGCCTTTACCAGACTAATAACTCTTTCACATTCAGTATTCGAATTCTCATAGGCCAAGGTGTCTACCAACACTTGTCTCAGGTCTGTATCAGGGTCTGATACAGTTTTGTTTTGTTTTGTTTTTTTACAGCTGAAACCTATCCTTACGAGAACTCTGTGTCGGCTTCCCCACAGCCTTATATAATCTTAATGAACAAGGTGCCTATTTTGCCAAACTCTTCAACTATATCTCAAGCTCTTAAAGCCACCAAATGACATTGTTCTACAGCAGCAGCATCTAATAAAATATGTTCTCGTAGGTCGGAGTACCACTCTTCACCCAAGAAATTGATCTCTAACAATATTCACTCCCTTTGCTCTATTTTGTTGTTCAATATTTCCGGCTTCCTCCTTCCACTGTGTTAACCATTGTAACTGCTGACCAACTGATAGCACAGCTGTTACCAGACCCTCCCAGTCTTGGGGAATAATTCTATTTTGGGTAGCCCAGTTATTTAATAGTTGTTTTTATATAAGGGGAATGCATCTGTAGGGAACAAAAGCTTCTTTAAATGGCCTCAGATCTATCACTTCTATAGGACGCCACATTGTTTCATCGTCGTCATGATCAGCACAATGAACAGGCATGTGCTGTACGATTACCAGGAAAACCTGTGGTGATTTTGTAATCCCAAGCCACCCCTCCTCTACTGGTGCAGTCGGCTCAACTGCTCAAAACAGGCTGTTTTTCTTCACCCTCCGGGGTCTTCCCCTCCTCCTGTCCACACACCTGACTCCCTGGGCCAGGTGGGGAAGTGAGCTGCCTTCTAGCGTGGTTTGCTTCCCTCTTTCATCCTCCTGGAAACTCCCACTCTCTTGCTCAATCACCAGAACCCTTTTGTTCTCTCTTTTCCCAGATCTAATCACTTCCCAAACACTCCCTCCTTCCCCATCACTCCTCCAGTTGCATAGTCAACCCTGCAACCCTTTTCAAAAACGAGGAAGCAGAGGGACCCTTTTGGATTTCCCATTTCAGCAACTTTTTGTTTCTCAGATTCCTTCATTTCCACTAAAAATTTTTCAAACTGCTCAGCCATTCTTCCCATCCTTTTTTGAAACAGAACATAGAAAAATGAAAAAAAAAAATCCCCTCTGGGATCAAAGAGAGGAAAACCTAGTGGAAGCAGCCACAGTAAGTCTCTTGCTGACATCCTGAAACAGAATAGTCATCCCTTCTTCCCCTGCCATTTCCTCTACAGCATTACAAATCAGAGTTCCCATTCTGGGCACCACTTGAAGCCAGGCTACTTGGCTACTTTATTAGGTTACTTTACCTACCACACCCTTCCTCACCCCAATCCCTTTTAACACCCCAACATTAGGTAGGAGGGAAAGAAGTACAGAGGGAAAAGGGGGTGTAGATCTCTTTAGACCACTTCCTGGTGATCAGGGGCATCGAGTTCCTTGGAACAAGTCCAATCTTCATTGAGAGGATTTCTCCAACCAGCAACCAGAAATCCAGCAAACAGCAAACAAACAGCGCCAGCACCAGGAGCAAGCATCAGTAGCAACCCACAACCAGAAAAAGCAGCGGCAGGGGGAACAAGCGCTGCTGTTTCTCTCGGTGAATCTGACATTTTTTTAAATACCTCCTCAAGAGTCCCCAGAATTCCAAATGTAAGCTATTCTCAGCTGGCAAAATCATGCCCCTTCTACAGCATGAGACAAATTATAGTTGGCTGCTAGACAGTCTGAAGCAGCCATATACCCCACATCTGGGATTAAAACAAAAATATATTCCCAACATAAGTGGTTTTTTTTTTTTTAAAGAAACCAAAATTCTCACTATACTCTACCGCACTGCCTCCCAGCTAGGAAGGATAACAGGTAGTTCCTGCTCTCAGGACTTATGGTCTGTGTTCTGGTTTGGATAGGAATGCCCCCATGGAGTCATGTGATCGAATGTTTGGCCCATAGGGAGCGGCACTATTAGGAGGTGTGGCCTTGTTGGAGGAAGCGTGTCACTGGGGTTAGGCCTCGAGGTCTCCTATGTTCACGCTATGCCCAGGTGGGACACAGTCTCCTACTGCTGCCTGTGGATCAAGATGTAGAACTCTCGGCCCCTCCAGCACTATGCCTGCCTGCGTGCCACCATGTTTCCCGCCATTACCATAATGGATTAAACCTCCGAACTGGAAGCCAACCCCAGTTCGATGTTTTCCTTTATGAGAGTTGCTGTGGTCATGGTGTCTCTTCATAGCAATAAAACCCTAAGGCAGTCCAGCGAGGCAAAGAAGATAAAGGGTGAAGAAGAGGAAAGGAAAAGAGAGAAAGAAGGGGGGGAGGGGAAGATAAACTGGCTGAGCTTGAAGACACAGCTGGGCTGGGAGCTTTGGGGAGGGTGGCGATGCTCGGTCCCCAGGGAGACAAGAGGAAGATGATGAAGGGGCTGCCGGAGAACACACAGGCACGGAGCTGGGACGCGGTGTCCATGCTAGGGAGCTTGTGAGTCTTGGCGGGAGAAGGGACACAGAGAGGAGGCTAGATTGCGGGTGCTCCTTACTGTCCAACTGAGGCCTTCCCCGTGTAGACCCCACCCCTGCCATCCATTCCACAACCCACCTGTGACACCACCATGTTCCTGCTGAGGGGACAGCAACCCTGCTCTCCTTGCCATCCAATGAGCAGATTCTCAACGCTGGCTTCAAGCATTCATTCCTACTGAAGGCTTCTTTGCCACCCTGTCCCGATGGATCCACCGAAGGGTCCCTCTCCTAGTCCCTAACCCTGTGTTCGGTCCCCAATATTCTTCACTCAGCACGACAATGACTCACACACGGGTCGGTTTGCCCTGCTTTGCCGGGGAGTGTCTCTGGGGCTGCAGCTGAGGCTCATGAGGTATTGGCTGTGGCACAGATTCAATAATCCCAATCAATATTTGTTAACTTGATGAGTGAATGAACAAACGAATGAACAAATGAATGAATGAATGAAAGAATGAATGAATGAGTGGAGAGATGAACAGCTGACTCAGTCGGGGACAGTGTTTACCCTCGGCCATGGCAGCTGTTTGCTCACTCAGCGAAGCGGAAAATTGTTTGTAAGCTTGTGAAGCTTTCCCATTGGCATGCATTGTGCCATTAGTCATGCGCACTCCTTGCTTTCAGCAGATCGATCCTTACTTATTTAGTGATGCGTTTGTACTAAGCACCTACTATGTGCTGGAGGAACAGTGGAGAGCATGATGCATGCATCCTCAAGAGTTGTTTCGCCTTTTGGGTGAGGATCATGTTTATCAGATGCCGAGTTTCCTCCAGTCCATTGCAAGTGTCCTGTTTCACCTTGATACTGTTCTGGAAGTACATACTCTAGTTCTGGAACATGTCATGGTGGTCGCAGCATCCAGTACCAGAATGATATGTGACTCTGCCACAGACTGAGCCTGGCTGCTTCCACGAATGTAGCTCACTTGTCCATTGTGTGAGTTCTCATGAACATATGGGGGTCCATGGATATGATTCCACATCTGGCCAGACGTCCTATTATATACAGAGATACCATGGCCCAACCAGTCTTGTTATAGATAAACTCCAAGTTGTTCTTCCTTAATTGGGGTATTTCTGGTACCTCACTGTCTTACATGAGCATGGCAACTCTTCTTCTTCTTCTTCTTCTTCTTCTTCTTCTTCTTCTTCTTCTTCTTCTTCTTCTTCTTCTTCCTTTCTTTTGAGACAGGGTTTTTTTGTGTAGCCTTGGCTGCCCTGGACTTGTTTCATAGTCCAGGCTGGCCTTGAACTCACAGAGATGCACCTGCCTCTGCCTCCCTGAGTGCACCGCCAGGCCTGACTCCATGGCAACTCTTATAAAGGAGAACCTTTCATTGGGGCTGACTTACCGTTTCAGAGGTTTAGTCCATTATCATTACGGCAGGAAGCATGGTGCTGTGCAGGCAGGCACGGTGCTGGAGATGGAACCAAGACTTCTACATCCTGACCTGCAGGCAGCAGAAGGGGACTGTGCCACACTGGGCATAGCTTGAGCATAGGAGACCTCAGTGCCCACCCCTATGGTGGCACACTTCCTCCAACAAGGCCACACCTCCTAATAGTGCCACTCCCTATGGGCCAAGCATTCAAACACATGAGTCAGTGGGGCCGTTTCTATTCAAACCACCACACTTTCTAATCAGTCTTTTTGTTTGTTTTTTAGTGTGTGTATGTATCCTGTGTGCATATGTATGTATGTATGTATGTATGTATGTATGTATGTATGTATGGTGAGTGTTGGCACACACACGTCACTGAAAACATATGGGGTCCAAGGACCACCTCAAGTGCCACTTTCCATCCTGTTTGAGACAAAATATCCTTGTTGTTTGTTGCTATGGATACCAGGCATTCTCTTGTCTCCACCCCACGGCTCACCATGGCTAGGATTACTGACTCTCTGCACTACACTCCAGCGTACCTGGGCTCTGGAAATTCGAACTCAGGTCCTCAGGTTTGCATAGGATGTGCCTGAGGCCCTGAGCTGTTTCCCCAGCCCCACACTTCAGGTGTTTGCTTATTCTGTTTAATTACCAGGGTGGATAAAAGCTCCTGTGAGTCAGGGGTGCTCTTGAGATCTGATAAAAGCTTTGGAATCTCTCCTGAGATTGGTAAAACTTCTCTAAACCTCTCTGTGAACTCTGACTTGGAAGCAGTAGGCCCACGAGGCCAGGTGGCTGTGGGTCTGCATCGGTGGTTTTGCTCTGTATCAGGCAGCCCTGGGCTCTGTGGTACCCATGAGCTGAATGACAGGGCCTACACAGAAGACTTGGAAATCTGGTGTGAGGACAGGAGGCTGTCGCTCTCCCTGGAGACATTTTGCCCCTGGCAGACACGAGGATCAGATGGGGGCTGTCCCTCTCGGTGATGGTTCTGTTCCAAAGGGGTCAGAAATCATACTTCGAAGCACATCCTGGCCACGGAAGCCCAGTCGCAGAGCTAGGCAAACATGCCTGTGACGGACGGCGGCATGAAGAGTCAGGCGAACTCGGTGGGTATTCACCCGTCCCCCCACAGCTGACAGCAGGGACCACCAAATGCCCATGGAGGACAGGCTGGTTAGACACACTGTGCTCTGCACATGCAATGTGGTATGTGGCATCTCGGGCCTTTAAAAGGAAGGGAGTGAGTGGGTTCCAGTTGTGTGTGTGTGTGGAGCCTCAGTGGTGACTGTCTAGTGCGTGAAGGCCCTTGTGGCCATCTCCAGCACCACAGAAAGGGGTGAAAAGTAGAAGGATATCCCAACATATGATAAAAATATGTGAACCACAGGGGCATAATTGTTCTTTAAAAAATTTTTTTTAAAAATGAGGGCTGGTGATACACCTAAGTGGGTAAAAGTGCTTGTTAGCAAACCTTATGACCTGAGTTAGAGCCCATGACACATGTGGTAGAAGGAGAAAATTGAGCCCTGAAAGAAGCTGTCCTCTGACCTTCATGCATGGGCTGTGGTACATGCACACCATATGTATGTATGTGTATACACACACACACACACACACACACACACACACACACACACGAGAAATTAAGTTGTAGTAAAAAATTTAAACATTTTAGTGAACATGTATTAACTATAGAGAATAAGAGGTTTGCATTTATGGATCTAACTCACTTGACCATACTCAGTCCCTCTGTCTTGTGTGTTTGCTTTGGTCTAACTTGGTGGCAGCTCAGGCTAACCTCAATGCCTTGAACTTGCTGAGGACGGTCGGGAGCCAATCCTCCCATCTCTACCTGTGGAGTGCTGATATTACAGATGTGTGCCTCTTCTATTCTCCTCACTCTCCTCCCCTCTCACTTTCATTTCCCTTCTACCTGAGGGATTTTAAAAAGCAAAATAAACCAATTACAAAGAGGCAAAGTGCGTTAGAAGTCCACTCATATGAGGCACCTCCAGGAGGCAGACGGAGACGGACAGTGGTTGCCAAAGGCTCTGTGGGTTCAGGATAAAATTAATGAAGATTAATATTTAAAACCCAGCATACACATGTGAGCCTGAGTGCAAGCACACACACTGCCAGTGGCAACCCTGCTCCCTAGAGAAAGGAAAGAGGGATGTGTGTGTGTGTGTGTGTGTGTGTGTGTGTGTGTGTGTGCGCGCGCGCGCGCGCGCGGGTACAGGACCACCCTTTGTCCAAAGCCCACCTTTTGGAGGCTCCATCCTCAGCTGAGGTGGGCACAGCTTACCCTTTCTATGGCATGACTCCCAGATTCTTGAGACATTAGAATCAAACCAATGTTGATGAGGCAAGAGCGTTTCTCAGCCTCGGTGTCTCTGATTGTTTTGGCCCTCACAAGCCTATGATGTGGCACTAATGTCTCTCATGGCTAAAGAAACCAGGAAAGTGGCAAATGGATGTGGCTACGGTAAGACTTCAGTTCTTACTTCGCGGGGTGTTTGAGGACCAGCTGTTGGAACCCCCACATCCCTATCCTGGAGTCTCAAGTCACAGGGTCCACTCTTGTTTTCCCACATCTCATTCCAAGCACCAGACATGTCACCTAGAAGTGGGAGACACACACTGGGAAGAAAGCTCCTTCCAGGCTGAGGGACAAGGGAGAGGAAAAACAGGAGGAAGGCCCGCCTGAGCCGGGCTCCTCTGCAGACGCCCTTAGCAGCAGCGCAGGCTTCTTCTTTCCTTTCCTTCTTTTCTTTTAAACAGATCCTTCCCCTTATGCAGTCCATATGATGGGACAGTGCTGATCTATGGTAACCCAAGTCTGGCTCATCAGTCCAGCCACACTCTATGTGGAGCTACAAGGGCAGAGGTTTAGAATACCAACAGTTCCCCTGGCATCCGAGAACAAAGCTGGCTAGAGTGAGGCAGAGCCAAAATACAGTGTGGCGGTTAATTTTGTGGGTCAGCTTGGCAGGCCACGGCACCCAGACATTTGGGCAAACCCATCTAGAGACTTAACTATGAAGTGTTTTTGAGATGAGATTAATATTTACATCAGTGGACTTCCAGTGATTGCTCTCCATAATGCAAGTGGACCTTGCCTTGTGTCATCAGGTCACCTGTCTTAATAGGAAAAAACCTGACAGGGGCTGGAGAGATGGCTCAGTGAGCGGGAAGGCTTGTGCAAACCTGAGGACCCGAGTTCAAATTCCCAGTACAGGAGCTGGAGCAATGGCTCAGTGGTTAAGAGCACTGCCTGCTCTTCCAAAGGACCTGAGTTCAATTCCCAACACCTACATGGCAGCTCACAACTGTCTGTAACTCCAAGATCTGACACCCCTACACCAATGCACATAAATTAAAATTAAATAAAAGATGTTTTTAAAAAAATTCCCAGTACATATGTAAAAAGCCGTGTGTGCCCCTGCATACACATGTGTATACATCCCCACACCTGCCCACACACACTTAAAAAATGCTGATATTCCCAAGGAATGTCTGTACTTGTGCTGAATGTGCCCCGTCATGCTGGCCTCTCTCAGAGAGCTTGGACTGCTTGAGACCGCACTGTGTGAGCCTATTCCTTCATATTAACATAGCAGGGAGTGGAGAGAGGGCTCAACAGTGGGGATCGCCAAATACACCATATTTGGACCCCCTAGCACCCACACAGCATCTTACAACCATCTGTTACTCCAGTTCCAGAGGATCTGGCGCCATCTTCTGGGCTCTGCTGGTACTGCATGCATGTGGTACACATACACAGGCAAAATAGCCCTCAACACAAAACATTAAAAATGTAAAACGTGAGTGCACTTGGGAGGCAGAGGCAGGTGGATCGCTGTGAGTTCGAGGCCAGCCTGGTCTACAAAGCTAGTCCAGGAAAAAAAAAGTAATACAATAAGCAATTAAAAATTCATCAGATATATAATTATATATTCATTGTGTGTGCGCGTGCATGTGCATGCATGTGTGTGTGTGTTCCTTATTCTTTGGGAGAATCTTGGCTGATACAGGAATCCAGAACAGAGTCCCAGTGCCTTTGTTTTAATCTCTGGCTCAGGAAACTACCACAAACACCCCTGGATTCTTTTTCACTACTTAAGCTGTCCTCTGGAGTTGAATTTCTGTCAGTTCCCGCCCTAAGGGTCAGAGGAACAGCTAGCTCATAAGTCACCGAGTTCTCAACCATGCCAACCCCCCCCCCCGAGCTTCCTTTCACAGATGACCTGTGCCTAGAAGAGTGCACAGAGCGCCTGTGCGGGCTTGAAGGCAATGTAATGAATACAGCAAACACGCACAAGGATTCATGGAATCAATAGAACAGGCAGACCAGGAAGCCAGAGCCAAGGAGGTGACTGGTACAAGACAGGGCTGGAGAAGTGGGCAGGGACCTGGTGATATTATATGGCTTTGGTAACCAGGTAGGGGTTTGGGGCGTTGTCCTTAGGACAAGAGAAAGACCTTGAAGAGTTTCAAGTGGTGCACACAGGATCTGCTTGCAGTTGTAGCTTGCTAGCTCTGCAGTGGGAAGACAGATGACACGGGAGAAACAGAAGCAGGAGGATAATTTCTCTGATGCTCCCCAAACCTAATCCCAAATAGCAGCTGCATCTTTCTCATTGGCTTGAATCACTCTTGGAGCCGTGGCGTCTGGAGCTACCTCCTAGCTTGACACTGACTCCCTTAGCGAGCTCGGGCTAGATACAGGATGCCTCTGTTTCCTACTGAGGATAACAGTGCTGTTTCCCTCCTACGGTCCTTTCTAAGGATGGAGGGATTGATTCCAGGTTTGGATCCCAGCACAGTGCTAGGTGCAAGTATCTCAACTGGTTACAAGCCATACTGCAGCTTGTGTCCCATGAGATGCACCTATGTTAACTTTCTCTTACTGTAACAAAGTCTCTGTAATGGTATACTGTGTATATATACTGTAACAAAGTATCCATAATTGTATACTGTATATATACTGTCACAAAAACCAAATTAAAAGGAGGAACGGTTTGTTTGGGCTCACAGTTTTGGAGGCTTCCATCTATGACTGATTTCCAGGCTGAGGTGAGGCAGGACACCATGATGGGAACACTTTGCAGAGAAGCCAGAAAAGAAAAAGACAGAAAGAGACCCATGTCAAACAATCCAGTTTAGGGAGATGTTCCAGTGTTGTTGACTTCTCACATAGCTGGGACAAAAAAAAAGTGATAAAAGTAACTTCAAGTAGGAAGGGTTGCTCTGGGCTCCCAGCTTTAGAAGGGATGTAGCCCATCACAGTGGGGGGAGGGGGCATAGTGACAGGAACCACAGCAGCCTGTGCAGTCAGGAATTAGTAAGCACACAGGAAGTGAGACTCAAGCTTATAAACCCTCAAGGCCGCCCCCAGTAACCTACTTCCTCCAAGAGGCTACACTTCCCAAAGAGTCCAAAACCTTCCAAAACAGTGCCACCAGCTGGCAGAACCCGAGGGTTCAAGCACATGTGCCTGTGGGAGACATTTCACACTCCAGCCCATAAACCCTCAAAGACCTAGACCTTCCCTGCAGGCTCCACCTTTTAGTTTCCCCACTTCCAGACAGCAGCAAGCAGAGCATGTAGGTGCCTTATGGAGACCCTCCTGGTGCAAAGGATGCTACCATTGTAAGTGGGAAATGCTGAGCAAAATGCTCTTGTAACTCTTAACATCCAACACAGCCCAGCGTAGAGCGGAGGTGCTTCGCCCACCCCAGTCTCAAGGCTACCTTGGAGCTATAGCTTCCTCGCCTTTCCCAACACTACCAGAGCTGTCACACTGTATGCTCCTCTAGCCATGGAAGAGCCTGAGGCTGAAGTCTGGTTTCTATTGAACGAGCATAGCTTTTGCTCCATGGTAAAGCTGAACCATGTAAACGGAACCTCCTTAAGATGGGGACTATGGATCCTGCTGGGCGTGGTGGCACACGCCTTTAATCCCAGCACTCAGGAGGCAGAGGCAGGTGGATCGCTGTGGGTTCGAGGCCAGCCTGGTCTACAAAGCGAGTCCAGGACAGCCAAGGCTACACAGAGAAACCCTGTCTTAAAAAAAAAAAGAGGGGGGCGGGACTATGTGTAGCCAGCAGATCTCAGTGTGTCCAGCCCAAGCAGGGCTGGCTTCAGCTGTCCCCTAGGCCTTGCCCTAAGCCCTGCTTTATACAAGCTATCTGCATCTTTCCAATTCATGTCTGATTAATGCTGTGTATTTTGGGTTCCATATGTGATGACAGCACTCTCCAGGCCCTATCCGAGAGTCCCCATCTTGTCCCTACTGGTCCCTTCCTTCCTCCTCCCCTAAGTTCTGTTGGGGTACATTCTGTGCAGGGGGTGAACCTCAGTTCTCCTCTTCCCACCCTGGCCACCTTCGGAGATGCAGTGTAGCCTCTGATGGCAGCTGGGCTTCTCTACACATCGAGGTGCCCTTTGAAGGGGAACAAGGTAAAGCCCTGCATGTACCTTCACTTCCCATCTCTCTGCCAGGGGCCCCCTGAGGCTCAGCTTGGTTCCTGCTACCTTCTTCTTAGCTTGGGGCCATCTCTGGCCATCAGTCACCTCTGCATGTCCTGCCCAGATCACAGCCATGGGGCCACGACCTTCCGTTTTTTCATTTAGCGGCCTGGAATCTGCTGTGCACATAATTTACTCCATACATTGGAAAAGGGCTCCATGGTGTTTATTGCTGAGCTCACAGTTGGGTTGCCACAGAGCTGACAGCAGGAAAGAGGCAATAGAGAGATGCAGGAGCTAGGTGCCCTTAGCCCTCAAGGAAGAAGCTGAGAGGGGCCAACTCAGCAGAGCTGGGGGAAGTGGGAGCAAAAATCCCACAGGCCACCTCCAGAACAGCAGCTGCTCCTTGTTCCACCTCTTGGTGACCTTCAGAGGAGGGCCAGGCCACAGGGGTTGGCATTCCTCATGTGGGACAGTTTCCATGGATTCCTTGTGTGGGACAGTTTCCATGGATTCCTTGTGTCGGGCAGTTTCCATGGAGATGCTCTGCTCCTGTTGATAGGTGTCTCTCAGGCTGAGTTCACGGGCTGGGTATAGAGCTTGCCAGCCTCCAGGATGGAGTCTGGCTGCCTTCCCTCTCTGCATTTTAAAAGAAGGTCCTGTGGGGAAGAGGAAACAGGTGGGGTGGACAGGCCTTGTAAATGACCCTCGATCCATGGCCAGCTCCACCGTAGCAGTGCACAGCCCTTCCAGCCTTCAGGGGCTCCCCTCTCAGTTCAGCCCTGAGCAACACACCAGCCAACGCACACAGGGAGCCAGGGAGGAAGCAGAATAGTGGGATGAAGGGGGGGGGAGGTGCAGATGGGAGCGTCAGGAAGGCCAGGAATCGCTTGTTAAGAAGAGTAAGGGACACAACAGCCATTGTGGACATGGTGGCCCAGGTCCACTGTCTTGGTGCACGAAGCATGAAGACGAGAGATATTCTTGGGATAAATTTGTAATAGAAGCAGTTATGCTTGGAGCTGCCCCGGCTGAGGGCTGAGGGCCACAATCAACCCCAGTGTCGTGGCCAGCAAACACAGGCCACGGATAGGGAAGCACTCTGAAGTTTGGCTCCCTGGCACTCCAGAGAGGAGACCGAGCACAACATGGGCCGAGTGATGCTCTGGACACAGCAGGGCACATCAACGGAACCCACCAACCCTGGTTCTTTGGACCAGCTTAAAGAGCTTGCATGGCATGGCTCTGCCTGAGCAGGGCACGGGGTTTCCTGCAGGGGTTCTCATGGGAAATAGGGCCCTTGTGGCAAGCTTTAGTGCTCTTCAGCCTAATCCAGCAGGGGGCGAGGCACCATTCAGCTCACTGGTACCCTCCTCCCATTAGGTTCTGAGTGTGACCCAAAGCAGGTCTCAAGGGCTGTGGGCATCAGGACTCCCAGGCCCTAAGCCAGGGCCCCAAACTGGGCTTTGTGCACCCCTTTCGGCTCCAGTGTCTCAGCCATTGACAGCAGCCTGGAGGGAGATGCTCCTGCAGGCTGCCTCTGTCTCTCTTTAGATTCCAGTCCAAAGAACCTGCCAGGATCATGGGCAGCACATGGCACGCAGCATGGGCAGCCAGGGCCCTGCGGCTGCCTGCCTAGTCACCGTGGGCTCCGGCTGCAGGATGAACCCGTGTCTACACACGGGCTCACGGGCTTCAAGCTGCTTTCTGACCGGCTGGGGACTTTCGGCTGCAGAGGAGGGAAGAGAAGAGCTACACATGCAGGGTGGAGCAGGAGACAGGAGGGCTCAGTTACTGTTGGAGGAGGCTCTGCAGGCCCTCTCCCTGCACCGGCTCTCCATCCTGCGCAGGCCCTGGGTTCCAATAGGCACTTATAGAGCCTTCAAGTCATGTGGAACAGAGACTAAGCTGGGCCGATGAGGATGGACCCATGAGTGTGAGCTAACGCGGCTAAGGCCCACGACTCTGTCCCAGGATGTCTCTAGCTCCGTGTGCTCTAGGCCCCATGACCGCCAGCAGATGCGTTGCCCAGGGCATCCCTTTCACTGGGTGAGGTGGGAGGAAAAGTGGCCAGGATCCTGGGAGGGCATGGGGTACAAGGGCAGGGTGCCTTGCACACACTTACAGCTCATCATCGTATTCCTTGGGAGGACAAACAGCAACCACAAGGTCTATCCAGTCCTGTGGGGGAGAAACCGTGGTGACCATGGGCCTGGTGTCTTGTTCCCATCTTGGGCTTCATAGCCCAAGGCCAACCAGGGCACAGCTGAGAGCTGGACCCTCAGATAACACCAAGTTCCCAATTGTGGATCAATGGACCAGGGCTGGGTAGCCATTTCAAAAATCATATATGGACTCAGAGATGTGAGTCTTTATAGCCTGGGGTACATCCTAGGAAAGAGTACCACTGACAAGCTGCACCCGCAAAACTGAGCCATAGCAAACATGGGCTTTTTGGGTTTCCCTCTCTGATCTTGATGCTCAGTTCCCTCAATGGTATCATAACCATTGTTGGCTTGCCCATCACTGTCCACCCTGGCCTTGGGTGTGTCCTGAAAGAGCATTGCTCCTCCCTCCCTCCCCCCATGCCAAAGCCCCTAAGATTGAGCTGAACTCTCTCTCCCCACCCTGTGACCTCCCTCCGTCCACCCCAGGAGCACGGTACACGACCGCTCCCCTCTGTCGTAACACAGCCATTCCATATCACCAAAGTCGGTCATTGTGTTACCCGCTGGTCTTCTCGTCTCCACATCCTTTCATGTGGGTCCCAGGCCCATCTGGTCAGCTTCCTCGGCACTGAACTTAATACCTCAGGCTCAGCTGTCTGCACACAGTGGCACAGGTTGTGCACTGCACACCGTGAGTGGGCACCGTTTACATTGCAGTCTGTTGGAGGGCCCCTCCTCAGACTGTGCAGCGCACATCCTGAGAGACTTTACGCGGTAGCCCTGATCCATGTGGGGGTACCTGCTATGGGTGGGACAGACCTACTAGCTCCTCTTGCATTGGCCCCCTGGTCTGTTCACTTTAGCAGCCCCCCCAACACTCTCTTGATTTTTACTTAGAGAAGACCCTGGAGTTCTTTTTGGCCATGTCCAATTCTGGACTCTGTGTTTCTGCCACTGGCTCTTGGGGACTCAAGATCAAGAAGTGGCCATTTTCAGAGCCGTGGCCTTGCAGGTCCAAGCCACTGTCTGGACCTTGGATCCCGGCCCTGGACTAGGCCACTGTCACTGTAATGGCCAGCTTCAGGCACGAAGGCCTGAGGCAAGAGGTAAGGGAGGAGGAGGAGGGGAGGGGCTTGTACTTACCCCGCCCTGATTCCAAGCCTTCTGCAGCGCAGCCTCAGCTTCAGCCAGGGTGTAGTCTGTCACAATCTTGCCGTTGATTGCCATGATCTCGTCCCCTTTCACAACGCCACCTACAGGAAGAAGCAGATGGGCCGCCTGGACGACTTGTGACATGTGCCTGATTTAAGGTTCTGTGTGGCTCTTACTGTGGGACAGTGGAAGAGGGCCCACCTTGGGCTCTGAAAGCTCTTGAAAGGCAAAGTAGGCTCAGTTCCTCAAAGGTCTCCCCTCCCCCACAGGCCCTCTGCCTAGCCGTGAGAGCACAGAGGAGACCTTGGCATCCTCAGTCTACACAATGTAACAGGAAGGACCTGCATTTCTGGTGCCGTTCAATAAGTCTGAGCCATCAAGAATGGTAACACCTCTCCAATGCCCGCTCAAGCAGAAACAAGCCCCTTTAATGTCCTCCCAGCACCCTGTTCTTCCACGCTCAGCACTTTTCAGTGTGACCACTGCTATTGGCGTGTTTGCCTTGATCCCTCTGCCATCCTCCCAGCTCCGAGAAGGCAGGACTGTCTCCCTGGCTCACCACTCACACTTGCACTTCTCCTAGCACGTAACACAAAAATAGGGACTCAGCAGCAGAGTGTTTTTTTCTTTTTTTGTTTTTAAAGAAAAGCGTTGAGATGTGCTGCTGGATAAGCTGTCCTGGGGTCCTAGTGACATTAGGAAGGCTTGAAGCAGAGACCGGACCCGTGAGAGCCTCAGCTGTGCTCTAATACGTACCTAGAAGTAAGCAGGTTATGTACGATTCCCCACACCTCTTGGCCAGCCATCCTATCATCTTTTTGTAAAGAATTCTGCTTTTGATGTGCACAGAACTCTGGGTTTCATGGACACCAATCACTTGGAAGCCTCGTTAAGTATGAAAGCCAGAGGAATGCGGTGTGTGTCAGCGAGGTGGCAGCCGTAGCAGTTTGGAAGTCGTGTTCCTGGAACTGCTCTGAGATGTCAAGACTGGCAGAAGCCCAAACCTCACACAGCAGAGTTCCCTGTGCAAAGGGCCTGAGGATAAGCAGCTCTCAGTAAGGCCACCAGGGGAGCCAGCGGGCAGCACAGCTCCTCCTTCATCCTTCCCTGACAGACACAGGTGCGCCAGGCAGCAAACAGTCTTTCAGGTGGCACAGGAAAGGGGGCAGGAGAGGAGGCGTGCCCAGTAACGGGAAGTTACCACAGCTGCCTCCAAGAGTTAAAATAAAACAAAATAAAATAAAATAAAATAAAGTCCCACTCAGAGGACTCTCTGAGGCCAAGGCTATGGTTGGCAGAGCTGGCCAGTGCCAAGGCGGCCAGGGCACATTGCCTGTCTCAGTAAAGCCCAGTGCTTGCCGCCAAGGGCCATTCCTCCCAGACTCCTGGCTCAGGCTCTTGTCCTCTCAGCTGTCACCCTAACCCTCTCTGGCTAAGGGAGGGCCTTGCTCTAGCCTGAAGAGATCTGGTCCTCAAATCTCCTGTGCCAGCCTAGGACTGAAGGAGGCCTGGGCTCTACAAAGTGCTCCTGTGTGATGCAGAAGCACCAAGGACAGTGGAGTTTGAGGTACAGGCTTTCAAAGGCTGACAGGTGAGTTCATAGTGTGGACAAGGGACGGCCTTGGGTAACCGCTCAGTAAACGGTGGGTTCTGGGTTTTATCTGTTTTAGAAACAGGGTCCTATGTAGCCCAGGCTGGACTGAAACTCACTATGTTGCCCCAAAATCCTAATGCTCATGCTCCCAGCTCCCACGTCCTGGGGTTACAGGCACTTGCTACCAGTCCTGGTTTAGTCAGTGCTGGGGGGCAGAACTCAGGGCTTCACGCATGCTAGACAGTCACTCTACCCGCCGAGCCATATCCCAGCCCCAGCAGAGGGCATGGTGGCCCATGCCTGTATTCCCAGCACCCAGGAGGCAGAGGCAGGCAGATCTCTGTGAGTTCGAGGCCAGCCTGGTCTACAAAGTGAGTCAAGGACAGCCAAGGCTACGCAGAGAAACGATGTTTAGAAAAACAAAAATGAATAAGAAGAAGAAGAAGAAGAAGAAGAAGAAGAAGAAGAAGAAGAAGAAGAGGAGGAGGAGGAGGAAGAGGAGGAGGAGGAGGAAGAGGAAGAAAGGAAGGAAGGAAAAGAAGGCACTGGGGGAGGCAATGTGTATGGGGTAGGGGGAGGGCTTGGGAGGGGGGTCTCTGGCCCTGTGGGAGAGGCCAGGCTGGGGAGGCACCTAGAGGCGCTACTTATACTGGGCACTAAATCAAATGGCCACTCTTCTTAGATTCAAGTCCTGCCTGGCATCTTTTACTAGCTGGAGATCCTCAAGGGCGTGGCTTGAGCTCGCCATGCCTGTTTCTAAATGCTGTGAAGTGAGGATCACTATGGTGTACACCTGGGGGTTGTGAACGGATTCAGCGAGTGAATGCCATGAAATCATTAGTTCCAGGGCTGTGGGCCAGGTGCATAGACTGATGCCTGACACGTGACCATGTCACAGATGGCCAGGACACGTCTCCCCTGCTCTCTGCACTCACAGGCTGCACCAGTCATCTTTGAAGGCTTCACTGCACCCCGTACCCCCTGGATATTCATAGTTTCTCTTCCACCATCACTTCCCACCAATCCTCGGCTGATGAGCCTACTCTAAGGCTCTGAGCCCATTTCTGCCGGCATCTAGACATGCTACCAGCTCAGGTCCTGGCACCACGGCACAGCCTCAGGCAATGTCTGAGATTAGCTAGCTAGATAGCTTGATGGTGTTCTGGATGGACCTGAAGGTTCCTGAACAGCTGTAAGGTCATCGGAAGCCAGTGGGTGTCTCCTCTCCTGCGGCATCCGGTATAACCGTCATGCGAACAGGCAAAGCCGGTCCATACTCACCGTGCCGCTCGGCAGCTCCCCCTTCGTAAACAGCAGAGACGACCACCTTCCCCACGGGGGAGTCCACTCCACCCTCCAGGGCCAAGTCTAAAGATCCCTCCTGGGTGGAGGAAAGCAGGTCTTAGGCTGCCACACCGACAGTAGCCTGTGGAGCACCAGGGAAGTCTCACAGGGCTACAGAGTGCGGGAGGCATGGGGCCGTGCCTGGCAGAGGCCATGGGAGAGTCATGGGGGGGGGAAAAAAAGGTCTGGGTTCAGTGTGCATCCCCCCCACAACCCCAGGGCAGCGGTGAGGGAGGGGGAGAAGGAACCTGCTGAGTGACCTAGGAGGGAACCAAGCGTGACAGGGCAGAGGAGGACGGTGACCAGCCTCTGCCCCGTGACCAGGTACCTTCTTGATGCGCAGAAGCCGGACATCTTTGCCTGCGATCTGCTCTGGCGAGAACTAGAAACAGAAAACCAGAGTGGGGACAGCTGTGAGCTTGCTGAAGGGTGAGAGTGTCCCTGGCCTTGACAATGGACACACACACACACATCACACACACACACACACACACACACACACACACACACACACACACACAGAGAGAGAGAGAGAGAGAGAGAGAGAGAGAGAGAGAGAGAGAGAGAGAGAACCACAAGGCTCAGCCATCTTTGTAGGCTATACAAACAAACCCACTGTTACAGGGCTACTTGGGAGGAAGAAGATAGAGCCTTGTGAGCACGTAGCTGGTGCCTGTCAAGACGCTCTCGTTCAGCAAGTGTAACTGCTACAATAACTCCACACCACATGTACACACTTGGGTGTGTACACACACATACTTGTCCATCCGTGGAACACACGCTCGTACATACAGTACACACATGCACGTACACATGTAGACATACATGCATACAGCACACACACCATGGCTGTCAGTCCCGGAAAGGCCATTTAAATGGAGCCTTTGCAGGAAAGAACATCTGGGGGAATTGTTGCAGCTCTTCGTGTGCCCCGGGGACCAGAATAAACCAGCAAACTTTCCTCATTTTGGGGACTGCTCCCACTGAGGGAGGGTTCCCTCTTACCATGGAGTAGGGGTCAAAGCCTTCTTCATATTTCCGGAAATCCTGGAGGCAGGAGAAACGCTTTAGGATGGAGAAAAAAAAGAGGCCATGGGAACACACCACAAACTCAGAAGGCAAGGAGGAGGGCAAGTGAGCCAGATTTCAGAGACCAGAGGTGAGCAGGGGACTGGGAGTAGTTATGCTCAGGATGGGGGTTCAGGAGGGAGGCTGGCAGTCACAGCGGGTGAGGTAATGGCAGCAAGCAGGAAGCTGCAGGAAGCGCTTGTAGGAGCATGGCCCTGTCCCCGCTCTGTTCAGTGGGTGGCCATCTGCGACTTCAGGGATACCACTGGGATCTGGAGAGCTAAACGCTTGGTCCTTTGCCTCACAGAAAGCCTCACTCTGCTGGCCTGCTAAGCCCGAACTGGCCTTTGAAGTCCCCACTGGAGGCCGTGAGCAGGCCATAAGGGTGACGCCATGCTCCTGCACCCAGTGCTCTGGCCTCATGGAAGGGAGCAGGCCTGAAGAACACCCCCACACAGTGACTGAGGAAGGCAAAGGGAGAAGGGAGGTGGTGGTGAGATTAGGGGGCCAGGGGCCTGGCGACCCTGTGCTGATCTGTGAGGTAAGAAGCGTCCCTCTATAAGGGAGACGTGAAGGACACACAGCACTGGGGCCCTGGCACGGTGGGGTTGCTGTGGTGAAATGGCTAAGACAAGGAAACAATATGGTGAAAAGTGGGCGGAGCCAGGGCAAGTTGTCCAGGAGTCACACACACAGCGGAGCGAGGGCTCCAGGATGCTGCTCCTGAGTTAGGAGCACCGAACCCACAGCCAGTCCCCGCTGGAAAGTTGGCCACACAGTTCCCTAGGCCACACCAAGTCTCTCCTGAGGCCTGCAGTCGGCACTGTGTGTAGACCCGAGATCCTGCCCCTGCCCAGCCTGCAGCAGATGGGGCTCTGGATAGCTTTCCCCCTGGCCTTTTATGTTCCAAGCTGAACATCAAGAGCAGTCTGTGCATGTCAGACAGCACATAGAACAAGAGCACATCTTAGCACCCAGGGTGGTTGCTAGGCAGCATGTGGGACCAAAGAGGCCGATCCATCCCGGGCTGTTCCTATTGTAACAATGGGCCATATTGGTTCCCAGTGAGTTCCCTTGGTGAGATCCTGAATCAGGGATGGCTGGGTGGTAGGTCTTGTATAAATTCTGAGACTTAGAAAACACTGCTGCTGGTTTGCCTTAAGAAAGCCGCATCCTCCGTTCATCAGATGGATAAACTGAGGCCAGAAAGGTGACATTAGTGTCTAAGGTCAGGAGCCAGAGGAAGAGGCCAAGGGTTTAACTGCAAGCTTGAAACTTAATACCCCTGAGCTATTGTCTTTTTCCTTTTGAGAGTTGTTTGTGTCTCCAGCTGTGGGTCTTTCAGAGCCTATTGGACGAGGGCAGTGGTCTGAGAGGCAGGTGACATAATGCTTAAGAGCAGACGGCAGATCAATGTCCTGGATCTATATCCAGGGTCTGTTATTAACAGGGACTCTCCATCACTTCTGTGGCACAGGGAAGACAACAGTGCCCCCACTCCAGGTGGCTGTGAAGTTAAGACCCTGATGAAATTAAAAGTGGGGCACCTTCTAAGGACTGGCTGCTCCTTGTCCATCTTGGATCCTGGGCTGTCAGTGTGCTGTTCAGGCATTCTGCCTATACCTCCCAGCTCGACTATGTCTATTCTCTGCCTATCAAATCAGCTTGTGAGTGGGGAACTGGAGAGACTCCTGGCCACGCTGACTTTGATCTGAGGGTCTCTTTCATTAGTCCTGAAACTGTCCATCCAATAGTTGGCTACGGATGCAGGGTACCCCAGGCTGTAGGGTAGATAGATGGCTATCTCCCTGACCTAACTCAGATGCCAGCAGGGACTTCTAAGTCCCAGTGAGTCCCAGACAAGTGGAGGAGCCAAGCTGCCACCATGTCCTGGGGCTAAGAAAAGCTGTGATGTGCTGGGAGCAAGTACAGACCGAAGGAGTGAGGCACCAGCTCTCCCCGTGCCCACCCTTTCCTTCCCTCCTAGGATGGAACCGGGGCTAAGTGTGGCCTCCAGGGTTCCCTCGGCTCTACTTCCTATTTGGGTCACCAGAGAGTAAGTGCAGGGAATCCCGCTGGTGGCTTTCTCAGTCGGTGCTTAAGCTCTAAAAAGCCACGTTTCCCCCTTAGCTGGGGTCGCTGAGAGACATAGTGCTGTCCTGAGGCTTTCCCAGCAGACGGCAAGTGGCACTCCCTTGAAACTGCCAGGAACAAGAGTGGAGAAGCAGGAGTCAGGCCCACAGTGAGACGGGTCTGGGAGGGTCAGATACACAGGGCTACTAGACACACGGCTACCACGGGTGTCATTTTACTTGTCTGAACGCTGTCTGGTACACCACCATCCTCTTCAGCATCTCCTGAGGCTGCCAGGAATAATAAAAAAAAAACAAAAACCAGGTCCCCACCAGATGTTAAAAATAGGTATCACCTGCCCCCTGGTGCCAGGCTCTGGAGCTGCCAGCCTGAGGCATGTCCCTCCCCAGATAGACTGCTGTTGGGGACCCCTCGAGGCCTCCCACGCAGCAGTTTCTGTGAAGCTGAACAGACACCACTCATCATGAATCAGAGAGCAGAGGTGGATTCTACAGGCTGGTCCAGGACATGACCTTTGCCCTTTGGAGGAGCCCACAGGACAACCAAAGCTCAAAATAAACACCAGAGCACCCCGCCATGACATTTGGGTAGAGTTTCCTTGAAGTGAATGAAAGTTCTGCCATGGCTGTGCTCCCACTATGAGAGGCCTGTCAGAGGTTGCAGGCCTGTGGGGGTCCCTGTGAGTCCCGGATCGCTTAGCTGTGGGGACTCGGGTGAGCAGATCTTTCTACTCCCTCAGGAGCTGGTATATATAGACCTTGGCATGCGGGTCAGGGCCAACACAATCTCTTAGGCTCTGGCAGTAAGGGTAAAAGCATGGCTTGATGTTCCAGAGACTTGGGGTAAGCAGTCCAGGATGCGCCATGGATAACCATTATTACCTCCTCATGCCTTAGCTTTCTCAGCTGTAAACAGGGATGACAGGAGCCATCTTCTGTCTCCCTGGGTGCTTCTGAGGCCACACAGAGCCCGATATACAACAGCCCCCCACCCCAAGTCTTAAGCAGTAACATTCTGGTTTGTCTTCACTGGTGTGTGTGTCTGTGCGTGCAAGTATGCACATGTGTGTATGTGTGCATGTACAGGGAGGCCAAAGGCAACCTCAGGTGTCATTCCGCAGGTGCCACCCACTTTATCCTTTGAGACAGGGGTCTCTCAGTGACCTGGTACTCACAAAATAGATTAGGCTGGCTATCCAGCGAGCCCCAAGCACCTGCCTGTCTCTGTCTCCTCTGCACAGTGATTACATCACCATGCCCAACTTTTTTTTTTTTTAAAAATGTGAATCCCGGGGCTTCACGCACAGAACACTTCACCAGCTCAGCCTTCTCCCCAGACTCAACACTGTCACCTTTAGAGGGAGCTTCAGGCTGTGTGGTCAGTCAAAGGACAAGAATTTTTACTGGACAGGTCCACACTCACTGCAAGTCACGTGGAGTCATCTCTTGATCAACAAGAAGATGACAAGATGGCACCTAGTCTGACTGTGTCACAGCTCACTTCCCTTCTAGAAGTGTCAAAACCCAGGTTAGAGGACCCTGGTTGACTCCTCTAAAAACACCCGGAAGGGGACCCCAGAGGCTTACCAGGACCTCAGATTTCACAGCTGGCCTGTAGATGAAGTTAGATTCCTGATGGACCATGACAGGTTTGGAGATGGTAGACACGCCAGGGCCTCGTGGAGGCTGTGGGCTTGGGCAAAATGTCTACAGGGGTTAGTTTAAGAGAGACCCATGTGACGTCATGGTGGATATGGCCAGGGATAGCCATGGTACCTCTACAGGCATGCAAATCACTCCCATGCACATGCGCCAGCCCGATCCAGCTGCCCCCACAGAGCTCTGGGGTGGACACAAACAGAACTCCACCACCTCAGTGTGTCTGAGTGGTTCTAGGGATCAGCCGAGTCATGGAGTCAGAGGGCAAACTTTCAAAGCTCTCTCACCACCCAATGTCCCCTTCCTTAAAGAGCTATTTATTCTGGCTGTGTTCAAGTCCCTGTAGTGTCACATGAAGCATCTGTGGTTCCCAGTGTCGGGGTACAGTATCCGGAAGCCCTGGGGGTGAGGACTGGTCAGGACCGGGCCATTCAGGAGCTGACAGCCCTTGTCTGTTTTGCTCTAACCACGTGATCACTTGGTAAAACACCTCTCATCAAGGCACAGCCCTGGCCCAGAACACTTTGAGGGGTCCTAAGAGACTGTCAGCACCCCCCCCACCTGACTCCCCAAAGCCCTTCGTGAGATTCTCCACCTTCCATTCTTGTCCTCCTACTGTCCCCTTCCCAGATCCCTCCCACTGCCCAACTTCAGCCTGGAAGCTGTTGCTCCTCTGCTCTGCCAGCCCAGACTGTAGGTTGGGCATCACTGCCATCTGCATGTCCCACACTTACCCCAGACACCTGTGGGTTTTCCACCTTCACCCCGTTTCCAACTAGTCTGTCTCGGACAAGGATGATGGCTCCCTGTCTAATGGTGGGTCCCAGTGCCCAGCAGAGTGTCTGGCATATAGTAGGGGTTGACTTAATAAACAACAAACATACGTTGACTGAATCAATCAATAGCTCAGCAGTACGGTGGGTGTGGCATGCGACGCCTGGGCAGATATGGTTCTGAAAGTTTCCTCAGGCAGGTGTTGGGATTTAGGCGCACACAGTGTCGGTTTCTATGATGTCCGGGCTGACTATGCAGACATGTTATGATCTGCACTTCCTGCTACACAGACTGCAAACTTGCAAGGGGCACACAGGTGGGGGACTAGGCAGGGTGGATGGGATGAAGGTCAGCATGATGGAGCATCTTTGAGTCAAGGACAGTCCTGGGTTTTCCGTCACTTGAGATATTCATGGTGTTCCATCCCTTTAAGACTCCTCATGTGGGGACTTTAACCTTCCCTTCGCTCTGATAGGAGCAACCAGTGGGGCTTTCTCAATGTCTTGGAGAGTTAGAGTGTGGAGCCCATTTTGAATCTCAACTCAGTGTTTGCTTCATTGTTTTGTTCTAATTTACTTGGACCGAGGACTCTCCAGCCGTCATTACTGTGTGCTGAGCATTGACCATGCACCTGCCACTCTTGTAAGTATGAGCTCAGAATGCATTCATTCAGGGAAGGCATGGAGCTCAGTTGGTCCAGTGCCTTCCTAGCATGCTCAAGGTCCAAGTCAATCTCCAGCGTCACACAACGTGGACAGGTGGCATGCGCCTGCAAGCCCAACACTTGGAAAGTGGACGCAAGCATAGCAGAGGCTTAAGGTCATCTTAGGCCACGTAAGAATTCAAGGCCAGCCTGGACAACACAAGACCCCACTTATTTTTATGGTTATTTGTCTGGGTGGGCTCTGGGGACATGCTCCTGGAGTGTGGAAACACTCTCTCCTTGTCTGAGCTGCAGGATTCCAGCCCCTCTGCGATCTTCCAGCTGTCAACATCAGGACTGTCAGCCTGTCAACATCAGGTACCCGGCATCGCCCTGAACTCCTCTGACCATCTGACCTGCTAAATCCGATCTCCCTTCGGGAACTTGAGTATGAGGCTGATGAAAGCCACTGGGGAGGTGCTGCCGACCACCTGCGACAGCTCACCCCCCCCCCACCCCCGGCCCCCCTGTGAAAAGCCGCCTCCTCAGCTGAATCTCCAGCCTGGCCACTGACTACTAGGATCAAAGTCTCGCATGGTCCTCAGGGACTGGCTCTTCCAAAGTAGTCTCTGGCTAAAGATCAATCGATGGGAAATAAGTCTTCCTGAAAATACCGCCACTCAATCTCTCAGCAGCCAAGAAAAACATTCCTCATCTTTTAATAGTAAATTTGGGAATTTCTAAGAACTCTCTCATCTTCTGTGTTTCTTTCTTGGGCGGTGGCCAGTAGTGTCTGAATATTACACACCAAGCCAGTGCTGCCAGCTAGCTGCTGTGGGAAAAGGTGCTGTTGTGTCCTAACTCTACCCTGGGCTGTTATCCCTTTATTTTCAGAGTTAAGTACCCCCCAGCTTTCCCCATGTCCCCCATCTCCTGTTACACCAGCAGCTCACTTCCCACATAAGAGGCTTTCTCAGTTACTATGAAGACACAGCTGGCTGGCTGTTCATCCACACAACCAGAAAGCACTGGACTGCGGGTCACCACCATTCGCTGGTTCAGAAGCTAACAGAGAGGACAGTGACACTGACCCAACACACTGCTGCTCATCTCATGGTCACGGCAATTCACCCCGTAAACACAGGACTTCAAAACCAGTAAGGAAGCACACCCATGCAGGACAGAACATCACACCAGGGAGATGGGGCCAAAGATGTTTCCTCCCGTCTCCACTCACTGCAGCAGCGGAGGGCGTGGGAAACAGCACCCGCACCCCACTTTGTTTGCAAGCAGCACAACATGCAGAGTGGGATGGTACCTTTGGGGTGGGTGGGAAGCTCCGCTCAGGGGTAGGGGAGCTGCTGAGCTTCCCACTGTGGGCGTTTACCTCCCAGTCATCGGCTGGACGGCCGGGGTCCCCAGGGCGGAAGGTGTGGTTGCCCAGGGCCTCTTCCAGGGCTGAGGGCAGCGGGCGGGTAGGGGTGAGGTCTTGGGTGGGAATGGATGGAGGGGGAGGGATGGGGATGGGGGGTGGAGTGCGCTGCACCCAAGGTGAGGATGAGGCGCTCACGTGGCCTGATGAAGGCAGTACAGGAGGGGCTGGGACCTTGGGGGGTGGGTTGGTGGGTGGGGGGTGGGGCATCACAGGCAATGCCGAGGGAGTCTTGGGGGGATAGTAGAACATGTCCAGGGGGATGTCATCCAAGTCAGTGGTGTGGAGGTGGAGCCCTCCGGCGAAGCGTCTCAAGGGTGGGGCCAGAGGAGACACAGGAGGTGGGGGAGGTGGGGGCCCTGTAGTCATCTGGGTTGGGGGGAAGTGAAGAAGTTCTGTCACTACTCCGTCCACAGCATATCACCAGCCATGTCCTGTCTTTTTCTCTCGTTGCTGAAGCCCTATTACTCACACCAGAACCATGGGTGCTGCCACCCAGCTGCCCAGCAGAGCCAGTGGGGCTGGGATGGAGATGGCCAAACACAGGAGAGGCCTGAGCTATGCCCTCTGGGAATGATCAGACAGTTTGCCCTCTAAAGTGGGATGCATTTGAGATATAAGGTAGAGCCTTGGTAACTACAGCAGGGACAACGGGTCCAGTGAGGGACTGTCTCAGGACAGAAAGGGCTTGCGGTCACGCAGAAGATAAATTCATAACTACAGACTGATAGCCCCCATCCCAGGAGGTGATGGGAGCTGTCAGGGCTGGGCTGTAGACAGTGAACGCACACCAGGGTGGCCGGCGACGATCACCAGTGACATCCCGCTGCCCCTCCCCCACCATGCCCAGAGCGCGTTGTTCTGAGGGTGTCAGGAGGGTCCACGTGAAAAGACATTTCTGTTACCTCAGCGATCTCATTCTCAGCAGAGGAGATCTGCTGGAGGCGGGTCTGACAGAGCCTCTCCACCCAATACTGAGTCTTTTCCGATTCCTCAAGGTCTTCCCGCTCAGTCTCAGACACCTGGGACCCAGGGCCCGTGTGGAAAGGAGAGGACAAAGGGCACACTGAGTCATGTGAGCAGCCACACACACACAGGCACTGCTCTAACGCCGCCGCCCCCCCCCCCCCCCGCCGGCTGCCCTGCCCAGTACTGGCTGGCACATCAGCATCTAGAAAAAAAAACGGGCTTTTTCTACCTGGACCTGGGGGACAAAAGTTAGGAAGTAGAGGCTGGTGCATAGGGGGAGACCTGCAGGGTTTCATGCATTGCATGACGACTCTGGCTCCCAGGAGCCATGTAAGCCTGAGGCTCTTGGGCTTGTTTCGTAGCCTCTTTTCTTTACTCTTGTTTCCCTCCCCCCTGCTCCCCCTCCCCCCACCCCCCACCCCCCCGCAAGGCTGCCCTGTCCTTAGAAACGCAAAGTCCAATCTCATTCTTCATTTTGAAGCTAATCTATTCGTAATGCCCGACCTAACGCACTTCGCATTCCCCAGGACTTCTCTGGCTTTATAATCTAATCAGCCTGGCACTGTGATTCATGGGAGCATTACAGAGGAGCAGAAAATAGGCTGCCCTCAGTCAGGAAGCTCAGGCCGACCAACCCACTCGAGACACAGAAGCTGCTGGTGCTGTCAGAGTACTTGTGACATGGCTAGGCTTAAATATATGCCCAGGTTGTAGAGGTCTAGCCTCAGACACACTGTGTTGATAGGGCAAACCTCAGACTCTAAGCATGTTTTAACTGGAGATATTTTCAGAATTGACATCTACGCTAAAAAGTTGGACCCCCCTAGATTGAGAGCCGAGCCAGCTTGGTGAGACTTGCCAGGCAGGGACAGCGGACTGAATGTGACAGCCAAGTCGCTGGCTAACCAGGCTTTCAGGAAAGGCAGCGGGATTAGCCTCAGATAGCCCATGGGCCGGAAGACCAGCTCCATTGCCATAACTCAGGTAGAAAGACCTTGCCATAGAGTTATACCTTGGTGGGGTAAAGGGGACCAGAGTTCTATACATCAGTAATTAGCCTGAGCAGGGAGTCAAGCCTCAGACCTCCGGCCCTGAGGCAGGAGACTAGCCTTAATCTCAAACCTGCTCCTACCCTAGTCTTGACCTCAGTCTCGCTCTCTAGCCTGGGAGGGAGGAAGGGTCTGCCTTTATACTCCGTCTGTGGAGAACGAGGCCAAACCTGCCCTTGGAAGTATGGCGGGTAGCAAGCCATGCCCAGGGCTGTGCGCACACCTCCTGGGCCAGCCGGTTGATCTTCAACTGTTTCTCCTTCTCCAGCATCTCCTCCTTCTCTCTGTAGAGCTTCTGCTCAAACTCCAGCTCCTTCTTGTTCTTCCTCAGGTCCTGCAGGCTGTCGTACTTGGCTTTCTTCTTCTCTTTTCCTTTCTGGGCAGAGGGAGCAGTGTGCGTGGGGTAAGGGTGGTAAGGTGGCGCTGGCACTAGCGAGGGACAGCAAACAGGGCATCCAGTGCTCAGACAAGACAAGACAGCCTGCCTCAGCGAGCCCCACTCCCGGCTCTGTCCTGTCACCCTGGGTGTCTGACCTCAGGTTGGGGTCAGGCAGGTCGCTGCTGGCCATCACAGAGCGGGAGACATACTCCCTCATTGGCCAGAACTGGCTTGCTGCCTCACCTAGCCCTGTGACCTTTTGGCTAAGGTTTGTAGCCCTTTCTGGGCCTGCTGGACTCACTACATCTCTAAAGCAGGGGAAACAGCTTTCCCATGGACTCTCAGTCAGTGCCCATGAAATACCATCGTAAATCTCAAATTGCAGCCTAATAAAAGGCATCACGTTTACTTCCTACGACCTGGGTGCTTGCCTTCCCTGGCATCAAAGGAGAAAGGTGGCTCCTGTTCAGATGCCAGAGATGCATCCTGGGAGATTCAAGAAAATCTGGGGGAGCTAGTCAACCTGATGTGCAGAGGTCATCTGTCATGGTCTAGATGTGGGGCCCTAAGCCAGGGACAATGGATTCTGTCTTTACCTGTAAGCACTATACTTTATCACCTAGACAGCCCAGAGCCAGTGCTCCCTCTAAACTGTATTTTCAACTGAGGACCATTTGAAGACTCCAGGACTGGAAGAGGCAGGGTCAGGAGGAAGCGACAAGCTCAGAGAGGTGAATCCCTTGCACAAAGTCAGACATCTGGGAAGTGATGGAGCCAGGCTCAGACCTGAATCCTCCAGGTCCCAGGGGGCAGAGGAGCACAGCAGGTGGAGCACAGCAGGTGGGAGAGTGCTTCCGTCACACAGCTGAGAGCACAGAGCCAGCACTCAGAATAGGATGTGGAGAAAGTCAGCACTCAGGCAATTTCCGGGATAATTGCGCCTCTTCCTAACAAGCCTTCTTGCTTTTCTGCTCTGAATCAGCTTAGAGTCTTGAGTCCACGGTGTGAGGAAGTGAACTTCCCAACAGTAGATGCAGACCTTTCACATCAGTTGAGGGGAGTGAGTGTCTACAGACCTCTAATGGGTTCGCCTTGCCCCAACTAAAGACAACCCAGTCTCTAAGAATGGCTAATATGCGTTGGAAATGCTCACCTCCAGAGCATGTCACGGCATCCCAAAAAGATGCTTCTCCCTGCTTCAATTCTATTTATTTCATGGCCTACCCTGCTCACCAGGACTCTAGCTCAGCTCAGAGGCGAACCCCCTCACCAGGAGCCAGAAACGGTCCGCTTAGTGGCAGCCAGCTAAAAGAAGGGTCATGGTGTCTCAGGGGCCGCCATGATAGGAACGGGCAGTCTATGGATTAGAAAACAAAACCAAACGTACAGCAATGTCGAGATCTCACAGCCAGAGCGGGCTTGTGAGAAGGGCCAGACATAGATAGCTCCTGCCACATCCTCAGTAAGAGGGCCAGCTGACAGATGTGAAAGGGCAAACTGCTGTAGGGCATGCCTGTGAGCTCCTGCAGCCCCAATGCAGGTAACTTAGCAGCCTACGAACCTGCCTGCTCCACCGGGCTGGGAGCTCCTGCACATCAGACCATGTGCGATTTACTGAGCACACACATTGCTGCAGCTACACATGTGCGGAGGGCACAGGATGGCCATAGGTAGTGATCCTTAGGAGCCTTCCATCTTTTGTCTAAGCCAGGCTCGCTCATTGGATTAGAACTTTACCACAAAACTGTGAGTTTCTAGGGACCTGCCTGTCTCTGCCCGCATCTTTGTCATCTCTGAGGATGCAGGGGCAAGCTACCATGCTGGAGGTTTTACACGGACTCTGGGATCTGAACTCGGGGCCTTACACCTGGAAGGCAAGTGCTTTACCTCCTGAAGTGTCTTTCCAGCCTCAGGTTGGTTCTTGTGAAGGGTCCTAGACCAAACCGTGACTCCTCCAGGCCCTGCAGAGACTGAGAGACTAGGGCCACATGAACTGGTGGTCTCGAACTGAGGGGACTTAGTGCCAGGGAAGGAATAGGAGCCATGAAAGCTCTCCTTTCAGAGAAGGGGGCTTTGGCTAATGGCGCTCCTGCCTCTGGACACCCCTTTATACTCCTTAGCTCCAGCTACCGAGAAACAAAGCGTCTCCAGCGTCTTGGGACAAAGCGATGGCTGATGACGTGTTTTCAGAGCTGGCGTGAGGGATGCGTTTGTGTCGTCCCTTTCATCCATCCAGGCTGAGAAGAGAGATTCTATTGGCCAACAACCGTTCTCTTTGGGAAATGAAAACAGAGCCCAAAAATACCAGCTGATTCTAGCATGACAAGAGACTCGATGATGGGCAATCCAGCCTGACCCCTTCACTCAGAGCAGATTCCGAGGGATGTGATTTGCGTGTGCGGAACATTCCAGCTCACTGCCGTTTCCACAGCCATTTGTGTCTGAAGAGCACATGACTTGTCTGTGCTTATCCTTTCCCAGTAAAATCTATGTGTGTGTGTGTGTGGTATGTGCATGTGTGTGTATGAGTATGTGCATGCATGTATGTAATCTAATACACACACACACACACACACACACACACACACACACATACACATGTCCATGCACATGTGTATGGTATATGCTGTTCTCTTTAGCCAAATTCCAATAGAGACTATAATGGATAGAATTAGCCGTCTAACTCAATGAGTGTCCCCCAGAGTCCAGCCTTTAGCCTGCAGCAAGCATAGCTACAAATGTAGCCTGATAAAAAACCCACAGACTTACTTAAAACAATATGAGATTATTTTTGCCAGGCTTCTGTAACTCGATCGTATGGGGACTCTGTTGATGGCAATGCCATGTCACAGTGTCAAAAGGTTGGACAGGACTTCCAGCCACGGACTTAGCCTGTGGCATAGAGAGGCACAGCCCTGGGAAACCACACCCTCTCTGTGACTATAGCAGGCTGGGAAGGGATCCAGCAGGAACTGTAGCCTAAGCCTGCTCGCTGCTGCGCACAGCTGGGACCCCAGGTAAAGACGCACGCCTGCGTCAGGCATACCACTGCTGCTGTGTGGTGGGGGTGTGCTGGGCAGTGAGCCCCAAGCCATAGCTTTGCTGCCAAGGGACCTTGCTAGAGAGAGCTGAGCTGGTCGAGTGATGTCATAAATTGAGTTCACTCAGATTTATGCTGGTAGCCTGCTTTCTAAATACCAGGCCATCTTGAATGTCTAATATACCGTGCAGATATTAACTGTGGCATTTTCATAATCAAATGTTGATGAAATTTAGGGAGATGGAAGATGGGAGTTTTATGGGGCCTGCAGATAGTGTAATAAGATTTAGGCAGAATATTAAAGGTCTCAGGGAATGGAAAGATACATAATCCTAGCCCTGGGCAGAGATAGGTCCAGGGCACAGTCAAAATTAATATGGTTGCTTTCCCAGACTGGGGTGCCAAATTCCACAAAAGCTACATCTGGCAAGGTCATCATGAACTGCTCTATGTCACCCATCCTGGCATCGTTAGCCCCATTTAGCCCAGGCTTCTGGTCTTGGCTCTGGCCCTGCCCGGCATAGCAAGTCTGAAGATGTTTGACCCCACCCCAAGCCCATCAGAGCCACCCAGGGCTTAGGCAGTCCCATGCTGGGAGTGCGCTGTCCCCTCTCATGACACCTCCAACCATGGCTGCCGGTGCCAGGCATCAGAGAGACAGGGGTTGAAGGGTCAGCTTTGCAGAGGGAAAGAAATGAATGGAAAAGGCCACAGCTCACGCCAAACTCAGCAGCACACGGCACCTTGCTCAGGCCTGTCCTACCTTCCGGATGGTTGGGAATTTGCCGTCGTAACGGTAAAACCACCCAAAAGCTACAAGGACAGAGAACAAAGAATGAGACACAGCCTCCGTGGGCATCAGTGGGGGTTAGGTTCCCAAGGAACACGTGGCTTTGTGAAGCCCATCAGCGAAATCGTGCTCTCTGGCCCGCTTCCCTCACCTGATGAGGCATCTGGGGCAAAGCGAGCTGGAGACCACCCGGGTGCCGCCCTGATTCCCAGGCTCCATGTCACATCAACGTGTCTCCCCAGAACACTGGCTTCTGAAGCTCGTGCCAGAAACCAGAAAGACTGTCCTTGTGGAAAGACATGCTTTTCCAAATCCCAGAAGTGGCTACAAACACAAAGGCCCCATGGAAAGAGAGAAAAGCTGATGCCTGCTCTCCCCATCTAAGAAACAGCTTTGAACAAAAGGCAGCTCGCGCCTTTGCCCGGAACTGCAGCCAGAAAGAGCCAAAGCACCTCACAGCACAGATCGCAACCCCTCTTTTAATGCCAAAGAGAGGTAGTCATCCTGAAAGGTTCTGGAAAGACAGCTGTGGTAACAGCAAGCAGGAGAGAAGCTTCTAGAAGGCACCCCCCTCACCCAGGCCAGATAAACAAGGCATAGTCCCTTTGCCCAGACAGTGGGCAGCACTCCAGACCTGAGCCCTCAAGGCTAAAGGTGACAGCCCGTGCTCTCCTTGCTCAGGGTTAAGGTCAAGCATACTAGCTCAGTGGCTGATGTGGGGGCTGGGGAGTCAGTCTTATGGTAGAGGCCAGAGCTGTTGGGTAGGGGACTTGGGTGAGCAGTATTTAAATATCTGAGCCAGTGGCTCTGCTGTACTGGCATGTGCCTGGTAAGTTTCCAGGCCAACCGTGAATCTTGTCCCTAAAGTTCAGTACTCAGAGCATCCTCACAGAACCCAGTGGTTCCCCACGGTGGGCCAGCTCTTTCGAGCTGGCGTCTCCACTATATCCGAAGGAGGTGGGCAGAGCAAGCAGGGCAGCCAAGCCAGGGAGCAAAGCAAGGGTGCCAACCTGCTGTCCCTGCTCCTCTGCTCTTCCATCCAGGTTGTCTGCAGGCTCCAGTTTGTCCTCCACTCCCTGAGCATCTACCCAGGGTGAAAAGAGGGGCAAGCCGATGAACCAAGAGGCTTCAGGAGAGGAGCTGTCCAGGAGCCTGGGGACCCGGGACTAATTGTCTCCAGGACACTGCGGGGACAAGGGCAGCAACGGGGCTCAGGAGTCACCAGCTAACTGTTCCTGCTCTGGCAGGTGCACACTGTGCTTCGAACCTCGGTGGCTTTAACTCTTCTGTCTGTGAAACGGGTTAACAGCAGGGGCCTCTGACCCAACATCATCATGAAGACTGTTTTGAGGGGCACGGGGATGAAATCTGGAGGTATAGGGAAAGGGCAGGCAATGCCTAAGTGTTATCTAAGTCTGAGGAAAAGGGCTTTTCATGGGAGAGTGGACCTTATTACTTGTCATAATCCTTGTATTTAGGGCTGGGCATCCCTTAGGGGGTGATCTGAGCTTTGTGGGCAGCAGACAAAGGCTGGGACTCCCGAGGAGGAGACATACACAGGGTAATGTTCTATTAGGACAATAGGAGGCCCGACTGCATGTGGAAAAAAACAAGAACAAGAAACAAAGAACGGCTCTCCACTCCGGTTATTTACAAGCTGGCCCCTGGCCTCCCTGAGACCACAGACAGAGGTATAGAACTCTGTGTGAACTATGTTTCGGTATTTCATAAAGTCTCCTTTCTCAGGGCTGGTGTTCACTTGCTTTGCTGTCAGCTCCAATCATATGCACTGGACAGAGGGACACCAGCGCTTAAGGAAGGCAGCAAAGACAGAAGAGATTGGTTGGTTGGATTGAAAACTCCCATCAGCTTTCAAAGCATGGATCTGTTGAGTGGGTGATAACTGAGGGGGCCCTTGAGGGAGAGGGTGCTATCGATGTCTCATTTAAGCCCCTCATCTTCTAGCTAGGGGAAGGAGTGCTTGATTTAAAAAAAAAATAAGAATTTCCTCCCTCACACCCTGCGTTAAGCCAAGGAAGGGTCTTTTAGTGTTTTAGGCATCTCTGTGACTGTATGTCCTGGCTCTGAGGGCTGGGTAGTGTTGGATGTGGCTGGCCAGCCATGGGTAGGTAAGTGGCTGAGGGGGCTGTCATGGCCTCAAAGGGGACCAGGCTTGGGAGAGCTGCTAATGCAGCCTGTACGCTTAGGTTGCTTCCTGTCCCCAGATCTGGACTCCACAGGCTCTTCTCTGGTTACTCACAAAGGCAGAGCACCCCGACCCCCAAACCCAAATCAGATCTAACCTGCTGCCTAACTGGGTCCAGAGCAGAAGGGAGGTCAAGGGAGTGGATTGGGGGAGTTTTTGTTGGCCATACAGCCTTTCCTTTCCCTCCATGGGCCATGTGTGTGTGTGAGTGTGTGTGTGTGTGTGTGTGTGTGTGTGTGTGTGTGTGTGTGTGTGTGTCTATGTGTGTGTGCCTCTCTCTGTGTCTGTTTCTGTCTCTGTTTTTGTGAGTGTGTCCCTCTGTGTGCGTCTATGTATGAGTCTGTGTGTGTGTGTGTGTGTGTGTGTGTGTGTGTGTGTGTCTGTGTCTGTGTGAGTCTCTGTCTCTCTCTGTCTCTTTCTTTCTGTGTGTATGTTTCTGTCTCTGTGTTCTTTTTTGAGTGTGTCCCTCTGTGTGCGTCTGTGTGTGAGTCTCTGTCTCTCCGTCTCAGCCTTTTTCTGTATATGTCTATGTGAGTGTATGTATCTGTGTGAGCCTCTCTCTCTCTCTCTCTCTCTCTCTCTCTCTCTCTCTCTCTCTCCTCTCTCTCTCTCTCTCTGTGTGTGTGTGTGTGTGTGTGCGCGCGTGCACTTGTTTTCCTTGACTCTAGACACGGCGTGACCAGTTGCCTCACACTCTGGTTGCCCTGGTCTCCCTGACACAACGGACTGTATCTTCAAACTGTGAGCCAAAGCAACCGCTACTTCCTTCACTTGTTTTGGTCACAGCCACAAGAGAAAGAACAAACCAGGGCTGGTGCCTGCGCCATGAGGCTGGCTGGCTGCAGCAGCTGCCCCAGGTGGGCGGAGGACTCAGTCATCAATCTCAAGGTGTGTGCTGCCTCTGGATAGCATAGCCGGAGGACAGGGGAAACTCTTGATCCTTTTAGTCAGGAAATTTAATTTGGTTAAAAAGCATTAAATAAATACCTAGCTTGTGAAAGGGCTTTTATTTTCCACCACGCCTGAGAAGGTGTGCTTTCTGTGAAGGGTGCTACAGTGGCTCAGATTACCTCCACAAGAAGCAATTAAAATCGATTTCTCTTTTTCTGAAGCTCCCGTTTCACTCACAAGAGAAACTAGCTCCTGTCTAAAATACGGATTGTTCACTGGAAATTTATCTCAGGCCACAGCCTCAGCAAATATGGATTAGCATGGGGGAGGCAGATGAGAGCTTGCTTTGTCGTTCCTGAGAGATGACACCTGTGCCCTGAGGCCCAGGAGGAACATCCCAGGGGAGAGTGAAATGGAAGACTCTAGAAGTCGTCCTGTGCAGCTGCTCTGCTGTTGGCAAGGGGACTTCTCTGTACAGTGCGCGGAGGTTGGGGTCTCAAATTGGGGGAATTATCTAGACCCACTGCAATAAGCAATCTTGATTCTGGGGTCCAGGGATACTCCCAACTGGAGGTTCCCACAGTCTAGGCCTGAGCATGGTAAGGTTAGGAGAACCTGCCGGTGCCAAGCACGAACAGAGACAGACAGGGAGGATGGGAGTGAAGACCCATCCAGGACCGAGGGACTTGTGATGGCCACAGATGGCCCCACACTGATTGGAGCCCCTCTCCTCCGCTAGCTCCTGGAACATCCTGGAAGACGGGCCTGAGAGCACGTGGGTTGGAGGCCTGAGCTGAAACTGAAAACTGGGGCAAGACTGCTAAAGAGGAGATGGGAAGGGTAGCATGGCACAGCCCTCAGACTCCAGAGAAGTACATGGATGAGGCTGTCCTCTTCCTCCCCCTGCCTCCATCCTCAGCGTGTAGTGCCTGGAAGGCTGCACACATGCAGGAATGTAGGATGACTCGGAACTTTGACCCCAGTCGCCTGCCAACCTTGGACCACCAGAGATCGACCCCCTCTCTCTCAATGCTGGTTGCAAGCCAGCCCAAGTGCAGAACCAAGCCAGAAGACAGCACAATAGCCAGCGCGCTCAAGTAGTCATCCTGTAAGCCAGTTCCACACCTGCCAAGCTCTCTGTCCCCTCTGCAGCTCCCCAAAGATCTGCTGTATCTGTGTCATGGGGTACAGTGTGGGAGCTGGTGCATAAACCAGACCTCTGCCCCCAGACAAGGAGGCTTGGTAGATCGCTCCTACTCCAGGGCTCATGGTCGCCACCCCCACCCCCACCCCCACCCCACTGCCTCTCCCCGAGTGACATACAGCCCAGGCGGCCCTGGGATGGTCACCTGGGGAGGTACTGAGGAGTGGAGAAGACTGTATTTCTGTGTAGCTCCCTTAGCCTCAGGCCCTGGAAAGCTCCCCGCCGCCCCCGATCCCGGACAGGTTCTACGTACACTTGGGCTTGCGAAGGGGCCCCGGGTGCACCTCTGCGGTGACGGTTTTAGGCAGAATGAGCTGTTCCTTTGAGCCCCAGTCTTCTTCCCATTGCTTGTTAAACTTCTCCTCCTCCTCCATGATCCTGAAACGAGACCCCCATACCTGTGTTCGGAGGCCGACCCTTCAGAGGCTCACTGGTTGCCACCAGAGGACCCTGGCCAACTTAGGAAGGGTGGCTTTCCGGCTCTAATGCAAGCCAATGCTGGGGGGCACGGGGCGGGTCTAAACTGAATGTTCACACAGCCTCAGCAATGCGCCCTGGCTTAGAATTAAAGAGGGGTTGTGAGAGAAGAGGATCCACAGTGGAGTCAGCTGGGTCCACGTGTGATGCTGTGAGATGATGCAGATGTGTTCATGTGTGATGCTGTGAAATGGCACAGATGTGTCCACATGTGATGCTGTGGGATGACACAGATGTGTCCACATGTGGTGCTGTGAGATGATGCAGATGGGTCCATGTATGATGCTGTGGGATGATGCAGATGTGTCCACGTGTGATGCTGTGGGATGACACAGATGTGTCCACGTGTGATGCTGTGGGATGACCCAGATGTGTCCACGTGTGATGCTGTGGGATGACCCAGATGTGTCCATGTGTGATGCTGTGAGATGACACAGATGTGTCCATGTGTGATGCTGTGAGATGACACAGATGTGTCCATGTGTGATGCTGTGGGATGACCCAGATGTGTCCAAGTGTGATGCTGTGGGATGATGCAGATGTGTCCACGTGTGATGCTGTGGGATGATGCAGATGTGTCCACGTGTGATGCTGTGAGATGATGCAGATGTGTCCACGTGTGATGCTGTGGGATGACACAGATGTGTCCACGTGTGATGCTGTGGGATGACGCAGATGTGTCCATGTGTGATGCTGTGGGATGATGCAGATGTGTCCATGTGTGATGCTGTGGGATGATGCAGATGTGTCCACGTGTGATGCTGTGGGATGACGCAGATGTGTCCACGTGTGATGCTGTGGGATGACACAGATGTGTCCACGTGTGATGCTGTGGGATGACCCAGATGTGTCCACGTGTGATGCTGTGGGATGACCCAGATGTGTCCATGTGTGATGCTGTGGGATGATGCAGATGTGTCCACGTGTGATGCTGTGGGATGACCCAGATGTGTCCACGTGTGATGCTGTGGGATGATGCAGATGTGTCCACGTGTGATGCTGTGGGATGATGCAGATGTGTCCACGTGTGATGCTGTGGGATGACCCAGATGTGTCCACGTGTGATGCTGTGGGATGACGCAGATGTGTCCACGTGTGATGCTGTGGGATGACGCAGATGTGTCCACGTGTGATGCTGTGGGATGACGCAGATGTGTCCACGTGTGATGCTGTGGGATGACCCAGATGTGTCCACGTGTGATGCTGTGGGATGATGCAGATGTGTCCACGTGTGATGCTGTGAGATGATGCAGATGTGTCCATGTGTGGTGCTGTGGGATGACACATATGTGTTCATGTGTGATGCTGTGGGATGATGCAGATGTGTCCACGTGTGATGCTCTGAGATGATGCAGATGTGTCCATGTGTGGTGCTGTGGGATGACACATATGTGTTCATGTGTGATGCTGTGGGATGATGCAGATGTGTCCATGTTTCCAACTAGCTATGCTCAGGACATGCAGCCACGGCTACGAGGGCTGGACCCCCACACACTTACTGCTCCATCTCCTTCCGGTATCTCTCATTTTCCTCAGCGGCCTTCTGGGCGATTTCCTTTCTCCTCCTGAAAACACAAACAGAAGTTGGCCTGCATAAAGTAACTCTTCTTGTGGCTGACTGCTGTAATTTTTTTTTCTGTTGCTCTTCCAAAGATGTTAGTTACCAATGTTGGCTGTGGAAGTGAGTCTGCAAAGTCTAGGCCCAGCGCTCCTGGGTAATTTCATCTGCAGCTGCTGGGCAGGGATTCTGTGCCACAGGAGCAGGTGGCGGGTGCACATGGATCAGCTCCCAAGCAAAGGTCGAGCAGGGCTGCTCACCAGGCTAATTCTGTGAGGGGGGAGGCCGAGTTGCTCCCTCTTCCCTCTTCCAAACACTCGGTAAGCACCCCAAATGCATCATAGCTGGTATTCTGACAGTGGTTTTGATTTGTGAGTTGCTTATCCCATTGATTTTCTCAGCCTGCTGTTCCAAAAATGTAAGGGTGAGGTTTATCATCACAGGTAGGTGCCCCCGTGGGGACTGCCAGGCTCCTGACCCAGACTGTGTAGATGAATGTCCCAGCCTGGCCACCTACGATTCTGGACACAGGCAGCTTCATCTTCCCACGTCGCAGCCTTCTCGCCTACGCAATGGCTTGATACCATCGACTGCCCAGGGGTACCATGGGAGCTAAACTAGCAACATAAACGAAGGCACGGCGCATGCTCACTATGGCTGGCAGAAGCCTCTCTCTCTCTTTTATAGTACTGGTGTCTGAAAGTCAGGTGTCTTTAGCAAGGAGCCAGGCTGTCTAAGGAAGAGGATGGACGCCTATTCTGCCACTGAGGGCACAACAGGAAGAGTTCGAATGGGCCCAGGACAAGCAACCGGAAGTCTGCAGTGTCTGGTGTGGGGTGTGGGCGGGGGGTGTCCCCAGCGGGCCACTCACTGGCGCTCCATCTCCTGCTGCTCCTGGAGGATCTTGTTGGACTCCATGGCCAGGCGCTTCTGCATGAGGAGTTCCTGCCGTTGCAGCTCGTGCTGCCGAGCCTCCTCCAGCCGCTCCCGGTCTGTCATGAACAGCTCCCGGCCCTGTCAGGGGGTGGGAAAGGAAGCTCAGCCCCTGGAGGAGTGCAGGCAGCCTCTGCTGCTGAGTTAGCCAGGGGTCCCGGGGGCCCCCTCGTTTCCTTCTGGACTTACAGCTCCAGCTACGATGGAGATGGTCAGGCTGCGGCTGCTTTTCAGGACATTCACGGCCTGTGGAGACAGGGGGACGGTCAGCTGGGGCCTCTGACACTCGGGAGCAGTGCGGGCTGAGAGCATCAGGGTCTCGGGCATTGTGGCACTGGCTGGAAGACGTGTGTGGGGGAGGAGGTACAGCCGATGAGGACACCATGTCTCACCTCCTTGTGGTCCAGGTTGGAGAAGTCGATGCCGTTGACTTCTACAATCTGGTCTCCTGTCTGAGGGAGAAACAGAAAAGGGTCAGGGCATGCATGTGCGTGCATGTGTGTGTGTGCGTGTGCGAGTGCATGTGCGTGTGCTTGAGTGTGTTTAATCCTTACGTCCATCTACAGGAAGGTCTCCTGGCATGCTAGACATATAGGCTGGTGGTCAAGCAGCCAATTTCTTTTTCCAGGGAAGAGACCAGGTGGCAAGCTCTGATAGAGCTCTGGGAGGGCCCCAAGCTCATCCTGGCACTCCTCCATCCCATAATGGTTTTATTGGCTATCAAATATCACAAGATTAGAAGTTAATACCTTCTGCTAAGTTAGGATATTTCCTTTACAAGATTTAGTTAATGGACACAGAAGGCCTTGTTGGACCCTCATTATAGTGACAGGCATTGCTGACACTTATTGATCGGTGTTACGTGCCCGACACAGATCCAGACTGAATGTTAATTTAATCTACACGACAACTTTAGAAGGAAGGGTCTAGAATCCTTATCTTGTAATCTTGTAGGTGAGGCATTTGTCTGGAGAAGCGATTAAGAGTCACAGCTCTGAGGGATGATCCCAGGAGCACTGGGGAAGAGGGAGGCAGAGAGAGTGCCTAGACCCCCCTCCCCGGTCCCCACCCAGAGACCCACAAGCTCCCACTTTCCCCTCCATCCCTGCCCCGCCCCACACACAAGAGATATGGAAGGGGGCGGGGGAACCTGTTTGACTCCTGGCTCTTTGTTATAGGCACACTGCCTCGGAAGAAAATGTCTCTAGTTTTGGATTGTTCAGCATGGGGTAACGTTAGTCTGTAATCCCCAGAGTTGCGACAAGGTTTAGAAAGCAGAATGTCAACTCTGAGTATTATCACCATAACCTTAAGGCCGATGGCTGCCAGAGCTGAAGAAAGCTGCCTAGGGTTTCAATGCCTCTTCTCTGCAATGCCTTTCCCATTGGGGACCACCAGGCAGTCGCCAGCCAGCGTTGTCCAGGGAAAGGCTATGTGGGAAGGTGCAACATCTGTAAGTGTGCATGTGGGTCCCTGTCCCTCTCCCATCCCAGTACTTACCTCCAACCCCACCTCTGCAGACAGGGAACCAGGCTTCACATGGCTGATAAAGATGCCAGGCTTCTGAATGGGGCCACTGGAGATGCTGTGGGAGGCAGAGATGTGGTGACGCGGCTTGTCCCCTGCAGCTTTGTTCACTCTCAATGACCAGCCTGTGGCCCTCTGTTTAGAGGGCCAGCACTTGGAATATGGGTCACCCAGAAGCTCAAGGCCCAAGGCCCTGTGTCTTTATCTCCCTTCCAGCTGTTCCCAGGCATCAGTCACAGAAAATTCCTTGTGATTTCATCTCAGCCCCTCACCCAACATGGCTTTTTTTTTCTTTCTAGAATTTTCCTGTTCATTCCTTATAAGATTTTCACCAGAACCCAATTAAGTTAACTAACCCCCCAGGAATATTAGTGCTTCTAAATTATAAATAGCGAGGATGGTTCTTGTGCTGTTATTTCCTCTCCCAAGTCTGTGACAGACATCACTAATCAATCACAGCACTCTTTCCCAGCCAGCTGGAGACCGACTTAGACCCTTTCACAGAAGAGCATCCCAGGACACTGATGAGCGGTGGCACAGGTAGGAAACTTATCTCTCACCCCTTGACTCAGGGTGTAGCGCCACCGGCATCTTTGTCACACAATATTGTAATCATTGGCGTAATCAGTGGGTTAGCTTCAATATTAGGCTGCCATCTCCCAGAAAGCAGGGACTTTGAATTTCATTTTTATTTTTTGAGACAGGTCTTGTCTAGCCCAGACAAAGAGCAAATTCACTCTACAGCCGAGGGCAACCTTGGGTTTCTGGTTTTCCTGCCTCTGTTTCTCAAGTGCTAGATTTACAGGTGTGCACACTATGCTCAGTGTATACAGTGCTAAGGACTGAAACCAGGCCAACACCCTCCCAGTTAAGCTAAAGCCTCATACCCAAGGACGGACATTACAAATCGTTTATGGAGCTGGGCGTAATCCCAGCACTCCCGATGCAGAAGCAAGCAGATCTCCGAGAGTGTGAGGCCAGCTAGGGCTACACAGCGAGACCCAGTACTTGATACTCATGAAGAGAAGTCCAGAGTTTGGTTTCCAGCCCCCATATCAGGCAGCACACATTAGAACTCCAGCGCCAGGGATCTGACGACCTCTACTGGCCTTTGTGGGCACCCACTCTCAAGGGCAAAAACACACATGCAGATAGAAACACACATAGATGAAAGTAAAAAAAAAAATTTAAATCTTAAAAAAATTAAATGCAAATGAAAATAAATAATAAGAACAACTTAACTAATAGTAGCATTTACCAACTGCTTACTACCTGCTGGCTACAGAGCTTGTGACTTTCTTTTCTTTTTCTGAAACAGGGTTTTTTTTGTTTGTTTTTGTTTTTTTTTGTTTTTGTTTTTCGAGACAGGGTCTCTCTGTGTTAGACTTGGCTGTCCTGGACTCACTTTGTAGACCAGGCTGGCCTCGAACTCACAGCGATCTGCCCGCCTCTGCCTCCCCAATGCTGGGATTAAAGACGTGCGCCACCACTGCCCAGCCCTTCCTGGCCCCTCTTAAGGGAAGGTTCCAGAACCATAGGTGACAGGAGACCTATGGCAGATAATTAGCTGGAAAACATCCTCTTGCAGGGACTGAACTGAATCCAGGGAATATGGTTCTGTCTCTCAGTCTCCATTTCCTCATCATCACCAGTGCACGAGACCCATCGCGGGTGGACAAGAGTCCTCAGGAACAGCAGCGAGGAAAGGGAGGGAAAGCCTTGGGGAGTCTGGGGTCTCCTGGCTGTCCCTGAGCCCTGGGCATAGCACCCACCTAAAGAGCCCCATGCCCGCTACCCACCTGCAGCCCAGGCCCCGGGAGCCTACTAGACTGATGAACACCTTCTTCTCCTTGGTTGTTCGATTGCCAGGTGAGGCCAAGCCACCTCGCATGCCCTGGAGGAGGGAGGGGATCAGGTTATGGGGTCTACAGACATTCAAGTGGCCTCTTGAGCTTGAGACCTCCCGATGAAGCCCCTCCCCCCATATTCACAGAGACCAAACAGCCATTTTATCCCTGGGATGTGGGTCTGGAGGCCCACCACATCATAGGAGTGTGCCAGGTACCCTATGGGCCTAGGTGACGTCCTAGAGGGCCCGTTCCCCAGAACCATCCCTCCTTCAAGGCCATCTGTCCGACCCCTAGTGTCTTACCCCAGACTCTGACACAAACTGATCCACATACTGCCATTTGAGGGGCTCCTCGGGGGAGCTGAGGGGAAGGGAACAAAGAAGAGGGGGGTCCAGTTAACACATTTGAAGGATCTGGGACCTGTGCTTCGCCTCCCCCAGCCCAGAAGCAATGCTAGTTCAGGGTATGCCAGATCCTAGGAATCTTGGCCCAGGTGGAGACCGACAGATAGGCCTGCTTACCTCTTCACAGGGATCAGGCCGATGTCTGTGGGAGAAAAAAAACCCCCAGCATGTTAGGAAAGCTCCTATGCCCTTGCAGCTGGGGCCGCCTCCCCATCCCCGTCACAAACCGCCAGCCCCGTCTGGCCTCACTCACGTCTCACTTTGATGGACACGGTCTTCTTGGTGCGGATCAGGTTGATGACTTCCTCATGGGTACAGGAGGAGATGGAATAGCCGTTGATCCGGACAATCTCGTCCCCTACCTTGGCACACAGAGGTGGGACAAATATGGGAGAAGAGGGCCAAGCAATGGAGCAGGCCCACTCCTGATGCCCTCAGCCCCAGCAGGGACAACACCAAGCAAAAGCTTTAATCTGTCCGCTGGTACCATGTCACGGCCAAACCATCCTCCAACAGTGGCAGGCAATGCTGCTTTCAGTCCCAGGATGAAGAAACCAAGATTGGGGGTGGGGAGAAGCCCGCACGCAGTAGGTGCGTAACAGAGCAGAGGAAGCAGGATTCAGGACTCCGTCCCCTCACCTTGGTTCCTCTGTCACTGCACTAAGGTACCACCGGGTTCTGGAATCCAGCAGCCATGTCTGGCCTTTGTCTCTCCCACCCCCAGAAGCAGGCTTTTTGTCTCTGTCGCCGACTAACACACTGTGAGCTGGAATGGGGGTCCATGACTCTAGACCCAAGCTCTCATCACTAACACGAACATACCTTCTCTTTCCTCCCATCCCGTGGAAACCCCAATGACGTTAAACTGACTTCTGATGCTGGGAGCAGGCAAATGTCAGAGAATGACCACGGGGCTCTGGGCTCCATTTCCCCTGGCCTCAAATCCTTTTAAATTTTTTATTAATTTGATGTGAGTTCTCCGAACCATAGCTTTCATATGTAAAGGGAAAAATCATGGGGCTGCTGAGAATTAAACGAGCACTGTGTAAATGTGCACGGCCAGTCAGTATGGGCCCCGCAGCAGGTTCTTAATAAACAGTTTTTAAATTAAGGAGGCCCATGGAGCCAGCTCTAAGAGGCAGAGCATGATGAGACTGCCCCCTGCTGGCCGTTCCTGCTGCCTCCTCCATGCCTGGGGAATCATACTGAAACTCCGTAATGAGTAACAGAAAAGCTGAAGGATCCTTGCACGGCAACATCTCATGAGAGAAGACAGTGGGGTTGGGCTAGGATGGGCAAGAGACAGGGTTGGGGTATGAGGCCATGAAGACACGGAGGCAGTAGCTGCCACACAGGGACACAGCTCAGGTGTCCTATAGACTGAGGCTGTGGGCGTCCCTGAACCCACATGAGCTGGTCTCTTGGAGAAGGGTTGGGACATGCAGGTGACTCAGGCTGGACTCTGAGGGCACAGAGTCTCCAGATCAGTTCCCAGCCTATGACGCTCCTATACTTACCTCTCATTACCGCCATGAAATGGCCTGCCCTCTGCCTGAGACACAAACGCACATTTTCGCAGTGTCCTGACAGGAGCACTCACTAAAGAACGTTCTACATTTCTGGGGACACTGACTTCAAAGAGAACATCTGGATAATTCCTTGCACCTGTTTTTGTTTGTTTGCTTTGTTTGTTTTTACAACCCCAAAGGGCATTAACTCGTGTTCCTGTTCTGCGTGGAACCTGCCGAAAGACCTTTATGTGGGGACCATGGGTGGCACTATGAAGAGACAGAGAGGGTCAGCGAGGCGAAGTGATTTGTTCAAAGTCACTCAGTAAGCAAAGAGGCTGCTGGGATGCATGGTCAGATCTTATGTTATAGACACCACGTGTTGGCTCTTGGATGTCTGGAAAAGGAGGGCATGTGGCCAAGCCTGGTTGCAGTTCCCTGTGTCTGGCCTGCTATGGATTCTTGCCACCTGTTCGGAGACCCAGAGTCCCACAGGAAGGCAGCGGTTACGCTGTCTGTTTTATAGCAGGGAATGGGAAAGGCACGGAGAATAATTTTCTACCTGAGTAAAAGGCCAGGTGCATAAAGGACGTAGTTACATATAAAGAGAGTGTGAAAAACATCTTAAGTAGCCAGGAAGGGACAGAAACAATATGGTTGAAGTTGCAGGGAGGACCTGTTAGAGGGTTCAAGCCCCCTCAGGCCTCCCAGCTTCTCAGGTCAAATCCCTTTTGACATCTAGAATCTTCTCTGTGCTGTCCTCAGCATGAGGAACTTAAGCCCTGGTTTGGTCAACGGATGAAGGCAGTTTTTGTCCTGGCTCCTCCTGAGTGGAGTCCCCTGTGTCGTTACCACAGGAACTCACCAGGACCCCAGTCAGACCGATTCCCACACGGCCCCTGGGTAGGGTTGCAGGATCAACTTCCCTCTCCCCCCTCACTCTACACAGAATCCTGCAAAAGAGCCTTTGTACGGAGATCACAGTAATACCACAATCTGTGAGGTAGTGGGACAAAGAAGAGATGGGTCTAACAGCCCCAGGAAAGGGGGAACGGTATTTCATAAGTCCAGGAGGGAGGCGGGCTGGCTGAGTTTCATGAGCGTGCCCTGGTGCCCTCCTTCATAGGGAGCTGCAAGAAAGCGCTTGTCCTCAGAGGAGAGCTCACTCTGGAAAAAGGGGGGGGGCAGCTAACACCAAGAGAGGAACTCATTACCTTCTCTCCTCTGGCCGAGCTTCTGGGCTGGAAAATGTGCCACAGAGGAAAAGAACAATAGAGAGGCTGAAATTTCAGATGGCACCGAGAGAGCCCTGACACAGAGATTGTGAACAAAGCCTCATCTGTCAGCTTGCTGTTGCCGTGCCCCTCCCCCTCGGTCTCAGACCATCAGCACTAGCCCTCCCCCGCCCCCCGCCCACCCCCAGAAGCCCCTGGCTTATCCTGATTTGGATGCTGACAACAAAATTTCTCCAAGTTTCTTTACCTCGGTCGACAAAAACAAGCCTCGGACCTGGAGGTCTGCCTGCCCCTGCTCAGACACAGAAGTGTGGGGACCACATGGGAGAAGCCTGGGGTGCTGACTCAGCTCCGGGAGACCCAAGTTCAAAGCCTGGCTCTGCTGCTCACTGGCCTCTGTGTCTCTGCACGCACTATAAAATGGGCTGATGCATGTGATGTGTGTGGAAAGGTTCAGCAATTCCTCCTCTGTCAACTTCACGGCCCCAAAGCTGTGAGCACCGTCTCATTCACTCCCCTGTTTCTCGAACAGCCAAATGAGGCAGATGGCTTTATGGGTGAGAAAAGCAGCATCCAGGGCCGACTGAAGTCACATGGCTAAAGGAAGCCAAGGCCAGGATCCGAATGGGATGGTCCAAAGGCAGTGTCTACATTCTTAAGCATCACACTGCATAGAGTAAAGGGTGACCCCCCCACCCCCGCACCAAGCTGCAGGTGCCTGGCCTAAGCCGGCTTCTCCTTCAGGAAGTAGGGGAGTGGGGGAGGGGGGCTCAGTGGCAGTGGCAGGAAGCAGCAGTCAGTTTCCTAGCTTGACCCAAGAAAACAGGCAGGGGTTCAGGGTGGAGTATTTGCCTGGTATGTGTGAGGACACACACAGACACACAGACACACAGATACAGACACACACACACAGACACAGACTGACACACAGTTACACACCACACACACATAGACACAGACAGACAGACAGACAGACACACACACACACACACACACACACACACACACACACACACACACACACTTTTCCTGTATCCTGAAAGCTTCCAAACACTCATCAAAATACCAGTTGGAGGAGAATAGGGAAATAGAAGGATCCAGAGGGTCCTAGAAACCTACAGGAAGAACATTGTGATGGGTGGATCTGGGCCCAGGGGGGTTCTGCTCAAATTACTGCACTAACTAACATGCAGTAAACATTGAACCCCTACTCTGATCTAGCCAATGGACAGGACATTCTCCACAGTTATGTGGAGAGCAGGACTGACTCTGGCAGGAACTCTGGTGCCCCATATGTGACCACCTCCTCTTGGTGGGGAGGCCTGGTGGCACTCAGAGAAAGAATAAGCAGGCTACCAAGATGAGACTTGATAGCATAGCCTGTGACCTTAGAGAGGGGGAGGAGGTCCCCTCTGTCATAGACCTAGGGGAGGGGAATAGGATGAAAGTGGAAGGGAGGGAGGAATGGGAGGTTACAAGGGATGGGATAACAGTTGAGATGTAATCTGAATAAATTAATAAAATAAAATATAATACCAGCTGGACTCTTCCTTTGTCCCCCAAGGCTTAAGAAAACAGGTGTCCACATTGTGCTACAGACTGGATCAGGAGAAGGTGGGGCGTTTGGGACCCTGGTCCCATGCCACCGGCTGTCTTACCTGCAGGCCAACGCTGTCTGCCTGGCCACCTTTGATGAGGTGGGAGATGAAGAGTCCACAGCCGAATTCCAGGCCGCCGCGCACGCTGAGGCCGAGGCCTTCGGGGTGCAGACGGTCCAGGCGCACCTCCTTCAGTTTCCTGTTACAGCGATGGGGTGGCCGGTGATGACCACGCTCAGGTCTGACGGCCAGGCTGGCCCCTCCCAGCCCTTTGCCCCTGGCCTGGGGACGCACCTGGAACGTCGTGGTGTCAGCTGGTCATACTCCACCTGGTGCTTCAGTGGGATCAGGGGCCGGATGGCATCGAACAGCGGCAGGCGGCTGGGCTGGTTGATGACCAGCTTCAGGTCCCCCACCAGCACGGTCACATCCATGGTCCTTAGGGGAGGTCAGAGGGTGGGTGAGTGCCTGGCTGTGACCTTTGACCCACCCACTGCACTGAATGAATCAAAAGCAAGCTGGATGACCAGAGACAGCCGATAAAGTGGCTGAGGCTGGCTTTCTTCTCCTGTCCTAACAGGAATATTCTATTGAACCTATCAGGGTAGCTACCCCCACCAGACTGGAAACATCCTGAGGACAAAGGGCAGTCTTTCTTTTTTTTAAAGATTTATTTATTTAAGTACACAGTGTTTCACCTGCATGTACACCTGCCCACCAGAAGAGGGCGCCAGACCTCACTGTAGGTGGTTGTGAGCCACCATGTGGTTGCTGGGAATTGAACTCGGGACCTTTGGAAGAGCGAGCGGTGCGCTTAACCACTGAGCCATCTCTCCAGCCCCATGGGCAGTCTTTCTTACTCACAGTATACCCCTGAGTCCTAACCCAGAGCCAAGAAGGAAGTGTTTATATGAACAGGTACTGAAACTGCGAGCACGTGAACAGCATATATATGGGGTTGCCAGGAGCACAGAGCATGTGCTGTCTTAGGACATCACCCACTCTGAACTCCTGTGACACAGATGGCCTGCCTAGGCTTGGCAATGCAGACACACACACTTACTGGTGGTACATCCGCAGCACATCATAAAGGTAGTCCTTTTCTGCATCATTTTCAATTAGAAAATCCACCTGGAAAATCCAAAGAACGGAATTATAGCTGCAGGTCCCATGTGTACCCAGCGTGCCCACAGCAGACGTGGGGAGGCGAGGTCGCTGTCCAGAAAGCCCACAGCAGCTCCTCAGGGTAAGGATGGAAGGAGAGGAGGAAAACCAGGAACCAAACTGTCTGGCATACCAGACCCGTATAGAACATGCCGGATTAGCCCAGAAACATCTTATCCCCAGCAAAGGCCACAGAGGCACACACAAAGCTGAACACATATGTGCACACATGGACCCCATGCAGCAATGACACGCTCCCATGTAACTGCTGCCACACTCACGGCTATGGCACCTGTGTCAGGAAGAAGCCCACCGTCTCACCTGATGGTGGCTGTAGTGGCGGATAAATGCTTTGAGGAAGGATTTGGGCCACTCACTCAGATAACACATCCTGCCCACCAGAAGCACCCTACCGCCAGGTTCCTCGGTGCTGCCTACGCCGGGGCGCTTTGCCCTGGCCTGGCCTGGCCTGGGGTTCTGTCCACTAGTCAGCTTCCTGGCCACTCCTTCCCCATCCCTAGTGTACCCCCAGAGGGAAGATCAGGTTACATCATTCCATCTTTTGCTGACGTCAATAGCTGGGCCTCCGAGGTCACGTACAGGAGCTATTTCATTAGCACCTCCATCCCTGGGGAGCGGGGGGCAGGGAGTGGGGACCCAGGAGGCCCAGATTCTGTACTTCAGGGAAGATCAGAGCAAATCTCCAAGGGATGCACCCCTGGGTTTCTCTTTAGGCCAAGACTAAGCAGGGAGGCCAGGCAGGTGCTGGAAGGGACATCGGGACCTCCTGTCCTCTGGTCCCCAGGGTTAGTTTTCATTTCCATCCCAGTCTCTGCCCTCCCCGGGAGAAACTCCTGCAAAGCTGGGATCTCCTGCCTACCTGGAGCTTGGGGAAGACCTGGGTCACCGTGCCTTCTCCTCAGGGACCTCGGAGACTTTGCAAGACCCTGGAGAGTCTGTCCATCCCAATGTAGTGAGAGGACCCTGAGGCCCAGCCCTTCGTACTTGGGACCTGAGCAGTTTTAATTTGGAAGTCTCATTCCTCCTATAGCTACGCGAGCATTTGACTGAGGACTGGAGGAACCCAGAAGGCTGTGCTCCGGGGCTGAGCTCCAAGGGCTCAAAGAGTATATGATGACGACTCTCCGACTCCTGAAGCTCCCCCAGCAGCACCCTCCCTCCTCACTGTGGGAAGCTCCCTGCGGCTAGGAGATGGGAAAGGGGCATCACAGATGTACTGAATCCCCTAGGACCAGGGCCAGACAACTCTTTATTTGTAACGTCGTGTCAACTGAGTGCCTCCTGGCTCTAGGACGCATGTAAAATCAAAGGCAAGGGTGGAGATGTAGCTCAGTGACAGAGGCTTGGCTGCCCCACCTGAGGCTCTGGAGTAAATTGGCATCATTTAAAAAAGAGGGGGGTGCATAAAACCACTTCTCTTGGTTTACCTAAGTTCTTGTACCAGCCTTCCACTCCCCCTGGCCCTGTGGATCTCCTTTTAGCTCCTCGCGTAAGCCAGACTCCCCCCCAGCCCCAGGCCCAGGCATGCGCTGTCCCCTGCTCCCCCCTTCACTGGCATGGCTGGCTTCTTTCCCACAGAGGCCTTCTCTGCTCATCTGATGACCAACCTACTCCCGCATCCGGGAAGTAGCTCAGTTCTTCCGGGACATTACTAACCCTCTGTTACCTAAGATTTGTAGCTTTGGGGAATTCGTCTTGTTGAGGAGAAGGTGAAGATAACTTCAGGCTACTTTCCTCGCGACTAATGCGGAGTGAATACTCAGCAAATACACCTTGAGTGGACTCATTAGTTCCCCGCTTCTCCGTCTGGCCATGCCCTTCAGGGATAAGAGCCATGGGGACAGGAGGGGACGGGAAATGACGCTTGCAGGGCTCCCAGGAACTTCCATGGTGGCATTTGTTCAAAGCATCGGCCCTGTGAGGCCCTTATTCTCACACGATAACACAGGGAGTGTCGCAGAAGTGACCCAAGGCCACAGCTAGCAAGCAGCACTGAGAGCTGAGCCCAGGTCTGATGCTGAGCTCACGCTCTTGCTCTTGTGTCCCTTCTGGCAGGGCTCGGGCCTTCCAGAGCAAAGAGCAGCCAAGTCCCGTTCAGTGCCCAATATCCAACCCTTTGGCAAAGGCTTTAGAGATTAGGTGATCTGTAATCCTCCTCTCTTGTTTTTGCTTGTTTGTTTGTGGTTGAGACAAGGTCTTACTATGTAGCCCTGGCTGGCCTGAAACTTAATATGTGTTGTGTTTGAGCTGGCCTCAAACTCAGAAATCTGCCTGCCTCTGATTTCCGAGGGCTGGGATTAAAGGCAAGCACCACCACACCTGACTCCCTGCACTGTTATGAAAGCTTTGGGGGAGCCTGAGCTAAGCGGTAAAGTGTTTGTTGGCATACATGAAGCTCTAGGTTGATACACGGATGCCCACCCTCCACCTCACCCACACACCTGCCTTCACCTGGTCCATAATAAGGGAGAAAGTGGAGTATCTTTTAAGTGATGCTCTGAACCCCAGTGGTTCAGCTCTCTAGTGGGAGTGTAACAGTACTGTCTGTTGAGCTGGAGTGAGGCACCTAGTCTAACTCACCATGGGCAGGGACAGGAGGAAAAGGACAGGAGAGGGACCCTCCCCTGGGCAGAGGCCTAGGAACTGAGCTCCGGAGACCTGCACCTGCCACAGGCTTAGGGTTAAGCAGCAAGGGAATGTCCTCACGGATGACACTTCCTATGCGCTGGCTGGAGACAAGAAAGTCGGGGTAGGTGTTGGCAACGTTTGGGTTCAGGATTCTATTGTTTCTGTCTTCCTAGAGTCAAGCACAAGCACCTGGAGATGGTCTCCCTAGAAAATAGTTCCTGGGGTCCTAGATCCTGTGGACAGCTCTTAAATGTTGACTGTTGCATCCAGGACCCCCACCCACAAGTCATACCCGACTGCTCCAATTCAGAGGCAGCCTGCAGGCCCAGCTCCGCCTCACCAGTAAGCTCACACAACCCTGTCCTGACTCATCCCCTTCTGCAGGGCCATCTCTATATTATGTGTAGCCAGAATGTAGCCAGGCAAGCATCTCCTCAGACACAATAGAACCTTGGCAGGGTTTCTTTGTGGAGCCCTGGCTGGCCTGGAACTCACTCTGTACACCAGGCTGGTCTCGAACTCACAACAATACTCTGCCTTTGCCTCCCAAGTGCTGGGATTAAAGGGGTGTGCCATCACTGTGCCCGGCATCCGCAGCCTCTCTTACAATACCTTACTCATCCTTTCAAAACCAAGGAACTAAGGAGGGAGGTATCTCTTTCCTGTGTTTCCCCCTTTGAGTGCCCTTGTCCAAAGTGCAAGCACTGAGCATACTGTGAGCAAGACGCCAATCTTCTTTCTCTAACTAACTTTAGTGTTTCTTTCCCTAGGCTCCCACTCACCATGGGAACCCCCAAACGGAGCGCACGGTGCACAGGAGCTGTTAGGGTCTCTACCACACCACCACCACCATCTCCCCTTAGCACTAATTGTCTCCTGCTCATGCGCAGCACATGATGTGCTCTGAGTACTTCTCCCTGTGCTCAGGACCTTAGACTGCGACACTGAGTAGATTGTAGGTTTGGCCTTGGTGGCCTCATCTCCTGGGGCTTGTCCTCAGGGGCTGGCTTATACAATTCTACTTCGTGGGTGGACCTCTCAGGACAGGGAGAAAGACAGGTGAGATTCAGTTAAATAATTCATGTTGCACTCTGCAGGCTCCTTGAGCCGCTGTGGGAATTAAAGGGGCTGCATGCAAAGCAGTTGGTGTGGCTGCCAATGGTGTGCTCTGCCTTTCCCTGCCCAACCCAGCCCAGCCTCCTCCCAGGCCTAGGGGCTTAGGGGCTTTACAAGGCGGGCCTTCTGATGCCCTCTGGCTTGCTGCTGTGTTCATACAAGCAGGACACCAGCAGTCTGGGAAGAGAAGAGTGTGTCTTTGGTCCCTGATGGCTTCTTGCCACCAGCAGTCCAAGCTGCTCAGGTAACCCTGCCCTTCCCTACAAGTTCCTCTGGGCTGGGGATGAGCTTATCCTGGGATGAGTGGCCAGTTTCCTGCAGCAGCCCCTGGCTAAGGTGAGCTTGGCATTTCCAAGGATGGTACCCGGACCCTGATGGTTTGCCTCCAGTGTCACCTCTTTATGGCCACATCTCTCATCAGTTCCTACTCTCTCTTCGTCCCCACCCCTGTCTGTCTGTCTCTGTCTCTCATGCTGTACTGGCTTTTCCGCCTTTGCCATCTTGTCTCCTCTGCACCTGTCTGAGCTGCAGAGACCGGAATGTAAGCGTGAAGGGTGGGCCAGCGATGCCCTCCTGGACTGTGTCTGCATGTCTCCCTGTCCCAGTTTCCTGTGTGTAAAATGTCCATACAGTCTCTTAAAAAAAATAAGATTTCTGCTGGGCAGTGGTGGTGCATAACTTTAATCCTAGCTCTTGGGAGCAGAGGCAAGAGGATCTCTATGAGTTCGAGGCCAGCCTGGTCTACAGATCGAGTTCCAGGACAGCCAGGGCAAGATTTCACATCCTATGAGGGATAATAATGTTCATCATTAATTCAATGAGTTTACTATATAAAGAGTCCAGGGCAGCCCCTAGAAAAGTAGGCTGTAATGTATGTTTATTAAATAAGACTAGGTAAGAATGAGAAGATGAAAGTTCTGAATTCTCAGAAGGTGACAACGCATTGCCCTCCATCAGTGTCGGTGGGATGAAGGTCCAGACTTCCTTCCACACCTGTTTTATTATCTTCTGTCCTAATTTCACTTACGATGCTATGATGAGAACACCCTAATGTCCAAAAGCAACTTGAGTGAGGAAAGCGTTAATCTGGCTCACAATTCCGGTTTATAGCCCATCATTGGCCAGGCGTCTAGGCTGGAAGTCAAAGGAGCCAGTCAAATAGCACACGCAGTCAAGGGCAGAGAAAAATAAATGTATTCCTGTTGCTTGTTTTCTTATTCTCATGTGGCATCCTCACTCTCTTATACTGTTCAGAACCCCCTGCCTAGGGAATGGAGCCACCCACAATGGGCAAGTCTTCCTGCCTCAATTAACCAGGACAATCCCCATAGACAAGCCCATAGGCAATCCAGTCCGCTCAGTTCCTCAACTGAGACTCTTCAGGTGATTTCAGGCTGTGGCAAGTTGACATTTAAAACCAAAGGGACACCTTCCATCTTAAAAAAAAAAAAGTAGCCCAACAGGTCATTGAAGTGTGGTTGTCACGTAAGAAGGCGTTTACATTTAACATGTGCAATTAGGAGAGTTTGGGATGGTAATACTCCTGTGAGACTTTCACTACCACAGTCATGGACATAGCTTTCAACCTGCCTGGAGTCTCATCTTAGCTGGGGCTGGTGGTGCAGGACTATAGTCCCAGGTACTTAATGGGCTGCAACAGTGCTGCAAATTCAAGTCCTACCCAGGCTAGAGGGAGTTCAAGACTGACCTATGCAAGTTAGCAAGGTCCTGTCTCCAAATAAAAAGTATAAAGAGCGCAGGCCTACTGGTCTGTGCCTGTTAGAATTCTGTTTCAGTCGGCCTACCTGTGATGTTACTGCCTACCTGCCATGGGGCCGTGGGCCTGCCCAGGGCTATATAAAAGGACAGACCCTCCTTGTGGGTCTCTCTCTACCCTCTCTCTCTTCCCCTCTCTACTCTCTTCCTCTTTGTCTCTGTCTCTGTCCCTCTCTCTCTCTCTCTGGGGTGCCCTCCCCCCTTTCCTTTTCTCCCCATGCTCATTTAATAAGCCTCATATAATATAATATCTGTTGCCTGACATCTTATTATCTTATATTAAACATAAAAATGTCTATGACTAGCCCCTGGGAGGTGCAAAAAGGGGGGTTAGAAGTTCAAGCTCAGCTCTTCTGTATGCAGTGAGTTTGAGGCCGGCCAACTTAGGCTACAGGAGACCCTGTCTCAAAACAAAGTGAAAGGGAGCTGTTAGTGTGGGTCAGCTGGGAGTGTGGTAGTGAGGTCTACAATGCAAGGCCGGGCCTTCCATTACACCTCCAGGTCCCCTGTGTGACCCGGTGATCCTCTTGCCTTCCCCTCTAATCTGGGTCCCTGGTGATAGCCTGGGTCTCCTCCCTCCCCCCCACCCCATCTTTACTCCTCTGGGTGACCACAGCCTTCCAGGGCTTTATGCCACTCCTAGCCCAAGAACTCCAGAAGGCTCACCTCCACCCTCTCACAGTCCTCCCCAGCGTGCATCCCGAGGGTATTCAGGTTTGCTCTGTCCCCCTTGGCCCTGCTCCTCGGCTAGCAGGTGGTTGTCAGCAGGTGCCCACAGAACAGCCTTAAGCGCTCCACTCCCAACCTCAATTCACAGGCAAGTCGCGTCCCCAGTCCTACTGAGTAGAGCCCTCTTTCCATATTGGAATGTAAACCATGCTCTCCACATGTACTTTTGTTTAGCTGGCTTCCCTGAACTCATTTTTGCCTACACCTCACCCGCTGACTCCTGCCGCTCTCCACTCTGCCACCCGTCTCACAGAGTTCAGTCCCGCCTGCTATTCTGAAGCACGCAGCAGGCAGGTGCTTTCCTCTCTGCACCTGCCAATGTTCCTTCTTCCTCATACACCCCATGGCACCTCCCTCTTTTTGCAGGTTCAGACGGGGGGGGGCCTCTTTAGAGGGGCCGTCCTGGTGGCTGTACACAACACACCACCTGCTGCTCTCTAGCCCCCTTTCCCTGGCTTACTTTTCTCCCAGCGTTCATCACAGCGCCCCATCATAAGATACCGTTAGTCTCCTTGGTAACTGTCTTCCCCACCAGGGCAGGCTCCTGAGGAGGGTGAGGCTTTGTTCTGCTCTCCAGCGCGCTCAGAACTCTTCCCGGCATAAGATTAGGAGGCCAGCGAGCGTTCATTGAGCACATGGGTGAATGAATGAACGAACAAAACGAATGAATGATGCATGCATAGCAAGCCCTAGAAGGGGCGGGGCTCTCGGGTCTCATTCACTCCACCCCTCCCTCCCGTGACTGGTCTCTGGCTGCCTGGCCTGGGGCAGGGTACACCAGAGCTGCTCATAAATGTGTGGTTGCTGGAGAGGCAATAAACATTCTTTGAGCAAATGAGTAACTAGGTTTCTGCAAAGGCTGCTGGGAGCAAAGAGGCTGCTTTGAAAAGCTGGTGCTCCACTGGGCTCCAGGGAGAGCCCATAGTCCCAGCTAAGCCAGCTGGCCCTTTCCAACCCACGCCTGTTCCCTCCTAGTGGGAGGGGCAGTTAGTGCTGTAGGTACTGTTGCCTGCTCTTGGACCAGAACCTTGCAAGGCAGCAGCTGGAGTGAACCTTAACACTAACACCTGCAGACTTTGCCTGGGGACCAGAGCACCCCACACTCGAATTCCTACCTAATCCCATCTCATTGGGAAGGAATGAGGGGGGGGGCTCTGCACACCCCCCTCACTGGGAAGGAAACAAGAGCTTAGAGACTCAGTAGCTTGTGGCAGGGTGAGATTTGACCTTAGTGTTGGGATTCTCTTTTTCTTTTCTTTTCTTTCTTTGTTTCTTTCTTTGTTTTTTCTTTCTTTCTTTCTTTCTTTCTTTCTTTCTTTTCTTTTCTTTCTTTTTTTTTTTTTTTTGAGACAGGGTTTCTCTGTGTAGCCTTGGCTGTCCTAGACCAGGCTGGCCTCGAACTTACATCGATCTGCCTGCCTCTGCTTCCTGAGTGCTGGGATTAAAGGTGTACACCACCACCTCCTGGCAGTGTTGAGATTCTCCGAGAGCCTCCTACATGCGTAGGTTTCATTCAGCCTTCATGATAATGTTATTAGTTAGATAATATGCCCCGATTCACAAATTTCAGAACGAGTCACAGAGAGGGCAAGTAACTTCTTCTAGCTCGCCCAGTACCATCCATGACAACACACTACCTTTTATTTTGTTTTGTTTTTAGTTTTTCGAGACAGGGTCTCTCTGTGTAGCCTTGGCTGTCCTGGACTCACTTTGTAGATCAGGCTGGCCTCGAACTCACAGTGATCCACCTGCCTGCCTCTGCCTCCCAAGTGCTGGGATTAAAGGCGTGCGCCACCACTGCCCGGCAATAACACACTCCCTTAAGCGCTACCTCTAGCAACTAAAGATCTAGACTGCAAACTTCAGCTTAGGAACGCGTTTGCCCAAAAACACTCAGGACGCAGATGTATGGAACAAGCAACAGCACGCTGTAAATTCCACTCAGCATGCCTGCGTCTCTACCTCGCCTTCCCTCTCAGTTCCTGGATGATCCCCGGCCTGGGAGGGGAAGGCTGTTGCTGTATCTGAGACAGCAGGGCACAAAGTCCATCCGGGCCCTTGCTAACCGCAGACACCTGCCCCGCCTGTGGTGTGGGGACATTAATAGGTAATGACTCTGAGGAGGAGCCCGGACATGGAAACGCAGAAGCCCGAGAAGGCTCTCTGTCCAGAACTGGGGGAGGAAGATTAGGGGTGAATGTGGGATCAAGTCAGACATGAGAGACCCTGGGGAGATTCTCTCAAAAGTGTAGGTAACAACACTTTCACAGATGGTGAAAGAAAAGCCGAAGTTACGCCCAGCCCAAGGCCAGGAAAGAGAAACTCAAGCTCAGACAGAGGACAGGAGCCTTTAAAGTGGGTTGACTGAAATCCACACGCAGCAAACATTAACTGCAGCTAAGATGTCTCCCCACACATCCCTGGGCTCACAAGGTACCACCGAACACAATCGGTCCCCTTGGCATTCACCAGCTGCCCCCTCCCGCTGGACTTTCAGTCACTTGTCACCCCAAGACGTGAGAGCAGGGATGTCTTGGCCCTGTGTTCAGGAAGCTTCCGTCCTTTCTGCCCCTACCAAACCTTGATCCCAGTATTCTGTGCCCAAGGCCTTGTCTCCTACCCGTGTGACAAGCCGCACGAGGACACAGGTAAGTGGTTGACCCCTGCCATTGGGCCTAAGCTCTTGGCCTGTAACCTCTGTGGTCTCGCAGTGGCTAGTCTCTGGGCTTCCATGTGGGAAGGGAGGGGAGGGGGCACCTTGCTTTAGGTACTCCATCCTGAGAGACTGGGAAGGGGTTCAGCTTGGTATCAGGGGACACAGCTCCCTACCCTGGACCAGGCTGTGACTAGCTGTTGACACTGGGTCTACCCCATCCCCCCACCATCTGGGACCTGGTGGGAGGTCCAGTACTGGGTCCCCTGCCTTCCCAGTGTTTTCTGTGACCGCCACAGACTCTGCAGCCTGGGAAACACTTTAGGAAATTCCTGACTCCAGGCAAAGTCTTGGAGGACTTTGAAGAAGCAATGTGGTCCCTCACTGGGGCACACCCAGGGAGGTAGGATTCAACTCGAGGGGTCTGCCAGGCCAAAGCCAGGCTCTTCACACCCTCAGCACCTCTGTGGCCCTTCACCTGAAGATTGTCTGTACTGTTTCAAAACTGCCCCTCTGCCCTGTTGAAATGTCCCAGTGAGGGTAGGGGGCGCCCCCAGTTACTTCTAACTCATCACGGGGGTCAAAGGACAAAGAAAGGCTCAGTTTCCCTTCCTCCTCCTTTGCCTGGCCCAGACTCTTTCCCAGGTCCAACAGACATGGGCTGAGGGCACTAATATGGGACTTGTCCACTAGTTGGGTTCTCTGTCCAGTCCCCAGTCCCTGGAGGGCCAAAGGAGAAATGGCATTTTCTGGTGAGGGTCATTTTAGTAAGCCCTTATACCAGGACTCCTAGTGTTCCTGCCTCATTTTGCTGGGGGATCCTCCCCCCCAACACGCACACACCCCTTCAGAAATCCCAGCTGCTCCAGGCCCTCAGACAAGGCAGAAGGGTCTTGTCCATCTCCCACCCACCCCAGCAGGGACTCCACAGTCCCCTTTGTGCTGGGCACCTCTCAGCTCTGACCTTGTGTCGGAATTCCCGGGCCACCTTCCGGTCCATGGCTGAGCCTGATCCACCTGCTTCCAAGTTCGTCCGGCTCCTTAAAGTGCCCCGCTGCTGCGGTGGTGCTCCCGTGGATCAGCCACCAGACCGGAGAACTAGCTAGCTTTCCTCGGGACTATGGGGCGGGGTCTGAGAGAAGCGGGGGCGGGGCCGGCTGGAGAAAGGGCAGCCTGGAGGCGGAGTCACCTGTCCTGAAGTTCAGCGCCGGAGGCCCTGAAAGGAAAAGGACCGCTGTAGGAATGTTCTGATGGTGGCTTGGTTAGTAAGGCTGGCGGTCCCCCCCCCCCCCCCCACCCCCGCCCCACTCCCTGGAGTGACACTGACACACACACACACACACACACACACACACACACACACACACACACACACACACACACACACACACACACACACACACACACACACACACACACACACACACACACACACACACACACACACACACACACACACACACACACACACACACACACACACACACACACACACACACACACACACACACACACCCCTGACTCCATATACGTCTCACCTTTTGCTAGGTTTCATCCAGGCTTTTTCTGGTACAAAACTCCTTGAGGGGGAGGGGGCAGGCTGGGTCTTACTGTGCTCCAAGGGGGCTTGCCAGTCTTGGGAAATGCCCTCATCTCCTGACTCACTTTCCTCCCAGCTTAACTGCTCTGCCCCCCAACAAACCAGAAGTGACCCAGCACACAATTCAACGGGGTGTGGTGGGGCCTGTGGACCTTATGCCTGGATTTAACAGGGTGAGTATCTGACGTGTTCATTCCAAGTCAAGGGATGGCGAGGAGGTCAACAGTGGCCCAAATCAGGTAGGTGCGGCTGTGACGTCAGAGACGTGAGAAGGCTCTTTCTTCTCTGGATACCTCTGCCGTTTGCCAGGGTTTGCAGGCAGCCTGTTTTCGTGGGGGCTAAATTACGGCCTAGGTCAAGATAAATTATGCCCAGAGAATGAACTTGAAAACGTGACCTGGATTCTCATCAAATCTCACTCTGGTGCTGTGGAAAACACTGTGCCCAAAAGCAACTTAGGGAAGGAGAGGTTTGCTCCATCTTACACTTCCAGGTCACATCCCACCGTTGACGGAAGTAAAGACAGGAACCCGAGTAGGAAATTGAAGCAGAAACTGTGGAAGAATGCTTCTTGCTGGCTCAATCTCTGGCTCACTTGCTTCCGGGCTTATTCTTAGCTCGCCTGCTTATAAAGCTCGGGACCACCTGTGTAGGGAATGGCGCCACCCACGGTGAGCTCAGCCCTTCTGTGTCAATTATTAACCAAGACAAGCCCACAGGCCCACACTCTTCAGCTAGGCTTTCCTCTCAGATGACTCTGGGTTGTGTCAAGTTGACAGTTAACGCTAACTAGGATCTTTTGCTGTTACCTTGATAAGACAGAACTAGATAGACGCGTGGAGGCATTTAGGGGTGCTGAAAAGACCCACACAAGACAGAATCCTCTTTTGTTTTACGTCTTTGAGTCTCTGCCTTTCTTTCTCCTTTTTTTTGAAAGTTTATTTTATTTTTGCATATGAATGTTTTGCTTGTATATATTTATGCACGCTGTGCCTGGTGCCTGTGAAGGCTGAAGAAGGTTCCAGGAACTAGAGTTGTACACGGCTGTCTGCCATGTGGATGCTGGGAACTGAGATTCAGTCCTCTGCAAGAGCAGCAAGGACTCTTAACCACTGAGCAATTTCTATAGCCTCTTCTGCATTTCTTAAGGATGCCACATGGCTGCTGGTTTTATATTTAGGACCCAGAGCAAAGAATGTCCTTACTCAGAAGAACCCGACCCTTTTTCCTGTGACCACAGACATCTTTTACAAAGTTCTTCCTCTTTGATTTTTAGCACAGCACTGGGTCGTGGGCTCATTTCCACAACTGTCTCTGCTCTGAGACTACCTTGGGCTCTGCAGGTAGTCTCTCTCCTTGGTTTTCAGCCAGTGTCTCCAAGAGGCCAGCTTACCCACCATATGTTCAGAACAGGAAGTGGCACAAAAGAGACTCTCGACAAATCTGCTAAATGACTGTGTGCATCCAAAAACCACACCCCTACCGAAGGGTTTGCAAGGGGCCAATTCTCCCTGGACATGAAATGCCTCTTGTTCATAAAACCAAAGTTGTTGTGCTCACTCTGGCCTTGATCATTTGCACAGCATTTCCCGAGCCAGCACCGGCGCTCTGAAGCCTAAGGCGTGGCCTTCCCCACTCGACCGCTTATTGGACATAGGATGTGAACTTGGGGCCCAGATGGAAGCTAGGGTTGGGGAACACAGACTAGGACTCTGCCAGCCGGAGACCTGTCTCTACCACTGACTGCTGAGTGGCTCTTCTCGGGCCTCATTGTGGAGAGAGTCCAGAGTGCTAGCACCAGACTGTTCCAGTATGTCTGTCTGGTCTCTAGTGGAAGGGGCTTATAGGCTTTTTGTTTTGTTTTTCGAGACAGGGTTTCTCTATGTTATCTTGGCCATCCTGGACTCACTTTGTAGATGAGGCTGGCCTCGAACTCACAGCGATCCGCCTGCCTCTGCTCCTCTGCTGGGATTAAAGGCGTGTGCCACCACGCCCGGCTGAAAGGGGCTTCTAGGACCCAGGTGAGGGAATTGGAGTCTGCCTAGGTTGCCTCCTTGATCCCCCAGGGGACCTCCCTGGAGAAGGCTAGTTACAATGGCAATGGAGGACAGAGGCCTGGCTGTAACTTATGCTAATGAGATGGGCAGTCCTGTCACTCTAGCCTGGGGGAGGAGTCAAGTGCCTGAGAGGAGGGACTAAGGGAGCTGCCAGGCGTGAGAGCGAGGGGTTGCCTCTGCTAGTGGAGGTGTGACCCACCTGAGAGCAGAACCCTGCGCCAGCTCTCCAGTCATCTCCAGTCCCCTGACGCCCTGATGGGAGGCCCCGCGCCCAGACTTTGCTTGCTTCTCTCTTGCTTTTATCTCTTCAGGGTTGAGCCTGCTGCGGAGTTCCCGCGGGTGCAGCACCAGGGTGAGACGGGGTCTGAGGTGGGGCAAGTTGCCGGGGGCTTTGGGAACAGGTTTGCGCTGGTTGGAGAGAGAGAGAGAAAGAGAAAGAGAGAGAGAGAGAGAGAGAGAGAGAGAGAGAGAGAGAGAGGTGGATGTGGTGTGAGGAAGGGGCAGAGACTTGTGAGAGCGGAGGCAGCCAGCCAGGCCTGTCACCCAAATGCTTCTAAGTTAGAAAAGACCCAAAGTGGAGAACAAGAGAGAGCCGAGGCCCAAGGAGTAGAAGGAATGGGAAAGGCCTTCTCTAGAAGGATCCTGGGAGCTGGAGAAAGAACTTGAGAAAGCTGGGGGTGGGGCCCAGGCAGAGCTGGGGTATAGGGGAGTCAGGCTCCCTAGCCAGTGGGAGGATGCGGTGGGAGGCCCCAGTGAAGGGGGGCCTTACCTGGAGTGGAGTCTGTGGTCCCTCCCTAGCCTCAGCGTTCACATGGAAAGCCAGTGCAGAGCCGCAGCAGGAGCCTGCCCTTGAGCCCAGGTAAGTCACTGCCTCCTCATCCGAGGTCCCAGCTTAGCCTTGGCCCAAATAACCCCGGGGCTGGACTTTGGGGTGAGTGGAAGTGTGTCTGATCCTAACTCTGCACATATACAAGCTCATTTTCCCTCTAGCCACAGCTCCCATGAGACGTCCCTCGCAGTAGAGGATGCCACAACAGTTGTGGAAGGCCAGGTAAAACATGCTTGAGGGAGGGAGGGGTGGTCACTGGGCAAGGGGCTTTTTCTGGGCCTGAGGTAACCAAAGGTCTGTCTTTCTTGGGGGATATCTGAAATTCACCTGTTTCCGTTTTTCTAGTCTCTTGGGTCCCTAGGATTTGGTTTCTTTGGGAGAGGCAGGGACACGGCTGAGTTCCTCTCCACCTCAGAGCAGGCAGGGGAGGGTTTACGAGAATGGAGCTCTCTTCTCTGCATGGCTTGCGAAAGCTGGAAATCCTGTCGCAGGCCCCTCTCCATACCCTGTGCAGTGCCCCAGCAAGGCAACTGTGAGAGGCAAGGCAAAAAAACTAGGCCACCTGCTGGGGGCTGCCAGGAAAGGCTGGTGAAGCCGAAGAAGCCGGAAAGGTGAATGGAGCCAGAAGAAGGGGATTGGGATTGCCCTCTGACCTGTACACTCACACACACACACACACACACACACACACACACACACACACTCACATACACACACACACTCACACACTCACATACACACACACACTCACACACACACACTCACACACACACACACTCACACACTCACATACACACACACACTCACACACACACTCACACACACACTCACACTCAACACACACTCACACACACACTCACACACACTCACACACACACACACTCACACTCAACACACACACTCACACACTCACATACACACTCACACTCAACACACACTCACACACACACTCACACACACACTCTCACACACACACTCACACACACACTCACACACACATACACACACCCTCACACACACATTCACACACACACTCACACACACATTCACATACACACACTCACACACACACATACACACACACGCACACTCACACACTCACATACACACACATACACACTCACACACACACATACACACATACCCTCACACACACATTCACACACACACACTCACACACACATTCACACACACACTCACACACACACATACACACACACACACACACACACACACACACACACACACACACACACACACCATGCAATCCATTGATTTCCTGGGGCTGACCATCCCCTGGGTCCCACCCTCCCAGGATCCTTTGCTTCTTGGAGAAAGGCTGAAAGTCTCTTTCCTCCATTTGCCGTTTGTTGATCTCTGGATTGGACGACTCAGATTCGCTTTCTAACCCTGGCTTACATTTGTCCTTCCTTCTACAACCACGGTCAATTTACACATCTGCCCACGCACTGCCATGTTCCCTCAGAAGGCTTGACCCTCAGCTGTGCCCAGTCCAGGGATCAGCTCAGGGCAGCCCTCGTGTCAGCAAATTAGGGGGAATAATTTATTATGTATATATATATATATATTTTTAAAAAGTCCCTGCTATCTGCCCTTCAGGGCACAGAAGCCCAGGATGGCGGAGCCAGCGTGCTCCTCTCTTATGCCCATTTTCCCCTCTCATTGGCCTGGTCTTCTAGGCTTCAGGCTGCAGGATCACAGTCCATTAGAGTTGTTGAAAAGTTGAAAGGGTGGCCTTCTCTTTCTTTTTAAAATATATTTTATTAATTTATTCATATTACATCTCAATTGTTATCCCATCCCTTTGTATCCTCCCATTCCTCCCTCCCTCCTGCTTTCCCCCTTACTTCCCTCCCCTATGCCTGTGACTGAGGGGGACCTCCTCCCCCTATATATGCTCATAGAGTATCAAGTCTCATCTTGGTAGCCTGCTATCCTTCCTCTGAGTGCTGCCAGGCCTCCCCATCCAGGGGACGTGGTCAAATATGGGCAGCCTTTTCATAGCTAGGGAAGCTGACTTTCTGGAACCGCACAAAGAGCAAATAGGCCAAAGTGTTGGTGGATCTAGGCCCGCCCCTCTGCCCACAGGACTCTAGAAGTTTGCATCATGGAGATAATGGCTCTCACACCCGAACGCCTCGCTCCCACTGGGCAGAATGCGCCCTTGCTGGTGTTCTGGTTAGGCAGCCTTGCCTTTTCCCGCTGAGAGGGGTCCTGTCCTAGGATTTTCTATTGCTGGGATTAGATACCATGACCAAAAGCAACATTAGGAGGAAAGGGTTTATTTCATCTGCAACCCTCAGGTCACAGCTCATCCCTGAGGGAAGTCAAGACAGGAGCTCGAGGCAGGAACCAGGAGGCCCAAGCTGATTCAGAGGTGGCAGAGGGATGCTGCTTACTGGCTTGCTTCCCATGGCTTCCTCAATCTGCTTTCTTCTGTCAGCCAAGACAATTTGCCTAGGGGTTGACACTGACCCCAATGAGCTGGCCACTTCCACATCAATCATCAATCAAAAAATGCTCCCCACAGACGTGCCTACAGGCAAAGCTTATGCGGGCATTTTTTTTTTCAATCAAGAGTCTCTTCCCAAATGACTCCAGCTGTGTCAGCGAACATAAAACTAAGCAACACAGGTCTTGAATGTCTCGACCAGACGCTGCGGGCCCATATTGCTCCTTACTCCATAGAGTTAAAAGGACTGACGGTGTCCTCCCTATGTGGTGAGTGGAGGGGCCTGAGGCCCACATACTATGGATGCTTTGGGGCCTTCCAATGCCTGGTCTAAGAGAGTAGGGGTGGGTCCCAGACTAGTAGCCAAGCAAACTTTTTCTTTTCCTTCCTTCCTTCCTTCCTCCCTTCCTTCCTTCCTTCCTCTCTTCCTTCTTTTTCTTTTTCTCTGTCTTTCTTTTTTTTGAGACAAGGTCTTACTATATAGTTTTGGCTGATCTAGAACTTGCTATGTAGACCAGGCTGGCCTTGAACTCACAGAGATCCCCCTGCCTCTGCAGGGCTCAGACATTCTCCAAAGAACTAGGACCAGAAGGCCATGAACTAGGCTGAGAAAAAAAATCCTTGGTAGTGCAGACACCAAGTGAGACCTAGCCTACTTCTGACTATTGCTCCTATAACCAGGAGCGCATTAGCAGTGCCAATTACCGACGGAGGTCACAGGCGTTTCCTGTCACCAGCCAATGCTTATTTATGTTTGGCACTCTTAACAGTCTTGGCAGTGAGGAGGCTCGCTGACAGATCTTATTTTGTGAGTTACCAAAGACGCACAATAGTACCCAAGCGCACATAAATAAGACACTCTCATATTTACATAATTGGTTTTCTTTGTAACCTTACGTTTTATGTGTTTGTAAACACTTTTCCAGCAGAGGCTTCACCAGCTCGTTAAAAGGGTTCATAACATGAGAACGATTGCAAAACCCCCGGTTGGTCCTGAAGACTAATTATTTAGACAGGATTTAAAGAATTCTTCAATGCAGGGGTGGTGGTGCACACCCGTAACCCCAACACTTGGGAATGGAGACAGGGAGGTTCAGGAGTTCACGTTATCTTTGGCTAAATACCAATACAGTAAAATCAAGAATTTTCCAGAAAATGGCTTTGGTGCTTTGCAGCTCAGGCTGTCTGCTGATCACAGGGAGGTCTCAGAAGCCGCATCTGAGGGGCGTGATGTATGCATTCACACAGGCTTTCCAGGGACCACAGGGAGAAGGTGGCAATGGCACCCTCCATATGGCCTTTCCCATTTCCCGTGGTCTCTGAGGGCCCTGAGGCTTGCTATGAAGGTGGGACACCTGATTCCTGGGGGCAAGACTTCTCGCAGCGAGAAGGAGGTGGTATGAGCATCTGGCTAGCAGGAAGTCATCTTCATGCGTCAAGGAGGGCTGGTGATCTCGGCTGAGCTCCAGGCTGCAGGCTTCTGGGCACGCCTCATGTCCTGACCCCTCCGCTGGGAGCCGGGATTCGTCCCAGTCCTGTTTAGGTATTGTCAAAAAAGACACTGGAACCGAATACCCTGGTGCTCAGAACTCACTGTTCTCTGTTCCCAAAAGGAGGCCGATGCTCCAGATGCAGTGGCCATGTCTTCGTGGGAAAGGCGGCTCCACCGGGCCAAGTGTGCACCATCTTGTAAGTCGCGCCCTCCCCGTATGTGGACCTGTGACCCTTCCCCCCTTTTTGGCATGGAATCTCTTCGTATCTTCCCCAGCTTGACCTGCCGGGCCTCTCTGTGTCCTGGTCATGCCCCTGTGGCCTGGCTCCCACTCTTACTCCCACTAATTCATGAGATTGCTGCCTCACGAGGTGGTTGACCTCTCACCCCACACCATCCTCTTTTTGGTCTTGCTTCCTGTTTCCTGTGGGACGATCCTTCCGTGCGCTAGTTCCTGTGGTCTCTGTCCTCCCCTCTCTCCTCCCCTCCCTTATGTCACATGGCCTGTGTCTGTGCTTCCCCCAGCAGAGTCCCATGTTTGTGTCTGTCTCTGTCTCGCATGCGCACTCTCTCTGCTGTGTTCTCAGACCTATCCTGATTTCTTTGGCCTCTCCGCCCTGAACAGTGAATACACGAAGCTCTCAAAGCAGTCTCCCGCTCCCCTGAAAGGTCACACTCTTGGCCTTGCTGTCTTGCTTGTTAGCCGGGAGCTAAGCCCCACGTCAAGTGACCTCAGGGCCACTTCATGAACACTGAAGGCTGAAGGTCTAAGGTCACACCCGAAATTCTCAGCAGGAAAGGGACTGTGCTGTGGCTCTATGCACCCTGTGTGACCCTCATCAGTCTGGTTATATGGGGCAGGGCCTTTACTTCCGTGGTGCCTGCTGGGAGGAGGTGTGTGCCTTGGTTCTGCTGGTCTGGTACAGTATTGGGGTGGCGATGTCTCTCTTGCAGACTTGTTCTCCTGCTTCAATGGGGGTGAGTGTGTGCACCCCGCTTTCTGTGACTGCAGACGCTTCAACGCCAGTGGACCTCGTTGCCAGTTGGGTAGGTCTGATCTCTGCGACCCCAGGAGGGACCATGGGTGCCAGAAAAGCTGTCGGTCTAAGACTTGGGAGTAACACTGTGCCTGAGCAATGGGGCTGGAACCCAGCCGCCCCCAGCACTGTGCCCATACAAATCTGGGCTCACTTTGCTCTCTCTCAGTGTATAACGTGGGTCCTGAGCGGGACAGTATCTGCCGGACCTGGGGGCAGCACCACATGGAGACGTTTGACGGCCTGTACTATTACCTCTCTGGAAAGGGCAGTTACATGCTGGTGGGACACCACGAACTTGAGGGGCAGAGCTTTTCCATCCAGGTGAGGCGTCCGCTCTCCTGCCCTGCTGGTCAGTGCAGGCTCCACCAGGCCCTGGGGACCATGGAGGCTGGCAGTTTCCTTTCCCTCTCTCCGGCTCCTACTCAAGGACTGTGTCTCTATCTCTAGTAGGAGCTACGGTCTCTAAGCCCCTGCTCACCCACGTGCCCCTGGCGGTCGCTGACGATTCGCTCATTTAGCCAGGCTTCCACGCCCACCCTACTGTGTTCTGTCCCTGAGTACAGAGTTTCAGAAAGGGAGGCCCTTAGGACACTAGCACCGATGTGGTCTTTTGTCCTCAAGGACCTTCATTTCAATAGAGAAACCACAGCAAATGACAGGAGTTATTTCAAGTGTAACTCAGAGTGGAGGTGGCAAAATGCCAAAGACTAAAAGGCAGTGTCCTGGAAACTTGATCCGGCCTTTCGTGAAGGACGGTGATGACACAAGTTTCTTATAGCCAAGTGACAGTTATTGAGACAGAAAAGGAGTCCCCGCTGGAGCTAGCCAAGAGGAGAGAAGTGGAGCTGGGAAGAATATGGTGTTTCCCAGAGGATAATGGAAATCTTGGGTGGCCCTGTGTACAGCTCATTTCTGTGAGGAGGGCCTTCCTATGTCTCCTGACAGCCCAAGCAGCTGAGGAGACACTCTCTGGGTAAATAGACACCCTCACCCCACTCCCGTCCCGTGCCCCCACCAGACCATGTCTTATGAGGACTGTTTCTGGGTGGGTCTCCTTTCCCACATATGAACTCTCTGGGGCCAGACCATGTCTTTCGGGCTTGTTCCCTGAACCTGCATGAACGTCTGGTAAAAGTTTGCCAGACGCCTGAGTGCCGTGTGAGGAGGCTCTGTGTTCCTTGGATCTGATGGGCATCTCTGACAGATGGCACGTTGGTCATTTGTGAGTCGCTGCAGCCTCAGGCATAGACTGACGGTCCCATCCTAGATGTCTAGGTGGCATGACCAGCATCGCCTTCTACTCCTCAGTCTATCGTACGTCATGGTTTTTGTGACTGTATTCACCACAGATACATTACGATTATAGTCGGATGAGATGGCCCATGGGGGAGTTGATGTAGCGAACCACACCCTGCCTGCATCTAAGAAGGAGAGAATAAAAAGACACACACACACACACACACACACACACACACACACACACTCTCTCTCTCTCTCTCTCTCTCTCTCTCTCTCTCTCTCTCTCTCTCTCATTATTCTAAAGATGCAGAAGAACATTATTTTGTTTATATATAGATATTTCTTTGTGTGAGTCATGGTAAAAAACAAACAAACAAAAAACTTCATCTCGACCATTCAAGGGGTAGTGGCACACACCGGAATTGAGGGACCAGAGGCAGGTGGATCTCTGTGAGTTTGAAGCCAGCTTTGATCCACACAGTGAGTTCCTAGCCAGGCAAGGCTGTATTATAAGACACCATTTGAGCAAACCCAGCAATACTTGAAAGGCATTAACTTTGGACAAAGGTGGCTTTCACGATTCCTCCTGTCAGTCAAAGAGTCGTCAATCTGGTCCATCATGTCTAAGGATAACGGAGCTGGGGAGCGGGCTCCTGGGGAGTGTTTCCACCTGGGGCAGGTGACCTTTGGGAATCTTTTCCCTAAGCACTAGAAACCTGCTCCGCCCTCTCGGTCTCTGGTCCTTATCTCAAATGGGGCTGGAGAAGATGCTGGAGGAACCAGCAGCATAGGACGGGTGTGTTTATGTGTGCAGGGGCAGGGCTAGTCTCTGCATGCCCGGAGTGTGCGGGGCTCTAGCACGTGTGTAGACAGTGTCTGTGAGCGTGTGTCGGCGTGTGCTTGGGTACACACATCTGCGTGAGGGACGGTGAGTGCACGTCTTCCTTTTGATTTGTGAATCTTGGCGATGCCCCAATGATCTGGGCAAGGCTCCGGGATCTGACTCATTTAGATCCGGGTCAGCAGCTCATTTTTTGCTATCTGCTAGTCTTGGGTGCATGTGGCCCTTGACCCTTCTCTGCTCCTCGGATAATGATGAAATACAGGCGGTCATAGCTCCAGCCCTGCTGCAGTGTTGGAGAGGGGCACTGGGAAGGGTCACGGAGGAGAAGTGTCCAGCACAAGGGTCACCCAGTCATCCCACAGTGGCGGAGCGACGCTCGTGCGTGGGCGGGGCGGGCTGTGGCAGTTGCTGCAGACCACCCCTCTGAGTATCCTGCCACCTCATTCCTCCCTTCCCCCAAATCAGGTGCACAATGACCCACACTGTGGCTCCGCCCACTACACATGCCCGAGGACTGTCAGCCTCTTCCTTTCGGGCGAGCATGAGATCCGCCTGGCGAAGGAGGTCACTCATGGAGGTGTGAGGTAACTATGTCTTCCTCGTCCCTGACGTGGGGTAGGGGATATCTGTCCCCAGTCAAGCTGAAGGGAAATTGATAACGGGGATGGGGGGGGGGTGGGGGGTGGGGGGGGGGCAGACAGCATTTTCCACCCTGGAGCAGAAGTGCACACCTGGCCAGGGTGTGTCTAGCCAGTGGGACTGGCAGATGGATGAATGCCTCATGGTTCTCTCCTACGATTAGTCCCAGTGTGCTTCCTACCGTTTTGGAAAACAGTAACATTTTCTAGAAAGCTGTCTCCCCACTAAGAAAACCTTCCCTCTGAGCTCACACACAGTTCCTCTGTACAGACACTTACACACACTTATCTTTTCCTGAGGACAGGGTTTCATTTTGAATGACAGTTGTCTTGCTGGATACTCAGGGACTCCTAGGGGCCCCGCCTGTGTGGAGAAGACTCCGCCCCACACCCGATGGCCCCAGAGTGAGCCTGTCCGAATTGCCTTTGCTCTCCTCCTCCATGTTCCGTCCTTCTTGGCTATCTCAAGTCCCGAGTTGCTGCCCTTTGCATCCCTCGCCCCCATCCCCCCACAGGGCCAGGGCCTGCCCTGACCCTCTGCATCTGGAAGCTGACCGCTGCTTCCTGGGCCAGAGCGCAAGGCTGGGCCTGAGGGGTTCCTTCTGCAAATCGAGTGGGTGTTCATACACCTACCACTGTCTGGACTCAGGTTGCTCTTATTGTCAGCTGGGCGGGAAGTGCTAGATCCAGACCGTGTGAGGGAAGCAAGAGGGGGCAGGCGGAAGAGGCCTCTTCTCTGTTCTCCCTCTCTCTCCTTCTCTTTCTGCTCTTCCTGTTCCGGACCAGCACAGTAAAACGAAGCCTTCTTGTATGATATGGTTTCTCTCCCTGCCCTCTGGGAGAAAAGAACCTATGGATTGATTGTCCCGATATTTATCCGTGCCAACAACATTGTGATTTGGAAAGCCCTCTGACCATAAAAGAATCCTGATGTACCTTGGCGCACTTAGGAATTCTGGGAACGTGGAGGATAGGGACATAAAGAACTCATATTGTAGGGTAGGGGTGGCAGGCCTTGTGGGAAAGGACAGGGCCCGTGGGAGTTGTGAGGACACTCTGCAACCCTGGGCTTCGCTCACAGGGTCCAGCTCCCACAGGCAGTGGGGGGTGTGCAGCTGCAGCAGCTGGCAGGCTATGTCATCGCACGGCATCCGTCAGCCTTCACACTGGCCTGGGATGGTGTCTCGGCCGTCTACATAAAGATGAGCCCCGAGTTCCTGGGCTGGACCCATGGGCTGTGTGGGAACAACAATGCTGACCCTCTGGATGACTTGGTGACCAGCTACGGTGAGTCCAGGGGAAGGTACCTCGTGGGACATTTTTGCTGTGACTCAGTGACGAAGATTGAGTCAGGATGGGTGGGAGGCAAGAGTTTGCTTTCAAAGTCCTGCCATGCTAGGCATGCTCTCAACCAAGCCCTGGGCCCCAGTCTCCTCAACCGTCAAGAAGTCATGGCTGAAGAGATAGCTCAGGGGTTAAGAGCACTGGCTGCTCTTCCAAAGGTCCTGAGTTCAATTCCCAGCAACCACATGGTGGTGCACAACTATCTATAATGAGATCTGGTGCCCTCTTCTGGCATGCAGGCCCCCATGCAATCAGAATACTGTACACACAATAAATAAATAAATATTAAAAAATAATAATAAACTAAGAATTCATAATGAGAATTCCATCTGGGGTTGTGTGTAGATCCACTGCACGCTTTGCCAGATGGGTTTGACCCCACAAGCCCACAAGGCTCCTGGAGGAAGGGGAATAAGAAGGAGAGAGAGAGAGAGAGAGAGAGAGAGAGAGAGAGAGAGAGAGAGAGAAAGAGAGAAAGAAAGCTAAGAAGAGAAAGGGCCAAACTGGAGCCAAAGTCTCTGATCGACAGATTGCTGAGTGGTGCCAGTGAAACTCAAAGCACATCATGGGGGTCCCGGCAGAAAGCTCAAGGGTACACCCACTCCCCCCAAAACCCCGACACCCCAGCAAGTGCTGAGCACTTTCGAGCTACAGTTCTTGTCAGCAATCTCCTTAGAGACTCACTGAGGCTGAGATGGGGGCTGGTGCTTGTTCAAGCTTGCACACCGGCCCTCTCAAGCGTGCCATGTCTGTTGAGTGTGAGACCGTACAGAGTTTATGACATTCATATCTCTTCCGATGAAAGGGCTTTTCCAAGAGTCTGGCTCAGTTAGGAACCGACCCAGAGTAGAGTGGGAGAGCCGAGGTGGCGGCTCACCCACCTTCATCACGACACTAGTTTTTCCCTGCAGGGAAGCTGACTGAGGATGTTGGGGAGTTCCTGCTCAGCTGGCAGGAACAAGCCCCCAACAGCCCTTCAGGGCCCGGGACTCCTTCCCTGCCCCGGCCACCATGTCTGCAGCAGAGCCCAGCATCCATGCAGGTCGGTGCCCCTGGCAGACTCCTTCCTGCCCACCTCAGTAGAAAGCTTTTGTTTGCAGGACCTGGGATAGGCCCCGCTCCCATGGCCTCTTCCCTTTTTTCTCTGCCTTCCTCTTGCGGTTGTTCTGTGGGGGGGGGGGGTTCCCCGCGGGGCTGGTGATCCCAGCCCAGCTCCTGCCTCTACGCCCACCCCCGCCCCAGGCTGTGTATGAGCGGTGTGAAGTACTGTTGAGGCCGCCCTTCGAACCCTGCCATGCCTATGTCAGCCCTCTGCCCTTCACAGCCAGCTGTACCAGTGACCTCTGCCAGTGAGTTGGGCAGCTAGGTGGTGGGTGGCATTGGGCTACGGGGAGTGCCTCCTAATATTGGGATGAGGGTTCAGGATGTGGGCCAATGAACCTAATAATACTTGGCCATTACAGAACAGCTTTCCAAAGCTTTGAAATTCTTACTTGTAAAGATGGGGTTCAGCTGTCCCATTCAACAGAGGCCCAGAGATGGGGCTCAGCCACCTCAGGGGTCACAGAGCAAATTAGCAACAATGCTGGGACTTGAATCTAGGGTTTCTGCTTTGTGTCTAGAGCTCTGTTGTAGCTGGGCCCTTTTCTAGAGGAAGGTGCCTTGACGTTCTGAGAGTGTCTGTGGCAGGGGTTCCCAACGTGTGGGTTGTGACCCTGTTGGGGTTCAAATGACGTTTCCACAGGAATAGCCTAAGGCCATCAGGAAACACAGATACTTACATTATGATTCATAACAGTAGTAAAATTATAATTATGATGTAGCAATGATATAATTTTATGGCTGGGGGTGGGGGTGACCACAACATAAGGGTCTGTACTAAAGGGTCCCAGCATTAGGAAGGTTGAGAACTACTGGTCTATGATGGGATGGTGGCAGCTGGTGACAGGCTGGACTTTCTCACACTCAGTCTTCCCGCACAGATCAGGAGGCGATGAAACCACTTGGTGCCGAGCACTGACAGAATACGCCCGGGCATGTGCACAGGCAGGGCGCCCTCTGCAGGGCTGGAGGACCCAACTCCCACAATGCAGTAGGTGCAGGCTGGAGAGAGAGAGAGAGAGAGAGAGAGAGAGAGAGAGAGAGAGAGAGAGAGAGAGTGTGTGTGTGTGTGATGTGGGCTGTGGGTGGCAGCCACAGGCCTTCGTCCAATGCTTCTCCTGCTCACCCAGAACCACAGCTGTCAGCCTTAAGCTCTGAGCTTCCATCCTTGCGACAGATGGGAGAACCAAGTCTGAGCCTGAAGGATGGGGCTGGGGCCACAAAGTGAGATGAAGGCGGTTCTCGGTGTACTCTGGCTTTTTACCAGTCTCTTGAGCGCCACACACTCCATCTAGGACTCGAGAAACAGGGAAAAATATTCCCCTATTCCCATCCCAGGACCTGGGGTGAGGATGGGTGCTGGCCAAGCCGACAGACCACAGCCTCCCTCTCTCCCTCCCTCCCAAGGTGTGCACTGCAAAGAAAAGGCCTTCATCTACAACGAGTGTATTGCTTGCTGCCCGGCTTCCTGCCAGTCCCGTGCTTCCTGCGTGGACAGCGAGATCGCCTGTGTGGATGGCTGCTACTGCCCCAACGGTTTGCTGCGGGGGGTGGGGGGTGGGGGGGTGGGGTGTCAGTGGGGGCCTGGGCTGGCATGGAGGAATGAGAAGCAGGGGTTTAGGGAATGCCTGTTTGTGGAAAGAACGAAGGAGCAAACAACTAAACCAGTAAGTGAGTGACCCGCTTAAGGGAGGTGAAGACGCAGGGCTTGGCTTCTTGACAGCTCGACTCATCAAGGAATTTGAGTTCATTTGGTCTGAGCTGTTCAGGTGACGACAAGCCATTCATTCATCGGTATGAGCAGTTTTGGTTGTCTAAGCCTCCGGTCACAGCTGCGTTGTCCTGTGTCTAACGGCCTGTTTATGGCTGGATGGAAGGGTGAGGTCGAAACTGTAAAGCTGGGGCTGGAACTGCAGTTGAGTAAAGAGCTCGCCTGAGCATGCGCAAAGCCCCAGCTTCCATCCCGGCACTGCATAGGCTGTGAGTGCTGTTTCACACCTGTAGCACCAGCACTTAAGGAGGGGCAGGGAGGAGCATCAGACGTGCAAGGGCATGGTGCTCAAGGCCACCCTGGGACACAAAAGTCAAGCGGCAGGCTTTGGTTTTAAGGAACAGAGGCTGCTTCCAGGGATGTGGCACTCCGGCCTAAGGTACAGTGTGGTGAGGACTGGCTCAAGGATCCGGAACAAAAGAGATCTGGGCATTTGTGGACTGTGGGGGTGCCAGGGAAGGACTCTGGGAGGAGGTGGTAACAGATGGCATGGCGGGGTTTGAGAGGCGGTGGGAGGTTAGGGTGTGTGCAGCTTGGCCTGGTATGTGGAGCAATGTCTGCTCAGAAGGGGGTTGACGTCCTGCCTGGGCCAGGGTTTAGAGGGGAGTTTGAAAGGAGGCTCAGAAGTGAAAGAGCTCTGCATTAGGGGCATTTATCTGAGTGCCTGGGAAGCCACCATAGTGGCTTGTGAGCAGGTGCAGTGATGAGTGGCCCTTTGTTGTCACACCCTAGGGCTGATCTTTGAGGATGGGGGCTGCATGTCACCAGCCGAATGTCCCTGTGAGTTTCACGGGACCCTACACCCGCCTGGCTCTGTGGTGACAGAGGACTGCAATGCCTGGTCTGTGTCCACTGCCTAGAGGGAGGGACCTGGGGGAGCCAGAGCTTCCTGTTAGACTACCTGGGGCTGAGGCACCCCGAAAAGACAGGGGTCACTCCCTCAGCCTCTTTGAGGTCCAGAGGGATGTCATTAGATCCACGGGAGGAGGGTGTACTTTCTACCACCCACTTTAGAAATGGGAGGCTGTGGGTGGGGTGGGACAGCGTCTGGGCATTGAGGGTAGGCAGGCCACCTTGGCGATCTCTGTGTTTCAGTACGTGCACTGCAGGAAAGTGGGTATGCAGCTCTTCCGTCTGTCCAGGTACATCTGACCCTCACCTCGGACCTTGTCCTCTTCTCCTGGTCTCATAGGTTTGGGACAGGGACACTTTGGGGCCATGCCTACTTGGGGACATTTGGTTCATGGGGCTAACCCTGACTCCCTTTATTTCCTCTGTTACCTTGGTCCTGTTCACCTGCTGCTGGAACTTGGGGGCTGCCTTGAGATTGGGTCCCATGCCTAGGGCCTGGTCTCTCCTCAGAGGGCCACTGTGGCAAGGCTGTGTCTAGGCTGCCCCTAAGCAGGCTCTCAGAACAAAGGCATCCTGGCCTATCTAACTCCAGAGGGCAGAGGCTGAGATAGTTCCCAGTGGGGGAGGAGAGCAGTCCCGGGGACAGGCAACTTCCTTGAGTAAATTGCCCTTGTTCTCCCTCAGCTGAATGCTCTGTGACTGGTGACATCCACTTCACGACCTTTGACGGACGCCGGTACACATTCCCTGCCACTTGTCAGTACATCCTAGCCAAGAGCCGCTCCTCCGGCACCTTTACAGTGACGCTGCAGAACGCCCCATGTGGCCTGGTAAGGCTGGGTGGCTCTCCATGTTCAAAGAAGCCTCCCACAGGTCCAGGAACTTAGGGAAGGAGCCCAGGTGTTCCCATGGCCTGGCTGCCTGTGGCCTCTGTTCCTGGGACACAGAACTGGTTCCTGAGGCAGTTGGAGCCGTGGCCTTCTGCTGGCTGAGAGTCCGTTCCTCTTTCTGGGCCTCATTCTCAAGAAATCTCAAGAGTGGGCCTAACTCTACTTTGTCTTCTATGCCTCACTGGTTTTTCTCTTTCCATGTCTGGAAGGCATATTTGCTCAATGAATTCGTTCATCAGATTCTGAAAACCTGGTGGGGATCAGAGGCTGTGCAGAGCAGGTCTGAGATTGTTCTGTCTTCTGGGCTCTGTCTTCTAGGCGAACCCGAGGCCCACTGTCACAGTAGTGGGAAGACTTTTCCTTTTACCTGGGCATTGGGTGGCAGGGGCAGAGGGATTCAGGAAAGGCTTCCTGAAGGAGGTGCTCCCCGAGCTGTGCCAGCCCTCCATGAGCATAGCTGAGACAACAGCCACTGTCCCTTGGGCTGACTGTGCTGAGCCAACCCCTTTCTGCACAGTAGAAACAGAGCTTCAGGCCTGGCCAGAGTGTCCCCTTCATAACCTGCACACCTGCTGTTGCCCTTGGTCCAGCCTCAGACCCTAGGGCCTTGAATGTGAGCAAACCTTAGCCAGGAGGTCTGGGGACACAGTCTGGGGACAGTGGGTGAGGTGGAGGCTGGGTTTCTTCTTTTGCCCTGAGTGATCTCTTCTCTCTGCATAGCCGGCTGTTAGCTGTTCTCGATGCAGGAGACTGTCTGTCTTCTAAGGTGGTCACTTCTGTGGCACCTTGAAGGTTGGAAGAAGGAGGGAGAGAGGACAGAATGATCCAGAGTATGTCCCATTTCTCCCAGCCACGCAGCTCAAGGGCCTGAGAGCACACGTGGACCATGGGGCCTCAGGGTGCCTTGCCCAGCCCGCTCTCTACCATGTCCCGAGCCTGTCCAGTTGGCCTCATTGCTGGACAATGCTTCTTGATTGCAAGTCTTTTTTTTTCTGCCTCAGGACAAGGTTCCGCCTCGTGGTGTTTCTATTTGCAGGAGGAACCTACGGGTGTCTTAGTCCTGCCAGCTCTGTGCTAAGCTCAGCGAGGGCTACATAGAGGAGGAGTCTCACCCAACCCACATTCCGGTGCTTACAGCTTATAGGCAGGGCACTTTGACAAGACATACGGCACTATCAAAGGTGTAAAGGGGAAGAGTATAGCAGAAGAAATAGTCCCTAATGTTAGCAGAAAAGAAGGGAAAGCCACGTGGGCAGAGGCGGCGTTTAACCTAGAGTTGTACCTACAAAGATAAATACGGAGGCAAAGAGAAAGGTCACACGGAGAACTGATCACACCAGAAAAGCAATGGCACTGGGATGGCCAAGATGAAGTGTGCTGGGCACAGTAACTGAGGTAACTGAGGTGGTGATGGTTAGCCATGACATCTTTACCCAGTGCTCTGAACTTTAATGACTTTCTGTCCAGCATCCAATTTAAGTACACACCGAGCTGGTGGACACTACCATCCTCCCTGCTTAAATTTAACGGGGTATCCTAGCGGCTTGTGGGGGGATTTCATGCCTACCCAAATCTTTACCTGCTTCCAAGGTTGGATGTTGTCACAGAGTCGTGATGCACCCACCTCATATACAGCGCGGTGCGTACGGTCTTCAAAGGGTGTAAAAAGTCAACCTTGTATTTTAGAGTGGCTTTAGAGTGTTATAGAGTCCTTGCAAAGATAGAGCACAGCCCCACACATCCTGTTTCCTTTGTTCACATCTTATGTTATGTAAGCCAATAGTTACTTTTTTTTTTCTTGTCCAACAGCAGCTTATAAAAGAACTATTCGGGCTATGGTTCCAGAGGCGGGGGGTGGGGGGCTGTGGTGTGGTGTGGTGTGTGTCCATACTGATAGGGGAAGCATGGCAGCAGCAGGCAGCTGGAACAAAAGCTGAGATACTACATCTCAACTGCTCACAGGAAGCACACACACACACACGTATTCACACACACACACACACACACACACACACACACACACACACACACATGACTGGGTGGGGGAGGGGCGCACTGGAAGTGGCTTGAAGCTGTAAACTGCGAAGCCCACCCTAGTGGTGTCCTTCAAGCCACAAGGCTCCTGTCTTAAAGGTTCCTCCCACAGGGCTGGAGAGATGGCTCAGAGGTTAAGACCACTGGCTGCTCTTCCAAAGGTCCTGAGTTCAATTCCCAGCAACCATGTTGTGGCTCACAACCATCTATAATGAGACTGGCACCCTCTTCTGGAGCGAAGGTGTACATGCGGGTAGAACACTGTATGCATAGTAATGAATAAATATTTTTTAAAAAGATCCCCTCAGGCAGCACCACCAACGGGGGGGGGGGCACATGTTCAGACACATGGGCCTATGGAGATTTCCAACCAACATAGCACAGTGCATTATACACAGCCAAGCAGTGATGTGTTGCCACTAGCTTCAGCCAAGGCTTACTCAGATTCCATTGGTTTTAACCCAGTGCCTTTTTTCTGGTCCAGCACCTCACAATAGATACAGTCACGTGTCTTGGGATCTTCTTGGCTGTCTCTCAGGCTTTCCTTGTTCAGGATAACCTGGAAAGCTTGTCAAGGCCTGGTCAGGTATTCTGTAGAAGGCTCGCTCCCTTGGGATTTGCTGATGGTTTTGTCTCTTGGCCAGATTTGCATATTTACATTTGAGGTGACGATCTATAGCTTCTTTATTTTGTCGCTAAACTGTTTCAGATTTGGATAGTGGTAGATTTTTTTTTCCCATTTGGCTCCCACTTCCCTTTTATGTACTCATATTACACGTGTGCATGCATGGTCATCTGCACACTTCTTCATTTCTGGTCCTATAGGTAGGTTATCTGTAATAAATTTAATAAATGCGCCAGGCAGTGGTAGCACACGCCTTTAATCCCAGCACTTGGGAGGCAGAGGCAGGTGGATTGCTGTGAGTTCGAGGCCAGCCTGGTCTACATAAGTGAGTCCAGGACAGTCAAGGCTACACAGAGAAACCCTGTCTCAAAAAACAAACAAACAACAACAACAACAAAATGTAATAAACGCTAATGTAAGATGTTAACAACAGAAACAGGTGAGCGAAGGGGGCAGGCGAGCACAATCCGTGCCGTGGTGGATTAGAGGCGGAACAAGTATGAATGCGTGTTTAGTTGACTGTGTAAGTTTAGATATATTTCTATGTTTGCATGTAGATGTGATATATAGAAATGCTGGTAGACATACATGTGCCCACTGGCTATGCAGATATATACAAGGGTTGTGTGTGTGTGTGTGTATATATATATATATATATATATATATATATATATATATATATATATATATATATATATTTATATATATGTATATATAAATAATTTTTTTTCTATCAACTCAGAGGGCCAAAAAGAAATGGTACCCTAATGCCAACTTATATGTCTAGCACTATGGATTTCTAAGTCCATCCTTCAATAATAAGAATTAGGATGGGCTGGTGAGATGGCTCAGATGTTAAGAACACACTGTCTGTTCTTCCAAAGGTCCTGAGTTCAATTCCCAGCAACCACATGGTGGCTCACAACCATCTATAAGGAGCTCTGCTGCCCTCTTTTGGCCTGCAGCCACACATGCAAGCAGAATACTGTACAAATAATAAATAAACAACTCTTTTTTTTTTTTTTTAAAGAGAAAACCAGTTTTTTTTTAAAAAGGGAATTAGGAGAGTCTGGCAGTATTCTTAGAGGACTGGGACAGGAAATGCATAGGAAAACATGGCAAGGACAGTACACAGCTCCCACACACCCCTCCCCATACCATGCAGCTGTAACTCAAATGTCCCTTTTTGTGCCTCAGTTTTCTGACCTGCAAAATGGTGCTGTTGCTCATAGTAGTTGCTTCGATGCTGTACTTGAGCAGAGTGCCGTGAGGCCGAGTGACGGAGAGTTAGGCACCTCCTGGATGCCGGCACTGACGTAAGCTGTTAGGAGAAGAACGTGGCGGTTTCACGGCTGTCAGGATTATTCTTCACTACCGTCCTGTTCCCTGGGACAACCTTTCCCACCTCTGCAGACCCTTTGTGTGCTTTGCTAGCGCCCTATCCCTGCTCACCACAGCGCGTTTATATAGTCAGCCCACTTTGTGCTTACCTATTCACTGTCTGTGTCCCCCCACACATTTGTAATGCTGAGTATGAGACTGTCCTCTGCCTTGCTCAGCACTTGTCTCGTGTGGTGGAGTCTGCACATGGCAAATGCTCAGGAAATCTCCAAATGACTGAGATGCAGATGTCTTCCTATGGCAGGGCGGTACAAGTGAGCATGTTATGTACTGTCCATGCTGAAGGTGGAGGAGAACCCGGAGCCTGGGGACTGTTTACTGCTCCCCACCCTGGTGGCCTTCTGTGGTGGTTGAATGGAACCCTGACCTTATCTATATAAGCCAAGCAAGGTTGTACCATTGAGCCACACAGCCCTGACCCCCTTACATTTTTTCTTTTTAATTTTGAGACAATGTCTCTTGCACAGTGACTTGAGCTGGCCTCAGACTTGCTATGTATCTCTGAAAGGCTTTGAACTTGTTACTCTCCTGTGTTAGCTTCCCGAGTGGACTTGGCTTCCTGCTTGCCTTTCGGTTGGGTACAGGATATGACGCGTGAGCAGATCTGGAAAAGGGATGGACTTAAAGCTCCAGGTTACAGTTGTGTGAGGGAGCCACGGTTTCCGAGGCTAGACCGAGCTGTGTGGGAGCCGCCTCTGTTCTGTGTCTTCGGACGACTGAGAGTTAATCGTCATGTCCATTTTCCAGCTCTGCAGCCAGCCCTGGCCACTCTGGCCTGACGATCTCCCAGATGACAGCATTTTGTTTGACAATCCTTAATGCCCTGCGGGGCTCTGCGTCTCACTCCGAGGAGCCTACTTCTCAAGTTGGGCTGGCTCCTTGTCACGGAGGGTTCTGTTTGGGCCACCAGAAGACAGCACCAACTAATCCTGCCTGCTGGCCCGTCTTCTTCTTCTCCAGAACCAGGATGGAGCCTGTGTCCAGTCGGTGTCTGTGATTCTGCACCAGGACCCTCGGAGGCAGGTGACCCTGACCCAGGCAGGCGATGTCCTTCTGTTTGACCAGTACAAGATCACCCCACCCTACTCAGATGGTATGGCCCCAGATGGTCACGAGGGCTTAGTTGAGAGCTGATAGTTCAGGAACCTTTCCCCAGCTCCTCTACCCAAGCGATCTGCTACACAGGCGCCCCCTCACATGTATCAGGTTAGCGGACATTGGATTCGGGGAGAGTGGACTCCTGAGATGTGTGCCTCTGTCCATATTCCAACACGATAGTGTGACGGTTCCTTCTGACACTTGGCCATTCGCGGCCCTGTTTCCTCCCTCTGGACTCAATATTCACTCTCTGTTCTGATTCCTTAATTCAAACGCGAGCTGCAGGCAGCCCAGAGAAAGCATGTTTAGCAGAAAAGGCAAAGCTACTAGGAAGTATGATCCAGCAACAGAAAGGATCGGGGAAGAGAGTGTCGGACCCGAGAGACGGAAAGAGAAGTGCAGCCCACGGGGATCGGGAGGGGCAGGGCGGCGGTGAGGGTAAAAAGGCCATGCATGTCATGGAGGCTGTGGAGCTCAGATGACTAATGGGAATGGGAGGGAGGGAGATGAGGAATTCAAAGTTATCCTTGTCTACATGGCAAGTTCAAAGTAACCCAGCTACCTGAGACCCTGCGTCAAAACCCGAAAGACGTAAAATGTGTGACCGTTGAATCTAATCCACTGTGATTGTATGATTGTGCAAAAAGGGGTCATTACAGAGTTCTTCTTGTGTTAGAGCAAGAAACTACACCCCACCCCTCACCTCACCCAGGGAGAGCAGGGTTGTTATTGGGGGACCCACAATGATGTGCCACTTCTCAGTTGAGTTTGCCTGGTAGGTTATGCCAGGGTTTGGCAAGGCAATCCCAAGGCAGGGTTTTCTGCAGGGTGAAGCCAGGGCCGTGTGCAGATGTGGGAGTGGGCCGGAAGGGTGGTGGCAGGGCGCTGGCCTGTACTAACAACATTGCTTGCGTTTCCCATCCTTTGGCCAGACGCGTTTGAGATCCGGAGGCTGTCCTCCGTGTTCCTGAGGGTGAGGACCAACGTGGGCGTGCGGGTCCTCTATGACCGGGAAGGGTTGCGGCTCTACCTGCAAGTGGACCAGCGATGGGTGGAGGACACTGTGGGCCTCTGTGGCACCTTCAACGGCAACACACAGGATGACTTCTTGTATGTGTCCCTGCCCCTTAGGGCCAGGCATCTATGGACACTACCAGACACACACACCACTACTTGTTTATTTTTCCACATTTAAAGGGAACTATAATCCTTTAACATGATAGTCACAGTTCTCTGTGTGTAAAAAGATCACGTGGGGAGTTTGCTTAAACACTGACTCCTGCGTCCCCACTCTTTAAGAATCTCGCACAAGTCTCATTTTCTGTGAGTACTCCCGTGATCCCAGCCTCTGAGGTAGATGGATTGTACCGTGAGAAATGCTGCCTCATGGTGAGGTCTTGACGTTCAAAGCCTCAGGTTGGGTTCAATTAGTCTCACATGCTTACTTGTTTTGATCAACTGCAAACACCTTTAAGTGATGATAAGCTCCCACAAGCTAAAGACACCAGCCTTCTCCCTGTCTGTCCCGGTAGCCCACTGTAACTGTTTCCTACGTGGTACTTCTCCTCTTCCTCCTCCTCCTCCTCCTCTTCCTCTTCTTCCTCCTCTTCCTCTTCCTCCTCTTCCTTTTCTTTGTCCTCCTCCTCCTCCTCTTCCTCTTCTTCCTCCTCTTCCTCCTCTTCCTCCTCCTCCTCCTCCCTCTTTTGGTTTTATGAGACAGGGTCTCTCTGTGTAGCCTTGGCTGTCCTGGACTCACTTTGTAGACCAGGCTGGCCTCGAACTCACAGAGATCCATCTGCCTCTGCCTCCCCGAGTTCTGGGATTATAGGCGTCCGGCTCTGGTATTCTTTCTAAGAGTCCTATTGTTCTTTCTTACATGAAGAGCTGGGGATAGGTGCTAAAAACGTACAGTCCTATGCCCATTGTGATTCTATTGAGTTTTGTTAAATGTGATTGTGTGTGTGCAGATCTTTAATTGTGTGTGTTTGCATGTGGCTATGCAGAATAGCTTGACAATTGGTGTGTCTGGCACTTACTTGTGCAGTGTGTGCATATGCATGTGTATGCTTATCTCTGTGTGTTGGTGTGTGCAAGGGCTCTATGCAGCATCAGGTGTGCTCACCTGAGAGAAGCTCAGAGTGCCTCGTCATGCCTACGCTGTGACCATGTGTTTAGATGTAAGCAAATGGCGGCTGCTTGTGTGGATAGATGCTCTGTGCATCCCTATGTCCCCATGGACAAGTGTGCAACTGTAGTTTTGTCATGGCCACAGGTCTCCAGTGGGTGTGCCTGAGAGCACCCCACAACTGTTTGGCAATTCTTGGAAAACCCTGTCTGCCTGCTCCCCGCTGCTCCCTGGCTCCTTGCTGGACCCCTGTGATGTGCATCTGCAAGCTGGTGAGAAGTCGGGTACTGGGGAGTCTTGGGGAGTCGGGTAGAGGTGGGATTGATGAGTTGGATAGTGGGGAGTCTTGGGGAGTCGGGTAGAGGTGGGACTGATTTGAGAGAGGTGAGATGGCAACTCGAAGGGAGGGTACTGGTCAAATTCATAGGAGTGACAGGAGGGAAGCCACGAGGAGGGGACCTCAGTACTGGATATGCATCCCAAGACAAAGGCCAGGTCCTCAGAAGTGTCCCGCCAGACCCCCTCCATGCCGGGCCTCCTGTTCTGTCTCCTCTGCCCACTGCCCTGCACTGTACCCCAACCATGCAGTTCTTCTGACACTTGGGTCCTCCCTCCTCCTCCGGGGCCTCTGCACTCAGGCGGCTTTCCCTCCCCAGCCACACACTTACCTCAGGATGCAATGCACCTCGGCCCTGTTTTCAAAGTTCTGCTCAAACATCACCTTCTCACCGAGGCCTTTCCAGCTGCTTGCCTTGCCTGCCCCTCCTCACACCGCCAACCTTTCCCTAGCTTTCTCAGTGCCCTAGGTTCATGCTTTTCTACCCCACTAGTAAAACTGATAACTGACTGCCTCTTCTAACCAGCTTGGCTACCTGAGGGTCTGGAATTCGGTCAGCAATGTTCATTTCTGTGTCTCTTTTAGCAGATAGCTAGCTCCCTGCCAGGCATGAGATAGACTTACATGACATCTGCTCATATTCCTGTTGTACGCATGTGCAACATGTACATATGTGCTATATATAGTCATAGAAGCACACATACACACACGAATGAACACATGTACACACACACACACACACACACACACACACACCCCTACAGACCCTGAGGGGAGGCTGAGTCTTGGGACAGCAGGCAGCCAGATCCCTGCTCATGGGCTGTATCTTCTCATCACAGCCTCCTATGCCCTGCAGTCCTGCAGTGTGCTCACGGGGGAGCTCTTTGCACCCTGCTCCACGTATCTGAGCCCAATACCCTACTTCGAGCAATGCCGTAGGGATGCCTGCCGCTGCGGGCAGCCCTGCCTGTGTGCCACGCTGGCCCACTACGCACGCCTGTGCCGGCGCCATGGGCTTCCGGTTGACTTCCGTGCCCATCTGCCAGCCTGCGGTGAGTGCCCCATCTCTGTACATCCATGGGAGCCATGTTCCAGACGCAGGTGTCCCCTCCCCTCTCAATGCTTTTACACAGTGTCCTGCCTCCTCCAGCCTGACTGCCATTCACCGGCTACTCCTCTTCTGCCAACAAGGTCCTTAGGTCCAACACTTGGGACATACTGCTCAGAATGGCTTTTCTTAGCCATGCCTCAGTCCACATCCAAGTCCTGCCTGTCAGGCCAAGTTCAAGTTGGCCCACTCGTCACTTTCTCTTCTGCCATCTCCATGGGCAGAGCCACTTCCTCAGTGCAGAAGAATGGGCGCTCTGAAGACCACTGGCTCTGAGGCCGGTTTGAGGTCCCTGCAGTTGAATTGTGTGACCCTCCTCCATTGCCCCGTGGGTCTTAGTCCTCCCTGCCCTAAGCCCCACAGAGCCTGACTCCCTGCAGGCTATTACAAAGATGGAGAGAAAAAGCAATTGTGCTGGGAGCCAGTAGCTCTGAGTTCTACTCCAGCTGGGCAGGTAATGTGCTGTGTGACCCCTCACAAAACACTGTTAGTCTCTGAATTAGTTCCTCCAAAGGTGTTCAGACAGAACCCGTGGTTCCCAACTCCAGTTACACATAGAGACACAAGGAACTTGAAAACAACATCACTCCTGGTTGTGGGTCCCAGACATCTGGACTGTTCAGAACCCAGTGTTAACTGGCTTTGAGGAGCAGCCAGGGATGGAAAAACAGCCGATCCTGGCAATTTTCAGTGGATTTGTTGCCCTTGGTGCTGTGTGAGGCTCCTGGGGAGTGAGGAGATGGCAGGCCTGAGCCCTGGACAAAAAAAATCTAAAGAAGCTGCTGGGGAGAGAGAGTGTATATGATCATCACAGTGGGGGGTGCACACTTGTGCGTGTTCCCACACCTGCGAGGAACACGTGTCTGTGTGCACGTGATGGGCTGGGCGCTGGGCTCCTGGGGTCTTGACCTCCACTCCTCTCCTGGACTATGGTCTAACAGCAGGGCCTGCTTTTCTGGGCCGAGTGGAATGGAGGCTATTTTGACATTTTGGTACCGTGAGGCACACATCTTTGACCGTGAGCTGCTGTGTGAGCAGGGTCTGAGCAAACATCTTACCTTCTCGGAGTGTTTCTTGTCAAGATGCTGAGCCCACCTCACACAGCTGTGGGAAGAAGAGAGCTCAAGCTCGGTTTTCTCTCTCCCTACAGCTCTGACCTGTGAGGCCACCAAGGAGTACAGCCCTTGTGTGGCTCAGTGTGCACAGACATGCCGGGACCTGGCCAGCCCTGATGTCTGTGGGGCTAACGGTGGCGGTGGCAACTTCAGCAGGGACGAGTGTGTGGAGGGTTGCACCTGTCCCCCGGACACATTTCTAGACACACGAGCTGACCTCTGTGTCCCCAGGTGAGTGGCCAGCCTGGCTTGTGGGAGACGTGGGGAGTGAGGCTAGGGTCTGCTCTGGACTCTGGGCTGAGCCTCTCCTACCCACCCCTCCCCAACCCCCCCCCCCCCCCCAGCCTCCCTCACCCTCATCCAGGCCTTGTTGTAAGATGCAAGCAGCTCTCTCTTCCGGACCTATTGGGAGGCCTCTCTCTCCTTCCTGTAAAACAGACTGAACCAGAGCCATGGTGGGGGGTGGGGGGGGGCAGAGGGCTGGGAGGAGGCACTCGCTCTCTGCTGCTCTCCTCTCCCACAAATATCTGTGTGCATCTCAGCATGCCCCGGATGTTTCTAGCCTCTGAGAATTGAATAGTGGACAGAATAGAGTCTAGTTTTCCAAGTCCACAACCCAAGGTGGCAAGGCAGACACACCCCAAACAGACACTTAGGAGACTTGGGGTAGCAAGAAGATCGGGAAAGCCACACAGATGGTCCTGCGCTGTCACACACAGGTGAGGAGGCCCTTAGCAGAAGTGGCCTTCTGAGCAGCCCTGAGGTGAGGGAAGGCAGGGAGGGAGTCTGAGGTGAGAACTGGCCTGGAGCCCCAGCTGGAGGCAGCTGGCTCAGTAGGGGCTGGAGGTAGCGTGTGAAGAATGGTAGATGGTGACCCCACAGGAACTGGCAAGATTCCTGGGGTCTAGGCCTCAGTTTTTCTGTCTGTGAAATGGTCTATAAATTTGTTGGAGGTTTATCAGTAGTGAGGGAAAGGAGTCGCACACACCCCAATTAGGTGGCAAATGGGAGTCACTCAGAGGCTTGTCACACTGCGGAGCCCTCCTTTAGATAAGCCGTGTGCCCACTAACACCCGTAATAGAAGCCTCCGCAAACTACACAGGAAAGACAGGGAAGCAACTGTGGAGCATCGTGAAAGATGAGCCCAGGATCTCCCCGGCTCCCCCCCCCCCCACTGGCCTGTGCTGCTCTAAGACCAGCGGTGTTGGGATGAGTTGTGGGAATTGTGTGATAAGGACATACAGCCAGCAAGCTCAGATGAGTCCAGGGACCAAAGACAGAGTGACATCCTTACACCCCAGGATCCCAGTGAAGAATCCAGGAGACAGTGCCTGGGAGGGCCTAGCCCGAGTCTTCAGCCAAGTGTCAAAAGTGGCCAGCCAGGGCACGCGCTGAGTCTGACTGGTTCTGATGCCACCCCAGAACAGTGTTTATCCAAACATGGATGGAGACTGGGGGGTGGAGCTCTGAACTGGCCACCTCTGTGGTCTGTGCTCTGAGTTAGGTTGTATTTGACAGGGGTTGGGGTGGGGGCTGGATCCCCATAGGCAGTGCTTACAGAAGCCAAAAATATGGCCTACAACCTGAGTCCTGCGCCTGGTGGGCTTTCTGGTTCTCTGGAGGGTTTGTCACATCCCAGGGATCGCTGCCACCTCTCTCCACATCCTCTGACACGCAGCTGCCTGGGGGTGGCCTTTCCCTGGATGCCTTCATCCCCCTCTCCTGAGTCTGCACTATACTTTCTTGGTTTCTGTAGGAACCAGTGCTCTTGCCACTTCCAAGGCATGGACTATCCCCCTGGGGACAGCGACATCCCTTCCCTGGGACACTGGTAAGCTTCCTGGGTATCAATTGCTGCAGGAGATATAGTGTCCAGCCTCTCACCCTGTGTGTGGCATGGTGGTGGGGAGCCAGGGTAGTAAGTGGGGATGTCTGTCTGGAGCCTCAAGGGCAGTAGGAGGTTCCCAAATGATAACTCCCCAACTCTCTGCAGCCACTGCAAAGATGGAGTCATGAGCTGTGACAGCCGAGCTCCAGGTAAGCAGGGCTGAAACAGAGGTGGGGGGGTTGGGGGGAGGGGGACTTTGGGGTGGAGGGGACTCCAGCTGGTAGGAAGTGGCTGTGGAGAAGGGAGTGGAGAACTGGGGTGCTGGTCAGGATGGGGCAAACCTACTCTAGCTTACCCTGCCTCGGGCATTAGTGTTCATGCACTCTTGGCAAAGGTTCCAGTTTAGGGAGTGGTGCCCTGGGCCCCCTCCCCCCATCCTGGCCTCAACCTACTAGAGAGCACTTGGGGGATCTGGGAAGTTGCTGGTCCTGGGCTTTCCTGCTCTGGGCCGCCAAGTGTGTTTGAGACTGGTTCTGTCCAGCTCAGGAGTGGGCAAGAGCTTGCAGAGAGGGAAGGGCTGCCTGGACTTTTGAGCTTCTCCATAGCACAGAGATAGGTCAGGAGTGGGACAGGGGTGAGCAACCTGTGAGGTAGAGGGTTGGAGAATTCTCAGAGGCCTCCGGCAGAGGCTGAGAACAGGACAGGGGTTGGGATGGAGGAGAGCGAGAGGAAGCATACGGCTGATGGTGAAGAGGAGGCCTAGAGGCTGGATCAGCTGTGTTCAAATCCTGACCTGCACCGGGCA